>NC_085055.1:13665606-14265606 GCF_963662255.1 Cinclus cinclus
ACAGAATACTGCACTCTCAGTTTATGTCATAGCCCATGCATGCAGTGCAAGGGATGTGCAGAAGAGACTGTGGCAGAGAGGGAAGGGAGGGAGGCAGATGTCCCCCTGCCCACCCCAAACCCTTGCTCCCAAGACAGACAGCAGAACCCCCCCCAATTTGCTCTTTTTATTCTTTCTCTGTGCACCTTCTGTCAAGACTGGGAAGCACTCACAGTCCCTGCAATACTTAACTCTGGATCTCAGCACCTTGTACATCTGAAAGCAGGCGCCAGTGAGGGATAGCAATCTCTGCTCTTTCAAGTAGAAGGGGACCTCAACTTTCCCTGAGCCACACAAAGGCCACAGACCACAACTGGGTGGTATCTGGGGGTTTTCCTGGGAAAGGCTCACAATTTGTGGGGGCTGAGAGGAAATTTAAGCATCCACATTCCAGAATAGTGCATGTGTAACATGCACTTCATCATTTTGTGTTTAAGAGGTGCCACAGATTGCATAGAAAGTTATTAAATTATTTTAGGGAGCTTAAAAATACTTTTGATTTGATTTTTTCCATCTCTCCCCATCTGTAAGGCAGGTGTCCAGCACTACAAGCCAACTTAGGGAAAGAAACGTTACTCTCTATAAAATGTTACAAATGGTCTACGATTCTACAAAACAGAGTTCTGTGCATAAAGCAACATAAAGATGTAATATCTCAGGTTCTTTCAGAGGTAGAAGCACTGCTACTGTAATTTCTTTGTATTACCATCGTGGCTGAGAGCCCTAGTCCTGGGCTTTGCTGTGCTGGGTGCTAGGTTTAGCCAGTGTAAACAAACCCTGGAAAGTTTGGACTATTGTGTGTCCCTCTTGTGGAATTTCTAAGCCCTTGTAACCCATTACTACCACAGGGAATAGTGCTGGATTTAAACAGCTCTGGAAGGCAAGATCAATTTCTTTGTTTACAAGCTGTAGAAAGAGATTTTTTTCTGATAAGCTATGAGGGCTGCAGTACGTAGCTGTGGAGTAAGAGCAGATGAAGTGGGACATGAAATTACATCTTGTTACTGAATTGCACAGGTGTATCTCTAACCAGGTATGTGTGTACATCTCTTTCTTTCTATATATTGCTGGAGTTACAAGGTTTTCTGTTTGTTTTCAAGCTGTAATGCAGATATTTATACATTTAAACATTGCATATTTTGAGCTGTATTAGTGTTAAACCATTGGTATCCTGCTGACTGTCTAAAAGTATTTTACTTTTATGAGAATTTTTTCTTACATGAACAGTATCTTAGTGTTTGATGAAAGGAAATTCTATGATTCGATTTTTTATTTTTTTTCATTGGCCTCAAATGCTCTGCATACGCCAGGGACAGGATTTGGTCTGTAATCTTTACTTGAACCAGGGTCTGTGTACACCTAGGAAGCATGCAGGATGTCAGTTTTCTGTAGCCTAATTAAGTGTACTGTGCTGTAAGACTTGGCAAGGAACAAACATTTGCAGGAAGGTTGTACTGTGAGAATGCTTCACACTCTGCATGAAGAAGCAAAACTTGGCCTGTATCACTATGATTTGCTATTCTGAAGACTTGATTATTGAGATGCTAATAAATGAGAATTAATTGTAGTCTGACAGTCAGAGATAGTAGTTTTAAATCCACAGGCTGATGAATTTTATACCAGTGAAAGAAGAGGTCAGCTTGCAAGAGATGCATAATAAACATTCTGTACCACTCCATTGAATTCCATGCATCTGAAATCTCTCTGTACAATAAACAGTATATGCACATTTAAGCAAAGAATTAACTGTTAAATGTGGATACTAACACTGGAGCTGAAGAAAAGCGTTTCTAGTTACTTCAACCCTACTGCGAAAGCAAGCAAAACATTTTCTGAAATACAGACTGCCCATTGTGCTGCATTGAGAGCATGTGAGCAAATTTAATATGGTTCCTGCCTTTGCCTCCAAGATGGGAAGCAAATTCTTATTGCTACATTTACTTGGCTTTTTGTTCTCTGTATTCAGCTATATAAACAGCAATTGCAAATGCAGAGAGTGTTGAGGCTTCTTGCCCTTTAGGAGGCTGGAGAAGGACTCACTTGGTCAGTTCTTCTCTCCCCCCAAAGCAGAGATTTGTCCCAGTGTGGTGACTTTTTGTGGTGTACAGCCCTGGTATCTGGGCTCCTCCTGCCCCAGAGCAGGAGCACAGTGAGTAGCCTTTCCCCATTCAGGACATGATGCTTTGGAAAGCTTGTTCTACTTGACATTGGGCAGAGAAGGTTCAGCTTTTCTTTGCTGGTGGAGGATCACATTATAGCGTCTGGGGCTGCCTCACTCAGGGTCTGTTGCTTTCCCTTCCTTCTGTTGCTACAGGGGCATCTAAAACATGGCTTTTGCCACTGTCATCATCTAAATAAACTTGTGGATTACTCAAAGAGAGAAAAATCACTTCATGGATGTTTATAATGTAAATGCTGCATATTTTGCTTTGAGGAATGTTGGTCACTCACCTGTGGTTCTGTCCAGCTATTGCTATCTTGAGTTTCATTCTACCCATGCCTCTGCCTGCTTTACAGAAGGATCACTCAGTTAACAGAATCCATAGTGATCCCTTCTCCCACGTGCACTTGTCTGGGGATAAAAAACAAACAGAAGGGAACTCAGGTGGCTTTTGCTGTCTGGAGGAGCTGGGGACAAAGAGCGAAGGAACAAAAACAGTCCAGAGGATTTAGGGGCAAGGAGGTGGCTTTGCTTGTGCTGTGCAGTGGAACAAGCTGTTGTGTTGGTTAGAGGTGGCAGTGTCCTCAGGATCCAGGTCAGCTCACTGGCCATTCCAGAGTGCTGCTGTCAGCAGTGCCATCCCGAAACAGGTAATTCATGGCTATAAATCCCCAGATATTCAGCTTTGGGGAGCATTTCTCTCCTCACTGTGGCCCAGCATTAACTAGCAGTCTTCCTTATGTCTTGTCTCTCACTTATTAGTAATTATTTAATTAAACTCTTATTTTTGGGTCTCTTGCTGTTATTGTGACAGTCTCATAGTGACATCTTCTGTGGAATGAAACCATGTTAAGGCTCACATACATGAAATACATGTTTCAATGCTGCTCCAGTACTGTTTTAGCAATGAAAAGAACGTAGGAATTAAACAAATAACTGTTGGTATAATTGATTTCTAAGAAATTATCTAGTAGTGATCCAAGTCCATTTTCACCATTTTCATTAAGTGCTAGAAAGTAAAGCAGTTTCAATTTCCATTGTAAAAGTTTATTAGAATTTTTCCTAATTTTGAGAAAACAAAGAAGTGCATCTGTGAAAACTGCTGCAACTGTGCAGCAGTGTTATACTTCAACATTTTTAAAGCCACTGTTGAGAAGACGAAGACTTACCCTTGTGGTTTCTTGTAGGTCTTGATCTTCTGTTCACTGGAGTCAAGAGGAATATTTCCAGTGATTATAATAATGCTACAGTGGACAGATATGGCTGGTTACAGGAGAAGAGCTGAATTTCAGAGAGGGAAGTTTCAACTGACATTGTTTCAGAAATTTCCCTTTTAATCAGTGCAGTTTTTTTTCCCCCTGGCCATCTCTTCACAGCTTATGCATGATGAGAAACACTTCTGTAAATGAGATTAGGAAACAGAGTAGCTTTGAGTGAATTCAAGGCTCGCTTATTAAAAACCACCTCACTTTACAGCATGAACTATTTTAGAATAGTTGAAACACTTGTGTGCTAAAACTTGAAACACTGGTGTATTGTTTCTACATTTAAATGTAGGTTATAATGGCAGATTTATCTCCTCACTCATCTTCAATTTGTCACACATAAAGTGATCCTAAGAGATACAGAAGTATTTTTATATAAAGTTCATGATAGGTGTCTAAAGACTTTTCTTTCTTTGTCCATACTATTGTATGCTTCAGTGCAATATATTGGTATCTAAATACTTGACTCTCATCATCTTTGCTGCTATATGATTCATGTCACAGAAATAAATAGTTGCTTAAACACATACTTATGTGCATAATTGTGTCAGGTCCACTCTGTGGCTTGGTCTTTGAAATAGTGCCAGTGTTTTCCATGGGACTGTGGGGAAGGCCAGGCATTACGTGATGCAAGCACCACTCAAGGAAAATATTAATGTACACAACTGTATCAAATGGTTAAATTCACAATTTCAGATAAACCTCAACACTTTTCATTTAATCTAGAAGGTTATTTAAATTATATTTTGTAATTTTGTCTTTAGCTTTTTAAAAATCTGAAATGCTTCAGGTTGGTGTTAATCTATTAACACCACACAGCTCTTGGAATCCCATGTGAGAGATGGGCAGTATTTTCCTGCTCTACAAAGCTGCCAGTCGAACCTGCAAACATTTAGACACCTGCTTTTCTTGTAGATCTTTCTTGGAGGTGCTCATTCACATAAGGCATATAAATAACATCAGGGTCTTATCTACAAGCTTGGGGCCTTAGTTGTTTGTACTGCTCTATTTAGAAGAGTGACATTAAGTACACTTGAGATATAATTTTACCAGAATGTGTTGCATAGTTATATTAACTCCTGGGTGAGATTTAAGTTGCCACCTCCCAGCAGGCCCAGGCATGTTACCTGTAATCTTTCACATGCACACAGTCTGTCATAGACAGAACTCCCCTTTTCAGATCAGTCATATTTTAGGTCTCACAACTGATATATCAGTCACAGCATAAAATGCAATCCTTCCTGTAGACCAACTGTTTACCAGAGTATAACACAAACTCTCCTCCTGTGTCTCATTTCATCACACTGTTCCATGTAGTGATGTTTCAATGTGAAATGAAGTTTTTTCATGCTGTGCTTCTGAGTAGAAAAAAGACAGAAGTGTATGTATGATAAATGGCAAAGGTTCCAAGAGAAACCTTGCAAAACAATACAATTTGGAAGCATTACATTTGCTTAAATAATTTAGTACATAAATGGATCTGTTAAAGTTTTATAACCAAATACTGTTTATGTGGCTTTGGGTAGAAAATCAGTTGTATTTCTACTGAATCACTTAGTCTTACATCTTATTTAGAAATTAGGAAATATAACTAAGCTGAGAGATATAATTGTAAAGTACTTTTGAAATCAGTAACATTAGAGAAGTATACTATTTTAAAAATTAACTTAATATACTTAAGTTTCCCATTTAAAAATAAGTGTTTTAAATTTCTCTGAGGTTGAATTAATTTTCTGCTGGTTTTACACTACACAGTATAAATAGATAAGCTATTTGATTCCATGCACTAGGAGTATTATTTAGATCTGATATTTGGATACTAAAATATGAACTGAGTTCTGTGGGATATTTGCGTTTGCACTTTATCCATAATGTAGTTTCTAAAATTATCAACAATATTACTCTTGCTGTCATTAGGACTGGTGACTGGTGCATTCTGAAAATCAGGACTAATACTACTTGATCTCAGAAAACAGATAACTTGCTGGGATACCTGAAATTAGGCCCATTTGAAGACATGAGTATATCCATTGTCATTTCCCCTTGGAATGTTGAAATAATGGAGAACTCAACATTTGCTGACAAACCACAGCCAAGCCTCTGTCAAAACTCTTTAATGAAAAATTATGTCCAGGGCCAAATATGAGCTGGGAAGCTTAACTCCACTTTCAAAGAATATGTAAGTGCATTCTGTGTCTTCAGAAATGTCCCCATGTCTAGACTGTATAAGCATTAAGTGCAGGTATATAAATCCTTGAAAAAAAGCACATACCCAAACATTTCCAAGGTGAAGAACAGACTGACAGAAAAAAAACCCCATTGCTAGTGAGGCTCTGCAGGGATTTTTTTTTTTTCTTATCAAGCTTGCTTTTTCTGTGAGGCATTTTTTAGCCTGTTGAAACTTCCATAGTAATAAATGCTGATTCCATAACTCCTGTTTGAGTACGAGAATTGTGGTCCCCTACTCCCATTCCTAGAAATGTATCCTACCTCACTACCCCTTCCCTCAGAATTTGAGATTTATGAAAATATTTACCTTGCAGATATTGTCAACAGCTGACCAACAGGCAAAACATTTTTTTCCAGTCATGAAGCTCTGTAGCTGCGAGTTCTTGTGTGGAAATTTATTTATTTATTTATTTATTTTCCTCTGAGCATGCCATTTTATGATGGGAAATCTTTTGATAGGAATGTATTTTAAGGTTCTCATGTAACAACTGCAGAGTTCTAAATTCTTAACTGGGAATTTTTTATAGCTCTCAATTAAGCTTTTAAAATAAAAAGGAAAAGATGCACTAAATGTTGGAGGAACTCAATGCCGTCATGAATTTTCTTAATTAAAAATCTTTTAATGTTTTCCTTTTTTTATAAAGCAGTAATTCATGGTCGCTAAGTAACAGCAGTGAAATACAATCTTTTGGTGACATCAAAGCTGTGAAATAGTGCAAGAGATGAAAAATCCTAAGCAAAAAATGTCTACTTTTATTTGAGACAGTTTATAACTTTTCCATGGTGATAGTCAGTTTAGCTTAGTATTATGGAAAGATCCAACAAACACAAAATTGTTGTCAAAAATTATTTAAAAATACATACTTCTAAAGAGAAAAAAAATTAGGAATTGACATTTCAGTAAGGGAAAAAAAGGTTTTCTTACGCTGGGGACCTCATTTCTCATATAATTTTGGTTTAACTTCATGCAAAGGAAACCAGTAGAAAATATTCTGAAGTCTGCAGAAGCTGTATGCACAACCCCCCATTTTGGTGATACAAATCAAAGGAAATTGTCTAATTTGTTGTAAACGTTTATACAGAACTGTGAGTACAGCCAAAAACTGAACTGAGATGGCACTTATATCTAAAGTTTCTATTGCAAAGGTTGATTTTTTAAATAACCTTTCTTTTTCTGACACCAGGTGTTAAACACTGATGTATTAGCCATGTAATTTAATATTTATAGTATTTGCCAAAGAACAGAATTGTCAGGCATTTTATTAACTAGGCCTTAATATTAAGTAAATGACTTATGGATCCCATGTGAGAGCATTTGAAGTAGCGCATGATTGGTCACATGTAGAAAAAAAAAGACAATGCAAAGCATGTTTATTTTGCTCATTAAAAAGCCTGAGAATCATAAATAGCAATTTATACTCAGAATTCAATATTTTAAAAATTCTTCCTCTGTAGGAACAAGACAACCATGCCAAAATACAAGTGGAAATTAAATGGAATTAAAATATTACATTATTAATCATACTCTTCAGAGTGCAGACGGAAAATATCAGTATATTAAAACTTGATTTTTAAATCTATGCATGCAACCTGATATAACACATACACAACTCAATAGACATACACTGGTTTGCACCCCTGTCCTTTTCTTTTTTCCAGATTTTTTACAGAACTATTGGACCCAGAAAAAAAGTTCCATAATTAGACTTTCAGATATTGCACTCTTTGCCTAATATCTTTTAAATTCCAGATGTTTTCCCATCTGGATGATATTTGAAACCCAAAGATGTGCCCATCAGTACATATGTGACTACAAATGAATAATATTTACTTGGCATGATACTTTTATTTATTCATCATCAGGAACTTCCTACATGCCCATCATAAACTGAAAATAAGACTGGATTAGCATGCAATCTGTTTTCGTTTCTTTTATTCTATCAAAGAAAATCCAGATCCAGGCAGAAAACATACTGTGACAGCATCAACTAAAGCTCAAAAATTCTGTTATTTCAATTCAATGTATGCTTTGAGCCACCAGAATTTTGTGTGTTAAAGGCCCCCAGAAATTGTCAGGGTACATTGAATGATACTGAAAGCCACATTGAAACACCAGACCACTAATGTTAATTGGCTAAGATTACGGACTTAGATGAGGTGACTGAAAAGCAGAGGAAGCACTGAGTAGAAAGAGAAGAAATTGTACGACACTCGATTTCCTGGAGTATGTCCTTCTGAGTGTGTTAGATCTGCAGCCTGGTCTTCTTGAATCCTCATCTGCTTCTATTTACTCTGATAACAGCAAAACTCAAAAACATTATATTAATCTGCTCCTGGTAAAAGGTTTCTCTCAACTGCCACTCTTGCCATGTGTATTTGTGATTTTTGTCACTGAGACTGAAGGTTATTTTGGACTGTGCATTTGAAGGTTTTATTTTGAACACTTCAGAGGAAAGTGCAGAACGCACTCACTTACTGAGATTGGTCTGACCTGCAGAGCACAAATTTCATATATGCTTTCTGTGCCCCTCATTCTACTCAGCTGGAAGGAAGCTTTCCCTCCACTCCATTCTCTCTAGATTAAACTGATTTGGAAATAGCTGCTCACATAGATCAGGTCCTCTTCGCATATTAATCAATTGCAATTATCCATCATGTATAAACAGGATCTTCAGTTAACAGTGGAACTAGACTAGAAGTTTTCAATGGAGTCTCTTTCCAAGAAACAGCACCTTCTAAGGAAGTGTAAATCGGTGTGATAATCCCACCGTAAACTGTGCCGAGGATCTGGTGAAAACCACTGTTGGCACAAAATATCCATTGGAGTCTTTAGCACAGAGTTGAGCTGCCTGAATTTCTTGTATACTGTGAAGGAGATAAAGTGGATTCAGTTATGACTGTCAGGGAGAGTAGTTTTTTGCATGGACAGGAAAAATGGTATGTCTAAATATCCTACACTGAAGGTTGCTTAGGGCAAGTCCTTCTGGTACTTGAGCATTTCAGGGAAGCTTTGATTCTCTTCATGGAGGCTTGCTCTTGCCTTCAGCAGAGTACAGAATTATCCCTAGGCATAAAATACTCTGCAGAATTTTAGTCAGTTTAAAAACGATGCATACACACCTCTGGTTCAGACATGAAGTAATTTATACTGAACTAAACCACAGACTGCAAATATTCACTGAATAGAAGTAGACAAAAAAACCCTACATATTTCATTGCAATATTATATGTGTGCAGAAGGAAAATTATATGCCAGACTAACAGGATGACCAGAAATAAGTTCTTATCTACAAAATAAAGAAGAGTATAAATTATTCTCTTTAGCTTGAAATTTCACTAGAAATATGTCACCAGCAACAGCAAAAATGTAATACAAACATTGCAGTCTCTAACAATACATAAAACATTGCACTTAATTAGAGAAAAGAACACAATAAAAACATTAAGCAATTAGTTCTAAAATTCTTGAAAGAGTGAACACCAGGCTTAAAATCCCCAAGTCTCTACAAGATCAAAGAAAATGGCAAGGGTCTTACTGAGAGTTGATCTCTTTCTGAGATGGTAGTGATAGAATGAAACTTTGATGTTTTATGTACTTAAAGACATAGATTAAAATATTTTAGTGTAGGTAAAAATTAACTATGGAGTGGCCAACCTTAATAAAAGTAGTTCAGTGTACTTTTCTGTGCTTGACTTGCTTACCAACACGTGTTTATTTTAAATTGGAATTGAGTATTCGAAGTTCTGAAGAGAATGAGCGCACAATTATCTTCTTTTATTTTAATTTGGTCTTGTTGATCCTCTAGGCTCTTTTAAAATCACAATGACATAGATTAAAAAAAAAAATCTAAGGTCTTGGCCTTTTATGCATCTATGAAATAAATGCAGAGTTCATAGCCGGGAACACGATCATTTTGGTTGATATAAATTGAAGCTGACAAGGGGACAGGCTTTGAGGGAGCAAAACTCACTCTTCTGTGAAAACCAAGACCAATCATTACATCTCTCTATTAATAATAACATATTTTTATAAATATCAATATCAGTTGACCATGGCCCTCAAACTGTGCAGACCAAACCTGGGTAAATGGTCTAAAAAGTGTAAGAATAATTAGTTCACTACCTTTGCAAATTAGCAGAAATATAAGAATTCTTATGCATAAAGTTAAACACCTCTTTTTGCAACCCTAGAGCGGGTGCTGACCAGTAGCACAGGCTGTTCACATGGAATAGTACATGGTCTTTAAAAACCATAGCCTGAATCTTCAGGAAAGAAAAGCACTAAAAATTACTCAGAGGCAACTGGAATCACAAAAGCAATACACAAGGTGAGATAAAAATAGTCACTTCTGCTTTTCAAAGGAACAAACTTCCTTTAAAATTCCTTCCTGCATCAAAATTAATTGGTCAGGAGGGGTGATGTGGTGCCTTTCCAGAGCTGCATGTGAGACCTATGCTTACAACTCATTCTGAGGGTTCAATTTCTCTCAGAGGTTGAGGTCAAATTCATTTAATCTGGGGGTTGCCTTGCTCCAGGCCCTTACTCTCTTCTGGGTCCTGTTGGCCAGCCTTGTGTGGAGCCAGACATCTCCCCAAGGTGCTCTCTCCACGAATGAATGCACAGGTCTGTAAACTCTGGGGCAGGAACTCAAGGAGCTTTTACTTGTACAGTGGTTTCCATACCCAGCAGTAACAGCCATATCCTCATAAAATGCAGCACTGGAGATGGTCAAGGAAATAGTCCCAGCATGACAGAGGGAGATTACAACTTCATTTTCGGTCCCATCCAAAATTAACATGAAATGATATTGCCAAGCAAAACAGCCTCAGCACTTAATTTGGGGCATTAGTGATGCCATTATAAAATATGAGCTGCTGCTTCTCACCCTGCCTCAGAAGCTTTTTATGCTTCCCAGATCAGCTTGCTTGGTGAATTAATCAGATGAAAAAGGCTCAGTTCGCCTTCACGAGAAACTGAAAGGATTGTCTGATGGCTTATGAAGCTATGTGATTTGTTTCATGGTGTGGAGACACTGAAAGAGAATTTTTATTAAAAAAAGAGGTCTTGGAACACAGTCCTGCATGTGGTCAGCTCAGTGGGGTATTATTTGAAGCAGAATGTGAACAAGTAGAATTGAAATGGAGGGATCTTTGAACAGTAATGAAAAAGGGGATTCAGTTGCCAATAAAACAACTGTTTGGGATATCGAAGGGAGACTCCTCAATCATTTAAAATCATCCTGCTCAAGAAATTTATTGTATTTTTTTCTTAGGGAATAAGGGGAATAAAAGGTAGATGAACTCTTCAACAACCTAAAGCAAATTTCACAACTTCCTGGAGAATTTGGATGTGGTCATTATTTTCTTACAGCAACTGTCTTCAGGAGCAGTTTCTTTCTTCTTTTTGCCTGTTTATGCTTTAGCAATCCTGGTTTCAAATCTGCTGCGGGCCTTTACTGACTTCTCTGGATTCCAGAGAAGGGATAGGGATGTCATGGCACAATGCCTGAAGAAATGAATGTTGCTCAAAAATGTGCTTTAAACTTCACAAATTACAAAAGACAACCCTTGCCCTTCTTGACTCTAGAGTAGGAGAGAAGGCCCTGCAAGGTATTAAAACTAGAGGAGATACAGTTTTTTTCCTCAAAATCTGTGTAGTTTTAAGATTAAGATCTCAGCACCTAGAGGCACCTCCTGTTCCCTCATGTGGGTTCTGCTTGCTTCTTATTTTTCCAATTTTCTCTGTCTTTTAAGAGAGGGAGCTGAACTCCCTCACATCATACCTGGGTTGAGTACTTAAACTAAACTTTCACACTGAATAATGGCCGTACTTAGTGCACAGAAAAATTGCCTTATTACTTGTACAAATATACATGTAAAATATTTCTACATGTGTTTCCTATATACACATTAAATATGTATGTATATATAAATTGACATTTAAGTGATACAAATTTTAATTCTGGACATTATTCATAAATAAATATGGTCACATAAAAATGGAATTATTTTGGTATATGGGAAAGGCATAACTTTCTTGAATTCTATGATTTTTTCTTATACCAGGTAGGTAAAAAAGCTGAAATTACAATCCTTATTGAACAATCAAGCAAAAAAATAGAGTGCACAAGTTTATGTATATTTTTATTTTGCTTTCGACTTTTTTCAGTTTATTTATTTCTAAAGTTTTAAAATGTAAAATTGCTTGGACTTTGTTTCTTTTCTCCTCCTATTTTGCCTAATTTCTTAATTTGAAATCTTGAAAAAGAACTTTTTGGCACCTATACTAAAATGGTTTGGGATAAAAGAATTATGCTCTTGTTTCACAGTTTTGGCTACTAAAAGTAGCAGTTCTTTGGAAAAAAAACAAAACTGAGGTGATCCCCCTCCAGCCTCAGCAAGGGTGTTCTGAAGCATCTCCAATTAGCCATTGGAGACCTTCACAGAATTGCCTCCAAATCACAACAACAGATCACTGAGAAGCTGTGGAATTGTACCTGAGTCTGTCCTTCACTTAGAGCATACTCCAACAATTCACAGGGCTCCCTTGTCAGTCTACAGTGATAATTATTTTAAATGCGTGAAGAGAGATGAGAAGTGAAGTTTAGATGACAGGTTTCTACATCAGTCCTTACCCATCATCTTTCTTCTCAACATCTCTGAGGGCTTTAGCTTTATTTATTTCTGGATTACACCATGGCAATATGATACCTCTGCAAGTCAGGCTCCTCTGGAGATGTGTGGTCAGTAATTAACAATGTATAACAATGCACAGTAATTTACCGTGAGACAAAGTTAAGATGAGCACTTCGTTCAATTAAAACTTGGCAAGGCAATGCAATTATCCACTCTGGAATTTTGCCAGGATGCAGTAGTTTGTACCTTATCACCTGAAAAAAAGTGATGTGGGATGTATAATCAGTATAAACCTCTAAAAACTCTTGGGTTTTAATTAATTTTTTAAAGCCAAATTTGGAAGGTAGTGAAACCACACAGCTTACAGGGCTCTAATTAAGACCAATTTCTTCTTCCTAACCTCACCAATAATTTCAGAGAATGTTGCCCTTAGATAAAATTAATTCAAACCCACTGTCCAAAGGTTAATCCAATTCTACTCTCCTCTTGTCTAATTGTACACCTTCTGACTCAGGTGTGACACCCAGTGTGCTTTGGTATGAGGCTATTTCCATGAACAGTATAGGTTTTGCCAGGACATCACAATGCTTAATTTTATACTCATGTGCTCCTCTGTCTCACCAGGCTAAGTCCCACTGCAGTGAGCAGGAATTCACCTGAGTAAAGAGTCTAGTCTTTCTGGGGTGCCTGATAAGAACTGATCACCCAAGTGATACACTCAGTCCATATTTACCAATGGTTTCTGTCTTCCCCCCACTTTTGGAAAATTCATTTGGGAACATTAATTGTCAAGAATTTTAACTTTTCTGCCTCCTTCTGTTGCCTGTGAACTGCCCTTGAACTTTGTCAGTATTGAGAGAGTAGCACCTTTACCTCACTCCTGGATGCAGCTTCCTTAGGGATTGAAGCCCACCTATATTCTACCTGAAGCAACAGCTGAGTTTCACATGCCTATGTTTTCCTTTCCAAAGGCTTTTGAGTAAAATTTCAAAGCAGGGAACAGTCTTTGCATAACGCAAATAGTATCTTGATAAAACATATATTCTGCTCTCTGGCTCAGTACTTTGAAACACACGATCAAAAAAAAAGAGAAAACCTTGCATTAAATAAATGTTTATTAACGTGGCCTGGTGAAATGCAAATCTACCCAGGGAAGGGAATTATGCAGCTAATGCTTGTGATTTGTTTCTGCAGGTTGAAAGCTAGAATTTATGGTATCTAGCTATTATCCAGACTATTTTTTTTTTGCCAAAAGTGTGCAAAACAAAATAACTATGAAATATGAATTTTAAGTTAATAAATGGAAGTTCCAGTGTAAGATCCCAAGTGGTGTCCTCAGGTTGGCCTGCCTGATATCTCACAAGAGTATGGAGAATGGGGTTAGAGGGTGAAAAAGCAATTAAGGGAGCAGAGACAGAGGAGGAGGCTGAAATATGTTCAAGAGGGATTTTAGTGTAAGTGCAACCATGAGAAAACTCACCTCAAAGGATGGTCAGAGAGGTGCTGAGTTTAAGTAGGTCTAACATAAAATTTGCTTTATCCATCTGAATGACAGGCTTTAATCCTTCCTTCTGCAAAATCCAAACTCTGCTCTAGTGAGCAGATTTTTGAGGCCAGGCTGTGATCTCTGATATTTCTTACTGGCAGCAGTGAGGGTCAGAACCTGTGTAGAACATCCCAGACAAAAATGTTATTTCAAAGGGGCTGATGCTATTACAGCCTTTAGCTAGTAGCCAAAAGAGAAATGAGTGCCAGTTCCAGAAATTATTAGCTTCCCTTGGTCTGGGTCTTCCAATGGGCAGTGGGTGCTCTCAGGGTCTAGAAGGACCAACAAGGAGTTGCCCATTTCTCATCTGTAAAGGATAAGATCTACAGTGGCAGTAACTCTACACAGAAGACCTTTATTGCCTTCTCTGGTCCAGTATAGACAGAAAAGGAGTATCTAGGATATGGATGACAGAATCATGTGGAAATCAATGGAATTGTAATAGCTATGGCAAATTACATACTGCAGTCTTAAACTCCTCGTGGAACATATGTCGTCGTAAGAGAGAAAATGGCAGTTATTAATAATAATTCAAGGATATAGCAGCCCCAAATTCTTGGAAAGTGTAAATTAATAGTTCATTTATATTGCTTTATACCAGCTAAATATACCAGATCTGTATAACAAGCATGGGTGAAGGATCTGTATTTTTTAACTGACTCAATAAAAAAGAATAAAAGACTAGAATTTCCCTCTAAGAAACTACAAAGAAAAAATTATCTATGACCTTCCAGGGGATGTTGGGAAACTCGATCAATGAGAGTATAAGAAGAAATGGGTTATGACCTCAGCAAAGGAAATGAGTCCTGGTGGAAGCTTTCTTTAATGCTCACTAATACTCAGGGAGTTTGAGAAACCTGATATCAAAACAGATGAAAGTTTTGATGCTATAGAAAGATACAGTGAATATTTTATGCCACAGAAAAAGCTGAAAACCAATTTTAGCAGGCAGAGTTTATGATTTCACCCAGTTCTATTTTGCAATTATGTCCAGATCTGCCTTTGAATCAGATCTCAACTTATATAAATCTTTAAGGAAAATGTTTCCTATTTACCTTAATATTTATTGGAAACCTTCTATTCTGTGAAGATAGTTTATCAGTAGCCAAATAGAGTGCTGGGAAAAGAATGGAACTAGATAATAGAGAATTGCATCAAATAAGTGTCTTACACACACGATTTCTACCAAAATTTTTTGAAATCTTGAAAAAAACTGTACATAATTCATAACAGCTTTGTCTTGTAAGCTGGCACTTCCCCTGCAGATGACAGTTTTTTTTTCATTAATCTTGGCAATATTAAGGGCCAATATTTTAAAACAAATTAATGTTCTGGAACACTTTCTTCCACAAGTTTTAAATAAACAGACTTCCTTTCAGTAGGATTCCTCTTTTCACTCTTCGGTTCCAATAAACTATTTTAAAGGGAGAGGAGGAGAAGCCTAATCTTAACTATGCCATGGTTTCTCCAAGCAAAGAAATACCCTCTTCTTTATCATCTTTCTTTCAAGTAAAGTGCTATGAAATGCAAGTCATTAAAACCTTTTTCCTTCATTTTTCTCTGAACTAAGGAAATTAGGAAAGAAATGGTGTGAAATTGAAATAATAATCTTAAAGATCTGAAATGTCATTTGTTTCCTTTCCCAAGAACTTACACACTTCCATTCAAATACAGTGTCCAGACTATGCTTTCTTTACAGTTTGCAGTAACACATAAAACTGTTTGTTTGACATCTTGATCACAAACAGTGGCTACCTGTGCACAAGGTAGCAATCAGTTAGAAACCCAGTGACAAAGCAACGCCATCACATTCTGTGGTCAGGGGCATTAAAAAGGCAGCATTTCATTTATTTTCTTCCTATGTGGCTTTTGTTAGATAAAATTACTGATTCAACTAGAGCCTGTGTAGTTAAGAGCCAAATAGTTGAGCTAACTCACAGGAGGCGTAGGTCATGCTGAGGGTGAATGGACAAATAGGAGATAATCTGAGCTTCAGGAACAGTAAATTATTCCCTTTTCACACTACCTATGGTGACCCAGGACAGGTCTAGCAGTTGATGATGTAAATTTCTCTTAGAAGGAAATTTTTCTGTGCAGTGTTGAAGTTGAAAGCCTCTGGTCATGATTTTAGCCTGTAAAATGAAATGGAAGAGCTCATCCATAAAGGGGAGGGGGTTGCACAGTTTTGATTCTCTCACTCTTACAGCTGCAAAGTGGAACCACATTAGCTTTGCAGTCTGGGCCTTTGACTCCTCTGAAGATTTGTGTGTCAGGATTTGTTGCACAGTATGAAAACCAAGAATCAAACCAGCATACTTGTTTGTCAGTGAACTGATATTAATTAAACTTGTTCAATTTACAGTAATAAAATAAATTTTTCCAAGGGCCACAGTTTTAAACACAGTCTAGCATCTGAAAAACATCTTGTTTGTTTTGGACTCACATATCCCCACCACAGAGCTGGAATTTTGCTAACAGCTCCTGATACATGAGCCAGAAGGGAGTGGAACTCACTCTGCCTTCATTGCTTTGCCTTTTTCTAGTGCTAGCAAATGATTAAGGACATAAAGTTATGTGTGTCAGCAAGTCAAGCGACTTTAAACCCTCACCTGGGGCTGATGAACAAAATGATGATGTATTTCAGAACCTTCTACCTGATCAGAACCATGGTTTCAGGCAAAGTTTGGATTTTATTTAACATTTAATATCTTAGTAGTTGCCAACTGCAATGGGGTGAAACATTGTATACCAACTGTCAGCCTCATGTGAACATTTAAAAAACAGATGCTAAATCTTTGAAGTCATTGTTAAGTTTAATGGCTTCAGAAAATCATTACTCAAATCCATTCCCTAAGGTCTTTTTGTCAAGTTCCAGAGGACCTAAATGTAAAACAAAACTAAACAGTCCCCCAAGAGTTTATCTGGCAATTAAGCAGATTTTTGCTAAAGTTTTTCTGTGGAATTAGAATCTGATGATTCCTAGAAACTAAATTGCTAAATCCTGTCAGGGTATTCTGAACACTCAGGGAATGGTCCCTAAGTTGCCTGCTGGTCACACATAGTGCATAAAAATGCCAGTTGCCATGTTTTGCCTTTTGTGGGCTTTCCCTCTAGACTATAGCAAAAGTACAGTGTGGTAACATGTAGTTAAAAATTATGTGGTGGCCTGAGTCTGGCTAATGCTGAAGCTGCAGTGCAGAACAAAAAAAGAAAAAAGAAAAAAAAGAAAAAGAAAGAAAAGGTAGTCTGAAATGATTGATCAGTGGCTACTAATGGCATTTTCATCAATATCCAGCTGATTTTCCTGTTGCTCTTTCTTACATATTTATACTATTCACAGTCTGGCAAAAATTTACAAAAAAGTATCCAAGTGATAGTTTCACAGCAGGTGCTGGATCAAACAGGTCTTGTTCTGTGCCCCCTTGGGAGGCCTACATGGATCACAGGAATCCTGATACTGCCCTTCAGATGACCTGTGGTAAAACTGCGGAAGATATGCTCAGTTTCTTCCAATGAATAAACAAAGTGTACATGAAATATTTGTATAACTATGAATAGGGGGTTTATTTTTCTATATATACTGCTTGCCTGTGTAGTTGATTGAAAATGGCATGAAGTAAATCTTGCCTAATAGATACTTATATAAGAATTTTATTTATGTGTCCAGCAGTGTAAATGTCAACATTTGTACTTTGATTGTTCTATGAATATACTGGTTTCAACTGGATAGTGAAGGAAGAAAAATGCAAGTGTATACGTGGGCTTTACAAGGAAAAATACCTAGCAGGCTTATAAAACACAGTTTGAGAAAGCATTACTAAGCTTTGAAGGCCAAGACCAAAAAAGAATTCTGTAGATTTTGGCCCTCATCCACTGCTCTTAGCTTCAAGCTGCAACTTAGAAACTAAGAGAGGCTTTCTGTAACGTATTCATATCATGTTTAGGCAATGCCAAATTAATTCTTATTGGAGCTGAGATTTATTGCAGCTGGATTATGATATTTTGATTGTGCAAACAATGAGATTGAGGTGGCTGTCCTTTCCAGAGTCATTAAAATCTTTGTCATGAATTACAAGAATCAGAAGTCTGGAGGTGGACTGAGGAGAAATACAGACAAATATTCAACATGCTGCAGACTGCATAGAGCAGACTGCATAGAGCAGAGCTCACAGAATAGAAGTTAAGAGAAGCTAGTCTGAGCAGAAAGCCTGAGCCTTGCAAGAAACAGTATTGGAAAATCATAAAATGCATTACTGATCTATTTTCATGACAAAAAAGAGTGAAAAATATTAGAAAGACTGTTGCAGTGAGCCATTATTATTAAAATGCTAAGTATGCTGGCACACATACACTTCTGCAGTAAGCACTTTTTGTTTGCTCCAAGTTTAAGTGCAGTCATCCCAGTGTCAAGTAAGTGTGGTGCAAGTTATTATAAGAAGCCCTGATTTTCTTCCCCAAAGTTGGTATCATTTCTGGCACAGTCTGAAACAGCTCACAGGCTGTGTAAAGCAACTGCGCCATATTGCCAACAATACAGAACACATTTTCTCTCAGAAATGCTACAAAATTAATCAGACACCCTTAATTTATCCTGATTATGCTCAGAATATCTCATCTAGGTAATTAAATCAGGCTCCTTTGCCCTGTGGAGCTCTGCACCCCCTCACATCAGCCATGAAGTGAAGAACTGCAGGTGCTCTCCTAGCTGAGTTGTGGTGAGCCTAAGTCAGGGCCAGCAGAAACATGAGGACTGAACTGATTTACAACCAAAACCAGCTGAAAACACAAAAAAAAAAAATCCTGGTGCTCTTTCTCCTACCCCAAATCCCATTTGCTTTGCAGGGCTCCTGCAGTGCCTGGAAAAGGGCAGATAGATGTCTGTTAAACCCAAATTGCTTTTATTTGATACGAAGACATATTTCTGTTTGTCTATATTTTTAAAATGATGATTTAGCTAAGCTTTAAAAAAAAAACCCTAAACCCTCCAAAAGCTTTAGTGTCACCTTTTCCAAGCAAAGACAAGGTAGAGTTGAGCCTGCATGCTGACACTGGAGTTATCTGAGTGAGCTGCACAATCCCCTCTGTTACATGAGTAGTTCATACACAACATATGATGCTGATCTGAAGTACTGGCTGTTAGCTGTATTATTTCCACATGGAAAAGTATTGTAGTTTTTCTTCTGTTGTATCCAGCAAATTTATCTTTCCTTTGAGGCATAATATATTTTCTTCTCCCCGCCTCCCTCAGGTTTTATTTATCAAGCACAATTTTAATAAATGGGAAAGAAGAAGGGAAAAACCAATCTTTCTCATGGTCCAGTTTTTTGTGAGTTTGAAACAGATATGCAGAGCTAAAACAATCAGAAAGAAATAACCCATTTTTATTTAATGAATTACATTTCTTTGCATGACAGCTGATCGTGATTGTGATCGGTGTATTAACTATTCAGATTTATTAGTTTTACTGATATTCAGCACTGGATTTTCTTGGCTGTTTGCCACAGAACATATCTGACTTAGTGTCTATATTTGCACTTTTGAGACCCTAGTGTTACTGTTACGCGGTAAATTGAGACCTGTAAAGGACGCTCAAACTTAAATCATTTCCTAGTATTAAAAAGAGATTAGAAATGTAGCCCAATTGCCTTGAGTAATTTAAACAAAGCAATTCCCAAAATGAACACCTTCACTCTGTCAAAGTTTTCTTGACAGTAAAAAACAACTTAAGAAATTATTCCCTGTCTTGTCATGGAGAAAAATAATATTTCTTTTGAACCTACCATTTTCTGATCATCTTCTCTGTAGAGAATGTTCACATCCATAGCTCTTGTTTTCTAGGACAAGAGCTCTTAAACAAACTGCTCTTCCCCTGATAATCTCTGTTTCAGTGGCACTGCTCTCTCTGGGCTACTTGTATTGATGAAGAGCCAGAATTATAAGGTGATACACAACAGGACAAAGAATTGTGCTGCAGAATCTGGCTAATAAATCTGGCCAATGCCAAGAAAGTAAAAGTAGAGGGATTTGGCTTCAAAAAGAGCAATTCTACCAAAAATCTATTCTAAATTCTCTGACTTTGCATATGGAGAAAAGTTAATAAATGGTAATAAAAGAAATGAAATTACTTGCTTTAATTTCCTCATGTAACTGAACAATGTTTCCTTTGGTCAGTAGTTATTGTATTGAATCCACAAAGTTATTTTCAGAGTACTGGACACAAATGCCAACAATGAAATAATAAAAGTGAACACTGTGAACACCTTGCTAACCATCTGTAAACCAATTTTCAAAGAGAAAATCACATCAGTAGAATATTTGACCCATACAGGATCTTGCAGATGTTTTCCTATAGCCTTTGGGATCTACCTCATTTCAAGGTCGATATAGAAGAAACAAATTGTGCATTTACACAGTGAAAGTCTAACTGAATTCCCATAAGGGTCTTCAAAGGCTTTTATGTTTGACCAGGCGCTGTGTTCTGCTACTTTGGCAAAGAGGTATTAACAATGACTTGTTACTAGTAATGCAGCCATACCTTCTCCATATGGGTTCCAACACTTCAAACTCTATCATCTGTCCATATTTAAAAGCTCCACCTTAAAAAGATGATAAATGAGACCGACTTGACCTGGCCTTAGACCAAGTCATGGATTAAACAATTTCTTTCAGCTTGATTGGGGTTTTATTGAGGAAACCTGCTAAGTAAAAGCTGTTCAGTCACAGTGCTTAAGTATCAAAAGAGTGCATTGAATTTTCAAAACACTGCCAATGTGCCAGCCAGACCCTGAGTTGCCAAAAGGACAGACATCAGCTGCACAGGACAGACAGTGGAGAACCTTTTCTGGATTCCCTTTTCCCCATGGCATGAGCATCTCTGAAACTTGCAAACTCTTAAAACTGTGTGTTCTTTTTCTAGAGCAAAGGTGTCAGTCTTTGTGTGTGTGTGCATTTATATTGACATAAGCAGAGAGGGGATTTTATCATTAATTTGTGACCCTACCCCACATTAATGCTAAAGATAAGCAGCCTTTAAGGAAGAGTAGATAAATGAAAGTCACCAAATGTAGTTTTTAAAGTGAAAAATCCAACAGGCAACGTAAATGAAGTTTTGATCTTTCATTTATTAATTACTGTTCTATAATTCACTATTAAGATGCTCTAGGTGACTTGGGAGACTTCCACTGTAGGCTTATGGTAACCTGTTTTTAGAATGACCCACCACTTTGGGTCAGTGCTCAGAGTTTGTGTGCCATTGTCAGTGCCTCTGACAATTGGTTGAAAGGAGAGTTTAAAAAGCCTAAACACCAGTGATGAATGTTAATGTGCTAATGTGATTGCAGAGATGTTCTCATTCCGCTTTTGCCTCTGTCTTGCTGTGTGAAGGTTTATCACACGTACAGCATGTCTTTTTAATTGCCGCGAGGTTTTTGTCTTAACTATACCTTTTCTGTCTAATGAGTTTATTCTTTCACACATTATTATTACATATGTTCAGTGCAAACAATCTGTATTGCTATTTTAATAAAAATAGCAACAAAAGAAAGAGCAAAGTCAGGGCTTGGGGAGCACACAGCATGTCACTCTGTACAGCTGGTCTAATCTGATGCTCAGCATTGCCATAGCAACAACACCGGAGGAGAGTGAGGGGTGGCTGGAGCCTCCTCCTCCAGTTGATCACAACCAATGGGTTCCCAACGAAGAACCAGCACTTACAGGATGTGATTTCCACCACCTTTTCCTGCAAAAAAAATTAGACCTCAGCAAAAAATAAGACCCCAGACTTTACCCTTTTTAATGCTTTGAAAATCTGTGTAACTGGAGTCAGCACAAAACTGTTCATCAGAACAGAATTTGTTTTGAAAGTTTTTCCTTGATCAGATTTGTGCTTTTCAACAACTCATTAGATAAATTGTAATTTTTATGATTTGTGTTAATGGTTTCACTAGAAAAAGGTTTATTCAGTCAAACATAAAAACAATCCCAGGAAAGAAACAACTGGAAGAGAGCAAGAAAGATTTTGCCATGAAGAGACCATGGTCATTCTCAATCTTCAAGGTGGAAATTACTTCAAAATTTTAAAACATTTTTCTGATAAACTATAACTAGAATCTAAACTTCCTCTAACAATTTCTTTAAGAATTTGATTTTTCATCATAAATCTGTTAATGAAGAAAATTAAAATTTATTGTTGCTTAGATTCCTGCCCTGCCTTTAAAGATCTGGTGTATTTTTCCACTTGTCTTATTATTTGTTTTTTTCATCAATGTACCACTATTAATAAAAGATTTTTTTTAATCCACCAAAAATTTGGAGGTGAAATACATCAAGAAACAAAACCCCAACGAGCTGCTGCTGAATGGAAACCATTTCAAATGATCTGAAGACAAAAAGGTGACTCAGAGCAATTTACATTGAGTTATAAAGTGGAAATCATGTCTCACCAACCGGAGAGCCTTCTGCAGTGAGATGACTGGTTTGGTGGATGAAGGGAGAGGAGTCAATCCTGTGTGTTTGGAATTCAGCAAGGCTTTTGTCGCTGCTTCCCGTGTTGTTCTCACATGTCAGCAGCACCACGATGCCCAGAAGGAATGCACATGGTGTGCCCCTCTGGTCAGTGCTGAGATGGACAGTGTTCAGCATTAGTGATCTGCATGATGGGACAGTACACCTTCAGCAGGTTTGAAGATGATACAAAACAGTGGTTGATAAACCAGATGGCTGTGCTGCTCTTTCCCATGGCATCAACAGACTGGAGAAATGAACTGATAGAAATCTCATAGAGTTCAACAAAGAGAAATGCAGAGTTCTGCTCCTGTGAAGGAATAACTGCAGGCACCAGCACAGTCCAAGCAGCTGGAAAGAGAAGACCCTAGAGGGTAGGTACAAAATTGGTCATCAGTCACTAATATATTTTGAAGGGTGTTGCCAGGGGTGGGAAGGAGGTGATTCTTCCTCTCTGATTAGTACTGATGAGGCCACATCCTGGGTGTTGTCTCTGGTCTTGGCTTCCCCTATTCAGAGTAGCGTCAGGAACTGAAAAGCTACTCAATCTTTAGGAGGATGGTATTGTATCGAAATGACTTGTTTAATTTTGGGCAATGCAAACAAGGTTAGTTGGACAGGAAGATGATTACTGGGTACTCATTTGTGCCAGCCATTGAAAATGTCTTCCCTCAATAGTTTTCATTCCAAAATCCAAAGATTTAGATGTCCACTTCTTGCCACTTAAATGTCACCACTTAAAGTAATCACAGCAAAGATTCCATCAAATGTCCTCAAACTGCAGAGCATCATTTAGCCCTGCTGTGCTATGAATATTACCTGGCAATGAAAAGATAGAACTTGTGACCTAAAGATTGACCCATCTGCTATTTATTTAGGCTTGGAAAAAAAGTAATTCTATATCAGAAAAGCAAAACAAAAAAAGGAGGGAAAATTGCAGTTTGAAACTGTACCACTGCTAGAGTGATTTCATATCCTAAGTATATTGAGTTTGCTTAAGATCAGAGGCTCAGCTTCATGTTTGTAAACTAATATTGAAGTGTAACTGAAGGCATAAGTAAATTTATTTTCTATACTCTTTAGTGAATCCCGTCTGTACTTTCATGAGCTGAAAACGTAAAAGGTTGATTGTGAATAACAGCAAAAAGATCTGTAAGATATTAAATTTATGGTGATCACCTTCTGTCTGCATAATGGAATTTTCTGAAGATGCTTGGCAAGTGAAGTATTTCAGAGCTGTTAAATTCCACATATATCAGCTGGAGTCTATGGTTGACAAGCCATGTTCTATCCTTACATAACAGCATCCAGAAGTGAAACATTCCATGCTGATCTGCATTCTGTTAGGGAAAGACAACAAAGGAAAAGCCAGCTCCCAGACTCCTGGACAGAAAAAAACTAAAGGAAGATCTCTTTGCCTCCCTATAGCTCAGCCTTTGGAAATTCTACTGAGTTTGGTGTCCTGGCCCAAACCACTTTTGGTTTAGCAAACTTGGTTTCTTGCTTGTTTCAACTATGAAAAACACTTTTGAATCTCCTAGAAAGTGAATACTGTTTTTCAAGTTCTTGGAATTTGTGTGCATAAGGATTTTCAAGTCTTTATCCTTCTTCCCTCTCTTGTAATGGGACGCAAAGTCCTTGATACGAAGAAATCTCTAGGACACCCAGCTTTTCATGATGTCTGGCAAATCTCCAAGATATTTCAGCTTCTTTACAACAAGAAATAAGCTTTCTGATGAAACCCATCTTTTTGGATGTAGAGAGCAATTTATGTGCAAAAATCTGCTCTTCCCTCCAAGGCAGGAAATACAGAAATATACTCTTCCCTCCAAGATAGATTAGCTCTACAGTTATGACTTCCAGTTTTATTATTAATAAGGCATGATGTTGATCATCTTCTTGTTTCTTATTTAAACAAGATGGCCATACAGTCCTTTCTGGTACAGCTTTGTGCTCTTTTTATTACGTAGAGTCTGTTTCCTGAATACTTATTTCTTTAAATACCGAAGCACTGCATTAGATTTCAAGCTGCCGTCTAATGCCATTCCTTGGGAGGATTCTTGCAAGGGTTCTATGCTATTATATCACCTGAAAGAAATAACAGAAAGAGACAGGAATGAAAAAAGAACCATCCCTCCAAATGACCACATATCCAGGAACACAAACATCTTTAAATGATGTTTGGAAATGGAATTAGTTTAAATTTTCTCTGGAATTACAAGGGATCTATTTTGCCTGTAAGGCACAACCCAGTGAAACCTGAAGTTCAAAATACAATGCCACAGCAGGAACAAATGACAGTGTGTCTGGATTTGGAGGAGTGCAGATGAAAGCTATCATTTTTACCATTTGAGCAACAATGTAGGGTCTGTAGAGCTTTGGACTCTAATGATCCAGATGATTGTCTGGATTCTGTTTCAACACAGTCTGGAAATGCAGAGAAGAAGGTCTCAAGCTGCAAACTCCCTGCGGTGGATATTACTGCAGAACTGTTACTTCCCTGGACTTGTGATGTGTGTGACATGACAGTGAGGAGTATAGAGATATATTCTTCCTTGTCATCTCTACTTATCTGTATTAGATCAGTCTCCCTGTGCTGCCATTTTATCTGAGTGTTTATAAGTGTAAGTAGTTATAGACTATTAAGCAACTTCAAGCAGTTGCTTAGGTTTTATATTAAAATTTAATCTACTAGAACTTTCTAATAATTTATTTTCTGATGTAATCAAAGCACTTCTCCTCACCTTGTGAATTCTGACATCCTGCATTTAGCATGTCAGCACCTCTCAGCCTCAGGTGACACGTATGTGAATAAACTACATGGGTTGGCTACTCTTATACTTGACACAGTGCACAGATCAGAGTCTACACTTGAGCTGCCACTTACACAGGATTATCATTCAGTTTGAACTTACAGTGTCCTAAGCCTCTTTCTGAAGGTCAAATATGTTTTTTCTTTGTGATATGTCAGAAAGATTTAATAGCATCTGTGTCCAAAGGGGAGTTTCTTGCAAAAACAGGCTTGAATTCACTTCTAATTGTTTCTGTCTGAAATTCAAATAATTTCTCAACTTCTCTTAGGAAGCATACGGTTCCAGTGTGGGGTAATTGTTTTCCATCTGGACACTGTCTGGTGGTGGTATTTGCTGTAGCTGTAAGTAAATAAATGAAAGAGTCAAATAAATGAAGACATCTGTAAATAATTTATTTGCTGATTGATGGCTGGTAAATAAACTCTAGCTTCTTTCTTTGGTTAGATTCACAATAAAAACTGTGGAGTGAGATATGCACCAGCTTACAAGAAGTTTGAAGTTCAAAGGTAGGCTATGAGAAAACCTCTAGAGATTCCCAGAAACACCAAAGAAGTGGCGGACAAATTCCAGTTAATGCTGCCTCTGACCTCAGCAAGCCCCTTGCTGAAACACTTTAAAGCATGCTAAAGCCTTTCTTGAAATCCTGTCCTGGTTGTCTACCTGCCCTCTGTTTTGATCAGCTCTCTGTAGCCAGTCTTTCAAGGAGAAGAGTGATATGGCAATCCAGAAGTTCAGTTTAAAAACTGATGATTCTGTCAAGGACAGACAGGAGTAAAGAAAGGAGAGAAGGAAGAGGGCACAAAAATGAATGTTGTTCTGGTTCTGTGGAGACTTACAAGGCTCGATTCAATGTTTGCACTTTTTCAAGGCAATATTTTTTCTTTCCCTACTGTCCATGTGAATGCTCAGTAATGCAAAAATTATCATGTGAACATTCTTATTAGTCTTACTGATATATGCTTTCATACTAAGTGAAAAGTTTCTGCTCATGAATAGGTTGATCTATGTATTGCTAAGGTTCATTAGAAGAGGGGGGCACTGTCAGAACTCTGTGAATGGGCAGCCTTGTATCCAAATACTTCAAACCCATCTTTGGAGCACTTGCACTGAGGTAGCAAAAATGGCTGTGAAATATGACATTTCAGCTTGAGCATTTGTACACCTAGTGGACTGAATTTCGAACAGGACTCATTCAGATGTCAGACTCTTCCAATTAAAAACTGTGCTTGGCTAGCTAGTTAGTTCATTATTGCACACTTTATGGTGTGGGCTGCAAATTATCTACTCAAAGTCCCCAGTTCAAAGGATTTGCAGGCCTAGAATTATTCACTGAACAAGATTGTGAATAATTTCAAATAATGAATAAATTCAATATACTTTTTGTTCTGTCCATGCATAGCTTCTGAAGAGGGAGAGAATAAAAAGGGGAAATCAATCAGATAAATTATTCATCGAGAATTATTTGTTCAGCTCTAATGCTTCTGTACTTAGACAATATTTTCATTGGAACAGACTCTGAAGGGCTCTTCAGCCTGCATATCTCTCAGCTACAATTCATCTGTAAAAAGTACTGAGATTCTTGCTAAATGCAGATGACTAGACCTAGCTGTAGACAGTAGGATTTATCTGATTCCATCTCCAAGTTCTTGACTAAGTTTAGGTACTTCAAGAATTATTTAACAGGAATTGTTTTTGTGAAAGTAGTTCTTTGTCATTGTTTGTGTCTGCATTTGGAAACAGTTTTAAGTGATCATCCCAGTCCTACTTGCTGTTGTTAATGTCCAGTTTGGCTGTTTCCAGAACATTGTGGCAACTTAGATGCTTTCTTTCAGTAATTAAATATTTTCATTGTGTAGTTAAAGAAAAATAACAACATAAAATCCAATCCTATTGGAAGAACTTCCTTTCTGTACTAATTATTATTATTTTATTATTATTGCTAGGAGCAAAGGATTCAGTAAGAGGTGCAGCTCAAATTAATACGCTAAACACCAAATACAATTCCTCTAAAATATGCATTGTTAAAATAACTCGTTGCAATAGTAACAGATTCAGCTGTTTGTCTGTTATTTAGTTGACGCTGTATCTCTTAAAAAACAGAGGGTAAGTATGGAAGGGGATTTTATTTTCCTGCTTAGGGTAACCACACTTCTTTTGATGTAAATATCGTTGTCGCTCTACTGGGCCAATAACACCAAGGAGTTTGGTTCCATCTTGTCTAAAATGAAGTAAGAGAATAGGGAAACACCACTGGATGTTGGGTACTGAAAACGGAAGAATATTAGATACTGTAGAACAAATACTTGCTCTTATATTAATGACTTTTTAACTAATACAAAGAAGTTTTAATTTTGTACTTCCTGTTAATAAGCATTCCATTACACTCAATTTATTTCTGTATGGCAGAGATGTCAGTACAAAGGGACAACTCAGATAGCTGTAAAATAAAAAATGAAATGGATTCTCACCAAAAAAAATTCTCTCATACAATTTCTACCATCATTCTTTTTACATCCTTGCTGATTGAGAGCAATGGGGGCTGGAGTGGAGAAATAATGCTGATCTTGGCTCTGCCACTGACTTACCATCATCCATTGCCAAAGCCCAGTTTTTTACACTATCACATGATGTTATGCTGACATGTTTCACTTATATTGATGTAAGAATTTGGAGAAAGATTATCTTTTATTTTATAATGTACAGAGTTTAACACAGTAGGGGCATAATCTTGATTAGGGCTTCAATGTGGTACTATAATAGAGTTAATAAATAATACTTGACAGCAGTCTAAGGATGGAGGTATGGAATGAAATGAGGCATAACTTTAGAATAACGCTTAATTTAAATATCATAGATGCAAAGGAAACCACAAGGTAAAGTCAAACTTTGTTTCACAGGACAATTCCATAATCTGTGTGACAAGAAGAAATACAGTAAAGCGCATCCCAATGGTTCTACAGAGCAGAATGCCTGATGTAAAGATATTTCTTCATGAAGTCAGTAGTCCAGTATAAGGGTCTATTATTGTCACTTGATGGTCCATTTTTTTATTATTTTATATATTACTTAGTTTACCTATTGGCTCCTTATGAAACTTCATTTAATGAAAGACACGCAGAAAGATTGTCGGGCTAATATATTATGAATTCAACTCTTCCCTTATTTACCTAATGTCTAGGGGAAAATAACTTTTAATATATTATTTTTCTTATTGTTTCTTTCTTCCTATTTTTTTGCAATTCAGTGTAATACGTTGGTTTCTCTTATTCCATTAAATAATTTCACAAGATTTGCAAAAGTTGAAATTGAAAAATATAGAAAATAATTACTTTTTAAATATACGATTTCCTGCAAGACAGAAAGTGGGTGTTTTCTACTAAATATGCAGTAAAATGTTGGGGTTTTGCTTAAATGCACAACTGCTAGTACTGGGGTCATGCTAACATTAGTATGGTGTTACTGTGGGAACTCGTTTGTGTTTCAGAGCAGCTGGCAAAGCTGCAGTCATGCCCATTTAGCAAGCACTAAGTCATGTTAATCAGTAATAAAATGCACTTAGTTATACAAGAATTTTGAATGAAATCAGATCATTTAACAAACACTTTCTTCTTCCTCATTCTTGTATTTTTTTTTTCCCCAAATCCTGAATGGGAAGTGTAGTCAGTTCCTTGTGTAGACATACATGGAAATCATCTGGTTTAGGCTGCACATATTGTGCATGACTGTTTCACTCTGACATTGCTTCACCAAGGCAATTTCACAGTGGGAAATCTAGAAAAAAAGCCCCAAACAAGGAAAAGAGAACACAAGACACTTTAAACTATAACAGGCCAATTTAAAAACATGTTAAGAAGCAGTTAAGGCTCTGTAGTTGCTGCATGCAGTTTTCAGCAGGGAGTTGGTGTGCTAGGTCTTTCTTCTCTTTCTCTTATATCCATTGCTGTAAGCACCTGAGGAACACCATGAGCAGCAGAGAGCTCCAAAAACACTTGAAAAAATCTGAATAATTTTTCTGTGTAGCAAAAGCCTGAATTTGTTGATCAGTTCCCTGTAACTGTGCTATCTGTGAGTAGATGGAGTGAGTAGATTGGTTTTAGTTTAGTGCTGGTCTGCAGGGTGAGAGAACAGACCATTTGTATGGGAACCAGTGCTGGGAGCTGAGGTGAGCTCAGAGCTGGCAAGGAGTCAGTGCCTGGAAATGAAGGTAAGAAACACCAAGAAACTCCAAACTGGATCATTCTCCAAAGAGCTCATTCTGGAGTTGCTGGGAGACAATTCACCGACTTCAACAAGGGCAGGGTCAGATGTTAGAACCAGACTTCCCAGTCTCACAGTTACACCAAGGGCCAAGAGCACAACACTTGTACACAGATGGTTGCCACCACATTTCCACATTCTTCACCTTGGGAGAGCAAGTGCAAAACATTTGCATTTTTGCCAGTCTTGTAGCTACCCTTGATCCAGCTGTCTGGCCAACAGACTGCTACTGCTTCTGTTGTCAAGGAATGTTTGTTGTTGCAGAAGAGATTCCAAGGTTTTTCCATGAGAGAGTGACTGTGAAGGACCCAGTTCCAGAGCATACACTTGGCCAATATCAGACATAAGTTCTGTTGGACCTGGGCCCACAAGTTGTTTGTATCTTTAGTTGTTGTTGATAACTGGGATGGAATTAATATTTTGCCTGAATCAGACATGCTGGTTGCTGATGCAAAATTAAAATTTTTAGGGCCATTCCAATTCTAGTCACACATTCAAAGTATTGTTATGGAAATTTACAAAACAGCTCAGCATTGTTCCACATAATTATTTTATTTTTAAATTTTATTCCAGCTGCTATGATACCACTGAAACTTTGAAAAAATGTCCTCTGTGTGTGGCCCTGATGTGAAGGTCCTGCAATAGTGCTTTCATACTAGAATTATGTATTAGCTGTGCGAAGATTACAAAGGTGTTTGGGAGCTGGATGAAAAATATTTCAATACGTCACAGCTTGGACAGTGTAGGCAAAGGGTGTTTGTCATCAACAGAATGAAAATATCCAATATTACCCAGTGCAAACCACTCAGGAACAGAACTCAAGAAACAAAAAAAAAAATCTTACTTTAAATCAAAATGCAAAAAAAGATTTGTTTGTCAGAGACACAAGAAAAAGACAACAAAAATATATTTTTAAATCTACCTTGGGAAATTAATACTGAGGTGATTTTCAGGCTAAGGCTGGGAACATAGCAATGCCATTTTAGAATAAACACCAAAAACAGATGCCACAATTTCATAAAATAAACATGCAGTGAAAGGGTAACACAGCCATTAGCAGCAAACTGAGCCAGTAGCCAATACAGTATGATGAGAAGGAGCACTCAGTATGGTGTGATGTGCTGTAGAAGCCATTAGCCATATGGTACCGTGTGAAGAGGGCCTCTGTGACTAAGTAACAGTTGTATGTTATGTGGTTTATAAAATAATTATGCAATGGCAAGCAACTCTTTTATAATTATTGGCTGTTTCAAAATATTTCTGCTAATCTGGAGGCATTTACTAAGTTGATGGATGCAGGCAGTCTGCTTCCTCTGTCTGCATGCTTGTAGATTGTGTGGAGCATCATCCTACTAAAGGCATTGACCATTTTAAACTTGGCTACTAGAGACTGCATTTGTTTTTCTTTTTCTGAAAACTCAGGGAATATCCACATAAATACATCATAACTTGGTGGGACAGCTGCCAAAGAAGGGTCCAGTAGTTACCCTTCCATTATTCACTGGTACTTTTTTGCTACTCTTCCTTTATCCATCGAAATCTCAGATAATTGAAAGTGTATTGCCAGAAAGCCCTATTGCTCTGTCACTGTCGATGGCATGACAATTTCAACAGATTCTGTTTTTTTTTTATACTGTGTCTTTCAAGCTTATATTAGAGGCAACAAAATTATCAGCAACTGAAGAACATAAAAAAAAGTCTTTGGTTTAACCATCAAGAAGATGACACTAATTTCCTTTTCCTTTTCTACTGCTCCTCAAGCAAGCATATGGAAGATAAGTGCCTGTTAGACATTTGTACCTTGCAGTATTTTTGGATTGAAATGGGAATAAAATAATAAAGAAATAAGGTTTTGAGGAAACTCTTCAGCTACAAAATTTGCTGGCAAGTGAGACTTGGGACCTAGGGTAGCTAGAGGCACCCAACACCTGGCTGTCCAGCTCTGACAGTGGGAGGGGAGAGGGTCCTGTAACCCAGCAGTATCTGGGTCAGCTGGCTTGCAATAAGCAGGTGTGTGGGTCTGAACAACTGGGACATCAAACATAATCCCTAGAAGTCAAGCAAGATGCACAGCCCGGAGAGGTCCACAAAGCAATTCTTCTCTGTCTATCCCTTTGGCACACGCTGCAGGCCACAAAACACTTCCCATCTTCCTCCAGTAAACTTTAGATCCAGAGTCAAAGACTGATTGTAAAATATGACAGGAAGAGCACAGGAGAGATCAAGGGCTGCCAGTATAAAGGTTTTCGAACATCCTCTGTCTGTCCCTCCCACATGGGTCAGCTCTAGCTTGGTCCTGGAGACATTAAAGATCAAACATGATTTTTATTATGTGCATGTGGTGTATTGCTGAGTGCTCTAGAGCAGGACTGGGATAATCTCCCTGTAGCAGGTACAGCTGCTGTGTAGATTTTCAGCTTTGGAGTGGTTGGTCAATTGATGTTGTGATAGTGCAGGTAAGCAATATGAATTGTAACTATTGCACTAGTCTTATAATAGGGACACATCATTAGAAATGCTGGAAACTACATCTGCTATGAGGCTTCTGACAGGACTTCAGTGTACTGAAATGCAATTCTGCTCTATTCTACAAGCAGTGCAGGTGTGATGAATTTTTTTTGCTGCAACTAAAAATATTTTGCAAAGCTGCAATCCAACAGCAAGGTTTAAACCACATTTCAAATGCTGAAAAGGGATGTGTTGCTAAATATAATACAAGGATATACATTAGAAAATTTCACTATACAGAGTAATACATGCACACACACATATATACATGTTTATACATTTTACTTACAAGAAAAAGGCCATTGCTCATCAGTGACAGCAGCTGGCATGACTGCTGAACCAGTTATTTTATTTTATCTGGTATTACTAGGGAAGATACCACTTTCATTTTTGCCAGCATTTGTAGTGTAAATGAGGAGCAACCTATCGTAAAATGTTGCTACTGAGATCAAAGGAAACAGTCCTTAGTACCAAGCTAAAATCATTCTGGGGAAATGTTTTTGATTATGGTTAATGATGTAATCAAGCCACTAAACTGCCGAGAAGTTGGAGTTGCAGCAGGCGTACACCCTGCCCATTACAGAGCACCCAATCCACGATAATACCGAGGGGAAAAGGTGTGATGGAGCAAACAAGACGCCAGTTAAATGTTTACTCTAATGGCACACAGAACTGGACAGATTTGATTAGAATACTTATGCCTGTCTTCTTGGGAGAAGAAAACTGAATGGCTGAAGGTTTAGCACAGAAAAAAAATAAAAATCCAAAAAGCCAAAGGTGGAGAGGAAAGGACCAAAAAAGGTAATTTTTTAACATCTTTGATTTCTTTCTTTAAAGACCAATTACTTTCCTGTCCCCTGTGGGAGAAAAACATTCTTCTTCTTAATAGCAGAATCATTCTAAGACTTCTGTGATTCATTTTATATTTAGCAGATTACAGTTTTGGAGTCATCAGTAGGAGAGAACCCAGCAAACTGACAGACCTGAAATCATGTCCTTTGATTGTAATTGACAGGGAAAAGCGTTTAAGGTGAAGAAAAAAAATATTTTATTCATCTTTGATTACACTGTGATGTGATTTGGTGACATAATACAGCTGTGAACTGTGGCAAGAAAGGCAATAATTCCTACTTGAGGCTTTGACATGATGTAGCCCTTTAGTCTTCTTCAAACCAATGCCTCCAGCTACAATAGTGCCCTTGATGGAGTCTAGACAAATAGATATACAGACTGTTGCAATTAAGGAGGAAAACAGCTTTAAAATAACGTTTCTCTAGGCCATGTATTTTTGTATTAAATGGCTAAGATGACACATATTTTTCTCTACCAAAACTAAATCTAGATTATCTATTAAATAATCAAGCATTGGATAAAAAATATTCACTTCAGAAGGGTTTTAAGAGTACCATGAATAGAAACTTGTTTAAATATACAAAACTGTTGAATGAGAAGCACCCACTAGAAGTGAAAGGTGCATTTAGTGAATTCTCATGAAGAGGCTCTGAGGACTATATATGTCTTGTGGACCTCTTGACTTTTAAACTTTTTGTCCTTTGTACTTAATTCTCAAACTATCACTTTAACATTCCTAACAATTTACTGTGTCAGGATCTTCAAAAATGCTTAGCAACTTCTGGTTTACAAAATCCTTGGGCACCTCTCAGAAATTTCTTTAAGGAATAATATCAAGAAAAGTAAAATTAAATTCAGGACAATAAAAATTGTATTATGAAACTTTAGCCATCATAGGAAAGCAATTTCATGCATTCTGTCCATGTGGTCTTGGAGTCTGGCTTACATCAATCACCTAATAGGATTGACCTAGACAGGAACCTATCTCCATGGGGTTAAACTGGGTGTCCAAAGGGAAGTGTGAGTAGTCACATGTCCCCCATTGTGCTGAAGTTTTTCACAGTGCTGTTCCAGGAGATTTAAAATGTCTTGTTCATTACAGAAATGTTTCCTTACAACTACAAGATGTAGACAATAATTTAGAGATCACCTGTTTTGTCATTATCTGTTGATCACTTCCAAAAGTAAAACTGCAATTTCATGATCATGGTAATTCTTGCGAATGACTGGGTTCCTGCTAGCACTCTGGGCTTTTAGACATAAGCAATTAACCTAGGGCAATAAAGAAAAGGTTGGAAAATTTTCTCACCTCCTCAGGATGTGTGTTACAAACATTTGAAAAACAATAGAATTTGGTCATCCTCACCAATATTTTCTGATGAAGCTGCGAATTCAGTAGCACCCACAGAATGCAAAACTCATTATTCATGCCACTTCACACTTGTCTTAAAAAAGTTATTTGCAAGATACTTTGTGAAAGCCTTTGTGTTTTCTGATTTAATCTACTGTATGTGGTTATGAAAATAAGGTAGCATAAAGCATATGTTCAACAGAATAGTGTTACTTCATAAGAAGCCCCAAAATTCCTCACCAAAGTTAATCACTATATTAATGTATTTTGAATATGTAAAGGAATCTGAATCTGTTCTTAGACAGCAATAGCTGTTGCACAGACTGAGTTTCCTGTTGCACGAAGAGCTCCATCACACAGCAGCACAAGCTTCGTTTCTTTAATCTTTTCCTTTTATAATTGTTACAATGTCTAAACTCTAGTGACCAGTTGTATGAATAAAATCATTCAAACTCTCTGCTCTATATGCAGACATTGCCAAAATTTTTTTACTTCAAATAGTGATGATGAAACCGAACAAACAACACCAACTTCTACTAATCCATCAAAAACCAGCTGGATACTGTTAGGGATTGTCCGTAGATATTATTGGTTCTGTGCCTAATAACACAGTTATACAAAACACTGATATTTTTCTAGGTGCATTCTTCTATGACTTGGAATGTGCAGAACTTCAGATACACAATGTTTTTAATGGAAAAATGAAGAGCAATAAACGCCATTAGAGGGTTTCAGGTGATCTGAAAACAGCCATGATAATTTCAAATTTCTAATGATCAACAAAATTGAATAACAGTATTTAAGAATTATTAAAAGTAGGGTAGTATCTGCATTCTGGAATTAGCCTTTCAATGCTCTCAGGTCTAAAAAACATAAAATAGTACACAGGCTTGAATGTATTTTTATTTTTTTTCCTGTTTGGTCATTGATATTACAGTTTCCCAACTCTGAACCAAACCCTTGTGACAGTGGATTTCAGCCTGAACACAAATACTAGGACAAGAGAAAAATTCAATAACTAAGAAAACAATTTAATGACACCTACAGGTTTTGTGTTCACACAGACTTGGATGCTAATATTTTTACAGTGCTGTACTCTACCTATTGCCATGAATAGGCTTGGAGATTCCAGTTAGCTCTCATGAAGGAAATTCCACTCACAAGGAGGTATCTCACTTTACTATAACAGTGTTGCAAAATTTGGCAATTATATATTAAAGTAAGACATACTGATTAAATTACATTACCATATTTATTATCTGTTGCATTTTTCACAGCCAGGTTTCTGTTTTCTTTGCAGTACCAAGTAAAGAAAAAAAACCCCTAAAAATAAATTTCTGATGAAATTTATAAAGTTATAGTTAAAGAAACATTATCCCTAAAATTACCATTTGAATGATAAGCAATTTTGGGAGTAATTATAGTGCACACTCTACATTCAATGCATTCTGATATATGGATAATTACTCCTGGTAATATGTGTTAGTTAGATTTTATAACTACAATAACAATTTATTGCAAAATTAATTCCTTGGCACAATTTAACATTTATTGATGTGAAGTCAAAGTGAATTGATTTTATTGCAGACCACTTGTGATACGTTTTCCCTGTGCTCCTGCCCTAATTGGTTATTATAGGTCATTTTGGTATTTAGTTTTAAAAATAAATTAATTTGGTACCAAGGTGCATTTAGCAAAATGGCAAGATATTTACAGCTCATGTGGTTTTATTTAAATAAAAAATGGTAAGGTAATGCAATCATCTTTGGTTATAAAGTGATGGATGAATTGAAAACATTTCTGAATCAGGTCAATGGTAGTGATGATTAGTGCATTGTTAATCAAGTTGCTGAGATTGCTATCAAAAGCTTTATCTCTTTCACTCAGACTGGTGAGAGGATCATGAATATTAAACAGATTCAAATAGATCTGCACTCATGTAATATGGAGCACTACAAATGAAAAGGCTAAATGAACCCAGACTGTGACTTTATGCACTGATATATCTCTTAACCAAGGAGGAATGTCTAATCCATTTCTGTACTTGTATGAGGCTACATACATTGCAAGAATACAAAGATGAAGTATTTCATGTGCCATATTCATTTTATGGGGTAAGTACTTATTTACAGACCTATCCGTATGAAGAAAAAATAGTTGTGGAAAGGTTTGTCAAGATTGAGACAATATTACTATAGGCAAGATTTTAATTTCTACAACACCAGTAAATAACTAAATAGTGTCCTTGAAATCAGCAGCCTCATATCAATTACATTGCCCCTATTTTATTATTGCTCACTTGCTTGAATTTATGATTTAGGCCAGCGTATAGTTTAATTATATATCTGGAATCCTTCAAATCACTTCAGACCTTAGAGGAGATGTAACAATTAATATATGTAATCATAAATGTATGGTGTAAGTAAGTGGACAGTGGAGGCCTGAAAACTGCATACATGCAGGTATGTGCTTAACTGAGTACTCCTGAGAAACTCCATGGATGTTCAGCTGGATTAACCAGGGACACAAGGCTAAACTGCTTCTATTTTGTGGGTACAAGGCCTTCACTATAACCAGGTCTTTGTAATCAAGTGTACAGAATGGAACTCCCAGATGAAGGAAACAGAATGAAAAATCTCACCTTGTGCTTGCGTCTATTTGATAAATAATATGTCAGAAAGAAGCCGGAACAGATCAGATGCCAGCAGCTGTCTTGCCAGGGAAACATACTGATTCTAGACCGAGTTCTTTTAATGCTGGTTTAAATAATTTTAGAGGGGATTTAATCTCACACGAGTGTAGAGTCTGTACCTTTGCAGTACAGCAGTCTGTAGTGCAAACAGACCCTAAAGATTGTCTCAGATGTGCTGCTGTTCCATGAGCAATGAAGTAGGAATTCAAACCTACTCATGGTAAATTCTTATAAAGTTACCACTTTAGAGAAAAGATTTAGTTCTAAGGCTTAGTGAGGTAATAGCAGTGGAGTCTGGGGTAGTCACCTATCTAAGGAATAGTTGTCAGTACACTGTGGTTATTGGTAAAAATACTCTTTTTATTGGTATATAGTTAAAGGGATTTTTATAGAATTTAGAAAATTTTTACTAATGCAGCTAGCAGAGATACTGGAACTTTAAAAGTTCTCGAAGATAATGCTTGTTTTTCACCTGCACCACAAAAGCAAAGCCATTTTGAAGAAGAGGAATGTATACAGAAAAAATACATAGTATGTGACTGTATACAAACTCATGTAGTATTAGACTAGCAGGGCTTAAAACCAGCATAATAAAACCATTGCTTGTCTTTGTATTTCACACACAACCATGGTTTCCTCTCTATAGGGCATACAAATTAAAATATATGGCAGAGAAACTATCAGATCACAGCTTCTGAATCAGAAAATTTACCTTTTAATCTGAGAGAGGCAATAAATGAAAAACATCCCCAGTCAAAGCTGATCCTGCTGATTTATGTAGACCACCCTGAGCATAGTGCAAGATGGAGACCACCAAAGTGACTTGTCACGGTTAAATTACAGTGAGTCACAGTCCTGCATCCCTCTGTGTCTCTCTCCTGTTTAGTCTCTTCCCAGCACAGAGCCTGCCACCAATGACCTTCCTGCCTGCTGGAGTGGTTTTGTTGCACTAGAACATTGTACTGTGTGAGCACATTCCAGACTGGAAAAGTAAACACATTAAAAAGCACCATAGCTCTCTCTCATCACCTCCTCAACACCAGGATTTTTTAATCTTTTATTCTCAGGGAAGACCATGTTAAGGGGTGGATTTTATACTTTAATCTGAAGAAGCTGGGATTCCCAGAAGAGCTAATCTCTTTGAGGATGGAGACACATCGTGGGTAAGTGGTCAGGAAAGCTTTGTCTTCCATAGTCCTCACTTCAGTTTTTATCTTTGACTCTAGAGAGCTCAGTGGACTGGAGACCTCTTGGGAAGTCATCCATAGTATCTTAGGCTAATCTGATGGATGGCTTTGAAGTTGAGGAGTAAGACCTATAATATAACCAGATATTCAATGAAGAGTCAGGAAGGCATAACTGTAACTTGTCTTTTAAAATTAGATTCTAAATTTTAAGTAGCTGGAACTATTCAAGTAGCCTCTTTGTTGGCTGCTGTAACACCAGAGCCTTCTATGAATTTGCCCTTTTTTTTTCCAGGGCTGGATGTAGCCCAAAGCATGCCAATTTTTTTCCCCCAGAGGTTTGAATTCTAGATCTGAATCAACTAGTGGAGCCTTACTCCCCTGCATTCCCTTCCTGTCACCTGGTAGACTCTGTTCTAATTGTGGCAAAATTGTGTCACCATGCACTTGAACCTCAAAAAAAACCCCAAAAAAACCAAAGACACTTACAAATTAATCAATAAAATGATTAAAATAAAAAACAATGAGTTTTCTACATATAAAATGCATTCTGAGAGTGGTACAAATGCATTACCCAATAAAAAGCAGACACAAATGCAGGATTTAGTACTTTAAACCCCTGTGCTGAAAAGCCCTCTGTCCTTACTGCTGGCTCTTACCTAGCTGTCAGGAGCCTGAAATTAATCAGTCTTATTGTCTTGTGTGATCTTTTTTTATGGGGAACACCACAACCTTCCCTGTAACTGCACGTCAGGAACTACACTTACCATTGCTATATAAATGTAACTAAATATGATCGTTATTTTTTGCCTGATTTATCCTGTTGCCTCACTTATTCAGAACCATAAACCAAGGTGAACTCTGCTAAAGTTGTCAGAATTAAAGCAGTGTAACACTGATGTACATGAAGGGGAGGAATTGTGCGCCCAGTCTAGAACATGCTAAATTAACATTTGTGTGCTGTTCTGCCTGAAGAACACTTCTGGCTCCTAAGTGCTGAGGTGTTTGAAGTCTTACTGCAAATCCACAGAGCAAGAGCTGGCTTACATTTAATCAAAGAGTGGAAATAGATGTTGAATACAGAAGCAGCAGTGTGCAAGAGGAAAAAGAACGGAGGGAGTTGGTGTGACAGCTCCTCGAGGCAGCCAGGACCATCTTGGGTGTTCCTGGTTAGAGCTCAGTTTTAGTGCATCATCATTTTAAATGAGCGTATTTCATATATTTGACTAGGAAAAAGTTCAAAAACTCCTCTGTGTCCTGCAGAGGGATCTTAAAAGATGAAGAACAAAATACTCACAAATCTAAGTTGAGAAGTATTAGGAGATACAGGAAGTTGATATTCAGTCAAAATACAGACCTACAGACATTTCAGGATGTCTTTGAAATCACTACAGTCATAGGAAAATGAAAAAGTAGCTGGAGAATGTTGATAGTGCTCAATCAGCTCTATATGTGTACAACTGAATTAAAAAAAAATAAATTGTAATTATACTTAGTCCCTAGATCAAAAATTTAAATATGTCTGCAGGAAAGGTGTTTCCTTTGCCAGTGACTTTCCTCCCTTCTATCTAAAAGGAGGGATTAAAGAAAGTCAAAGTCCACCATCAGGGACATAGAAATAAAGCCAACTTAGTCTATCATTCTCAAAGCAATGCCAGTGTTGTTAAACAAAGCATTTTGCAAGATTTTGCATGATTATAATAATCTATCATTAAACATCTTTGGACTAAAAGTATAATCTGGCATAAAATAACAAAACTCCATGGAAAGAATGAAATTTGAATGACTGATACTGAGAGCTGAAGTTATATATTTACTTTCCAAATTCCATATTGCTTAAGTAAATCTGAATCATTCTCAAGGACCAAGTTCCACTCACAGAGAAGAGTCTGATTTTTTTATATTTTCACAATGAAACAAAAGGCATAACTAAAGAAACAAACAGCACAACTAAGAAAATTAGTTATGTCTTCTAAATAGAACTCACTAGAAATATACTTCTCTTAATTTTCAGAGGGAGCACTTTCAGAGAACTGGCTTCATAGAGGTGAAAGATTGGATGTAATGACACTACCAAACTTCAGGAGATCATGATTTTTTATGCCATATTAGCATTCAAAAGATACAGACCACCTGCGAAACACCTCAAATACAGTAGCTTGTGCTAGTCAATCTTTCTGAAAGTATATGCCCAGCAGTGCAGCAAGACAAATGATTTTTAATAGTTCCTTTGGCTAGAAATGTCAAAAGATTATGCCACATAATGTAGCTCTAAAACTTTGCTTAAAATAGGCGCGTAATAAGTTCAGAGCTTTATGCAGCTTACTACTTGGCCAAGTCATTGTACTCTGGGAAAATGAATGACAGTTTTATTCGAGTTCACTATCAATGCTTTTTTAGTTGTATCAAAAGCAAGGAATTAATTTAATTTGAATTTTCAAAGAATAATCGTAAGTATGACACAGTATCAAAGGAAGTATGATGTTTAATTGTTCAGGTTCCAAAAGTTAGTAAAACAGCAAAAGTTCTTTCTTTTATCTGGTGTTCAGTCCCATGGTCTGTGAGTTTCACAGCTGACAGAGTTATGGGCCACAGCCATCTTAACCATTAATGCATCCTCACCCACTTTGGCACCAAATCCAATCTTTTAGAAATAAAGCAGCATTCGCTGAAGTTCCATTGTTTGACTTGCTATGAGCAGCACCATTTTATTACTGTTTTCTCCTTTGAATGTTGTTCATTACGTGTTCATCATTATCTGTGTTTGTAAACATCACATTGTGCTCTTGTTCTTCTTTCCCATGTTCAGCTTTTTGTTTTCTTTTTCAGTTTCTCTGTTATGCTCTCAGAGGGGTTGTGTGAGCACACCTTTGATGGCAGCAAGGCCCAAATCCTGCGTGATAGCTCTTCTTCCCCTGTCTCCATGGGACACACTCTGTCTGCAAGGTCCCTCTGTCCCTCCTCCCTGGGGCATGCCCAGCCCCTGGAGATGCCTGACCGGTACACCCTGAGTGATTTGGATTTCAGGTCTTGAGGGAAAGCACAATTTAATTCCCAAACTCCCCTTCCCTCTTTCCAAGCTTCGAGGTGTACCAGGAATGCACAAAGGGCCTAGTCATAGATATGACTGAACAGCAGAAAATGCCACTGAGGCAGGTGGATTTGCATTAAAATGAATGAGAATTGAAGGAAATAACAGAAGTGCCTGGCGTGTTCAAGTCTCAAGTCTGAAGACAGGGCTGTGACAGTGGGCACCCCTGCTCTGGCACTGCCTGTCTGCCTGCCACAGCTCTCTGGAGGAGGCCAGAAGATCTTAAAGGGCTTCTCTTCCTGGATTCTAAAGTTAGTATTTCCTGAATGTATTTTATGTATGTGTGTTTTGCATGAATGTGTGCATTGACTACTCTATTGTCTTGTCTCCATTAGAACAGTGACATGCAAAAGTAGACAACAGTAGGCAGATGAAAATTCTATCTACTTCCTCGGGATTCTTTCTGTGGATCTCTGGACAGGACAACTAATGTTGACAAGGTATCTGGAAAAGCAGCAAACAGCAGTGTTCCTCTCGGAGTCCCAGCTGTGCTGCAACTCTGCTGTGGAGTAGACTGGAGAGAATCTTCATTCCCAAAGACAGACCAATAATATTTATACAGCATTTTGTTCCTCACCACTCCGGTTTTGCACAGAGAAGCCAAACAGCCTGTGGATGAGGAAGAACTGGAGGCAGCAGCCAGAAAGCATCAGCCAATAGGGAAAGCATAATCTCCCAATGTGGACAATGCAGCATTGCTGACAAATAAAACCCACCACGATACCTGTCCCCGGCCCTAAAACAGATAATAATGAATGGGCAAAGAGGAAGCAAATCTGAAGCATGTATTGAAATTCTGTGGAACACCACGATTAAATTCTTCCAGAATCCAATTCCACTTGTGAAAGCAGTTGGATCCCATTTTCAAACAAGGACTATAACATTTCCTTGATCATGAAAATCCATTCTTATTCTTCTATTTTTTTTAATCAAAGCTTGAATAGCCCATATATTTTACCCAAAACCAGGGTTAAGCCATTGAACAATTATTTTCATTAGCAGATGATGTCATCTCATCAGTAGGTATTTGTTGAGTATCAACAAAGTGAATGGTTTACAAAAGCTGGACTTCTTAGTTTAAAATAAAGTGTAGAGCTGAGGCCTTTTCTTTTTTCTCCCACAGCATTGGCAATACTTTCAAACGTCTGTTTAATCCATTCTGTCAGCAATCTCATGAGCTGATACCTCTGCTTTGGGTTTTTGTTGATTCTTTGGCCAAGCCTTAAAGCTTCATGGTTTTTGATACAGAACTCAAAGAAAAGCTTTGATGCTTGTGAATGTTGACTGCATGAAGTAAATAATGTGAAACAGGTTTAAATGTCCTCATCTTTTATTAAGCCTTCCAATCACATGAAACTGAAGGTAAAGAAAAGTCACATGAAAAGGAAATAATATCCTATAAAGTGAAAATATTCCTAATGTTTCTAATCCTCATATCTCATATCCAGAGTCTGTTTCCACACCATGGGAATAGTTATCGTGATGCTCATACCTCACTATTTCTAAACAATAAAATAATTCTGTGGCAGTCGGTCTGCTGATGGGACGATACACATTCACCTTTTACTGCAAAAAGGTAGAAGTTGCAAAGGGTGAATATTTAGTTTATCAAGAGGGAATGGAAAACACTCATACTTAATGGATAAATAAAGAGATTAGAATTAAGTTCGTAAACTCAATATTTTAGGAAATCTCAGTGTTCCTTAGCATCACAAAAGGTGTATTTTTGACACATGGTTTGCATGTGGAAATCACTGTCAAAAGAACTTAACTGAAAAGAAATTAAAAGTGGGAGAGAGTATTTGGAGAAGAAGAGGACTATTATGACATACAATGACAAATGTGCTTTAAAAAAATCTCATGATAAACCTTACGCTTCACAATTTGTTATGTTCTGTCTGCTGGGGTCCAAGAAACACCTGGCAGAAACTCTGAACCAAGGACAGCATCAACAAACAGCAAAAATCATCCCCATGAACAAATCTTGGCTAACTTCTCTGGCAAGTACAAGGCAGACAGAGAAGTCCTAATTTTCCTGATAGGGAATAAAAGATAGAAACAATTAAAGATTGTCGGCTTTTGTAAAAAAATGTGGCTTAGAGGAAGGAAAAGTAGGACATGTTTAAAAAGAGTGGGCACAGATTTAACCTAATAGTAGGAAAGAATTTGACATAGCTCTTGGGGCTTGAGATGATGACAGTGATAACTGTTGTGCCTTTTCAAGTGGAGGGAAAAGAAATTATATTTTAAATCCCTTTTAAAAAAAATTCTGTACTTTACTTTTCATTTACCTCCTTTTTTCAGCTGAAAGGTAAGGGGATATTAAGAGGAGTGAAGTACAAAAAATAATTTCCTCATACATCACTCTAGCTTTGCTTTGGGGTGCATAGGAGAAAATGATGGCTTTTTTGTGATGGACCATTTCTTTTCCTCAGCGTCTCTGAGAAAGCAGAAATTTTATTTAACTAACATTCTCTGCAGCTGATGGTTCTGCTCTGACACATCTTTCTATTTCTACAGGCCTTTCCCAACAGTCCAAGGGGTTAATAGAAATCTATTAAATGCCTTTAAAATACATTTCACATGTTGTTGTGGCTGTTTCCTGGTGTGAATCTCTTATTATTTTACTGAGCCTTTTAGACATCAGCTGCTCCCCTTGCACTGAGCATTTGTAATCCCTCTGATTTGCCCGTGTCCCTGGCACAGCAGTGAGATTACTGAACCTTGGGGTTTTGTCTTGTTTTATACACGACTTACAAATTCCAAAAGTTAAATATTGCAGCTGGACCAGAATGGGCCTGATCTCGCTTTTGCTGGTGGCCGAGACACCATTCCCTGCAGCGACAGGAGACTCAAGGAGGAAGAAGGCAGTGCGGGATTGCATAGCTGGCATCCAGAGCTGGTTGCTCAACAGAGGAGGATCACTAAAAATGTTTTTTTTTTTTTTTTTTTTGTTTTATTGTAATTCCTTTTTTTTTTCCGTTTCGTTTCGTTTTGTTTTGCAGGGCGCGTTTCCCTCTCGCCACAGCTGCTCTCGCTCGCCCTCTGGCGGCGCCGGGCTGCGCTGCACGGCCGCGCCGTGCCGGGCTCGGGCTGGGCGCTGCTGCTCGCACCCGCGGACAGCGCCGCAGGACGGCCGTGCACTCGACACACCCCGCAAAACGCCGTCTCAAACTCTCCTCCTGCCTTACGCGGCCTGGCTCGGGTAAAGCCCGGCTTTGCCTGCCCTTTTTGTGCATGGGCTGAAGTCCGCGGGAAACGCAAGGGTCGCTTTACTTTGGTGGGTGCTGAGGACGCGAAGCCGTAGACCTGTAGGATGAAAGGATGCTAAGGATGTACAGGAGGGACAGGATGTAGCGAATTAAGGGTAAGAAAAACAATATCTATCATGTGGAATGTTCAAAGGGTTTTTCCACAGCTTCCTGGATGTCTCTATATTGCCCTGTTTCTGCACTGAAGATATTAGATGTGATTTAATCCACAGCCCACTATGGTTTCCGTACCTTCACTGTACTTGGAAAAATTAGGTTTGAAAGCTTTAAAGTTCTTTGTACTTGAGTCTCAGTTTACATATGAGGTCAAGAAGAAACCTCTGAGAGCACAGTTTGAGTGATTTTGTTTATTTGTTAAATTCAGGAAATTGCAGTAAAGCAATGATATTGAGAGGAAAGATAAATAAAAGGGAAGACTGATGGGTAACCACATAGTCAATGCAGTAGAAAAGGGTCCCAGGTCTGTGAGAGCACATCCCATCATGGAAAAGCCAGGTGACATTACGGTCTGAGCAGCTGAGATGCTCTGCTCCAGATGATCACGTGCACAAAAGATTTAACAAGCTAAGTACCTTTAAATTACCTATTTCCATTGCTTTATTATTTTTTTTCTAGATGATTAAGACCACATCTTGGTCTTGTGTGTTACCATGAGAGAGAGAAAAGAAATACTAATTTCTACAGATTTTTTAATCAAGCCCTTGATCTGAATTTACTATTCTGCATCACGGTAGCCCCAGAAAAGCTTCTACCAACTTTGAGTGCAAGACACAGTGTAGAGATGTATAAATATTGTACATTTAGAGAATAAGACTCTACTTACTAAATTTAGTGTTTCGTTTATGCATTGATCCAGACACCTCAGTTTTGCTCAGGAAGTCATAAAATTTACTTCCCTCAATGTAGCAAGGTACTGTTTTTCTCATGGAGTTAGTGTTGCATAAAGAAAGAGCTCACAAGCAAGGGCAAAAAGCCGTGTATCACAATAGATCTTCATTCGTCTTTAAATTGCACTGCTAAGCTTTGCCAATGTAAAAGGCAATTTTACAGATAGGACATCCTGAGAAACAGTTATGTTAACTCCGTGCCCCCAGAAATCTTCATTCCTGGACATATTATTATTAGTTGATACCACTATGCCCTGTGAAATGAATGTTGTTGATCATTATCTAGTTCCTGAAGTACCTTTAATATATAGAAAAACATATGTTGCAAATACCTGGGTTATGTAAGTAAGTTTGATCATAGTGATGTTTCTGTTGTTACCACCTCTGTTTGCAGAACATCGAGATCTTGAGGACAAATTCAGAAGGTGTTTTGTCCTTGACCTTAGTGGGGAAAAGATTTTATCTGTAGCCTTTCACTCTTAAGGTATCTAAAACATTCTGTGTGTGATCCCAAACTTCTGAGGCCCCTGTTAAGACTGTGCTTTCCTGCTCCTCATGTTTTCTCTGGCTTTTGCAGAGAAGTTTCATGCACTTTTCCCCACTTTTCTGTATTAGGACAAGATTTTCTTTGCTTGTACTTTGCTCAAGAAAAAAATGGTTAATTTTCTATCAGGGCAAAGGTCAATGTTGTCTGTCTTGCCCAATATTCCCAGAAGATCTGTGCTTTCATACACTAACTGATCCTGATTATTCAAAGCATTTTTTCTGGTCTCAGTGTACCAATTTTAACATTTTTTCCAGAGTGTATTATATTGAGCAGGCAAGTTGCATATAATGTAACATTTCTTCTATAGATATCACACCACTTCATTGTATGCTTCTTACTTGCACTGGCACATTTTCTGACTTTTAAAATACGGGAGTAAGAGTTTAAAGCAGTAATTTACTATTCTACTTGCACGGAGCAGAGCAAAACAAAACATTTCACTAGAGCCATGTTACTTTTAAATTCTGTCTGTCTGAACCCTTTAAATGAACTATGTTTGGCATTAAGGATGCACAGGAATTATACAGCAGTCCTCTTGTCCTGGCAGCCCTAAAATAGAGTTTTGTAGTGAGAAATGAGTGTTCCTGGATCTGTCATGGGGTGGGAGGGGATTGAAAATATCAATTCAACAAACTTTTCTGATGGCCAGGGCCCATCAGGGGGCACAGTGACCCTCACACTACTTCCCTAACTAACAGGTCATTTTGGTCAATATGGATTCTTTGGTTGAAGTGCTGTCTTTGTGTGCAAGTCTGAACAAATGGAACAGGAAACCTGAGTGTGCATTTCACACACAAGCCCAGCCTGTCTACTTCTCTCTGGCATTACCGTTTTTCCAAAAACATATGGACTGCCTTGCTCTCCAGGGCAACTCGTTATCAGGAACAAGCCAACACATCAAATGTGGCTTTCCAAATTTAGCTGAAGGTACTCCCACTCATTTCCACCATTTGCCTTGGTGCTTGTGTCCTTGTGTCCAGGGTCACGTCCCAGTAACTGTCCCTTCCTCTTCATGCCTTAGCCATTGCTCATGTTCACTCAAAAAAAGAAAAAAACAAAAAAACAAAAAAAAAAAAACAAACAAAAAAAAAAAAACCAAAAAGAGAAAGAAGCAGTACTTGAGCAAGCCAACCTTATTTGGGGCCTCAAGGGTGCACTTTCAACTTTGTGGTAATTTAGGTAGCCTAGTGTGGGATGACAGTAGCAGAGAACATGTCATATATAGCCAGTTTCAAGTGTTTGTGAGAGCAGAAGACACATTCTATCATTAACTTTGACTTTATAAATGAAGACTTGATAAAAAAATATTTTGACATGCATTGGGTGATTCAATTAAAGTCTGACAGGAACATTTGCTATTCTGTGTTAGAATAATGAAAACAGAATTTTTATTTGAAATTTCTGATAAAGATATGAAGGTACTGTTCTGAGGTGATTTTTTTTCCCTAAAAGTCTTATTTTAGAAAACAATTACTAAAATCAAAGTCTATTTTCTCATCCAAATCCACTGAGGTTAAATAGATTAGCATTCACTTAGTTCTCATTGTGTACCAAAGAGCTGAACACATTCTCTCTCAAACAGCAGGGGGAAAGTGAAAAAAACACAATTTAATTACAGTGTTACTGTTAAACCCAAACTAGTTAGGAATGAATAAGTATTTCTGTTGAAATTCTCTGGGTTCAGAGATTTATAACTTGGTGATAAGATTCTCCTAGGGCTGAATCCTACTGCACAAACATAGTTTAGAAACAAAAGATAGATATTTTTCAGAAACTGAGATCTAATAACTGCTAAAACAGCAAACGAGAATCATATTAATTTTATTGCAGTTTCATGATTTCAGATCCATTTTATTATCAGAGCAGGAATTTTAATTTCTCTGCAGGCTTTCTGTGGCACTCAGCATTGACTCAGCTGCTGGAAATTGCATTTCTCCACTGAAGTCAGTAGACCAATAGTGTTTAAGCTGCAAATTTAACACAGACTTTCAGAGGAATCCAACTCCCAGATCCTCAAGTGGCTTCTGAAAATTCCAGATGTTGTAATAACCTACTGATGATGTGGCCTTCACATTTTGTCAAACAAATACTCATTCTTGAAGAATCTGCAATTTGGGATTTCTCTAAAAGAATCTTCAGTTATTTTCTTTCTCTTTGTTTGTTTGTTTGTTTGTTCCCCCAGGGCAGGGAGGACAACCTTACCTAGTACATCCTTGTTGCTGAGGAGGCCTCCCAGCACAGGAGGGAATGGAACATGTATTACAGTACTTCAGGAGGAGCTCTGGCCAGCCAAGCAATGCTTTTTGAGGTAGAGTCTTTCTTTAGAAGCCAGATCCTGAAATACAATTTAGACAAACAAGCACCTAAATTGTAGAGACTCTGAAGTAGACGGGTCACTATAAGACTTATGTATACAAACATATTGAACATAACAGCAATATGTGTGCTATTTTTTAAATGATGGATCTGCTCATTTCTCAAAAAACTTGCAAATCTTGGTGCAGTTTTCAAACTTTCCATTTTGAATTATGCACCTGGAAAAACCAACACTTTCCAAAAGTGGCAGGATCTTTTGTTTGAGGCATTATGGTTCTCCTTTATAGGAAAGACATTTTCAGCATCTCCAATGCCCTGTCACTCCATGCCATTTTTGCATTGCCTAGGAAAATAAATAAATAAATAAACAAACAAATAAATAAATAAATAACTTGGAATAACTGGAATACATTTTGGCTCTCTGGACTTGAACTGAAGTGCAGAGAAACAAAGATTAGATTAGACGCCTATTATTTTAAGAAGTATTAGCATTTAAAATAAGTAACATCAGCATGGTTCATCAGGAGCTGAGGAGCTAATTTTGGCTCTGGCAACTGTCAGCCTAAAGAAACCAGTCAAAGATTGTTCCCTTCAACATCACAGTCCCTTCTTTATCCTGATGGGCCGAAAGGGTAACCCATCACACCAATAAACTCTGCAGTCTCCTTCTTCGCCAGGTAATTTTTGTGTAAATCTCTGCAAACTTGAAAAGCACCCCACATCCCCCCCCTCCCCTTTTGGAGTCCTGGAGGAGACTGGAAACCCTGCAAAGAGCTATTAAGAGATTTGTTTCCTGCCTAGGAGGGTTGAGTGGGAGGGATGACACCCATTCCCGTGTGAGATAGACTAGAGTTGTCATTCCCTAACAAGTCTATTTAGGCTTGTCAGAATTTGATGAGCTAATTATGGCTCATTAGACAGAGAGGAATCTATATTTAAGCTCATTTGGGGTTGGTATGGGAAAGTTAATAACATAGGTGGAAGTAGAGGGAAACTGCTAAGGCTGCAGAGGATCTCTTCCTAAACTCTGTGAGATTTACAGATAATCCCTGAAGCAGATTGGTAAAACAAGGTGAACTTTCATTAGAAAATTGGAAAACAACGGTGTTACTTCCTCAGTCCCCCTCTTTCCAGAATTTAAATGAGAAGGAGTCTAGAATAAAGGACAAATAGCATAAGGCCATCCTCAGAAAATTATGCCAATTATGTTTGGACCGTCTTCAGGCTGCTGGAAAATGAGCAGGTTCTCTGAGAAACACTGTCATTTTTACAACTCTACCAAACTACATTAAAAATCTTCCCATTTAAAATATCAATTTTCTGTGTCAGAAAAGCCTGACACAAATAATGCATTTAGCATTATTGTACAACTTCAGAAATATTTCAACTTATCTGTACACACTACAGAACCAGTATTTTTATGTTTTATTTATAAAAGGGGTTTTTCTGAGTTTGGCCTTTTATGGTCTTCTATTTTTCTATAGGAAAAAATGTTTTCCTTTGTAATTTCCAAACCAGGCAAGTTGTGTATTGAGGCAACCATATAACTATTTGATCTTGTGTTATTCTCTGAGTGTTCAACATGTCTGCACTGCAAGTTTCCAATTCTTTCTGAGTTGTTGGGTTTTTAACATCCATCCTTCTAAATGCTCACTAAACAGTAGCATTCAATAAGTAGTATCATAGTGAACCAAAGCAAAGAATAAAAAGTGATGTGACTAAGCAGTAGCAAGCCATGCTGTTTCTGAGTTGGGTGCAGTTGCTGGAAAAGGTGAATGCACTCAAGTAGTCAGGATAAGTTAATTCAAGAGGGGCTGTGTTGATTTCTGTGGTTTCAGATTCCCTGTGCACCAAACCTGTGGTGCCCACTGCACCTCTCCAGGCTCCTCTGCATGACATCCAGAAGCTGAACATATTTCAGTTTTACCTCATTTTACAGCATGACTTCATATGATGTTACATCAACTGCACAAATGACAAAATCTGGAAGATTTAAAATAAGAGCCTGACATTAATTTGCACGATATTCTGTTCCCTTCCTGGGGTGTGTGAGTGTTGGCTTCTGAGTAATTTTTATTTAAAGATGAATAATTTCAAAAGTTACATTTTATTATTTGACTCTTGAGTGAGGTAACACATCCTGTAAGTACAAGATATGTCTAGACATTTGTGCTTCTGCTTTCTCTTGAGGACTGCACATTCAGAGATCTTTTCTTTTTTTTGCCATCTCTGATTGTTTTGTTACCTGCTATACTACTGTATTTGATGTGGAGGTCCTCAAACAGATTCATTTAAACTGGTAGAAGTCTATAAGCATAAAAGACACCTTGTCAGGGTTATCAAATAATTCCTTTTGGGTTTGTTTTTCTTAATGGACAAGTTAAGAGAGTGCAATGTAGATGGTTGCTCTTTGTTGCAACTTTAACCCTTTAGAAAAGAGTATAAATTTAAAGCTGTAAAAGCAAGATTCAGAGATTAGTAGAGAATTATATTGCAGGGTAGGTATGTTTCATGTTTTTTATGTTGTTTTTGATTTGTGTTTATATTAAATACTTATTCACAGTTTCTTAAAGATAAACAAGGAAGATTTAAGTTTGAATTTGTTCACAAAATCCACCATTGTGCTGCAATATCATAGGAATAGTAATAAACATATTAACAAACTCAGTGAATGACTGAGTTTTCTCTGCCAGCTTGCAGGAGATGCAAAAAGAGATCAAATCACATCACTACAACTGTGAAAATGTGCAGATTTTTGTACTAAGCATGCTTGGTGTACATAACAAAGTATCCTCACATTCAGGCTTATTTCCTGTTACTTTCTTATAAATCTCTGCATCATCAATAACATTGCAATTAATTTCCTTAGATTTATAGATTAACTAAAATAAAAATGCATACCAAAATGTGGATAATTTTCCCAAATCAAGGATTTTTAGTGCTAAAACATTCAACAATATCTCATTTAATAATGTATTTCTCCCTCTTCTGATGTCTGTTATTAAATTTATATGCAAGTAAATTAAAAGTGAAATTGGTTGTTTTCTAATCTATTTCTGAATTTTGAGAGAAAGGTTTTCTTAATTTATTACTTTGTGGATATTCTGCAATCTGGTATATGTGTGAATTATCTAATAAGGAGCTCAGTATTTTGAAGGTGTCTTATGATATGAGAAATGGCCATCTTTTGAAATTATGGGATGTATTATCACAATGCCAGACTCTAATCTGCTACCAATTTGTGTCAGCTTTCTGCATTGAAAAAGGACTCAAATCCTCTCTAAAAGTAGGAATCAGCTGAAGGTTTGTCTTGGCTTCATGAGCCCACTGCAATTAGGCAGCATGTGAATGTGTGCCATATGCATTTATTGCTCTTCTAAGCATGTGTTACTTTGATGTGTTAGGTTAGAAATCTAACTCTTTTTCTTGGGCAGCCTTCCTCCTGGGTCTTTATACTGCTTAGCAGTTGAGTCCAGACTTTGAAACACAGCCTAATTTAGAGGCAGATGCTGCAGCTGCTGCTGTCATTTCAGCTGATTTTTTTCCCCCTTTGATGTCAGCTTAGAGTCTTGGTGGCTGCATCGGTCCTGCAGCCGCCGCGATTTGCCGAATGGGCACCACAGCATTTTAAAGGTCTCTTCACCTTTAAATCTAATTTGGGGAGCTCGAGTCTTTCACAACGTACTGTCGGTTTAGTGAAATGCTGAGTTCTCACAGAGTATGTCCTTCCTGATGTGGAGGAAACGCAGACATTGCTTTGAGCTATGTTTAATACCTGAATGCTGATGATACGAGAAGAGGGATTGGGTTTTTTTGGAAGAAGGGTGGGATGCATTGCCCATTCTTCCCCATCCTCTGCATTAGCAGCTCTACATTTCAAGATGAATTTTTTCCTCTGGAAGTTGCTCTCTCCCTTTTCCAGACATTATATTAACTGTATTGTCCCCTTCTCCATAATTTATTTCTGTGATGATAGTATGTACAAAGACATTCCACCCCAATTCCTCTTGTTCTTGGACCATCCTTGGCTTTCCTTTCTGCTTTCTCTTTCTGTGGCTGACATGAACTCAAGGACTGCAGGAGCTTTGATCCTTTCTGATGCCTTTGCAGAACAATTTCTCTCAGTGAGGTTCCCTTGCTCAGGCCAAGCCCTGCCTTCAGATGTGCATGCATTTTCCCATTGATTCCAATGAGCCTCACAGCCTTCTGAGGCCCCTCTTTGGCTTTTAATCTTTACCTTAAAAGACATAGGCAGATAGTACTTGTCTAACCCTGTTTAATAACTGAGGTCCTTGGCTCCTTTACTGTTTTGGCTGTTTTTTCTGTATTGAAATGGTATTCCACATCATGCCACAAAAGGAGAGCAAAGCCCTATCCAGACATGCTCATTTAGACATTAATCTTATGCTTTTATTTTCTGATTTTACTTCTATTGTAGCTACTTTTCTCTAAGCAAATTACATTTTCTCAATGATTCAATGAAGTATATTAGTCTTTTCTGTACTTTCCCTGGTATTACTATATTTTGTCAAAACATTTGGGTAGATTATTTTTTTGCATGTTTTTTATTCTTGCAATAATTGGAGTGCTATTTTTTTCAGGTTTGATACTATTAGCAAATGTAAAAGACACAATGGGCTAGAATGAAGGAATTTTGAAGGAGATTTAAAATTTAGTAAAATGAAAGAATTGAATGTTTGAATTCTGAAATTTCAAGGATTTTTAATGAGACTGCAAAGTGATACTGAGCAAAGGCAATAAAAATCACAATGATTTCCAATAAGTATAATTTTTGCAGAAGTAAATTTACTCATTTGAATTCACTCAGTTTTTATAGAAGTGAATTTACTCAGTATTGGTATTGATAGTACTGGACATTACTTAAAAATATTAGAGAAAAAATTCTCCTGCTCTGACATCACATAATTAGATCTATGAGAGACTTTATGCATACAATTTGTCATGTTAAACTCCAGGAACTGAACCTTTGTTTAGGAGCTTTTCAGGCAGCATCCTTAGATTGCTGACTCTTTCTGTTTTTAATGCGGGTTTGACATCAGAGCAGGGGATTGGAAATGTTCTCTTTGTAGTGACAGAAACTCCTTGCTGCTCAGTCTGTAAGAGAGAGAACCATGTAGAAGTCAAGATATCCTCAATCAAAACTTTAGAAAACATGTTTTGAAACTTGAGAAATGAATCAAAAAGTCTTCACTACTGCTCAAAAGCCAATTTGGTCTGATTTACTTCAAAAAGAAATTTTGCCTTCACAATCAGAAGGCTGTTTGCACTAATGTTTGAGCTAAGATTCTAAGATTGAATCTGTATGATTCTGCAAGAGCAACTGTATTATTAATTCCAATACACTACCCCAATGATGAAAAACTGAGCAGCTGATATGTACTGTATTGATGACAAATGTCATATTGGAAGTCTGGAGGAATTGCGAGTGTGATGGTAGGTAAATTTTCACTCTATTTCACAGACTGCTGCAACAAGACAGGTGAGGAATAAAACCATGTGCTGGGATTGCTCCAGTTTCTTTTGTTACACTTTGCTTTAAAACAGCTGGTTGATTCTGGGAAATTCTGTTTTCATAAAGACACCACAAGGAGGGAGGTAGGCTCTGGCACAGGGTGAGCCCTGTGAATTCAGAGGAGTTTCAAATGGTGCTCTCCTTGACAGCTTGACTTGAGGAGGGGGTGAAGTTATATCACACTGCAGCAATACCCAATCACAGCTGTGTGAGCCAGCAAATTGTGAAAGAGGATTCTTGTGCAGCTGCTGAATCCTTGGCTCTGTGCAGACCCACAAAACTTGGGAGGCAACAGTGGCCCTATTTGCAGGGTGTCAGGTGCTGGGGAATATGTCCAGTGCTGGCTGTGTCACTGAGTAACCAGAAAGCAGAGAGAGTGTTCAGAGCAGAGAAGCATCCTTGCAATAGTGATGTTAGCTCCAGCAAAACTAAACAATAAACAACTACTGATGCATGACAAGGAAAATTTATTAGAAAAATGATAATAGGATTGTGCTTCTTGAAAATCTGCTGTTTCATTGAGAATGAAACGCCTTAAAAAAAATCTGGTTTCAACATTTTTAGAGTCTAAGTACTTGTGGTTTAAAAATATACATGGTGATTAAATATATATATATATAATGAGTAGTAGTAAAGACAAAGTATACTGCTGGGAAAAAATCCAAATGTTCATATTGTGAAATCCTATATGAAATGAAATTACTCTGTTCTATTCTGCTGCAATCTCAGGCAAAATTGTCTGTATTTCATGAAATTGGAACATAAAAACCATCAGGAATTGGCTTCAGCAAGGTGTGCAATAATTTCCATTCTCGATGATGTCCCAGGAGTTACCCAGGGCCTTGAGAGATCAGCCCTAACGAGAAAGCATATGACCTTACCATATCAGGGCTTCACAACAGTCAAAATCTAGCTTGACCTTCAACAGTAAACCAGGTCCCTCAGGCTAAATCCTAACAAGTCTTGCCTTCAAACCAAGGCAAAAGGCCAAAAACGCTTATCCAGGGAGCAGCAATAGAGTTGGAAAATGAGAGGTTCTTTTTTGTTTGGCAGACATCGTAGTTTGACCTCTGTGTTCTCACTGTGGCAAGCCATCCAATCTCCAGGAGGCAGTCCTTTTTAATCTGCCAAGTGCCAAGCTGGCTCCGTTCCTGTCAAGACCAGTATGCAGTGCCAGGCATGTGGATTAAGGTTTAGATGTGCAAGATGACAAACCTCTCTCCTTAATCGGGATTTCAGTGTGTCACAACCCATGGTGTGATGCTCCAAGACCCACAGGGCGTGAATTGGACTCACTCTCTGAGCATCAGGGCAGCAGGTTTTCAGTTTCCAATGCTGGGTGTGTGGAAGGATGCAGGGAATGTATGGTCTGTACAATAAAAACAATGAAAGGAAATATAACTAGTGCTACATTGGCCAACAGTAAGTAAAAAATAAGAAAAAAATATTTTAATGACAGGAAATTACAAATTTTTTTGCATTCTGTTTTTTGTTAGCTTTGTGTTTTTAGACAAAGTCAGATTTTGAAGAGCTGCTTAATAATATAAAAATGATTAAAAATGATTTTAGAAAGGTTGCACTAAGAAGGTAAGATTTTTTTCAGTCAGAGATTCTTCAATTAAAAATTCTTAAAAACCAGCAAATTCATTTTAATTAATTAAAAATAATCTTTTCTAGCCACTGATAGCAGAAGAATTACCTGGAGCCTATTACAGACCAACACTGCTTCTTTCTGAGCAGTCTGTCTTTTCCTCTGGAGCTCTTTTCCCCCCCTTTTATTGAAGTAGTTATTTACATTTCTTATTTCACTAGGAAAAGTGGGTTTTCCCATGTATTAGCTTAAAAATAAGCTAATGAATAAACCTAACTATTAACTTGTGGAGGAAGAAAATAAATGGCAGCACTTTTTATTATACAATACACTCAGGAATATACTGTGACTCTTAGGGTTGATGCTGTGCAGTGCTGGGAGATGGACTCAGTGATCCTTATGGGTCCCTTCCAACGCAGAATGTTCTGTGACTGCTAATGTAAAGATTTACTCTTTTGAAAAAAATCCTAAATTAAAGTGTGTATATATTCTGTAGACAAGGTATATAGTCTTTTCCTCAATATTATTCTCCCTTGAGAGCTATCATTAACCTGTTGGGGAAGAATAAAAGCATATCTCTTTGTGAAGAATAAAAGGTTTGCTTTGTCTTTACAGTGGTTGGAATGAGCCATCAAGTGTCTATTACTAATTTGTCTTCTTTTACTTTTTACTAAGGTCGTCTTCAGTGTGGTTAATAAACAGCAAGATCATCAGTCACTTCAAAGTGCTTTCACATTCCATAGTTTGTTTTTTCTGCAGTGAGCAAATGGAAAGATGATCTGGTAGAAATCAGTTACTTTATGACTCATCTTTTATGTGACCTCCTTGAGAGGCCTTTGGGTAGCACATGGGCTTTCCCTACAATTCCATGTAATAGTTGGCCAACAAAATATTCTTTCCCACACCATTCCCTCAGCAATGCTGAAAAGTAATTAAAGGCTTTGTGTAAAAAAGGCTTAAAACCCAGAAAAGTAAAATTTCCTCTGATCAATGTTTTCTTTTTAATTTGTGTTATAGACATGTTATTTTGCATCTACACTGGTGTCTTCATGAGGAATAGCTGAACTGACTTCAGATATGGTCTTGATATCATGAAGACTTGGCTTTCTACTGTCAACAAAAAAAAGTCTGGACTGCAAAATTAAGGCCAGACATCTAAAGGTATGGAATTTCTCCCTCCTTGCTATTACACATCATATCTGCTTTCACTGATTCCAAAACTACGTAACTGTTGTTTTTCTCTGGTGATGATTTGATATCTCTTAAGACTTTCACATTTGGGATTACTAACAAAAGAAACAAGCCCAGGAAAAGAAGCCAAAATGTCCTGATCCCAGTAGGCAGAATGGCCAATATATCCTTATGTTCTTAAAGATAACACTCTTTGATTTACTTTGGTCAATGAACATAGATTTGTCTTCTTGAAAATTATAAAAATACACCCAGGCTCTCTCACAAGGAGGAAAAAATATTTTTCCTCCCAGACTCACAAGATGCTGGATTTTCTTGAGTACTGACAACATTTCCTTGTTGTTCTGACAAGATGCTATGTCCAACACTGCTTGTGTATCCCCTTCTGTTCCCACCTCTTCCCTGAAGCACTAGTGGTGGTCTTGCTGCATGTTTCACAGATGTTTCTTCCACTCAACTCCTCAGTTGTTTTTCAAATGGCTCCTTACAGCAAATGATTCCATGTGTGTATGCTCCTTCCTTTCTGCTGACACCTTTTCTTTCTATAAAAACAATCTGCTGCTGCCTTTCAGATCTAGAGAGACACCATCCCATACCACAGATGCCGGTTTTTTTAGACTCTGGCATTGGTACACATGGTCAGCAGGCAGTACCTCCCTCCTGTCTGTTCCTCATGACTAACAATGTTGATGTTTTGTTCTTTCAATCTTATTTCCCTCTGTTACCCTTACACACTGCATTTTTTTTCTTTTCCTGTTACTCTGCTTTCTTTGTACTAGTGGCCCATATGGGATCTCTTCATCTCTCACTACAGCTCAGAGGAAGAAAAACTCACACACTGTTTTAGCCCCAGTAACTACAGGCAACATGTATGCCAACTTTTTCTTGTGCTCAGGAACTTAAAAATAAAATCAGCTTTATATTTTCTTTATACACACACACACAAGCAAAATTAAATTCACTTTCTAAAGCTGCTCACAGTACTGGTTGCTGGTTCTAAAGAGACATGCAGAGATCAGATGCTACCATTGAGTTGATTGCCTTTTTAGTTTGCATGTGATAAAAGTTAAGCTGAGATTGTGGAGTCATTTCCATTATCTTTTCCATTATCCATTATCAATTATCTTTGCAATCAAATTTTTTCATACCAAGTCATGACTGACCAAAAGAGGACTGTGATCCAGCTTGCTTCAGCAATTTCTTGATATAAAGACAGTTGAAAATTCCCCACAAAACATCTTGCTTCCCCCTTACATTATTTGGGACCAAATTTATTTGAAATTGTTCTAGTACAACTGAAGAAATCGGCACAGTATTTTGCTGAATAAACCCAAGGTTTTGCCAAAAAGATTATTGAACTAGCATGTATTGCAGAATACATCACTGTCCACCTTAGTGCACGTACGTACATTTTGCACATATATTTGTCTCAAAGCTGTTTTATGAACATAGCAGCATTCACCTGGATAGTTCCTTTTCTATTTTAACTACTATTTTATATGCAACTATATTTTAATGTTTCCCCCAAAAAAGTACTGCTCCATACAGACAGAACATTTCTTGGATTGGTACTGGAAAATAACATGCTCTTTCATCCTACAAAGGAATTAAAGCAGGTTATCCACTTGGTTTGTCTTTATTTTCCTAAAAATGCTAGATATGTTCTGAGAGAAAATTGACGTTATCTTTACTTTGTCACTTGAAGTGGATTTGGGTATGGAAGTAGATCAGTGATGGTCCATGACAATCATATCTATAAATGTAGGACAATTTTTGTTCTTTTGAGATATATGTATCTCCACAGAGATGCATGTACGCTGTCAACAACATCAACAAATTTGCATTCTCCTCCCTTCTATTCTCTCTCCAGGAACATTTGGTTGACCATCTTTTTACAACAAAAGTGTTCTTTGACAATATTAAAGTTATTTTTTTAATGTGAAGAAAGGAAACATTATTGTATGATTTTCCTAAGTCACAGAAGGCAATGAGTCAGTGCTAGGTACAGACTGTATTCAAACTTGTATTCTGCACTTCCAGCTCTGTGGACCAAACTGTGTGACCTGGTAACATTAACACGGGTGTCTTCACTTTATGCTGTAGCATTATTTAGGATTAATGTCTATCTTCTTGGCTTCAAAGATATGTGATTGCTGAGCAGATAAGTTACAGCTGATAGCACTTTAGGAGTGGCATAGAAGATGTAGGACTCATTCTGTCTTAGCCTAAATCGAGGAAAGCCTAAAGACTGCAGAATGTATCGATTTTATAAGGGCAAACCATATAAAGAAAAACGTATTTCTGCTTTTAGCGGAGGAGAGGGATTGACACGTTGACAGCTGAACCAACACTTTCATTGCTCCCATTCCTCTTTCAAGTGTAGCATGAGAGTTTATCACACTATGCTGGGAAGATGTCCAGACACAGGAGAAATGCAACTTCAAAGATTTTCCTTTCCTGGTTCTGTTTTTGTCAATACCAGGCCACAGCCTTCAGTAGATGGAACACCAGCGCACTCTTGCAGCACCTGTTTGGGGCTAGGTTTCTTTCCTTTTGTTCCTTTTTACTTAGGGTTCCCCGTCCCCCCCTCCCCCAAATAAACATTAATGACTGGGTGCTTAAGAAAACAAAAGAAGTGATCAAGCTCAGGGGAGAGGGCATCTGGTTGCACTTCTCTAACCAGGGAGTTTGGTGCCCGGGAATCCTGAGCCTGCCTCTCCCTGCCCAGATGTCCTGCCCCTGCTGCTTTGGCGCTGCTCTGGGTTTCTCTACCCAGAAAGCTCCTCTGTAGCTCCTCACCCTCTACCCTGCCGAGACGTCCAGCAGTTCCATCCACAGCTCTGGCACTTCTGGTACATCTCATTTACCACCCCAGCGTTTTTACTCATTCCTGGCAGCCCAGCTTGGTGTTTCTGAGGGTGTTGCCGGGGAACCAGGATCAGCTGCCCCAGTGGTTTATGACCCAAATCCTCTCTTTTCCATCCCTTCCCGCCCGGGCCCAGCCGCCATTCCCGCGCGCTGCCCGATCCCGCCCCACAGCGCCCCCTGCAGGTGCGGGGGAATCCTGGTCCCACCCTGCCCGGCCGTGAGCCAGCAGCGCCCCTGCTGGCTGTGACCAGAACTGCACCAAAGGGAAAGTGCCTGCGGCCCAGAAGGGTCCCTGGGCTCCTGCTCTGACTGGTGTTAATGCTACAGTTGTTGTTTGCTTCATTTTACACAATAGTAAAGAACTGGTATTTCTATTCTCATATCCTTTCCTGAGAGCCCCTTAATTTCAAATTACAGTAATTTGGAGGGCAGGAGTTTACATTTTCCATTCCCAGGGAGGCTCCTGCCTTCCTTAGCAGACACCTCTCTTTCAAACCAAGACAGCACCATTACTGATATGACATTATGACACATGTATCACTTCACATCAGGCCTAGATCTTCCTTTGCCTAGAATCTCTTCGAAGTATTCAAAGTAGTGGCATGAAAATTTGGGATTTCAAAGATGAACATTTCTATTCTAAAACTGCTTAAAATCTGTGATTTTCTTACTTAGTTTTATTGTGTGTGCATAAAAAGACGTAGTGCTACATATTTATCCTTTCCTTAACCACTGTTATCTCCACGATTCTGATAGTTTTTAGGAGCCTCTTCAAGAAACCACTTATAGAAAGCTCTGTAGAAATGTCATACGACAAGCAGTCTCATCTGGCAAGAGACCAGTCGTAAAACATTGTCCAACTTAAGGCTACTTGTAAAACCTTGACCGATTTCTCCAGGCCCAGGATTTCCCTTGAGGTGATGAGCACAATGAGCCAGGTGGGAGATACAAGGGGCATGCATTTGCTTTCAGAAGAGGAGAATAGCAATAGCAAAGAAAATAAACACAGTTTTAGCCAAGTGAAAAAAAATATGAAAAGAAGCAGGGGCTGACTAAAATGAACAGAACTAATAGAGTATTACTTGCCTAGCCAAAGATATTTGCATCAATATATAAAATATGTAAATGAATCTATGAGTCGTAGGCAAACATTTGCAGCTGTGGAGGATGTTAAAATTTGTGTTTTATTCGATGGGATGAGAGAACAATGTGCAGAGAATAAAAACAATTGAGTTGCAAGAAGTGCTTTGGCAGCATTCAAACACTGGCAGTTATCATAAGAAGATAGAGAAAAACAGTTTCTTTCTTTTTTTTAATTTAGTTGGCTCTTTTTACAGTGAGATCTGTTGTTATACAAATGCATATTTTTCTACTAGCATCTTTCAAATCAAAAATGATGTTTCACAACATATGTAGATTTCTGTTTTTATGGGTAATATAGTTTCCCTAATAACCTTTCCAAGTGAAAGATTCAGCCTGATTCAGAGAAAGAGACTATTTTTTTGTAAATTTGATTAGACACCTAAACTCATCAGTCCGTCTCTGAGCCATGTACCTGATTATGCAAAGGTATGTGCAATACATTATGTGAAAGCTGTTTAGCTGGGATTGTATCGTGGCTGTAACCAAAGTGGGTTTAGAGATAATGAGCTTGCATCCCCGAATACTTAGGATCGCAGTCTACTCTCTAAACTGATGATGCAGCAGCTGCATAATGCAACAATGTAATTTATTCATGTAATATGTACAATATTGCTGTAATAAAAAGCCCATTGGCGGTTCCTCTAATTCTCTGTATGAGCACCCTGTTATTAGTAGCTGTGTAAGTCAGTATTTCAGCATTTTCAAATTCTGGCTATTTATAAATTTCAAGCCACAATATTTTAAAAAGAGAGAAAAACCCCAAATGACCTGAACAGTTTTATATAGTGTGAATTGTGAATCTGCTCACATTGAACTGAAACATGAAGCTTTTATGATCAATGCAGTCAGTAAACATAGCAGAAAAAAAAAATTCCCTAAGCATGTCAAAATTACCTCAGTTGCTGAACTTTTTTTTTCCACAGATGCATGTCATGCTGTATATGAAAAGAAGTTAAGATGGAACAAGGAGGAAAACCAAGTATTTTGGGTTTTCATGAGAAAACTGTCCCTGATCTTGCCATCTTTTTCATTCAACGGTGAGTGTTGTTTATCATTTGAGTGTTTACATTGAATGTAGACTTCTCTGAAGTAAATTTTAGTAGGAATGTATTCAGTTTCAACAAGGGTCTACATGTAAAGATAGTGAAGAAGAGCATTGCAACAGACTACTTGGAAATTAATCTGCCAGTTTAACCCAGTAACCGACAAGCATACTAAAACACTGATGTGAATTGAAAATAAAATAACCACGCTTGACAGATATAATAGTTTAAGTGATTTCAAATTAACCACATCCCACTGACCGCAAGTGAAAAATGTGTTCATTCTCCCGCAATGAAACATGCTCTAGGGACTCATTATACAGAGTGGAGTAAGTAAAACCAGAGTGGAGTAATTGATGCTGAGGAGGAAGGAAGAGTGACAGCTATTTAATGATTCTCAAACTTATGCATAAAGATATCACAAGCACTTAATATATTATTTTTCTCTTTCCAATCTAGAAATATTATAGAGTTAAATCTATATTGTGCAGTAATTGCAACACTTGATATAGCTGTTAGGAATAATGAATCATGACAAAGATACACCAGGCAGTAGATGAAAAGAGTGAATAACAAACAACCTTGTGCCAATATGTGTGCATGAATGACAGCTGCTCTGTTTCAGAACAGGTGAGATGAAGTCAGGGTGTATCTATTGTCCTAACTCTGCCTAAAGTTGCTTTTCAAATTGCAAGAATTTCTTAAATAGTTTGAGCATCATGAAATCCAAATTGACATTATTTGTCCCTTCTTTTCATGTACACTGAGGTCTTTATTTGTTGACAAACTGCAGAATAGAACATATACATGAACGCAGTGATCCCTCTATTGCTGTCTGCTTTACAGGGTAGAGGAACAGTCACATATTCTATATCAACTTTATGCTCTATGGCAATTTTAGTTTAACTCTCTAATCTTCTGTATCTCTGAGTACCATCTAAGAGGCAACACGATGCTCACAAAACCCCAGGTTAGGAACAGCTGAGAAGCAGTTACACAGACAGCTGGTAGTTAAGTGTTCATCAATAGTTCTGCTGTGGCTGCTGGCACAAAAAGGGTGAAGCATCTTCTGCTACAAAGCCAACAGAAGCAAACACATAAAAATCCCCATCCAGAAGTCCTTCACAACCTGAATTATTCTATGATTTTAGGGATAGTAGAAAGTAATTTGAACTACATATAATGAGGATGAGGAACCACAACACAGGTTTTAAAACATTTTTGTCCTATCATGCTTTGTTACCTACAGGTCATAGACAAACTGTAAAACTTCATTAATGTGCCATTGCTGCTCACTAACTCTACCCTTTTTACTTATATTGGCCACCTTGTCTATGTGGTTACAAGGCAACCTCTTCAGCAAACACTGTATTTACAAAGATGTTGATTATGTGGTATCTTATATCTGATCACAGAAAGAATACGAGTGGTGGGAAACATTAAGAAAGGTTTTAGCAGTGTACACAGAAATTGTCCTAACTGATCTCTAGAAGAGGAACAGGAAAGCATTTTTACTGTGGGTTTGTGGTGTGCCTGGCTGTGACACTCATGTGCAGTATGCTGAGGCATCCTGGCTTTAGAAATATAAATTTTTGTAGCTGGAGCTGGATGAGAATGTGGGGATCTGTCTGTATAACTTAACTGTCAGGAATGTAGAAAGGCACTGACTCGTAAAGGCTGGGCTTCTGGGTTTTCCTACAACAACTAACTGTTGCTGATACCTCCAAAGTTGAGTGCAGGTTGCCAGCTAAGATCCACTTTTGATAAGAGAGTTCTCCTCTTACTTTCCTGTCCCCTGAATTGAATGACCCTTTAGGGTTTAAAGAACTATCTAAAAAGTACAATAACAAAACAAAAAAAATAATTTACCAAGTGCAGCACAACACAGATTCCACTGATTTGATTTTTCCATTGTCTGAATATCATACAATACTTGTTATTTCCTTATCCAAAGATAGCATCACCATAATGGTATCCCCACTTCCCATCAAATTTAGCATTTATTCCAAGACTGACTCAGTGGGAATAGCACCAGTCATGTCAGGCATTGTCTATTTTGGGGTATAAGTGGAATGCATTTTATAATGGGGAGTTTATACCTTCTTTAACTTATGAGCTGCCTAGATGGGTTAAACTGTCACTGTAAAAGGACCAAATCTCCTGCTGACACTTGATTTCTCTCCGACATTCCTAATCAGCATAGTCAAGACAGAAATGTTCTGTTTGGAAGAATCACATGTTGTGGTGTGTTCATGCAACTGGAGGTGTTTCACAGGAGTGCTTATGAGACCTGGGCATATGTGTGCTGCTGTGAACAGACAGAGTGCTACCATGTGGGAGACTGGTCCTTCATAGAGGAAAAAACAAAAACCCATACCAAAATAAGAATAAACAGAAAGAAAAGTGTGCATGTGGGAATAGTTCCAGTCCCCAGAATAGACTAAATTTACAGTGAGTGATGGTTTCTTTACTGTCTCCTGGCTGTGGTGTTCTGCAAGTTTCTTGCCTTAAATCTATTTTTTGATTTATCAAGAGAAAAAACAAACATGTTTTAGGCATATGCCCAATGGTGATGGACTTATACTGATGTATAGATATTAATTGTATGCCAAAGTCACTTCCCTAAAAGTCACAAAGATGGGACGGTTTGTTTCTCTTTAGAAGTCGCAAATATTTTTTTTTATTAGAGAGAATTGCAGTCATAAACCAGCAAAATAATTAAGCAGAATGCAAATAATCCTCTTAAGTATCATTTAATACAGGTTGAAAAATGTGATACAAGTTGGTAGAAAGATAACACTGGGGGCGAACACAGGTGTGACTGCTCAGCAAGGAAGGGTTTTCATAAAGACAACTTCAAAATAGTCAAACAGAAGCAAAATGGGAGGAAACTGAGTGTGTTCTAGTGGTTGTCTCTACTTAAAACCTCAGTACCAGCCGTCAGGTTTTGGTCTCTCAGCCTCAAACCTTGCTTAGCAGTCTTTTGCAGAAGAAATCAGAAATTATGAAATGAAGCCACAATTAATGGATTGTGTAACCCTTACCAGTATCCCTGTCTGTGAAACGCAGCCCTCTCTTGCATATTTTCACCCTTTTCATAAAGTCTATTCATTCAGCAATTATTATCCAGCCGCATGCTTAGCTGGGGAAGGGAGCTCAGAACACAGATGCTGCACCTGCCAGAGGGGCTATGGGCAAAATTCTTCATTATACACCAAGGAGATTCTTATCTCCTCTACATTTGACCCATTCTGAGCAACAGTAGGCCCAATGCATTTGGACATGGATTTGGACGTGAATGCAACATTGCAAACAAATCAGTCCATTATAACAGCATATTACAGAAGCACCATCTGTGCCTGTGTTTGCAGGTAGAACAAATTCAATTTTCAAATTTAAAAAAGCCCTACCACACCATAAACCCCAATAAAAACTTCTCCTAAGTTAGGATTAAGGCTCTTCTCCTGTTCCCTCTCGTTATTTGCCCATTCCACCAGTGTTGCACACCTTTAGGCCAAACATGAGTTGTGGTAGGCTGTCATGTGGTTCGTATATTATAGATGAAATCCTTCCAGAAGCAGCATCTGGCTCAATTTGTAAGCTCTGCAGTCATTTGTAGTGATGGGGTTACATGTGCCCTAGGCTTTGTCAGATGGTTTGGCTGCTTTTCTCCAGGTTTTTTTTTTTTAATTGTTATTAGTTGTTGGTGGTGAGGAATTCATACTCTGCCATGTATGTTCAACTCACCGGCAATTTGCCTGTTTAAGTAAAAAGACGCCTCATTTATAAACAAAGCATTTTGAAACCTGACCACCAGCATGTTTTAGATGTGTTAGTGTTAATTATAAAATTATTATTTTTTTTTTCTCCAGTGGTTTATTTCTGAGAAAGCTGTTGCCTGGTTTCCTAAAAGTTAGTGGCTTGAGTCACCTTCTTGGTTATATTATTGGTCTGTACCTGTAATACAGGGAAATATCTAGAGGACTGCAGAGATTATCAACATATCCCCAAGCATTTTTTTCTGTCACGTTCATTTTATTACCACATTCAGTCCTGAAAGTAAAACAAGGCAAATTCCCAAATAGGATTTAATGTGGTAGACCAAATGCCTAATTAGTATTTGTTCCCTTTTTACTTTGGAATCTTAATGTTATAAAGGGCCTTGCCTACCTTGTTGAAAGGCTTAATTTAGACAATTGTTATACCTCAGTGTGGTATCAGGTAGCATACCACAGTGTGTTAGTTGTCCAAATACCTTACAACTGCTTTTACTATATATAAAAATTAAAATGCAGGGTACAGTATGAAGCTTGTGAAGCATGATAAAAACAATGATTCCTAGGAATTTGTTTAAAATATTATTTTCAAGGTTTAGAGGCAATCAGAGGAAAAGGGTTAAAGTAATGTGGGACTAATTTAGCCGTGTGGAAAAGAGGACAGCAAGATTTAAATATTTACTAGTACCCAGAGAAATAACCCTATACTACACAGCCTTTCTTATATACATACCATTCTTCAAAATCCTGATCTGTCCTTTACTGCATCTCTTCTTCTCCCTTGTGCTAATTTTGGTTTCTGAAAAGATGTCATTCACATATGAATTAAATAAATATTGAGTAAATAAGGATGTTAATAATTACATACTTCTGCTTTCTTCTGTCATCATGTCAGGTGACAAGACTGTAATGAAAATTAGTTGATGTATAGCACAAAGTAAAGAGCATCAACATAAAGTGAAACTTTGATGAATAAATCCTCTACTCCTCCACGATCTTTGTTCACAGAAGCTATTTATTTTTTGAACACTCATGAAAGAACAAATTAAAACAATTTAAACTTGACTGCTGAACCAAGAAAATAGTTAAAGTCACTGTCTACTGCGTACCATTCAGCCATATCCATTGAAAAATTGTGCTGAATTTTTGTAATGAGTGTTTTACTTATGTATAGTTTTCAGGCAATGACTCCAAGAAACATTGGAGGCTGCTTTAAACAACTTACAAACTGTTTTTGACATGGGTAATAAATGCATTAAATTTTGTTTCTCATTCTGCAGTGCTTGGAACACTACCTGCAAGTGCTCTCAGAGGCCTTGAAGAAGGAAAAAGGAAGAACGAGTTGGGCTAAAGTTTTTCATGGAGATTTTTATTTTCGCATGATCAATCATCCAGCTGAGGCAATGCATGGTACAGAGGTGTGGGAAACATTGCTTGGGACCTTAAATAGACTGAAATAAGTTTCTATATTTAGTTTGCTAAATTGTTACAAGTACACTCAATTTAAAAAATCATTTTTTAAAGGGTAATTTATAATCAGAAATCATAATTTAGAATCAGACTGAATCTTTTGAAAAACATTATCTGAGTAACCAGCATATTCAAATCTTAATTCATATCATTCAACTGCTGCAACTTATTTTTTCAGGGTTTTTCTAACATATGTATTTAAACCCTATGTGTAAGTTTTCACAAACAATCAAGGTCAAACTAATCTTTGAAATAAAGCAATTTTTCAATTTCATTGAAAATTTGCTAGATCTTATATGTGATTAATTATGAAACCTAAAGTTTTGATAATTTTCTCATCATCAGCACTGATCTAAAAGTGGAATTTTTTTTTTTTAAAGTTCCCATCTCTGAATACTTTGGCCCTGCATTTTCTTTTGAATTATTTCATTTAATGAACACAATGTCATTGCAGCCTGCTGTATTCTATTTTCTACCTACCCGAAGAATTTCCAGGTTTGCTGAACTTAAAATCAAACTTGTGCTCTACCATTACACTGGTTTCTCTTATTTTGTCTGGCTTGGCATCTCCCATCAGTTCTGTACTTTAGGGAAAAAGAAAAACCACAAGATTTAACGATTTTTAAACAAGATTTGCTTTGACCAGTTGTGTGAATTTCTGCAGTGATGGCTTTGGAACATTTCTAGTTACTCTGTTTTGATTTCAGTACTTTGATATGTAGTGTCATAACTCTTTCTTCTCTTACTTCATCTGAATGCGTGCATCAAAAATGATCTCAAATGATAAGATCTCTTGAACGGATAAATCCAGTCCTTCCAATCTAGGAATACTTTTTTGCCTTTTAAGGTTTGATTTTTCTAAAATTAAAATGGTCTCAAGTTGTGGTCTGGAGTTGCCTAGATATTTACTGCCCATGAGTATCCATGTAGCTTGTTCACATAACCAAAATAGTTATTTTTGCCTTTACAAACAGAACTCATAAAAATATCTGTTTGTGAAGTCAGGCCTTTTTATAAGTGAACTAATGAGTTATTCTCATCAAGTAATAATTTACAGCAGTTAGACGGATTGGAACAGAGATAGCTCTGGAGTGGGTAAAGAAATGACAGCAGAAGGTTCTGTTATATAGTTTAAACTTTCCAGAAGACTGCAAAGATGGATGGTCAGGGAAATGGGGGAGAATGAAAGAAAGAGAGACCAGAAGGCAGAGAAAAGCTAATGAGAACCAGTATTAAAGAAATAGTAGTGTCCTGGTGTCAGTGAGGGAACACCTTGGAGCTCCACTGAGGACAGCCACCTGTAAAACTCCCAGCAGGGATAGACCCAGGGAGATGGGTTATTGGGCTGTTATCACTGAGCATAAAAGTCCCACAGGACAGCTGTGCTCTTGCTCATATCCTTGTACCCCCTGGGCTCATTTCAACTAACTTGTGGTATATGATGAACAACAGAGAAACAGGACGGAAACAGTCCAGTATTTAAACAGAAATTTTGCCCTTTATTTTGCTACAAGTTAGTAGCTCATAAATGGATGCCTTTGACTTTTCTGCAACTTGTTCCATGTGGGAAAGGATAATGGCTGAACAGAGTTTTCTTTTTTACATGAAGAAAATGATCAGGAAAGTTGAACATAATGATTTCATGCCGTGACTATAATGCAAACACATACTTAACCATCATTGTCTCCTCTTCATATAATAACTGAAAACATCTGTATTGTGCACTGAAACATTATACGCTGCATTACAATTAGAAATGTGCTGAAGTGTTGGATTGGGTGTTTATTTATGGGCCATGAAAAGTAAGATTTTCTGCACTTCTCATGTACAGCTAAATAGCCATAGGTAGAGTACTGAAAATTTTGGAACCCAGCAGTCACTGTGGGAATGACTTCATTATTCAGCAAAGGAGGTTTTCCAGCTGAGCTGAGTTGCTGACAAACAATAATAAACATTACTGAAAGTTGGAAACAAGAACTCAGGCATGTTGATTCTGACTGTAAAAAATGCTCACAGGGCGTGGAGGGCAAGGCGCTCTGAAAATGACAAGGTACTGCAATAGAGGCATCCCATTAGAGCTGTGCACATACATTTTCTCTATTGACACAGAAGTGTTCTGACAGGCTCAGCAAACAAGCAGCTTCTCCTAGCTGCCTGGCCTTTACCTGTTGCCACAGGTAGTCTAGAAGCAGAAATATATTTTTAATGGGCACACAAATGTTTCAACAATGAAATACACTCTGGTGGGGACATAGCAAATGTCTTCTTGGTATAGCTTCTGAGAGCTTTTGTAGAATAAAAGGTGTCACTGTGTCTTTTGCTGAAGCACTTGACAGTTCATGACCAGAGCACAAAATATTATTTGAGATAAATTATGTAAAATTTGGTTTGTCTGCCTGATATTTCACTGGTATTTGAAACGATGTGATTGCTTTAAAGAGCTCTCTCAATAGTTAATTAATTTGAAAATGGCTACTAAGTTTCTTCCAACTTGAGGAAATACAAAATGCTCCATAAGGTTTTTCTCTGCAGCTTTGTTTTTTCTCTCTCCTCTGACTCTGGCTCAAAGTTTAAAACCAAGGTAAAGTCCTGGCCTGTGCTTGTGATGGTGATGTTCACAAAGAAGGACACAAAGAGTTTATGGAGCCAGTTTCTCACTGAACAGCAGAACAAGGAAAACCTTTGTCAGCTGGGGATTTAGGCTGTGATTGTTACATGATCCTTCCAAACGTATTTACAAGAAAGAATGAATTTTACCAATTGATGCCTGAACTAAATGTAATTTAATATTTTCTTTGTCATGGCTGAAGCAATCTGAACGGCTTACATTTTCTCTGGCCATTGAATATGTCAGTTATTTACTGTCTCAGGTTTGAGTGCCTTTGGCTCTGCCAGAAATTGTTGGTTGACTTTCAAAGTGGATCCAGATTTCTCTCAGAGAGGTCAACAGATATGCAGGATTTCTGGAAGTGCCCCAATTAAACATGCATCATTTGCACTGATTTTCCACATGATTATCTCAAATAGCCATGGAAAGGCACAGTTATCAATCAAGAGACTGAAGGATTCAGGTCTGTACAATAAAGAAAGCTGAAGACAGGAAGAGAAAGCTCATTTTTCTTTGCTCACCCAGCGTTTATTTGGATCAGTTATGATGGCAAACCAAGTGTAGCTGTGAAGTAAGGCTGATTCTGTCTTTCTTTATAGTGAGAAAGAAAAGGTTTTCAGCCTGTAATGCTGAATTTTTTTGAACACAGGGTAGAGGAAGTGAATTTTTAAACCAGAGGAATTCAGATGAGCCGTCTGAAGTTAAAATAACAGACTGAAAAACAGCTGTTCACCCTGCCACAATGTCTTTGCAGTTTGGATTCTTTTCACTAACCTAGTTCTCACTCTGAAAATTCTCAGTGGCTTCAGGAGACAGAATAAACCTAGAGAAGGTGCATCTCCTCTATGGTCTGTCTGTATATCAGATTCGTCCTGAGGCCTTGTGGTGTGGATCTGTATGGGACCCCAGTCTCTCACCTGCCTGTTGGCTCCTACTGGACTGATGTGTTTCCCAACTGTGAGCACTCACTACTTTAGTGAGCTTACCTCTTCCTCACTTGCACATGGATCACTCTTTTGTTACATTTAATTTCCCCCTGCTCTGTTCCCAAAGAGAAAGCCGAAAAGGTGTGATGATCCAGAGCAGTAAACACAGCTGAAACTGGATGGCCAACATGTGATCATCCCTCATTAGCTGTGCTCTGATCTCAGTGTTCATGGCTGCTTTGAACCAGAAGAGGTGGCCAGCTCCCAAAATATGTTGCTTATCTTTGTTATTGCTTACCTATGTGTAATGGAAAAAGTAAGCCAGAAGTAGAGTCCTAGCAGTAGATGAAGGCCTGAAGGGGCCTTCCTTCTCTATACTGGATAGTCTGGAAAACAAATCCCAGGCTGAGGTGCAGATTTGCATGATTGTAATATCAATGCCTCACTAACAGTGCAGCCCTAGAGCTTCAGGAGACTCATTAGTGCTAATAAATCAGTTATAACTGGCTCGTGTTCCATCCAGACACACCATGGTTGCTCTCCAGAAGCCACTTTGTAGTAGATACAGGGGTGATGGAAGCTCCTTGTCCTTCCAGGTGGATGCTCCTTCTCTGTGGTCACTTATAATATTTGGAGGGAGTTTTGTGGAAAAGTGAGAAGATGATGCACACCCATTTTCTCAAAGACAATGCTGAGTGATGTTTCCATCTGCCCTTCTTCCTGCCAAGACATCAATGAAGATCCAACAGACTGCTGGGAGTAGCAGTTCCTCTAAACATTCTTTCCCTGCAGATGCCTACCTCCAGGACTCCCTTTTTGTTCCCTTCCACAGCAGGGAAGGGCTCCAGGGAAGGGCTCCAACTTCTTGGTTGTGCAACAAGAAATATGTAGGTAAAATTGCTGAGAACTGACTAGGAAGTTACTGGTTTACTCTATGTTTAGTGAGTTAGTATTTGAGATATTTAATAATATCTCAAAAACTTCAACTAGAGCTGAAAAACAGATTTTTCATGTCAGTAAAGGATGCACTGGGTCTGATTTATGTGAGAAGCACAACAGTTAAAGATGTCACCACTGCAATTTTTGTCACCCCATGAGAAACACCCTTCTTTTCTCCATCACTGCAAAGAATCAAGGGGTTATTTGGCTCTCCAGAATATTATTATACAAAATAGAAAAGTAGATTTTGATCGTGTATATTCAAGCCGTGTATTCACAGGAATCAGACTGTACAACCCCCATAGCTTAATTAGTAGTCTTAATTATCTAGTTCGCTTCAGTCTAATTTATGTAACAAAACCAAGCTGCTCCATAATTCCCTGCTAGTATGGGATAGAATAACTCCATCAAACTCAACAGACCTATAGCAACATATGCCAGTAGGGAATTTAGCCTTAATATTCCAAGGAGCAATAAGATTCTCTTTGGTCCACATTTTTCCCAAGGCTTTGTGTAAAATAAATTTATTTTTAGTTCAGAAGAGAAATGTTTGTGCAGACAGAATTGCATGTTTGTACAGACATTCCTAGAGATCCAAAAAGTATCTTTTTGTCTTCACAAAGTAAAATACAAACCAAACATCCTCAAAAGAGGAAACAAAAGGGCAATTGCTGTGCTTGATCCAGCATCATATTGGATGCTGTTGTGTTGATGCAGCTGTTCCAGTGTCTTCAGCTTCTGATGATGGACCAGAATGAAGTAGAAGTCAGTGGGCAGATTTTGGTTACTCTACAGTCTCATTTTAATGTATGGAAGGAAAATAATTTTGAAGACAACAAATTCAGAGAAGCTGGTTAAAACAGATTTTTATATAATATTTTAACACTCTAAAGTTGGTCAGTTCTGTGTTAAATTGAGGAGGCTCCTTGTCAGATTTTGGACAAAGCTTTCATTGATCCAGTGAACTGAGGATCTGCAGAACAACCAGTTAGGAAACATTAAAGATTTGGATTATTCCTTGTCACTTTTTTTTTGAGGATGGTTTGGAATTTCTGTCAAAGATTATGAGCTATAGATTAGTTCACACAAAATAGTCCTGCAACTGCTGTGTCAGGCCCTCAGAAAATGTTTAACACCATGATATTTTTAAAGTAATTATTATTGATATGATATGTATTGATATGATATTATTGATATGATATTGATATGTAGCTAATGATCCTGAAATGAAAAAGTGTCAGTGGTGCAAGCTAAGTCTGCAAGATAAATTTCCATACAATTCCAAGATCAAACTGTACAAAAACATTTTCAAAATATGTCCATTTTCTCCCTCTAGTTCAATGTAAAGGTTCAATTCTAATTTTGCTGTATCTTTACTTTTAGAGTTCATTCTTTAAAAATAAGGTGTTTTTGGTAACTAAATTTCAAGGGAAATGAAACTTATAGATTGAAAGGATCTGATATAAATCTGTAATTAATTACTGTTCTGTTTTGGATAACTAGTTTTATCATTCTTGGAAGTACAGGGCAGTTCCCAATTTTTTCATTATCTTAGAAATACACACAATCACTATTTATGAACTTATCTATGACAGGTTTTTCATTTCTATAAATGCATGCAAACTTTTCACTTTTCTTTTTACCCTAACTAATTCTAGAGAAACTATGTGTTACACTTTGCAAAGAAAAGAAGTATGGAAAAGAAATTTATACTGTTACCTTTGGTCAATATTTCGTTATGCTGGTCAGACACTAATACTAGGTAACATGAAAAACAGCAAGCAATTTCTTTGAAGTCTAGCAAACAGAGAAGTAGCTTCCAAGGCTTAGAATGAACCAGCTGTAAACACAAGTGCCTACCTAGAGGCAATTACTGCACATTCAGAGTGGCAGTATTCTGTATTACTAAATAACTTTCTGAAAACCTAATTTGCAGGGCAGTTCTATGATTGAAAGGGAGAGGAAGAAGGTTATAAACTTAGCTTCATTCAAGCCACTGGTGGCTGTGGTTTTCAACACCCATAAATATCCAGACAAGAGCTTTTCGCCTCCGCACACGCCCACGGTTAATGTGCACAATGTCATGATGGTCACGGGGCTGAACTCCAGCCCATCAGGGCACTAATTTGATCTCTGGCACACCTTTATTATAACCACCACAATGACTGCCTCTGTCAGGAAGCTTCTACACCTTATTTCCTATCTGATGTGAAGCTTAATAAAAACCCCTTAAAAACATTCATTAATCTATGGCATATAAACCAGTTTGTAATGTAGATACAAGCCCCAAATTAGTGCTAATTTCATAATGATTGTTGCTGCTAAGAAAGCCATGTTAACTCTGGTGATGTGTCAGGGAATAGAATAAGTGTATCTGTATTTTTATCTGTTGAAGATCACTAAAGTCTTCAATTATCATCAGTATGCATAGCACAATTATGGGAGCACCAATAGTTCAGAAGAAAGGAAAGAACACCCAGAAATGTTCATGACAATAAGATAACTTCAAAATAGAAATAAGATAACTTCAAAATAGAGGGGGGAAAAAGCACAGTGGAAAAAATCTTCTGTTCTTCCTTCACAGTAAAATCCAAATAGTTGCATTCAAGAAATATTATTTCTTTAAGATAACTGTGGAGGAACCAACAGAAAACACATCCCAAGGAAAACTGGATGCAAGATGTGGGAATAAAGAGTGAAGGATTCTTTCCATCGCGACTTCTTGCTCTGTCAAAAGTTGCTGTACTCATATTATTGAGTAGTATGATCTGCCAAGCTACAGGAGGTCTGGGAAGCTGGGGAAGGGTGGGAAATGTACCTCCTACTAGTCACAGTCTTCTTTTTAAATGGTATCAGATCTATGGAAAAAGCAGCTGTAGGAGTACTCTTGGGAAGGACCTAAAAGAAAAGTGAAGAGATATTCTATTCAATATAATTGAGAAATGAGTGGGAAAAAAGGTAGTTTATAACAGGGAAAAAAAGAGAGAAAATGAAAAGAACATATGAAAAAGGATTGAAGGAAGCAAAAAAAGAAATCATTATATTTATTATGCTTATTCAAATAGTGTGTGTATGTAGATGACCAGCCCTAGTAAATATATGATATTGCATCTGCTCAGAATACACAACAGACATTATTACAAAAGGAAAATTTGGTGTGTGTGGCATCATGTGTCTGGGGAAGGCAAAAAAATCTTATCAGGAGACAGGAGAAAGCAAAAAATTCTCGAGATGTGTTTGCTACTATTGCATTTTAGCTCTCCTTATAGCAGTGCAGGTTGACGACAACCCAAATGAACAGCTCTGGCATAATGCCACAATTCAGAGGAAAGCCTGATAGTTGGAGGCATGCTAAAAACACTGGGCTTGGTTCCACACTCTGTCAGAACAGCACTTGGACGGATGGAGGCATGGGTTTCCCAAGGCTGGTAGTGGATCCAGGATTCGGTGCTTCATACATGTGGCTTTAATCCACAGCATTGGCATGAGATGCAGCAATGACCTCATGGCTGTCAGATACCCACCATAACAGTGCTTCCCCCATCCCAAATTGCCCTGGCAACCTCTTTTTCTCATAACATCAGGGACAAAGAACAGGGTGGCAGCTGAGTACCTCTACAGAGGAGAAATTCCCAGCTGGGATTAACCTTTGCTGTACAGTGGTCAGAGTCAATCATGGTGAAAAATGTTCACAGCAAAGCAGAGGATCTCTGTGCTTTATAAAGCACTCTTGTCCAATCATAAATTTACTTACATACCTGTTATAAATCTTTTTGCGTGTATATTAATGCATGAAAAAATTGGCAAGGTTTGTATTCCACACAAATAAACATTAACAGTTTTATCATCATGACCCTCCCCCTAACCCCCCCTAGTTTCCCCTCTACCTTTGAGAATAAAGTAATTTTATGCATTCTCTCCTATCCTGGGCATGAAAAAGTAAATGCTGTATTACCCCAACTTAGGTAACCCTTAGGATAATTTTTTAAGCAGCAGGATACTAGGCTATCTGGCTGGGTAGATAATGATATCAGCTGCTTCCTTCCAAAACAACAGGTGCTTTGGCATAAAACTGTATATCATCATACTGAGATGATGACATCAGTTCATACTTCAGCTTAATTATAAACTACCTCCATTAATCCTCAAATAATTAAACATTTTGTGTATGGTGCAAGGTGAAATATAAAAGCAAAAGGTGCCTAGCTGTTCATCACAGGGTTAAAATGGCAGTTTCTGAATCGTTTGTACTTGTGTCTGCTTATTTTAATGTAAACTTCAAGCTGATTTTAAGCACTTGTTTGTATTTTAATGTTCCAGCCATGAGGTAGGTAAAAATAAATACTGTTAAAATTCAATGGAAACTTGATGAAATAACAAAGATATATTGATTGGAGTCACATGGAATATATATGTGCATAAATATCATACAGAAAAAATAAAGATGTGAGGGATCAGGCTTTGCATGTACAAGAATAATTGGGGGATAAGTCATGGTTCATGGCCCAAGAGCAGAATAAACATTGCAGCATTCTGTGTTTGCAGATTTTATGCAAGAAGATCTTAGACTCTCATTCAGAAGCAGCACATCTAAATAAAATAAGCTCTGGACAAACAAGCACCATTTATTGAAACAGAATGATTGAACTTTGTATTAAATTAAATTAAATTTATTCTTTAAATAATTCAGTTCACATAGTACACAATCACTTTAAAAATATACATTCTTTCCTTGCATTTTCACAGTGTCTGTGTACATGTTTATCATTGTTTCAAAACTTCAGAACAGATTGCTCAATTTTTGATTTGATAGAAAAATTAGTAGAAAGAATAGAGTGAAAGCTGAATTTGTTGGCTAAAAGAGCAGAGGAGCACAGCAGATAAAAGATAATGTTCTTCTGCCTTTAAAATATAGCACTGACCTTCTTTAAAACAGATGCTATCTTCAGGAGCCAGATGTGTCTCCAAGCAAATTAGTTATAAGAAATTCATCCAAGGACATAGCCATTTAAGAATCAATAAATTATGCATTTGTCATTTGTTATTGTTGAGGCTTATACTGACATCTTTGACATGAACGAAAGAGTCTCTGTCCACAGAAATAGCATTAACAATTTAACAGAGGTGGTTTTATACCAAAAGAGAAGTGCTTTGAAGAAATTACTGTTTATCACCATGTACACATACACACCTTAATTATTCATTGCATGTCCACTTACCAGCCTACTTCCTGTTATTTATGTAAGCTGTGCTAGATTAAAAAGTTAGAGGTTGGGCACGAGTGCTGCAATGCTGCTATTTCTACCCACTTCAACCTGAAACAAAGACAATGACGTTAGCAATTATTTTCTATTAAAACAACCAAATCAAGAAAGTTTTGTTTATTGGTGGCACATTATGAAAAATTCCTACCAAGGAGAATTTTCTTTTTCTGAAAGTAAAAGCCATGGTGGAATTTTTTTTTTTGTGGGTTTAGTTGAAACATTTGGATGACCATATGGAACTCTTAGTGGTGCCATGGGACCATGCAGCTATGAAATCTGATCACTATCTCCCTAGTGACAGCTGGAGCCTTTACACCATCAGAAAATTTTCAGACTTCTAATTTGTCATAACTACCTCCTGTGGAAAGAAAATATGTTATGTAGTTAGATACAAGAATCTGAGTCTACAGTACTACACATATCAGCTTATCTTCCTTTTAGCTTTCAAGCCTTAAATTAATTCCTTGCATATTATGACTTGTTGATGCAAGAAATAAAACATACACACAAAAAGAATTTTAAAAAATATGGGGTCTTGTGAAATGGGGGTTACCTCTGCTGCATAGCTATAGTGGAGAATGACTTACTTTGAAAAACCTACTTATGTAGCAAATCTTGATCCACACACTTCAAAGTTTCTTTAAGCCTTTTCTTCAGCCTTCTTTTACTCTGTCTAGCAAATTAAAGTATAGACTTGCAATGTTTTCAATTAATTTTAAATGTTTAACATGTGCATACTTTCATTGTCATATCAGGCCTGAAAGGAAACAAAATTAAGTTACTTTTATTAGAGGAACTCACAAGAGAAGGGGATGAGATCTCCATGCCTGTTACAACTGCACACTGGAGAGGAAAAAAGGGCTCAGCTATTCCCAGGAAACAAGCATCCTTTTGACACTCAGAAATAGAGGTGTCCACCAGGTAGTCACTTTTGAAAATGATGGGAAATGTGCTAATGTATGTCTATATATCTGTTTATGGGGGCAAATCCAGCAGAGCTGAGAATCACGTCCCCATGTTTCTTTGTTGTAAAGCCTTGGCTTGGTCTCTGGTCTCCCAGGGCACTTTCAGAAGTTTGTGAGTCATAGCTCAGTGACTGGGAGCAGGATAAAAATGTAAATATATGCTATCATTTGCTTTTTTTATGGTCATTCTGGTATCCTTGCTAGCCAGGCCTCAAAATGCTTCACTTTGGGCATTGATACTGCTGATTCATACTGTGGCTACCATTGGTTCGTTTTTGTGATGGATCTAGAGAAGAACTTGAGTGCTGTATAGAGTGTTGTGCAATCTTATTGACAGGAAGATAACTGCTGGGTTAGGCTCCTAATCCTAGTGCTGTTTATGACTCTTGAAATTTCAGCTCAGGTCAGTATTTCACGAAATCAATGAACAAAAATGACAGTAAGCTTCTAATAAAAGATCCAACAGTATCCTTCTCCCAAGTAATAAACATCAGTTTTTTTCTGTCATATCTGTCTCTTTTGGACAGTATAAAAGAAATCTAGGGGTACTGATCTAAGACAATTGAAGAAATCCTGAGATTATTTATGACTACTTTCCTTAGAAAACAAAACTGAGGTAGATCCTAATTAATTCCAGACTAATTTTCTATAAAGGAGAACTGGAAGAAGAGAGGCTGTGTAGCCCATGTGACAGAAAAGAAAATACTGGATAAAAGGCACATACTGTTCCAGTATGAACAGTACAAGACAGTGTTAGAAAGATATTTGCTTACATTACCAGAAATGATAAAAGACTTTCCATTAAAAAACGATGAGGAAAAACTGTGCATACCCTAGGAGAAAGGAAAGAAACTGCAGGGATAGCATCATGCTATGTAGCAACCTGCCACCAGCTTAGAAATGGACAATAATGACAAATGGACACAGGGGATGAAACCCCAAACACACTGTGAAGAGTTATCTTGGGCAGATGCACAATGTGTTGTGTCTATTGCTGACAGTTACCCAAGGTTTCCGCTTTTTATGCACATTGACAGTGTTTGTACTGTGTGGCATGCCAATAAAATATTTTGATTTGAAGCTGAGCACTGTAAATGTTTTTTTCTTTCCTTAGGAAACAAACCATGATATGTAGGTTGACTTGGAAGCTCATATTTCAATGACATCTTGTCCCCTCTCCATCCTTTGGTTGCAAAGCTTCCTTTTAGTACCAGGGCCATTCCCAGATGCCCTGGAACCCTGATACACATAATTCATAGCATTTTAAAGGCATATGAAGTACCAGGAGAGGTTGGTAAAAGGAAGAAATTGTGTGGAACATGGACACATACAGCTGAACATTTTTCATTCACAGAGCTGCAGCTATAGCTACACGTTTGGCAGATTAAATCAATGCATTATTAAAGTGGTCTTAGGTCCAAAATGAGCTTAACATGGGTTTGAAATATGGCTGCTCTGGTGTTCTGAAGTCCTGCCGTGTTAATCATACAGACATTTTGCCTTAATTAGGTGGTTGTTGGCGGTGTACTCTGCTATTTCAGCCAGGATGTCATGCAGCAGCACCTCCAGGGCTCAGGCCGCAGGAAGATGCTCCAAGCAGAAAACATGCGGGGTTTGCTTTCGACTTTGGTCTCAGATGACTCCTTTACCCCCTTGCCTGCATGTGATTCATGAACTAGTCCCGTGTGGATACTCACAGGAATGAGCATTCCCATATAAAACCAGCCTTGTGTCTTGCTCTTGGCTAGCACCATTGCCTCGGGCTTGGTCCTGAGTACAGAGTTCAAATATTATTTCTTGCCAAATTATATGTTAATTTTTAGTTGCAGACAAAGATTAAATAAGGGCTCATTCTATCATGTTGAGTTCTCTCCTATTTTTAGTATGCTGGAGTTTTTTTTATCATCAACATTTTTGTTACCTCTTTTTACATGCTTCTTAAATGCTGTTTTCATCTTAGCCTTATCCATCCCAAGAGCCAGATTTTAAGATGCTGTCCCTCATAGAGAACTTTGGTCAGTTCATTAAAGCTGAGGATTTGGTCTTTCTTTTACCCAAGCCTATCTCACAAGAATATGAAAAATTACTAGACCTCAGTTTAACACTGTTTTTTCCAGCTACAGACAGGTCAAAGTCAAAATAAGACCCTGATTAAATTTTAGAGAGTGAAAAGCATCACTGAAGAGCAGTAATTGTACATCTGCTTTTAAGAAGTTTCATTAATTCCAAACTGACTGAATAGATGGACACTGATTTATAGGATCTCTATATATTGCCTCTTATGTCACCTTTAATTTAATTATCTATGTAATTGCTGAAATCCAAACAAAGTGGACTGTTCCTTTTTCTTAATAATAATTATTGGAAGGGGGAACTGCCCAAGTGACTACGAAGATTCACTGTTCTTCATTTTCTAGCAATAAAAGGAAGTTGAATTTTGTGGTTACTGGGGAACTGAGGGTCTTAATCACAGGGAACAAAAGATTTCTGGAAAAGCAGATAAAATCTATGATGCCTATTCTCATGCACTTTGTGAGCTGAATGAAAACCGCTGTAACATTGTTTAATTAATTCTGAATTGCATGATGGCTGGCCTTAGCTCTCTAATTACTATTGGTAGTAGCTCTTCAAATTTTGATTAGTGGAGAGGTGAATCACTATCTTTGATGTGGTGAGGCAGCTTCTGCCACAAATTAAAACCAGGTAGTGAGGCTATAGATTAATTGTAAGTATGTGGAGCAATTAGGACAGTCTACCTCCCCCTGTCTTCTGTCTGAAGTTTGTCGCCTGTGGTAAAGGTCACAGAAATCAAACCTGAGTTGTATCACTTTTGGATGAGATCTCTCTCTCTATATAAATGCACTGTTTTGGGGAAAGTCTGTAGTCATTCTAATTCAAAACATGTTAGATGTCGTTTTCTTCCTTGCCAGCAGAAAGAGCAAGTACCAGAGACAATCTGCTGCTGGGGCGGGGCAGGGGAGGCTCCTGGGCCACACAGGGAACAGCAGCATCCATCTGGAGAGCACTCGCTGGGGCTCACTTGGGGTACTGCTAGCTCTGACTAGCTTTGTGTTCTTGTAAAGCCCCTTGATGGGGAGCTGAGCAATGACTCCCAGAATCTGCACTCCTTGAAGCAGTTGCTGCAGGGCTCGGTGAGGTGGCCCCAGCCACCCTCCTGGTGCTGCAGGTGCCACAGGCACACGCTGCCTCTAAGAGGGACTTGCAGAGATTTTGTCTTGCTTTGGTGTGAACCTGAACCAAAACATAAGAAGAAATACTGTGCAGTAGTGTGAGATTTTAGGAGCTTTTTTTGCATGAAAAGTGAGTTTTCCTAATAAAGTCAGTGCCTAGATTACGGTATTGTGACTCTCTTTTTTATTTTGAAGGTTTCTGTCTGTGTCACCATGTACAGGATGAACAACGTGGAATAATAGCAAAAAAAAAAAAGGCAGTTAAAAAGAAAATGTATTATTGCCACTAATTTCCGTACTTCTGATACGATTTTGAATGAAAACAATCTGATTTCAAGAGATTGTAACATATTAATTTTTTATGCTCTATGGTCTTGTTTCCTCCATATATGCTGTTCCATTTTCAGCTGCTGTCAGAATTTAGTGTTTGGCCTTGGGTTTTTTCTTCTCTTTATCTCATCCTCCCTTATCAATTCTAATTTACTCCTTTCTCTTATATCCTTTGCTCCTATCCCGTGACTTACTGTCATTTCTTGCCCTGATTTGTTAGTGGGAGCATGAGAAAATAGTTTCTTCTGAAGCTGCTAAATATGTCTCTCATTTATTCAGCTGGTGGGAGAGAAAGAAGAAGGAATGAGGTTCAGCAAAGTAGCCTTTGTAACCACAAGATTGTTTGCACTTTACTGCCGGAACATGCTGAGACTTGAAATCTTTGTATGATTTTTATAAGTAGAGAGGCTGTAATTGAACATTCTTGCTAGACATTAAGAAGAAATAAAATATTAAAATATTTATTTTCTTCTTTTTTTTTATACATGCAGCTTTTGAAATCATGTGAGTGGGTGCAATTGTATAAATCTCTGTGCAAATAATGAGGCCCCTGTGAACAATTTTAAAGAGAGCAAAAGCAGCCTTTTGCGTATTCATTTCAGGGAAAAGCAATCTGGTTGGAATTTTTACTGGAAAGTTTCACTCACCTACTGTCAGAACTGCTTTCTTGATGTCCACTTCTGAGGGGTGTATAAAGCTGAAGCTCTAAATAGGTTTAAATAGCACAAGATTTAGGCAAAAAAATGAGACACCCCACTTCCATATTTTGAGCTTGTCTCTGCTTTAAATGAATAAAAAGTATAGATAACCATTCAGAAAAACTGGTATCCTCAAGTGCTTTTTCAAATAAAGCTATCTTCTTTAAATCAGAAGAAAGGAAAGTATGCATTTTGACACTGATGTTCAAGCATTTTCTTTTGTAAATAAAAATGTGAATTTCATAAACACAGCAATACCAACATAATCAGCACAGAGAGCTTTGGGTGCAACAAACTACCAGCACAAAAATAACTGAAAAAGAGACAAAACTGCATGATAGGAGTCGTTGCCATCTCAGTGATCCTAGAAATGAAAAGGAATCAAAGCAGGTGAAAATAAATGAAAATGACAATATGAAGAAATGTATAGGATTGTATATTTATGTATAAACTGTGTTTATATAAACATAAGTAGAAAACACATGGCAATAGGAAATGTCCTACCAAATAAGTGAAAAGAAATAGCAACTAGAAGCTCTTATTTCTGGACAGCTCAGCAAAGGTACAATGACAAGGACCTGAATGTTACCGAGGGAAAAGGAAGTTGAGTCTGTACACATAAAGACTCTTGTTTTCTGTTGAAATAATGTTTGACAGAAGAAAGGCCAGTTATAACCATTAATCTGGTTCAATTTTACTACAATTTATAGCCCATGAGAACAAAATAAGTCTATTGAAGTACATGACAGCAGCAGTACATGAGTTCGTGCTTAAAAATATTATTCTCAATGTTGGGACATCTGGGCAGCCAGATCTAATCGTATTTCTTTTCTCTGCCAGAGCTAAAACATCTGACATCGGAGTTATTTGTTCAGACATTTCTAAATAGATAGTGCCAGATAACTGACTACAATCAAAATCTTTCCTTTTTTGACATTATTTAGTTGTGTCTCCAGTTCTAAAAATCCTGTCATTGTTAAAGAAAAAAAAATAGAGAGGCAGAAAGAAAGAGGCATGTTAAGTGTGAACAAGAGCCCCAGAGCCAGATTTCCTGCTCCACTTTTGATCCCCTTTGTGTTGCCTGTGAGCTGCGAAGGAGCTGGTGTCTGTTTACAGCTGCTTGGTGGAGGATGCTCCAGAGGTGAGGAGGTCTCAGGATAAAGGGATGGAGCTGGGTCCTGCTCCCAGCTTCACAAACCTTGCCAAATGGCACAGGACACGCAGTGAGCAAAGCAGGTTTCTGCTGACCAAAGCCCCCTCTCGCCTTCCCCTGCCCCTGCCTGTGCAGTGTACAGGGGCTGAGACGTGGAGGATCTGCAATGTGTAACTGCAGCCTGTGCCCTGCTCCTGGGTGAGCTGGGCTGTCCCATGGACCCTGATGGGATTTGTAGGCTGCCTATTTGCTCTGCCATTTCCTCTCTGTCATCTTCTGGGTTTAGACCATTTTCGTCAGTCCGTTTGTCTTATCACACTTCATGTTTTTCCTGAGAGAATTTAATGGAGTGTGGGAGTTCTCATAATAATCTCCCAGGTTCCACATTTATTTTCCTTAGCTTGCAGGAATGTTAAGGCCAACAGAGAGAAAACAGAACTTGATCTATTTAAATAATGCTTAGTATAGACACATTTTGATGCACACGGAGAGGAAAGAGTAAAAAGACAGGTGAAAACTGAGCAAAATGAGGCCTTGTGGAACACTGCCTGCTCCGCAGCCTTGCCACATGCTGGTCATTAATAGGTTTTACGGATACTTTATGGCCAGTTGTCTAATTTGTGACATTCACCCTACTCTTAGAAGTTTATTGCCTTACCAGAGTGGCACACAGGTTTAGTGTGATTTTCTTCGGTAACAGTATTGGAAGTCGTTTCTGATTTCCAGGGCAGACTATTCTGAGAAATGTGAGTTAGCTCTTAGAAAATATTTTACAGTGTCATCCAAGGTGGATTGACAAACCTTGGGCTTAATTCTTTAAAAATCTGAATAATGCAAAGCTTTCAAAAGTTTCTTTGTAAGACATGCTCCTTTTTCAACCCATTCTAGCATTTATTCACATCCAAAATATCCATCTGTTTTGAAGAAAAATGTAAAGTGAAAATGAAACGTTTTTCTTTTTTGAAAAGCTCCATTACCCTAACTGTTTTTATCACTGGTGAGAATTTTTCACGCAGCTTCCTACACTTCGGGTTGTACCAATGCCAGAGCCCACTTCTATATGTAATACATTCTGTGAGTATGCAGAATAGATTGCTAATTAATCAAGGATCAGAGAGGTGTTGTAGTCAGACTTCCTTCACAGAAAAGGAGTTGGTAACAGAGATGTCTCCTGAAGCTGGTTCAAAGGAGGCTTCTAGATGATGGAGCCAGAGAGAGAAAGAGGCACCTTCATAGCTTTCATGTTGAACAGAAGGTCTTGTGATGTATGGAGCTGCGTGTGGTGGTGATGTTCCCTGTGGCTTGTTTTCTGGTTACAGATTAATTTGCTTTATGTTCATCTGTCTGGCATGTGACAGTTAATTCATTTTCTCCTCAAACAGAGGCTAAAACTGCCATATGACCTAGAGTGAAATCTTGAACCAACTGAAGTAAGAAAAGTCTTGCCCTTAACTTTAGTGAGATCAAGATTTAATCCTTCTTTACTTCTTTGGGGCCAAGCTTTCATCCTAATGACTGATAAATACAACCCCCTCAATTTCATTGGGATACAGAGCGAAAATCAACTTAGAATTGAATGTACCAAGATTTGTAGTCTGCACTGACTTAATAGCAGATATACAAAAATTATAATCAGTCCACAGACATTTTCCAGAAGTATGTATTTAGTGCTTTAGTATGTAAATATATTATTCAATGATTTTTCTCTTTTTGCAGGGGAAGAACAAGATAAAATTAATTTTAAAAGTAGCATGTTGGAGTACAAAAAACAGTGGAGGCAACAGAGAAATATAGAAAGTGTGCTAAGTCAATTGATATTTTACATTATGCTTTAATTTGGCCCAAGGATTTTAGACTACTTTAATCAGATCACAGCTGGACCCTTTTCTATAAATAGCCTTTTTAGGTTAATTATTATAAAATCTCTCTGGTCTATTATAACTGAGGCGATAGCACATTCTGTAAATGAAAATGGTAGGCTGATAAGACACATTTTTTGGCATTAAGTAACCATGCCTATCTTAATTGCAATAAAAATCTTTCAGCTGCAGGCAGGTTGACTTAACTAACAAGCAATTAAAACAGGTGAAACTATCTTTGGGAGGCGACACTTGGCCACCTGACAAGTGTAATGAGATCTTTCCATCCTTGCAGCTTTTTCCCAGGAATCTTGAGAAACAGAATGGATGTAGTGACTGGATACAGAAAAAGGGCATGTGGTGTTTTCTTTATATAGTGCAACATTTTTTTTTTTTTTGTGTTTTTTTTTTTTTTTTTTTTTTGAGAGGTGAAAGGGAGTAATATTGTACTGCAGGCATCAACATTGTGCTTTCACCTTCATTTACATCTTCAGTAGTGACCAGGAAGAATAACTATCTAATCTTTTAATGAAAACTTCAGGTAAGTCTACAAAAATATCGAGACTCCTTTTACAATGACAAAACTTCATATAAAGAATGATCTGAAACAGCTATGGAGTAGTCAGGGGGGAGGGGAATCCTAAGGAATACTTTTTCTGAAATAAATGGGGAGATTTGAGGGAACACGAGGCCTAAGTTTGAAGGTGATGTGGCAGTGAAGATCTGGAGGCTGATAGGACTGGGAAGCATCTTTTATTGTGGTCCTGTGTGAGGTGCTGGAGTGGTCTGCACCCTTGGAGATGTACCTGACCGAGCAGAATGGCTCAGGGAGTTGGAGCAGCTGGTTTGAAGTTGTTTGCAAAGTTCAAATAAAGTGTAAAGTTTGGTGCTTGCAGCATTTGCTTAAGAGTAGGTCATCCCAGCATTTCACAGATAAAGTATGTCTTATTTAGGATTTCTAACACAAAGCTACACAGCATGAACCAGAGCAGGGAATGCATTCCAGATGACTAAAAAAATGAAAAATAGCATGGTAAGCAAAGAAGAGGCTATGACTAATCAAATTGGCTAGTGGAGACTATTATACTGCATCAAGTTCTGAAATATTATGTACCAAAAGAAAGCTGGCAGGGCTGAATTAGTAAGGATGAGTCATTTATTAAAACTCTCAGGAAGAGGAGGTAAGGCAAAGGGACATAAGGTGAATGGAGCATAAAAATTGTTATGAAAATGCAATTAATCTTAATACTGAAATAGGACAGCAGAGCCTTCTGTTTTCAACTTCTGTTTTGCTACTGTGGATCAAGACACTTTGTCCTGTTTTTTTTTTTTTCTTAAGTAAGTAGGAGGAAAATGAACCCGGTCTCCCAGAACTTTAGTGTATTTAAAATTTTGAAGTAGGAATAAGTGATATATTGTTCCCTTGATATGTGTTTTTTGATTTTTGGACTTTACAGCTATAACTTTTTAAGTGGGTGCTAATCTTGGCATTGTAACCTGGTGAATAATAAATTGAAGCCATGAAGCTAGAAATGCTGGAGCAGTGATGACTCAACTAATTAAGTCCTCTGCTATTCCTCTTAATTATGATAATAGTGGGCTCACAGTGAAAGACTAATAAGTGATAAAGAAATGTACAGAAATGTAAATATGAGAGTAAAACATAAGGATGATGCCTTGTGAGAGCTCCTGGCAGCCTGTGCAGATGGGAAAGCTGGAGGTCCTGGTGCTCCCCTCTCCCCCGGCATCTTCAGGCATTGTCCAAAGCAGTGCTGGCACTGGGCTCCTAGCACTAACTGATGGGGGCTACAGGTGGGACATTGGTGTGTTTGGTAGCTCATAGCTCAGCCACAGCTACTGTTAGCAGAGACAATTTACTCTTGGCAAACTTGTGGGGATTTGGGCTGTTTTGTTGTCAAGACAGACTCTTAGCTATTGCTGCAAGTACTGCTGTGCATGGTATTTAATATTATTCTGAATGGTGTCCTTGTAGAGAAGGAATTGAGACACTGATACCTGGCTGAGCTCTACTCTGTGTAGTAATACAACGTCCCATCTTTTAAAAACAGGCAAGACTGAGTGCTTCTGAAGAGGGTAACCTGTGTTAGACAGTGATGGATCATTCACTGGAACCCTCTTTTCCCAATCCCTTCAAGAGCTTATTTTTTAATTGCAGATGGTGAAAGACACAAGTAGCACATACTTTTGATCTGCATGTAAATGGATTGGAGTTTTGAAGGAAACCAGTTTAAGCACTAGGACCCCACCCACACTGTAGGAGATTGTTCTTTGTTTCTCAGCTCATTATTAGTGTTTAAGAAAGCAAAAAATGAAAAGATTGAACTCCAACCCTAGAGAGGAAGAGGGAATATACTACTTCATCCAATAGATTCTGTGCAATTCAATTAACAAATTAACAAGATAACAATATCTGTCAGAAATGTTTATCTTCTCACTAATTAGCAAAGCAACACCACGTTTTGAAAGGAATTGTAGCTCATAAAATTGCTTGCATCCACAGATGCCCTGTGCAGATTGCATCACTCAGTCTGCTCGGGGATGGGTTAAGTGCAGGACAAGGGAGCACGGTAACATTGCTTTCCTCCTTCCGCAGTCCTTACCTCCCTCGCTGCAGTCTTTTGTTTCCCCTTGCTGGAAATTTGAAAGGGTGGAGGGAACTGCTGCAGCAGGCCTTGCCCTTGCCCTCTTTGTTTCTGCTAGCCTTAATTAACCTCTCCCTAGGTTCACCAAATTTGTGATTAGAAATTTTTTTAAGTTGGGCTTATGCTCACTAAGCAGGTTTTCTCATAGCTCTACTTGAAACCCCATTATTATATGCTGCACTGTTTGTTCTAGAAACCCATCTTAGTAATTTATCCCATATCTCTATTTTCCCCTCATGGAAAATACAATTATTTTAATTCTTCTAATTGTTTTTCATTTCCTACACTCCAAATTTGTCTCTTTCCCCCAGGCATCTCTTCATCTTAGCTCATTGACTGGAAAGGCCTTTTTGGCGCATTAGTTCCTTATCTCTATTCCAAATGGACTAATATTGTACGGTGTTCAATAAAAAAAAAAAAAATGTTATTTCATCATGCAGCTGCAAAAATGGCAGGCTTTTAAGATGATACTTTAGATTTGGGGTTGTTAAGTGCATCTCAAATTGAGATGTCAGTTTTAATGGGAAGTTATGTGGAACTTTGGGTAAGAATGAGCATTTGAATAGTAACACAGGTATAAACATGCCCCGTTGTCCAGCCCTGCACACAGTAGAAAACCTAGAGGACCTCCTTGCTTTGTGCAGGAATAACTATCCTGCTGTTCCACAGCTTCCATGGGGAGTAGTCAGAGCATTATAGCACTTTCTTTATTCTTTTAGTTATTTTGCTTAATCTCATGTAATAGGCAATTAACTTGATTTGCCTTCAGAGCTGGGAGAAAAGTATAAATAAACTTGGCAGAAGAGCAAAGTGGGAAGCACAGAGGCTGGAGTCACCGAGATGTCCTGTGTGAGCAACAGGAAATCAATTGCCATATGGCCAGTTATAAATAGGGCCATCACACAGCCTCGTTGCCTTTGACAGGTCCAGGTTCTCTGCTCAAGGTCTCTGTTTGCAGACTTGCTTACTTTTGCTCACCTCAGGCAGTTCTCCTAGGCAGAGCAGGAAGAGGTTTTGTTGGAGGTTCTGGAACCAGCAGCTTCTGTTCTGCTGGGAGTAAGGGTGAGCTGCTGACAGCAGGGAGAGACAACCTGCTGGTGGGACAGGGCAGGAGAGGGCCATCACCTGAAAAGAGGGATGGAGGTCTTAGGGTACAGTCCCCCAGAAAGGCTGTATTTCTTTAGAGATGTTATCTTTTTACTTCTAGAGATTCTTTCCTACTGGACATTTTTGCTCATGATCGTAGCAGTCTGGCTGGGCTTTTGTCTTCTGCTCTGCTTCTGTCTGAAAAAATACAACAGTTGACAAAAAAATACAACATTTGGGCAAGTGGTTTGGAGGGAAGTAGTGTGAGTTACACCATCACAAAGGCTTGGGGACCCTGAGACAGGGCTAATACCAGTGTGCAAGGTGGTATTCCCAGCCAGGGAACTCTGCTCCTGGCAACTGCACTTTCTGTGTGCTTTCCCTGGCACCACTGGTTCTTTTTACAAGGTATAGTAGTCCTGCTTAAGATAGAGAGGTGAGGAATTATGAATAAAAGCAAAAGAAAAGCTAATTATGATGATGTGGTAAACACAAAGGTCAGACAATCTGATCTTTTGTCCTTAGAAATATTTGGTGCTGTGAGGCAGCTGAGTGGTGTTTTCAGGATAATTGCATTGCCTCAGTGCTTTGGGTGTGAGCTGCTGGATTTGGCACCTGTGAACACAGCCAAGTGACCAGGTTAATAGGCAGGACATGCAGGTGAGGTTCTAGGTCATAGAAAAATGTTTACTAAACTTGACAGCTTTTCTTTGTGCGTTCTCTTGATTTTCTACATAGCTCCGGTCTCTTTAGTTTTCCTTTGGCTCACACATTAGTTTTGTTGTTTAACTGAATATCTGGATGTCAGGGAGGCTTCCAAGTGTCCTCACACAAATGACCACAGGGTCCTGCTTTCAGAGCTTACAGGCAAGCTCTGGCTTTTCTTTTGTTGAGTGCCTTGGAATGCAATCCCTGCTTGGAGACTTGAAATAGAATTACACCCACTATATCATCCAAATTTGTCATATATAAATATAAATGTTGAGATGATTAAACACATTAGCAATTTGCAGTGGTTCTTTAATTCCATCATTCATTATTTTTATTTGATGAACCACTTTCTTATGAAACTTATTAAAATGTTGGTATAAATCTATTCTGAATTCCCCTGATGACTATGTTTATACCAAATGATATACATAATGATCTACTTTTGAGACTGCATTAGAAATGTGCACTGGCTTTTCAGTTTGTGAGAGGCTGTGTATCACTCCCATAAGGAATAATGACAGAGATTTCCTTTCTACATTAGGGAGCTGCAGCCACTCAGGCATGGACAGTACCTCGCTGTCAGCCTGATCCAGTGCTAAAAGACTCCCATGGTGTCATTCAGAGTTGGGTCAGATCCTGCAGCAGCACCTGCAGGCAGCCCTCCCTTAAGCAGGTCAGAGGCACCGATGTGAAAGGAGACACAATGGGCAGGGTCTGTTGCTGAATTTTTGTCTGATTCTGTGATCATTTCAGCACCCATGTCATCAGGAACCTGCAGCAGCTGATCTCAGCTTCCTTTCCATACAGGCTCCTTCCAAGGTGGTCTTACTCCCTGCACTGACCATAGAGAGAACCTAGATAACTGTGTGAGGTTCAACACCTAAGTAATTAGACAATTCAAATAAAATTAATTTAATCCCTTCCTGAGGGATTTTTGCAGCTATCTTAACCATCAACAGTAAGGTTAGTTAGAAGTAGGGGCTGCACTCTGTCTTTGGGGTTTATACATTTACCTTTGAAAAGAAATTTATTTGGCTTTTCTTATACCTTTACAGTCTATGAAAGGTACTTGGTTTTCAGATATTTGCTGAGCAGTATAGTGAAGTGCACAATTACATATCGGATTGAATTTCAATAACAAAAATAGTAATGAATATCAGTGGATAAGTGCTTCAGGTCCTACTTTCTTTATAAACAAACCCTCATCTTTCTGAACACAAACAAACAGATGCTTAAAAGCTTCTTCTGAAATGGAAGACCATGGAAAGTATGCACTTTTTCCCCATAGCCTTCAGAGATTTGCCAAGTAATAAGTTTTATCTTTATCCTAAATAATATTTTATTATTTTTTCTTGATTTAATTTTGTCTAAATGCCTTCTTAGAGACCTAAAGACTTTTGGCACCTGCAGTGTAGCATGGACTAGGGTAATTTAATCATTTCCCCAAAGAAAGTATCCCTAACTATATCTTTGGCGATCCCCCTTTTGTGCAAATCTATCAGAAAACTGGTTTTGTGTAATTAGCAAGATAGAAATGCCAGTCTAAGTGGATCCATTATATGGCAAAGTCAATGAGGTATCATCCACAACATTTCTAAAATTCACTGTGTGAAAATATGGGCTGCTTCAAACGCATTTAGTTTTCACAACAAAAGTGATTTTTATTTTGACTCTTAACAAAATATTTATAAATGTCTTTGTTAGAAGAATAATTTAGTAATCTTGCAGATCATAAAGTTGGAAGAGTGATGTCTTTTCTTCTGCTATTGCATCAGCTATTGTGCCATCCCATTAGTCATGCTGACAGCTCATATAGCCTGGCTGACCACATATTTTAAAGAAAAAAGGTGTTTCCTTGTAAATATTTTTTCTACTAATTTGCTATATCACTGCTGAAAACTTACTGATGAGTACTCAGAAAAAAATCGATTATTTTCCCCCCGGTAATTAAGTGGTTTTTTACACCCTGTGCTAATAGTTTTTCTCACTCACTTTTCTCCCTTTGCTTCTGGTCATATGATGGAAAAAAAAAAAAACCTCTTGTTGAAATTTCTGAGTTCTGTATAGAATTTTGTGAGACTTCTTTTGATTTTATTTTCTTTCCTTTCTCATGAGGAAGTGTAGATGAGGAGGCAAAAGCTTTTGTGGCATATACTCAAGGAATTAAGTTAAATCAGTGCTAACGCCATTATATCAGTCTATAACTGAAAAACCTACAAAGGCCCTGTTTAAATAATAGCTTTCTAAAGTCCATGTAGCTAAAATGCAGCAAAAGCTCTCTGTTTTCTTGAGGCTAGAAGCAGTGCATATGAATTAGGAAAAAGAAATGCCAATCAGACTTTTATTAAACCCTGTATTGTATTGTCTTGTATTTTGTTTCATGTTGTCTTTCTAAACATGCCCACATAGGCATTCAAAAACACCCCTGAGCCTCGGGTTACAATGGATTGATTGAGGATTACTCAGTGAGTCTTGTATAAAAATGTTCTTAAAATATCCACATTGGAGAGAAAAAAAGAAAAAGCACTTGCTCTCTCTCGGTAGTATCCTCTCTAATTATTCATAATTAATAAATAAACAAAGAACTGTGTAGTTCCACATCAAGTAGTTGTTAAAAGACTCTTAGAACTAAAAAGACTTCCTGGTCAGAAAGCAGATATCCAGCTGTGCTAAAAGAATGTGGGACTGAATCCAGAAGAATTTCTACAGAGCCTTTTTTTTGGTGTTTGAGTTCAAGAGAGATCATTTAGGACTGGAACATCACCTTTTAAGTGGTTTGAAGCACACAAAGTTTCACCTTTAGTAATCCAATTTGGTCCTGAATTTTCATGGGAAGCTCCTGATTTTAAGGTATCAAGTGAAGATGTCCTGGTGTAGGATTTGCTTAATAGCAGTCTTTGTGGCTGGGGGCAGAAGAGATGAGGCTGGGGCTGTGGGTAGCAGTGTAGGCTGGAGGGATTCACTGGGTATTTTTCAGTTAGATTTGCAGAGAGGACTTGACAAAATGCAGACAAAGTTGGCCAGGGACCACAGGCCAAGGCATGCAGAGTTCCTGCGTTGCTTGGCACTGTGGGACAAATGCAGCCTCCATGGGAGGCAGGAGAGCAAACCTATCTTTCCTTCTGTTGGTGGGTTGTAATGCCAAGAAAAAGCTCTCTTCTTTACTTTCTGTGGCTGGAAGTGTGTCACTGCAGTACGTGGAAAATGGTCCCACACTCTCCCTGCGAGAGGCTTCCTATTCCTGGGCATCCCTGTTGCTCAGAGGTTACCCCTCTCTCTGGAGCTGGGACTGGCTCAGGCGTCCTGTCCTCTTCCAACAAACCCTCCAGGGAACCCAAATTTTCTGACTATTCTCATGATTTGCTGTAAAAGAGCCCTGCTTTGTTCTCAGAACCCCTTCTCAGCTGTAATCACCTCAGTTTTGCCAAACAACTGGAATAAGGGATTATTCAGACTCCTGTCCCTGCAGAATAATAACTGTTGGCTTACTCGCTGCTGAACTGGACCTTCCAACCCCTACACAGCACGGTGGAGAACTAAGGTTTTCTTTATTGATTCCGACACTACTGCTTTCTTTTTAGGATTGTTATATTGAACATTCCCTTGATATTCTTTGCTTTGTTATTACTTAGTTCCACAATAAATAAACCCTTGGGATTTCTGTAAAAATTGCCCATATAGAAGGCAAAAAAAAAAAAAAAAAGGCAAGCCCTTGTAGACAATAAAAGACATAGGAACCATTTAGTGAAACAACACACATTTCAGCCTGGAGATCTTCCTTTAGAATATCTTTTTCCTCTTTCACCTGGATTGTGCTCAAACCAGAGCATTGAATTCTGAAGTGTGATTTTCAGTTCAGGAGCCAAGAAATGTTTTTTCCAGCACTGCAATGCTTCAAAGAACATTAAGAATGCCAAAAAAGAAAAAAAATAAAAAACCAAACATGACTTTATATATTCCCCCTTGCCAAGTACCCATTGAAGACTGATGTGCTTATGAGATCTATATATAGATTGTATATATTATATGATGTACTTATGAGAGCCACTAGCAATTAAATAAAGCCTTCTTGTAGGAGAAGAGGCATCCATTGAAAGCAAGAAGAGTTTAGATTTTTGTGCTAGGTAAGACAGATTTAAAACATGCTGGAAAAGAATCAGTAGTAAATGCAGAGAAATACTGAGCAGTGTGTAGTACTCTAGTCTGATACCTGCAAACAGTCATGACATGAAAAATATGCATGGAAAGAGAACAATGGAGGAAGTCAGGGTGGACATTTCAAGCATTGGAAGCCTTTCCCTTTTCTTTTAAAAGAGGTTTTTAACAGAGCTGCTGGACCTTTGAGAACAATCTAATTACACATCCTAAACACACCTGTTGAGAGGAATTTATTGGTACTTGCGGAAAGAAAAATGAGGAGAAGAAGGTGCTGACCTCTCTTATTAAAACTGACTTACTAGTGTTTGCACCACCTGTTACTAGAGTGTTTAATCAGTATTTTTAGATTGGACTAGGAATTAGATTAGTTCCAGATGTTTCCAAATTTTGTGTTATTCCAGTCTTTAAATCAGACCTTCTTTAAAAATGATTAAACAACACAGCTCAGTACTTCAATTCTGTTAAGTTCTGAGGAGAAAATTTATAAGTTACTGTCTCCTCACACAATCAAAGAAGACAAATGGTAAAACAGATCAGAAGAATCTTCTTTTGAGCTTGGCTATTTATATACCGGAGTCCTCCTCAGGAAAGCAGTGACACGGTAGGACAATGAATCTGAAAACTCAACAGAGGAAATAACATGTAAGCACAAAAGGTCAACTTAATAGTTTCAAAGAGAAAAACCTTGTCACAGATGGTGAAGAAAGACTGACAAGATTTAAGAGTGTGGTTTAACCAGGCTGCACGTGTGTTAACTTAACATCTCTGAGAATCCAACTTGTCCATTTAAGACAAGCGTACTTCCACAATCTGTCCTGCACAAGGGAGGTCCCTCTTCCCAGCCCTCAAATGATCCCAGGATTACTGGTGAGAGCCCAAGTGCCTTCCCCTTGGGCATGCTTCCCTTCCGTGGGGGCAAGGGAGCAGGGAGAGGCAGAGTGGCTCTGGCACAGACAGACACCTCTTTGTCACCATCCTGAGCTGTTGTGACAGTGACTGTGGCTCAAAGGCGCTACACCAGCACAAACACAAAGTGGTACCTACTACTACAGGTGCTAGATGGTGTTTGGAGATGCTTCTGAAAGGAGGGAAAGGAAAGGGAAAAAGGTTCCACAAGGACACTTCTGACAGTAAAGGAAAGGTGGTTTCCCTCCTAAAAGCAGCTAAAATGCAAGGGCATAGTGCATTTCAGTCAGCTCATAATCCACAGATCCTTCATAATCCACAGCCCTCCTAACAAGGGGTGACTAAAAAGGAGAAAGGCAGAAGGAGGCAATAGCAAACCCTGGTGCTGGCCCAGAGTTAATATCCCTCATCCCATAGCTGCTTGGAGGCAGGAGAGCTGGAGTGAGCCCTGCAGTCCCTTATCTGTAAGAACAGTCTTTGGTCTGGTCTTTGATCCCAGGTTCCCAAAAGACAGTAATGAATCACTGGTAACAGCACCTGTGAGATGCAGGTGTCTGCAGGCTGAAACTTGTGTCACACAAAGGGCAGGAGTGGTCACCCTCTGTTTTCACAGGAGACAATGCCTGTTGTTTTCCAATACCTGTCACAGCCTGGCAAGCCTCCCCTCTGCTTTGGTGTAGATTATGTTTAGCAACCTCTGCAGAATTAATTGTTTTCTTTAAAGACTGAAAGGCACTTGGGAAGGTTTGTTTTGTTTTTTTTTTTTTCCCCAAGTTGAGGCACCTTCACATTGCAAGGGAAGCAAAAGAAAAGAAATACTCATGCCTAAAATTCTTATATTCTGGGTCTTGCTGCTTGTTCTTTATTTGGACCACAGTATGTTGAAATAAGAAATACATGGTCATGGAAAAAGTTTTATTTCAACCATGAAAAACACTTTTTTTATGACTTGCTCATGTGAAGTATTTTCCTTCTCCTGCTGCTTTTTAGAGTAGGCTTGTATTTCCTTTTTTTACATACAGAATAAGAACTATATAATACTGCAACCATATCAAAATGTGTCAGGACTAAAACAGGAAGTAATATCTTCCAAGTTTCCATTTTTTTAGGGAAACTAGAGACAGAAATATAGAGGGACTGAATAAATATGCAAAATAAAAAATGATTCTTTTTCTCTTTCATGTTAAAACAAAAAGAAGCTAATTTGTTTATTACCATGCAAAACTAATGGGAATAAGTAACAGTGTGTTCTGGAGGGGAGCACAGGGATTTACACTGTATAGGAAACCCCCTATATCTTTGTTTTACAAACACTTCTGAAAATATCCTTTTTTGCTGTTGTTGAAAAACAGAGCCGTAAAAACCAGTGTTTGAAACACAAAGAATATGATTTCATATCTGTGCATCTATCTATGTATCTATCAATCTCTTATAGTAAAGACTGAAACATAGAGGTAATGTCACAGAAGGGCGTCATGCAACTTTGAAAAAAATATGCTGGACCATGGCAATTCTTGTTTAGAACCTAAGAAAAAACTGATTACAGTTTCCAGGAAAATTTCATGCTGTCAGTGAGTATGGATCCTGATACTCAAAAGGAAGATTTCTGTTTGCATAAAGCAGCTACAGATTGTAATTGAGCAGACTGTTCACAACAACGAATGAATTTGCTCTTGGATTCAGCATGCAGTGTTGTTTGGCCATGATGATTTCTGTTTTTCCTGAATGCAAAATTTGGTATCTTTTTGTGGATTAGCTCCTCTTACTGCTAAACAACATGAATGTGAATGAAATTTTGTTTTACTTTGAGAAAATTATCTGCCTGAACATATTTTTCTTCGATATGTCCCTAATCAAAGCTGGCAAACTTTACTGATGCACTAATAGAGGAAACACATGAACTGAAGAGACTGATCTCAAACTTATCAGGAAATTGTTCAGCCCTTCCTGCCATTCCCCACCAAGCCTCTTGGTTCGGTTTGTTGATGGCACTGGTATGTCAGTTACAGAATTTTCCAGACACTAATCTTTGCCTTTGCTATATTTATCTGAGCTATTCGATGACCCTTTTAAATTTAATTACCTTGCTTTTGTTAAACACAGAGATGTTTCCCACTAAAAACTTATCTAGAACTGAGAGACACTGACAAACTTTTAAGATGGTATATTTTGAGAAACCTGGGTGTCCTAAATTATATATTTCCACTTAGGGAATTGTTCAAGAGAGCAGTAATAGTGTAAACCCACAGGTGTTACAGTAAGTACATTCATCGTGTCAGAACAGTTGTATTTAATAAAGCTTTATTCCCAACTTCAGAGAGCTTTCAAGATGTTTTCCACTTGGGTGACTGTTTCATTTTGTGAGTTTAAAAGATGCACTTATTAGTTTAGGGAATTTAAAACTAATGTTAAACCCCTAAGTGTAAAATACTGTATCAAATATTTAGAGTGGTGTGAGTTGAGTTACATGAAGACATGTAGTAATATTTCTTACACAGTGGAGAACAACTGTTTTGGCACCACTGTTAAATGGAATGTCACAATATTTCACGCAAAATAACCAGATTTTAGAAATATGTTTAAATTAACTTTAGACAGTAAGACTGTACAATGCTTTTTATTATACATTGCCTATTTTTAGCAAGACATTATTTCATGCCATGTAACTGTATTTTCCTCTAATATTTAAAAGATAGAGGTTTAATACATTAATTGATGCAACTTTTAAAAAACCCTGAAGTTATTGGAAATATGTAAGTATCTGTTCAGTGACCAAGTAGGAAGCTGGCCACCATTCAGCTCCAATATGTCATACATACAAAGATAAATGTCATTTTACTTTTCCCCTTCAGTATACCAGAGAAGGGGAAATAAATGTAAATGGAAGAATCAGTACAAATGACAGAAATATTTGGGCATTTTTCCTAACAAACTACTTCTTATCAGAAACAGTGAGGGTTTGGTTTGTTTTCCAGGTAGCATTTGGACAGCATGGCTCCATCACAAGTAACAATGACTTAGGAAGACAAATGCCATAACTGCAAATGTCCTTCCCTTCCTCCTTCTCCCCCAGCTGCACGTGCTGATCAGGATGCCATATGGAATGGAATATCCCTTGGATCAGCTGGGGTCAGCTGTCCTGGCTGTGTCCCCTCCCAGCTTCTTGTGCACCCCCATTCCCCCGGCTGCTGGGTGTGGAGCAGAAAAGGCCTTGGCTCAGTGTAATCACTGCTCAGCAATAGCTGAAACATCCCTGACTTATCAATGCCATTACCAGCACAAATCCAAAACACAGACCCATACCAGCTAGTGTGGAAAAACAAAACTATGCCCCAGCCAAACCCAAATATAGGGCAAGCTATTTTTTGGTTGACAGCTCGGAAGGTTTGTATTCCCTGGTGAATACAACCTGCAGGTACTGTGAGCCACCTGAACAGGGAAGGTGCACTTGGCCATTCCAGCTGAGCTGCCCTTTGCTAAAGGGCAAGTGACAGTCACTAGGGCCTGTTCTGTGCATGTCCTCAGTGGGCTGTTTGGTGAGATAAAATATTTTTTCCCCAAAAAACTAGTAGGAAATTCCTGCAAGAGAGGAAAATCCCTCTGGTGGACAACACATCGGTGTCTCCTTGTTCTCTTGGAGTTAATGCTACTCTGCATCAACTCATCTTGACTCATCAGGTAGCATCTGAGAGTTGGGCATTGTGAAGGGAAAATGCATAGCAGAGGTCTTTGTTTTTACTCATTCCCTGATTTGGGTTTCCTTTTTTCTTTTGGCTATAATAGATATTGGGCTGAAGGTTACTCTGTTTTCTCAAGATTTCTGGAATGAAGCAAAAGAGCAAAGGGCATTTGTGCCACAACTTTTACTGCTTCACAACTGTTTTCTAAATTTGACTGTAGGCAGAAATACTGAGAGAGGCATTTGCTGTGATCTTTAATTCTCTTTCTCTACACAAAGGTGGCACATAAAATTTTCATCCATCAGGTTTTCATAAAACAAACAACAAACATAATATCTACATAATGATCTCTGGTTTAGAAACAAGGATTTTTTTCTTCTCTTCTAGTTCACAGATAGGGTGTCAGATAGGCCTATTTGTCATTTATGATTTGTTCAGTTGTTTTTTTTTTATAAATGCTTTTCTAAAATTATTAAAGAAATTACTAAACTGAGGACTAAGTACTTGGATGCTTTTTAAGGAATAAAATAATGAAAGGAATAAGACAGGGAATATGTTTATGGCACTTTTCTCTAATGTGCTTAGCAATCTTTCATTACAGGAAAGAGAGCAAAATGCTTTTTGCATTGTTTTGGATAAAAGCAAATTTAAGACTTTAAAATGTGTTTATCAGGAAATGCATTCGGCTTCTTTAGGCAATGGCATCTTAGTTTAGTACTGAAAGTAGATTTCATCTGAACTTAGTAAAGGTTAGATCTCTTAAAAGCTTTCATCTCATTTCCACATCAAAGTAGAAAACCAGTTAATTCTGTAAGATTTTGAGAGCACAAAGAAAGTATATTTGTGAATTGGTTCTGCAGCTCGGTATCTTTATAGATACTTCCAGAGGTTTCGTGACACTGTGATAGAACTGAAATCTCAAATGTAATAAATTCGTAGATACCATAAATAATTTTGAGATTTCACAATTTTTTTGCACTGAGTGGATACATAGTAAGTGCTGTGGAAGCAATGAAAAACCTAAGGCAGGCTAATTTGTCCAGAATTTCAGTCAGGATGTGGAAAAACAACATTCAAGTCTTTCTCAGCTTGATAATCAGAGGCCAAAATGTCTAACCACTGGGGTAGTGGCTAGTCTGGTTTATGTCCCAAACAATCCACTATTCAATGGAGGAACCTCAATTCAATTGTTCTGTAGAGCCAGTCTTTGCTTCCAAGAACAGAAATTAATCTGACTTGGGAAAAAATAGAGACAAGACTTGGGTAAGTGACAGGGCTGGCTACGAAGGCTGCAGGTCTGGACATTCTCCTGGAATACAGAAAAGCTGGATTCAATTCCTTTCTGCCTGAAGTCCTGTTCTGCATCTCCAGTGAACCCTGTTAACAGCCTCTGGTTTATTCAAGGGTCATGTATTACATGTTATCTGACTTTCCTCATCATCTTTACCAGCCTTTCCCCCCTGATTCTAATGAAAACCTGTGAATGTTCTAATGCTGAGGGATAGAATTTTTCAACAACAGTAGTTTTAGGAACTCTGTTCTGGACATCTTTTCTATTGAATTGAATAATTTTCATTCCAATGAAAATTATTCCGTCTAGTTCGCTAGCAGAATAATTCTGGGGAGAAGTTACCTCTAGCCCTATGCTCTTACGGTGTATCAAAAAGATAACATCAAAGGATCACCCACAAACAGATCCCCCATAAAAGGATTTTTTTATTGATTTTCTAGGTTACTGTGTAAATTTTTGGTGTGAGACAGAAAAGATTGTTTTGAATGCACTAAAATAATTCCATTCTCTTATTTGGTTTGCAAGAATTTGAAAGCATTTCATACTTTCTTATTGCATCTTTTAAAATTCAAAGTTATTTTTCTTCCAAACTGTTTTTTTTGGATGTTACTGCAAAATCTTTCTAACAATGCAAAAAATTTGGATTAAAAGAAACCAATTTTCTCTCCCCAAAATCAGTCTACCTTCTTTTATTGCCTTCTAAAATACCTCATTCTTGCAGATGGTAGTTTTAAAGTAGAATTTAAAAAAATTGATTTTGATTATTAAATTAGCTGACTTTTTGGTCTTTTTAAAGAGACATTTGAGAGAGATAAGCTCTTGTAAAGAGAAAACAAAAAACCTTCTTCATTGTCTAAAAGATCTTACATTTTTCTAGAGACTGAAGGGAAAATAGGATATAAATCAGGGGATTATTTTTTTTATATTATTTCAGGCACCTATGGATGAATAGGTGGATGAATAATATTCAAAAAGATATCTTACAGTGGTGGTACAAGAGTCATGGCAGGGGCACTACTACAAAATTTATAACTTTTCACAAATCACCTTGGTGCTTTATGTGTTCCTCTAGTTTTTCTCTGCTTTCCTAAAAATATGATGTGTTTAGGGGTAGCTGAAAAACACAAACAGGTATGATCAGAAGAAATAACTTTGGCTGTTGACCTGCAGATATTCAGCAAATGGGGTTTTGTTATTAATTCCTTAGTGTTTAGTATATGAAAGTACCTCTCTGACTAAACAGGGAACAGATTCCTCTATTCACAGTCCAAGTGGCAATGAATGACAGTGGTGTTTGAGGCATGTATTATACAAATAATTGAAAAGAAGTTTATGTCAAATCATGTGCATGGGCATTAAAATAATCCTTAATTACAGGAGTTTATCTATTCCAATTGGTTAAATGCACATCAGACTCTACACTGTTTCTGGAGGCCTGGTTGGGGATGAATATTTAGAGAAAAAGAACAGATCATTACAAATATTTTAAGACTGCACTCTAGATTTTTATGGGCAGTGATGGAGGACTGAACTTTCCTAGGAATATTTTAAATATGTTGAAGCCAAATATATTTGAAATAATTTTCATACATGATTCAGAGAAGGAAGCCTTTGGGGAGGAGATGAAAGGGACATGAGAGCTGGCATGACTGGCAAAGCAGAAAGCAAGGGAAGAATGTAAAAGAAGAGCAGGACAGTTGGGTCGAATGGCTGGTTCCTGCTGCCCTGAGTGGAGGGATTGTGTCTGGTCCAGTGAAACCACCTGAGAAGCTGATATGGTTGAATCTGTAAGTGAGTGGGATGATTTTGGCTGTGTGATTTTTTTGATGCCTGTTCCTTTCCAAGAAATACCTCATTTAATATTACAGAGAGAGCTAGAATAGGTACTGCTAGAGTTGGAGTACGTATTTTGGGAACACTTTTTTACCCGAGTTTTAAGAATATTAAAGTGGGAATTATGTAAAAGGAAGTGAGTGCAAAGCATTTTCTAAATAACCTTCATGAAATCATAGATGCTTAGTATTTTAGACAGGACTGACCTAACTTTGACACTCTTCTTATTTTTGACACATATCCTGCATTTTTATGCAATGCACATTTTAACTCCAGATGAAAACCAATGACCAATATTTACTGTGAAATGTGAAAGTAAAGTAGTGGGACAAATGGACAAAGAAAGGAATAGACAAGAGATGTGGGAATCCAGAGGTAAAGCACTGGTGTCCTAAATATCAGAAGGCCAAGGCTCTCTATTTAAGTCAGTCCATGGTCCTTTTGGTTAGGAAGGAGCAGTCAGAATTTGTCCTTTACATGGTGAATGATTGGCAGATTATTTAAAGGCAAAGCAGATGCTTCTATCTAATTGAATGCAAAACATTAGATTGAAAGGTCTTTCCATTGCCCCTTCTAGTTTTGGTGGAGCAGCAATGGGTAGTGATGTTGAAAAGAACATGCATATTCCATTTGTATCCTCTCTTCATCTAATGGCAAAACATAATTATTTTAGTAGAGATAAACTTTTGTGCTCCCAGGAGTCCTTAAGTAATTTTTGGATTAAATGGCTATACTTTGTTTTCTCTTGTAAGTGGTGTCACTCCACTCTCAATTTAATTATAGCTTGTTTGAGTAAGCTTCTGTGTAATGTCACGTTTTCCCCAATGGCTTGAGAAGGTCAGCAAAGGTCTGCTTTTAATACTTTCCACAACAACGGGAAGGCTTTCCTTGTTTAAACAACAGTCAGGAGGAACACAATTAGATACGATTACCTAATTCTTCTTGTAGTGCTCAACGGCAAGTGTCCGAGTAGTGGAACAGTAAAGATTAGAGTTTAAGAAAGATGCTGCTTTGGAGAGAAAGATTATTGAAACTCACAACACAGCACTTGACCTTGCTTAGCTCCCTTGAATGCTGCAAAAGAGTGAAAGCATAAAAACACAGGAAGAAAATACTTTTAAGAAAGCACAAGATGGAAAAGCAGGAGATATATTTAGAAATTCTAGCAAGAATATAATTAAAAAAAAATAGGCATTGACACAGTGGACAGGACAAATGAGCCTCTGTAGTCCTACACCTGTGATTTTCTAGAAATGACATGTATGCGAACATGTGACTTATCTACCAGAATTTACTTATTACTTACTAAATAATCAGGTAATTATTTTTAACATGGAAGAGATGTTTCAGACAAAGGTGAGAGAAAGCTCCCTAAATTCTGACTGCTCTAGGCTGATTGGGCTCTTTGCCTAATTTGACTTTTAATGCAGTTGTTGTCATTGATTACTATAAACTAAATTAAGCCAAATGAAGGTGAAAAAATCCACAAATATAAGAATAATCTTGGAACAAAATACCTCAAGTCAAAAAAGATGTGTTTCAGCATAAAGCCGATATTATTATTCCCTACTTTATGACCATTTAATGACAGCAATTTCTATGCCAATGTTTTCTGTCCTTTCTAGACTCTATCTCAATAACCACTTGTGACCTGCCCATTGTGAAATACTGTTGTTTTCCAGTTTGCTCTAGATTATTTTCTGAAGCATTACTTTGATTCCCTTTTATAATCTTTATTTTCTCATGCACCTAAAAGTGGTATCATTACCCATATTTACTTCTCTGGATTTCTCTCACAGTCTTTTTCATAATGTCAGCATTGAGTTTGTAGAAAATGTCTTATTTTGTGGTGATTTCATGTCCCCTGGGTCTTACATTTAAGTAAATGCTTTCTATATTTCTAATAAAAATAAATGTGGATAAAGCAAATTATTTCAAGTGAGGAAACATTCACTTATTTTTCCAAGGATGTTGCAAGATCCAGTGTAGATTTCTGGGAATTTGAAGAAGGCAACAGTTTTCCTTTTTCTAACTGATCTTTTTTTCAGTTGCATTTTTGTGCACTGTTTCACCTGATCACTTTGGGACTATTTCATTTTTTTAGAAACAACTCCTCCTGGTGCTGCTGGCCACAGCAGAGAGGGAAGCAGAGCCAGAATGCCTCCCATGTTTTTCCCTTCTGACTCCTTGAAGGCATCCAGCTTCCTACAGAGAGCATGTAAAAAGCTGTCTCTGGACTCCTTACAGTGGAGAGCTGCTTGCCACTCCAGCACTGAAAAAAACCAGGCACGATGGTCTCCCATAATTAACTACCAATCTAGGTTTTATACTTATTTCTATGTTAACATTATCAGCATGATGTGTAATATTTACATAACGGCCCAATGATTTTTGGTTTAATTTAATTTTTTTTTTTTTAAAAATTCGGATGCTAAACTCTTAACTGATAGCAAATAGCCAGCTGCTGTCAGGGAAAGTGGAAGTGCAGGTTTAGGAGTACCACACATGGAGTCTAGTCCCGAGCTTTCCTGTGTGATCCTGCCCACGTGCTTTGACTGTGAATTGGATGGACCACCTGTAAGAGGGAAAGTGCAGCCTGTGCTCCGTGTCTGGGCCATTCCTGAGCTCTCTCCTGAGGGGAGCCTGGCCCTGGGCGTGCTGGTGTGTGCAGACACCTGCCCACCACCAGCAGGGCTTGACACACCAGCTCATTTCACATAGGCTACTGCACACCTGCCAAATGGCAGTAATTTTAATTTACTGCCAACCAGAGGCATAAGCCGGATACACAGCAAGTGACCCAGCAGGGCAAACCTTCAGATCACCTTTCCAATCCCATGGGCCAGCTATTCCTGAGCAGAGCTTTCTCTGCCTTTTAAAGCCATCGACATGTGTTAAACAAAACCAAATGGAAAAAGTGGCATGTGAATGCAAACCTCTTCAATATTCATCTGGCAATACTTTTCGATGTTGTGATTTAAAAGGGAAAAGGACAGATCACTTTAGTATTATTAAAATTTGTGTGGCATACTGATATCTTGGGATTTTAGAGATGAATGATATTTCTTCTTCCACATACTCATTTGTGAAGTTACAAGGTAGAAACATCCAGTTGAAAGGTTTTGACAAGGTAATGAGATTTATTTTCTGTAGTAATAGATAATTTCTCCTCATAGCAATAACATTTCAAGTGATTGTATGCACCCATGCATATATACAAACCCTTTTTAGTTTTATGTGTGACCTGAATGTTAAGGTTATTTGAAAAGCAAAAAATATTTTCACTTGGTTCTTGTTGGGATTTCAATGAATACGATTATTCATAATTTCACTTTTATCAGACACCAAATTAATTATCAACATGGCTTTCTACAGCCACTCTTCATGCCAAGCATGTTCTTGAGAAAGAACACATTATTTCAGTTTTGTTGTTTCAAAACACTAAAACATTTTCATTAAAGTCACTTCTGTGAAATCTAGAGTATTTGTACACTTGCATGAATAGATCTATGGACCCATGAAATTCTGCATATGTCTTGTTTCTGCTTACATTGGGTACATGTACTGATGTGTGGGTACATATGTGTGTAAGTGGACACTGCACACACTGCATCACTTTAAAGCATATGAATCAGGAAAGTAAAGTAGAAAAATTCTGTTTATCAGAGAGTTATGGCTTTAATGATGATCCTAACAGTTGACATTAATGTGATCAAGCTAGGCCATGTATTTAAACCCATGTCACTCCCTTCTCCATGTCGTCTAACCTACAGATAAGACTAGTGGTTATCTAAGTGCTGCATTTTAGTCTAAAGCTACCCATAATAACAGTAACTGTTACTAGCAGGCCTGGTATACGTTATATCATGGGAGTATGCAAAAACTACATGTATTCAAAGAAAATGCAATCAGAGTCTTTGAGGAGCTGTCACTGTTAGAAGAAAGCAAATGTATCTGCCTTTGAGTGCTTGTCCTCAAGGAAAAAAATATTCCCCTCCACAATGAGTTTTAGTCTACACTTGGTAGAGAACACATGCTGCATAAAGGAGTGAAATATCAAATGGCATTTTCCAGTTTTCAATATCTGGTCTTTCATTGTATTCAAGCAAGAGGATAAATTATGTGATGTGTTTGACTGTCATCTTTTATGTATTTTTTGACATCTAACTATGCAAAAGTAAATATGACTGCAAAATTATCACGAATATCTGTAAATGGTAAAGTTTGTTCTGGAGGCAGAGAATGTAGCTCCTGCTTTAAGAACAAATGTTTGCTTTTGATGGTACTATTCAGGTTCTACGTCTGGAAAGCGTATGCAAACAATTCAGAGAGCTGAAAGTCGTGGGATGCTGCAGAAAATAAAAAACAATCTGAATGAAGTTGTCAAAGAAATGTTGCCATAGATCCATGAGGATGAGCTTCACTTACAGTGACTGCTTAGGCTTACTTGGCTACACAAGTTTTTTTAGCATTTTGGCCCAACTTTTAGATGTCTCCATGGTTTTTTATTTAATAAATCAGGTTTAGATGTGAATGCTGTCTATGGGTGTGTAAGAACTGGAAGTACGTTGTGTTCCTTCCTTTCCTAACATAAATATGGAGCAGTGTTTTTTGTTCTTTGGAGTGGTGAGAAAGGGGATGGAAACTTCCCTAAGGCAGCCCCAGCACACAGGTGCAGTTTTGGCATGGTGCTGTTCATCCTTTGGCGCCAGTGGCAGCAGAGTCCATTCCTGTCTCTGTCAGTGCAGCCCTGCTTTACTCACACACACAGGGCTGGGAAGCTGGGGCCACCCTATGCTCTGCACCACACTGCATGGCAGAGCGGGGCACCAGCCCTCACAGATTGGCTTCTCTGGAAGAACCTGCAGGATATTACTGCAAGCCAGACCCATTTTTGCTGCAGGAGGATTTGTTGCTTGTTCCACAGCAATGTTTTTGTCTGAGGTGCCACAAGCTCAAAAACTTTGGTGAATTAGTTATAGGTTGACTTCAGCAGTGAGGCTGCTGAGCGGTCCCTCACACACATGCTTTATAGAGCAAAGAGAGTGTGTTGATTTCGGCAGAAATACTTCTTAGCAGAATTTTTACCTCTAATTTTTGAAAGAGATGCTTTATGTCTAAGCATTCTGTCTGGATGACATGAGTTGCATCAAGTTTGCTGTGTGCAGTTTTCTTCTGCTAATTGACTTCTGAAGGGTGTAACTTTCTTGAAATAATCTTCAGTGATATTCATATTTTGTAGCTTAAAAGTGGAGGAGATGCACTTGTTTCACTACTTCTGTCATAATTTCTCTCACTATTTGGATTTGCAAGGATTTTATAACTTTAGAGAATGCAAAGTCATGGAGGTGGTTTTTATCAGCTTTTATTATCAGTCAGCAGTGCAGAGGGCTCAGTGCCTGCTTGTGTCTGTGAAGGCTCAGCTTACAAACAAATTATGTAGTAAAACATCAGACTTGTCCAAAGGGGAACACCTCCCCCAAAACACAACCCTAAATCCCCCCCACACATAGTCTGCAGTGGCTTTCTGGGAAAGGCAGCTCTCTTGGACTGGCCTTTAAGTGTTGGGTCCATGGACCAGGTGCTGCTGGCACTGTGATGTCACACTGAGAAGCACAGTGCCATACGCACAGCCAGTGACATCCAGTATTTATAAAGGAAGAATTCGATCCCCTTTTTACTCCTGTTAGTCATTCAGGATGATAACGGGAGACAGGCACTGCTACCACGGTGTGCAGGAGAAAAGGTAGGTTTAACATGCTGCCAGGCACCGTGGGTAGAAAAGATTGTCTGGTTATCTCCCCCCGACGCGAGCAGCTGAATGTGAGCTCTGCTAAAGACAAAGGCAGGACAAAGGAGGAAGAGGCTAGACAAATATGATTTCTGTCTGTTTCTGCTCACTTGTAGGTGTGGACTTTCAGATGTAAACACAATAAAGGGAAAATAGCAATGAGAAGAGAACAAAGTTGTCTGTCAACATGACTTCTATGACAGATTTTTCTTGCTGTTCAGCAATGATTCTAATTCAATTGCTGGCTGCTGTGAAGGAGATGAGATGCCAGAAGCAGAAGCGCTGCAAACCAGAACAAAAAATAATTACTAGTAGAAATGTGCTGCAAATAATTCCCTTGAAAATACAGTTGCATTGTTCTTCTGATTTCCTATCCCCCAAATATTTTTATTTTCTAATCATTGAATTGAAACACATTCCAAGGGTATGAAACCTTGCACCTGGTGATACATGAAATGTCTGAGCAGTTATGCACGACCTGATACCATTATATTCAGGAGATTTGCAAACCTAATTTTCTTGAAAAATATTCATCAGACAGGCTTTTTAAAGAGAGAGGGGGAGGAGGAAAGCAGGGAAAAGTCTGTCTGCTTTGGCGGGGAGAAGTGTTTGTTTTGTTTTGGCTGTTTAGTTTGTGCTCTAAAATCAACTGACATCTAAGCATGTTCTGAAGGTGCTTGTGGTATTTTATTTTATTTTATTTTTTGTTTTGTTTTTATTTAATCAGTACCATCTATTGCAAACTGGTACCTGGATATAGTTTAGACCAACAAAACCTGATGAACAGATGAGAAGGACTGGCTGTTGCTTGGCTGAGGACTCTGACCAGAGTTTGTCCTTATGGCAGCAGTATGGACAGAAATGCGCCAAGTGTACATTAGAAAAACCTTCTATTGAACACAAAGAATGATACACCACTCACATCTTGGAGCATGCCCACTGAGAGAAAGATTAATGCTTGAACCTTTGCATAGCTGGAAAATGGAGACTTAAGGGGGGGAGAATTGGGTGCCTTCTTCCCACCTTCATGGCCCAGTACAGTTGACTGGGTAGACTGCCAGACAAGCACCAAGATGCAACAATACAAGGGGTAGGTTTTGTTCTCACCATTTTTCTGATTGGACCAGCAGATGGAAATGGAGATGTGATCATTTATCTTCAAAATTTCCCTTGTAATCTGCAGTGTTAGCACGGATTACGTTATAATTGCTAGAACTGGAATAAAAGAGATTGCAGCATCTGTAAAGCTCGTGGTAAATTTAAAGGATATAAAAATCGGTTCGATGTCAGGGGACATTCTCACTAGTATATTACATTTCATGTACACAAATGTAGCAATGCAAGAGCAGAAGCTTATGACAAACATCATTTGAATTTTACTGCTGATTTTTTTTCTCTGCAGCTGGTCTAGAGAAGTTACTATAAAACACAGCCCTTACAGCCCACAGTACTACAGCATGGCATTGTGCAGAACCCAGCCCCTGACAACAGGCTCAGTGGCACAGTCCTACCAAAACTGCTATGGGACAGGGTGTTTTTATGTGTCCCTCCTTATATTAGATTTGGAAACAAAAATTTGTAACTTCAGTCTCTAAAGGGTTTAATTTCACAGCAACAGATTTGACTGTCTAACCTACAGGCAGAAAAAGGAAGACAAGCTCAGACAAAATGAAAATAAATTTATGTACTTAACATTAATTAAGGGAAGGATTTTAGTCTTACACATACTGCAGAACAGGGATAAGGTTTTGTCGAACAGTTGCTTACATGAACGAAGTAAATATAAGGATCCTGATTAACTGCATGTAAAGCCAGAGAGAAATCTTAGTGCACTGTCAACCCTTGTGACAACTCCATGTAAACTGTTTGGCTGGTTCTATAAGACCTTGCAAAGTTGTTGGGCATGTTATTTTATGGGTGAATCATGCAGAAACTTCAGAGTATACATTCAGGTGGTGAAGGTTTCCTTTAAACTTCTAATGATAAACTAAACCTGTGATGGTTGCTCAGCCAAAGCTACGATATTATAGGTATACAAAGAAACCATCAATTTTTAAGTTTCATATTGTTTTGTCTGCTATGAAATCAATCGTTCACAGTGGAAAGTAGCAGAGCATATTATCTTTTTATATTGTCTTTCACCTCTTTGGTATTTTTTAGGAACTGTTAACAATTTTGGAGAAAAATTTGGGCTAATTTTTGTTCTCTGTTTCACTAGAGATTTCCACAGAAGTTTTCTAGTTTCACTTGGGTTTTAGTGAGGAAAAAAATAACCCTTATAACAGCAACAGCTGCAATGTTAAGAATATAAAAGGTCATAGACTACTAAAACTGCAAAAGATATAATAGACTGTAATATAGGTGAATACAAAATCAGCACTGTTGATTACATTCTAAACTATTTCACCACACATTTATCATCATCAGAAAACAACAAACTGAGCTGTTGAAAATAGTACAAGCCAATGTTGTTATTTTGTGTGCTGTTCTCAGAGCCATACAGCTCTGGAAGAAATCCAACTAGTAACTGAATTGAATACATTCAGCAATTCAAAGAGATTGTAATAGGAAATGGCAGGAGTTAATGAAATATGGTGCAAGTTTAACAAACACCATTTCGAGATGGGATGTTATTGCACAAACAGCAGTAAAAACTCTTCATGGAGATGATGAGCAGACTCTGACTGCAGTAATACTCTCGTGCATGAGGATGACATTTTAATTTAGCTGACTTGGCAATCTGGAGGGTTAGATTTTGCCTGTTGCTGAACTGCACGCCTCTGTGGCAGGAGACCTTGTCTGCTCCTTCATCTGAAGAGAATGGCTCTGAGCTCTGCCTTCACGAGTGGTGAGTCTGAGCTGGCACACTGGATGCAATGGCAGTCTCCCCTCTAATTTCCTGCTCTTCTTAAGCAGTTGGATTACAAACTGGCTACAGGCCCTTTCCATTATAACATAACTAGCTGCAGGATTCTGTTGGAGCACATTTCAGCAAAACTGGTAGTTAAAATCACAAGATGATTTCTGAGCTGGCTGTTAGAAACCATCTTTGGCAAGCTTTGCTCCTGGCGGATCCTGTCTCCTCCCTGGAAGCTGTATCTCCATGCTTAAGTAGCAGGAGGCTCTTATTTCCCCTAATCTACTTGGGCATGGACCCAAAAGTATTCACTCTGTCATCTGCCCCCGAGTCCCCACATTCTCTGGCATCCCAAGCTTGTTGCTGCCCAGAATGATTGGCAGGAGCTTTGCAACTCATATGGATCATGAATGCCTTTAGCTGGACCTTTAGCTCTGCACTTTGTCGAGTGACAAATATAATTTGATGCTTTGGTCTCTGGAGGCTCATGTTGAAACACCTGAAGGGCTCCTAATTTTCAAAGAATGCTATATGCAAGCAGCTGCAGAAAATTGTTTCTTAAAAGTGTGTGAAGCTGGTAACTGAGAACAGTGATTTCACTAGTCGATTGTGAATGCCACATGAAGAACTTTCATATGACAAAAATAAAATATTCTTGTAGCTCTTAGCAATCTGCTGATTATTTTGCTTTATATAATGAAAATCTCACATTGATAATTTGCAAATCATGTGTTTAGAAAGGACAAATTTCAACAGTTTGCTTCCTGTGCGTAAATGGGCAGATCCTGCCATCATAATTTTTTGGCAGGATTAGATGATATATTATATGGGTGGTCTGTACTTTGAAGAAAGTGGGAGGACTAGTTTTTTTGGTTTGTCTTTAGAAGTTCCATGAGGCAGTTCACTGCCTAGAGAATCAAACTGTGTTTTTATGTTTTTGGGTTTTTTGTTTGGTTTTTTTTGGTTGTTGTTTATTTTATTTTATTTTATTTTATTTTATTTTAAAACCCTGGAAAATAACTAAAATATATGGGGGGTGAATGGGGGGGTGTGTGAAACCAGATTGTGTTGCTTGTGGTTGTCTCTATTCTGCATATGTCTGGTACTTGGATGCACGCAAGAACATCAAAGTAACATTTCTCTCTTTTTGACACAGAACAAACAGAACCACTTTTACTCTGAGTCATCAGACAGATGTTGCTTTGGTGACAACATGCTACACACACGCTAGCTACAGCACATGTGGGCTGTCTTCTATGACATCAACACAGTGTCCAAGTACATGCTCCAATAGTACAGTGAAGGAAGAAGTCACCAGCAGGGAAGACCAGAGGAAGCATGGAGGAAGAATAATGATTTATTCATTATCCTCCCTGTTCTCTGTGACCTAAATTGGACACCAATTAAAAGATCGGAAAACTCAGCTTAAAAGAAAAATGGATTTATCTCTGTTTTAGGTGACTAGTGGATGGATAGCTACAGGTGGAGGATGATGATCAGATCAAGATTAAAGTAATTAACTGAACTGGAATATATTAGGCACATAAATTGGAACTGCAAGTCCAAACATTTTCTTTTTAATTTGGACTTTGAAGTAGCATTTAGTAGGTGACCTGATCAGTCATGAAATCTGTGGCTGCAGCATGGAGAGTTGAAGAACATTTGAATCCTTACTGTCTGAAATCAGTGCAAGAGCAGGTCTGAGGGTGGAACTCTGCAACTTCTTGTAACTCTTATGGAGAGGAGCTGACACAGAGCTGTTAACATTTATGTACATACGAGGGACTAAAGAGAAAGCTCTGAGACTGCTGTAGGCTGTTACCACTGAAACCTCATTTTCAGAAATAAAAAGAAGAAAACAGGTGAGATCTGTAAATTCTCTGTGAGTTGTATATTCCTTTGGGCTTAATCTAATTTACATCAGAGTAACCTTGCCTCTTACATCAGGTTCCGATGACGTTGGCAGTATTTTATTTTTGCTTTGAATTCCTTTTCAGTGGTTGTGAAGGCAAGGGAAATTCAAGCTTCAAGGCTTCGTCTCTACAAATGCTAACCATAAGAAAAATGTCTAGCCAGTTTTGTTGGTCTCTATAATTACTTAAAGGAGTACAGCATATATATGAAGTGGGTGTAAATCTCTAACATTTCGCACTCACCATTGACACAGATGATATTTATTTTGCACACAATATGAATAAGTCTAGATAGCTCCTAAAGCTGTGATGTCTCAGCAAACCAGGCTCTCTGCTACAGTGGCTGACAATGACTGCCTTTAACCTCTGCCTGAATGCCACCAAATTTCCCAACTCTCCTTTTTCCAGTAAATAATGCTTTACCATGCTGTGTCAGCATAACACTGTAGTTTGCCAGTGGGGACCTATTAGTTGCTCAGATATGATTATTTCCTAGCAATTTTGTTTTAGATAAGAAAGTAAAACATATACATAAATTGAAAGCCTGTCTAGAATAAATGTTGTCATGTCCTAGAGATTGATTACCAACCCTTATTCTTAATTATGCATTGGACACCCTAAAGTACTCTGAAACACCTTGGTATGTTTAGCAATAACAAAACCTCAGTCTCATTTCTACTATATCATGTTTGCATGTAGTTTCTTGCAAGTGTTAACAAGTATTGGATAACTATCAGCAAAACTGTGGAGACTGGAAGCACTTGGGGCTGCTGAACCAATGTTGTCAAATCCCACATCATAAAAATATTATGATTCAAATAATATGAGTCAAATCTAAACCAGTGAGTGAGAAAGGATTGGGTATAACACGAGGTCTTTGAAGAGCAGTGGGCAGAAGTGCAGTCTGGAAGTTTGCTTAGCATGGTGCTGAACAGCTTTCCTGGTGCTGTTTGATAACTTGTCAGTGCCTTGTAGATGTGAAAGCTGCTGGGCTGAGCTTCTGTTAGCCCAGTAATCCAGGAGCATGATGGTTTCCTAATCATTGTATTTTCATATGTGATTTTCTGATGGTTGACCTATTTATAAATGTTTTTATATGTTCATATATATTCCCATATATATGAGAAACAGTTGGGCTTTCATTTGTTTGCCACTGCAGAGATGTGTGTTGGGCTGCTCTGTCCCCTGTGGATACAGCAGTGGTTGAAACACAAGCATGCTGTATTGGCATTTCTCCCCAAATGCTTAGACTGTAAAAGAGCATTGAAAAGATAATAAATCTATCACATGCTACATAAAAAAATAGAGCTGTAAAAACACTTTGAACATTTATAATCAAAAATCACCTTAGTACAATTTTGTCCCCAAATTTTTCCTTCCCCAAACAAATAAAATCAGTTACTGTTCAAGATTTACTTCCTTTCTAAACTTTTCAGAAGCAAAGAATGTTGGGAGGAGAGGGTGGAGTAGAGAAAAAGTGGAGAAAGTTACCACACAAGAAAAGTAAGAATTCTCATTTAAAAAGCTTGGGAAAAAAGTCAGGTAATCAAACTCTTTCAAAAATAGAGAGCAGAAGCTTTATTACTATTATTCATGGAATGTTTCTATTTTTCTAAATAAACTGAATAAACCTTACACATTACCTTAGCATAGTTTTTCACTGCATATAATGTCATTGCACATTGCACATAAGGTGATTATTGTTAGTTATACTTTTAACAATATTAAGTTGTTCTTATGAAGGGCAGTTTTTAGCTAAATATATCAAAGACTTTCTAGGCTTTCCCCGGGTCTTTTCCCCAGCCTGCCCTTTAGGGATACAATCTACCCAAAAAGCAAATAGTTTCATATTAAGAAGGAAGGATAGAACAGTGAACGGGACGTAGAACAGGGCTCAGGGAGGGCTTGCTCTGCTCCCCAGCCTCACGAATTCAGAGTCCACTAATGAAAGAGTGAAGGTCTGAGGTGCCTTGAGTGCTTGTCTTGGTAAAGTGCTCAGCTACCTCCATGCGCAGGAAGGACCAGTAAACCCCACCCCTGAGGATTCACTCTTCAGATGCATGGCTGGGAAGGCCCAACACTTGTAAAACATCTGCTGCGTCTCTCTGGAGATTCATGGCACAGTCATTCTGGGTGTTAAATTTTCTTTAGCTCACTAATGTATCTCTAACACTGGTGGACAGTGCCTGTCTGAAGGAACATACATACAGATGCCTATAATCCTTATTTTTCCCACCAATAGGGATAGATTTCTTTCACTTGTGGTTATGGAGATGTTGATCATCTATTCATAAAAAACAGGAGAAAGAAGGATCCTAAGGACTGCGTCATTGGTCTCTTATGGAATGGCTGACAGAGCTCTAAGATGCCAACAGAAGGCTTCAAGACTTATTAAGTAGACTTGTAATATTAAATAGACAAAGAAAAATAATTGGCATGAATGCAAGAGATCCTCTCTCTGGGGGTTAAGGATTTATCCTTTTCTTTGTCTTGGCGAAAGAGAGGGCTACAAGTTAAATTTGCTTGGACTGTCTTGTGCTCTGGAAGGTGCAGAGTAAAAGGAATTGCAGAGCTCAGGGAACCCAGGAGTGCCCAAGACCTCAAGTCTTGTAACTGATGAAGCAGCTGCTTCAGTCTATGATTATATTTATATATATGTCTGTTACTAATAGGGCCAAAATAGAGCAGGGAAAAAAAGGATAATTTCATTAGTGAATATACTTCTATCTGTTGCTGTCTGAAGCAAGCAGCAATGAAATTTAGAGGTCTGTTATACAGATTAGACATATAACATTTCTTCTCCCTTTTCCCATATACACCTCATATATTTCTTTTGTTGCTGGTAATATGGCATATAATGTAACAAGAAGGTGTGCTACAGAATTTGTTTGTTGGCCGCCTCTAGGAGAACATAATGAGCATAACAAAGACAGGAGAACATGACACGCAGCTTTCTGCACACTGTTATGTTGATCCAGCATCTCTCAGTTTTTGAGAAATTAAAGCCAAGCACCAGAACTTGAATTGGGGCTCAGAACTATAGCAAAATACATGATTTTGGGTCTCATTGTGCTCAGCAGGGGTCACGCTCCATAGCAGATGTACCAGAGGGAGAAGAAAACAGATGTAGGTAGGGACAGACTCAAATCTCTGCACAGTGAAGCTGCTCCACATTGCTGGTGTTATATGGTGTTATATATGGTATTAGAACAACATTATGGGGGTGTTGTAGTTCAGTTGTTATTAGTAAGTGTCATTGTGTGCTGATTGCAAGCACTCAAGTGTTCAGAAGGGGGAATCAAGGATACCAAATGGGGAAAAACAATACACAGGAGTCTAATATCCTTAAGAGGATAAATTATCTTTTCCTTGAGAAAGCAGAAAATGTTAATGGCTAAGTCTGCCAAGACATTTTCTAATAGAAGTAAATAAAGATGCAAAAGATCATTTCAGTCCTTTAATGTGCAATTATAAAATATCACTTCTTACTGATCTTGGCATGACAAACAGATTGGCTCACTGTAGAATATTCCAGTAAGTTTATGGCTGGTGAATCAGGGGAAAGGTTATTTTTGGTTTTAAAAAGATTGGAAATGAAATGGGAACGAGCTGATAAGCATGTGCCATTTGGGAGTCTTCTTGGGGGTTATTGGGGCTTGGTTTGCCATTGTACGTGAAACCATATGCACAACCAGTGCAGGTGGTAACCCAAGTGTCACAGACAGAGACCTGTGCCATGGGGCTGCAGCCACCTCACTGCCAGCCACTTGGAGAACTTTGGGTGGAACAAACACAGCTTCTATCAGGACAGCCTTTCCATATATACCACAGTGGCAGGTCTTTCACAGGTCTCTCCGCACATCAAGTAAAAAAATCAACTTTTGAACAACTTTAGCACCTTCCTCTTCAGCTACTTCAGCCAGGCTGTGGCCAGCCTGGTGAGATGCTCCTGTATTCCACCAGTCCCAGGTAGCTGAAATGGCCTCTGGGGTTTTGGAATTAATCTGATGTGCACCTCACAGCAATCTGCTGGCTGTGTAACCCTCCTCTGGTGGTTGCTTTGAATGCACTTTTCCATGAGCATGGAAATTCCACTATCAGGATAAGCACAACCCAGAAGTGTAAAGCGTTTACTGAGCAGAGAAGACACAAAAACAATAATCAGGATAAGCACCCTACCAGGATGAAAATGAGTTTTCTCAAGCTTGCTGTAAGACATAAGAGAGTCTCTGTGAAGTAAGCAGGGAAAGTCTCAGCAGCTGGTCTGAACCAGAGAGGGGATGGCAGCAGGGCAGGGCAGCCCAAAGGTGGAGCTTGAAATATGGCTGCACATTTTAATCCTGGGTCCAGAGCATAAACTGACCATACTATATTCATGAGAATACCCAAGCATGTGCTAAATTCTCTCAGGAGAATCTGCTGGGTCTACCACCAGCTGGGTGGTTCATGCAGCACATGTAAAATAAAGCTCCAGATTTTATACTATAAAAAATTATACCTTAAATGGAGCAAAGTGACAGAGATTTTGAGATGTGCCATATTTTCACTCCAACCAGAAGATGAATTCCTATGTCTTGTCTGTAAGATATCAGTAATCTGCTCCTGAGCAAGGAAAATTGGCAGAGGTTACTGGTGGCAAAATTAGGACAGTGTTTTATTCAGTAGCTTAATAAGCTCCTTTCTCATCTCATCCCACTCAAGATATGTCAAACATGGACAAATAATGAGGTGGATCAAGAAACCCCAAACCACTGATTATGCTATAAGATGTAGATTTTAATGACAAGAAGTGGGAATTTGACGGTTTCCATCAGCTCAACTGAATACTATTTAGTATAAATTACCAACACTTTAAATCTTCTGTCACAGCCTCTTAGCCCTGTGTCACAAACCTTGTGACCATTTTAGAGCTTCTGAACAGGAGAACAAGGACTCGCTAAATGGAAAGAGCTTGAGGGAAGGGGCAGAATTGTGTGAAAAGCCTTTATGAAGCAGAAACTCTCCTAAGGAGGTTGCTAATGTTAGAAAACCTCTCTGCAGTCTCAGAGGGATTGTACAAATGTTCGTACTAGTTGCTTGTCTGTTTTGATTCCTAAACGCTATTTAACCACGCAGTCTGGGGATTGGGAGCCTTATGTGTTGCATTTTTCTCTGGGATGTTTTTCCAAAGATACACTTCTTGTAGCAAGGAAGAAGACCTCTGGAGCTACTTAGCTCCTTGAACAGTGTAAAGTAGAAAAGATCAGGCTGGAGCACACTTGGCCTCTTCTGGAAATTTGTGTAATGGTCATAACGCAGATAAAAAAAAATACAAATGATCCTGTAGCCCCTTTTTCTCTGAAGGAGTCATATAAGGGACTTTTAAAAGAGTAAGTACAATCCAGATTGCTCCTAAAGTGAATGTCAAAATAGCAGATGATTTCAAAATGGACCAAAGCTTTGCAGTATGAAGAGTTTTTCAGGATTGGGTTTGGTGATACAGGCTTAATTTAAATTTTATTTTAGTTTATTTAGAACATTCAAATGCAAAGGAAAGGAAAAAGGAAAAGAAAGGTTGTAATGTACTCAGTCTCATGCTGATAAGCAAGATAAAGTCTCTTTCCAGCAAAATTATATATTTGTATCAGCAAAGAATATATTTCTACACCATCAAGAGTATACTTGAAATATCTAGCTATCTGGTAAATATGGTTCAGTATATTCTTTGTGCATTGAATAGAGAGGTTTTTCCCACAGCCCTTCAGCTGCAGAGTTTTTTGAAGGCAGACTGTCACATTCTGCAATGAAAGAGCCAAGGTAAATGGAATATGAGGCTAAGCAGATGTCCAAGAAGGATGCTGGTTACAGCAAGGCAAGTCAGAGTAACTTTTGGATAATACTGGAAGTTTGGTGTCAAAGCAGCATGAAAAAGAAAGGAAAAAGGGTAGTGCTATTACATGGTCAGGTAGTTTACCCTGAAGGATGTATCCAGAAGAGGAATATGTGGGAGAGGTAAGGAAATGTGAGCGAAATGCCAGTACTGCCTTGTGAGCTATCTGAGCTGGCCTACAGTGAGGCTGGCAGGGATCCAAGCTGCAGTGAGGAGCTGTTTTGTGTGTCACTGATAAAGCAGTTTGATGTTCCATGGCATGCCCATGTGATGCTCCTCACATCACCTCTTTCGTTTTAGAAGCATGTCAGAAATGTAGTGTTGGACTGTGCCTAAAATGTTTCGTATGTCTTGAATCCAGTATGCTCAGTCTGAGCCTTCAGTTGGCAGCACAGCCTAAAACCAAGTTTAATGCCTGTCAGAGTTTAATATGACCCAAGGAAATAACCTCCTGGCTTGTGTACAGTTTTCTTGTCTCATGGATGCTGTGAACATTCAGAGGAGCTGTAACCCATTTGGAAGTTCCCATGACCACAGTTTTGACCATGATGTATTTCCCCTGAGAAATGCTAAAACTTTTTTTTTTTTTTCTTGATTTCCAACTAGATTCTTACAATAGGATTTTAAATTCACATCTGGGTGCCCTTGATCCATATCCTACTTCTAACTTGCTTTTGTAGAAGGTTGTTATTTGATAAAAACTTAATCAAATAAGCTGCCTACATCTGTATTTAGGTGGCAAAATTTAGGCAATGTTGAGTAAATAACTAGCTTTAAAGTTTAATGTGATTTTGAACTATTAAAAAATATAGTTCCATGAGCATGTGTTTAGACGTACCAACCGAATAACACAAAGTATTATGTAACCTTCTTGCAAGAGTGCTGCTCCTTGCTTGCCCATAACCTCATTGCTAAAATCACTGGTGTGACATCATTACTTGAGAATGATGTAAGTCTTTGGATTAACGGTGATCTACGTAAAGAGCACAGTTACCAGAAGGGTACATAATTATCTGTTTCACTGCATTATACCAACACAAACAAATACTTTTTGGCTACTGGAATGCTATCAAGTGCGGATCATTAGTTTGCGCAGTGTTTATGAGATCACCACAAATACCAATTAGTATGGCTGATGAAGAGGACATTATCTGTGGAACAGTGTTTGCCACCCCTATTCACAATCCAGAATGGTCTAATCAGTCAGTCTGAAGTGCTGTGAAAAAAGGAGCAGATCCTGGTTCTGTTTCAACGGGTTTGTATTGTTTTCAGAGAGTTGCATAGCACTATCACAGTTAATGGAGCTATACCAATTTACACTGGCTGAAGAACTGGTAAATGCAATGTAGGAGAAATAGGTACTGTAAAAATTCTTCTACTGTTGTCCTGACACTGGCTTAAAGATTCTTGGTATCAGAATGTCAGCCATGAATATGCAAGTCAAGGTCGGACAATGGCCAGATGAGCAGATGTGCCTGTTTTGGCAATTTTACTGGTTCTTCTCCAAATATGATTTCCAGATGTACTCCCTTTGCTTTAATTCTTCCAGAGCTATTTGGAGAAGTTTAAAAAATATTTTATTGTCTTAGTTTTTCTGGTTCCAGTAGACAAAACCAGTCCATCTTTACGAAGCCTACATTGTAATATCTGACTATGTTGTGGCAAAGTGATGCAGCTTTATTTTTATTGCCTTTTCTAAAACTGGTATAAACCATAGAAACTGAAAAGCCTTCTTGGGAGAGGGGTGATAAAGATAAAAGAAAGCAGCATTTAGTTTTCTCTCCAACCAGTTCCAAATGTGCCACTGTGCCTATTACATCCCATAAACACCAGGGCAAAAGCACCAGCTGCTCATTACTCTCAGAGGAAATGCTATTTCCTCTCATTTTGGCACAAACTAACCCCCGAAAGGAAAACAGGCCTAGTGAACTGCAGCTAAACACAAAGTCTTTGTAATGGTGTTATATATAAACAATGTGATGTCATATGTCTCTTCTGACAGCCAAGCCCTATAAAAATATAAAACGCAAAGATGTGCTAAACCAAAGGGTGTAAAAGGTGTTTGCATATGAATCTGTTCCTGAAAGGAATTTCCACAAGCTCAGCCATAACTGTTACTCATTGGGTGGCTGGGATGCAGACAGGCAGGGAACTAAGCACCCTTAATATGTTAATGCCACTCGGAGGTCTCCTGCTAATGCCAGTTAGAGAGCAAAATCTATTTTAAAAAACAGAATCAGCTGAAAAATGCTATGTGCTGCTTTACATTAAATAGGAGGCACATTGAAACATCATTAATATTTGAGATGCTCTTTGATTTAAAAGACTCATTAGTGCTTCCCAAGTATTGGAAAGCAAACCAGAGGGAGAATCAGCACTCTCTTAAGCGAGGACTCCTGAGGATCTTTGAGTTTTTGCTCATCCAAACACCAGCCGAAAGCAGCTAGAATCCATCCCACCCCTGTATCATCCATTTTTATTAGATAAATTAAAAAGGTGAATGTTCTAATCTTTTTGTTGTTCAAGGACCACAGCTGTTGCCTGCTGCTTTCATAGCTGAATGCAGTTCCCCATGGCTGTTTCTGCCATCACCTCTTTTTCCAGCTTGGTCTGCCCAGGAAGATCTGAAGTACAGGTATGGAAAGAAAAATTCTTTCTCTGGTGCCAGTTGATAAATAGGAAACATTGGCATCAGCTAATGAAAGGCTCAGGGAATAAAAGTTGTAGAGCAAGGAGGATATATCAGTGGAAGGTCTTTTACAGAATACTGTGCTTGTGGGCTGGGGAGAAAAGGCACTAAGTGAACTAAAGGCGTGAACACAGACTCGGAAGGAAAGGTGTCAACACAGGCTAAGATCAAATACAACTAGAATAGAATTTAAGAGGTATTACCTCTGTGGCACTTAGATTATATTGTCCTGAGGCACGGGTGGACACTAGAAAGCAAATCTCAAACTAAAAAACCAAAATGCCAAATCAAATGAACAGGATGGACTGATCTGTAGCAGAGTTTTGTACAAAGTCTGCTGCCTTTCCATGCTGGGGGAGGGAAAAGTGGAAAAAAGGAGTCAAATCACAGTTGTTACTTGCTAATAATCCAAGTAACCCATCTAAAAGATTGTGAAAACAATAGCAGATGCTAGTAGATAGAAATTAAAGCACATTCAACTCAGAATGCAAATAGTTCTGAGACCGTAAGGTTTCCCTAAAGCTCTGGCAAACATTTGGCTGGATTGATATTTTGGGCACTGATCTGCATAGCATCTGATTGTGAGCTGAATATAAGCAATGCATAAAGGCAGATTTTTACTGAAGAAAAAAAGGCTGCCTATTGCCTTCTGTGAGATGAGAGATGAGTTATAAAAAGCCTTATGGCACACTGCCTTGATTTCTGTCAGCGTGTGGAGCCCCCAGCCCCACTTTGCATCCCAGAGCGCTCTGGAGCACAGTGCAGTGGGGTGAGGGCTGCTCTCCAGCCTCCCAGCCTGTCAAACCCAGCCCTTGGAGGACACTGCCAAACGCCCTGGGTCAGGCCAGTAGCTGATGTAAACCAGAATAATCCCAATTCCCGTCAGCCTGAAAGTTTTACTCTGCCAAAACACACACTGGCTTTTGGTTCTGGGGCTGTCAGAAAAATAGTGGAAAATTCTGCTATTGCTAGTTTTGCTTTTCTTCTTCTCTCTCTCAATTTACTGTAGCACGTCAATGAAAGACTGGAATGAGTTCAACACTTAAATTTTGAACAGCAGTAGGAGTAGCTCCAATTTTTGGTAGTCACAAAGGCCAAAGGCGGGTGAATAAGTTGTTTGGTTTCTGTTACAGAACTAACTCCTCTGCTGTCTAGTGAGTACAGAGGGCAAGGGCATATTTTAGTGTCTTGGGTGAATGTGTGTCATTCTCCCTGGGTCCCAGTCCTTCAAGCAGCATTTTAAACCAGAAACATCTCGGTGTCATCTTTGTTATGATTTCCTTGACCTTGTGCTGCTGCAGATGCTGTATTTAGCTTATACCGTATGAAAGTCCCTTGGAAAATATTCCTATCCCCTCTAATTAGAAATATGATATTATAAATAACAATTCTATATTGTCTTGATGTTTATAGGGTGTTGAAATCAAATACACAGTTGAAACTTTATTCACAGAAAATTGCACTGCTAGAGCTTAGTGCCTATTTTTTTCTTTTGCTCGTTGACTTTAAAAATGTGCTCAATTTTCATAAAAATGGTTCGTACAACAATATTGATTTTGAAAATGTTAAAATATTTAGCTTTTAAAATAAAAAATGACAAGTAAAACAGATTAATACCCAAAAATTTCATTTAAAATAATAGGCAAGATTTTTTCCACACTGTAGGAGAGGTTACAATTTTTGCAAAAATGAAAATATCATTAAATATTTCATTAAATATAAATAAATATTATATAATAATATTTATTATTATATAATAAATAAATCCAAATATGGGCTTCTGAGACTTATGTTAAAAGGCCCGGATTAAAATCAGAACCTGTATGCACTGCTAATTATCCATGTACTGTGTCTGGTGTAATTTGTGTCAAAAGCCAGTCAAACATCCAGCAACATTATGGTTTTATTGTCTAAGTACCTAAGACTGAAGAAGCAGGGAGTTGAATTCTCCTGTCTGATGTAGGGAAGTGTTTCCCTGTGCTGAAATCCACTGACATGGAAAGGCAGAGAGGCTTTCATTGCAGCTAATGGCAGTGTACCTATCCTGCGAGTAATTACCAGGCTCTGGTCTTTGGTGCTTCTCTGCTCATGAGACTAATGTTTATTCAGAACAATAAATATAAGGTCTATGACACTTTTAAAGTAATGTTCAGATGTGTCTGTGTAACCATGGATGAGTGGTGCTAGTAGTTTTATGCTTTAGTAAACATATTTGACTCTCTGAGTGCTCTAGGGACAGTAGTGGAGTGTGGCAGATGCTGGAGAAGCTGTAATGATTTGCAATTTTGGATGAACTTGTGTTAATAGAGAGTGTAATGACAAGGTAGCAGGATCAGCTTTCATTGACTCCTATTTTCTGCTTCATACAGAATATTAATGATTCATTTAGCATTGATCTGTACGGATTCAGAGCACAGATTTGTATCTGTAATCTAGGAGATTGGTTAATTTTTATATCTTCATGCTAAGTAAATCTTACTAGTGCTCACAGCTGTCTCTGCGTAGTTAATGACCCTGAATAAATTCCATTATAATTCCTGGATGATGCAGAGATTTGTCATGGTCAGGAGCTGAAACCCTGCCCACCACCAGCCATCAGCCCAGGTGTAAATGAGCACCCTTGTCCCTAGATTAACTTCCACAAGGTGTTGAACATTATCTACTACCAGATACGTGAAATAGAAATTTTATGCATTCATTTTCCCAGAAACAGGGCTAGTTTTCCCCCAGTCCTATGCAACACTCATGAGTGTGTGCTTAGTGGGATTTTTAAACTTTTGCCAGCTTTATAAGAATCCCTGTCAAAATCAACGTTACTAATCATAAGCATAGTTCTTAGCTTGATTTTTAAACTTTTGCCAAATCCAGACTTACATTTTCAGTTTTTTCCAAAAGGAATAATTTAATTTATTTCTCTCAGTGTGTGACAGTTTTGGAAACTTTGTTCTTCTGACTTTATAAAAGTACTTTTACTTGAAATGATCATTTCATCTGGCTTGAGAACCAGTGTGCCAAACTCAGAGGGCTGGAAGAAATGTTTACTTATTTTCTTTGCCACAGGTGAACAGGAACATTTTTGCAGGGGGTTATTTAAGGCACTTTCAAGTTACAAGTAAAAGGATTGTTTCTTTATTTGAAATTTTAGATACTTAAAAATCAGACCCAGTAAAGTAAGGAAATTACTATGGCTTATGGAAAACAAGGTTTCTAACCAGTAAGCATAAACGTGATACTGATAGAATGGAAGAACGATCTGTATTTAATCAATTTGATCAAATTTAACCTTTACAAAATTGAGCTTTGCCTGCATAAGTCATGCATACACCTGCTGTGCAGAAAGAGGAAATCTTCTGTATCTAGGAGACTACAGCCAGCTAATCAACTTTAACAGTATATTATTTTCATGTTTTAAAAATTTTTTCCTATCTAAATCCTAGTGACTGGCTAACAAGAACACAGAGTACCTGTGGTGCCTTTTGATTTACAGGCTTCTAGGTTTGGTCCATGACTCAAATTTATCTTGTTCATAACTGCATGAGCAATGTGAAATTTAGAGTTGCTATCACAAATGTATAATAGAAGAAGTAGCTGAAAATTTTCCTTTAGTGATAATATTAAAACAAAAATGGTGACTATCAAATAAGAAAGGAATAGTAAATATGTTTCCTTTGGTGTTATAAAAGAATTAAAGAATTTTTCAGGAGCTAGAACTGTATTTAGGGCCAGGTTTAGGTCTTAAAATTTCCTATTGTCTAGCACCTGACTCTACAGCAGGAGCTGCTGATGTCAATGGCACCATCTGTAGAGCAAGAAGTTACTCAGTGTGATCAAAGATGTAGAAACAAGCTCTCCATAATTTCAAAATGTTTTCCCATCTGGAGCTGCTGTCATAAGTACTCTAGTGGAAGACTCTGGTTGTTTTTCCTACCCAAAGTGGGGAGTCTTCCAGTCTTGTGTAACAGTGAAGCTGGACTGGGGTAGCAGTTCTGTGATGGTTGTTGACGATATGCCCAGTGCATAAAACACTGACTTAAGTCAATGGCATCATCTTATTACACCCAAAACCTACAAATTTCTAGAATAACCTGAATGAGAAACTTAAAAGTAGACAGAGATAATATCCACTTTTCAATTAAATATTAAATTAAATAGTCTGTTCTTTTTTTTTTCAGAATAATTTCAGTAAAATTGCATTCCAGTCTTTAAAGGAAATGGAAAACATGGAAAGAGGAGATTAAACTTTCATTTGGGAGGGAATTTTTAAAATAAAAAAAATTGTCTAGACAGCTTCAAGTTGCACAAGTAACTTGGCTAGTATGAATAACCACTGGTAGGGAGTCAGCAATGCACCTCAGGAAGCCTAGGTATGTTTATTTTATCCTGGGATTGCACAGAGAAGGGAGAAAAACTCTTTTACTATATCTGGGGTATCTTGCTGGTGAATTCCCTTCTGCTCCTGGGGCTGGTTTTGCTGGCTGTGTAGACACATCTCCTTTTTTGTTTACTTCTCTAGGAACAGTCCCCAAGCAAGTAAATGAAAAACCATTTCATTTACTATTTCATAATCCACCTGAGTATCAGTATTTTTCATGTAATGTTTGTCCTGCATTGGTTCATTAATATATCCTGTAGTGCTTTACAAAAAAAAGTGGATACATTCCTCTGTTTGACACATCTAAGTGGGCAAATGATGCATTGACTAGACAGAAATGGAATTCTGATTTATCACTTCTTTACCTAAGTTTACTCTTCAGTTCTCTGCTGCAGTCATTGCCTCACCCCTGCTTGGGAGATTCCAAATCATGTATTAAAAAAAAAAAAAAGAGCAGAGCAGGCCTTTCACAGATGAATTTGTTACTCTTGTACTAAATCAGAACCGAAATACTTCAACATGTGAACACATGAACGTTTTTCTCCTGTGCTTTTCATGTTACTAGGACTGGAAAGGACACATTAAAAAATGGAGCTTCTCTCATAGTCCAAAAGCACCACCGGTATCTTACAGAAAATCCATTATAGGCTTTCAAAAACATGATCTAAATATATGTTTAAACCATGAGTGCTCACTCAGAATAGCAATGCTTCCTTGGTCCATCTCATGAGGAGTCTCAATTTAAACCAGTTTGAGCTATTAGAATATTAAAGCAAAACTGAATTAACTTGGGACAGTTAGTTTTTCTTTTTGGGAGCTTCTCTGTCAAAAAACCCTTAAAAATGCTTCAGAAGACTTTGGAGTTTATATGCATGCAAATAATAGGATTAGTCTATGGATGAGTTTGGGGGTTTTGCATGGCTATTGCTTCTCCCCTTAACTTTTTCACCTTGCCTATAAAAATACTTGAAAAACAACAGGTGCTTGAACATTTTCAGGGCTTTTAACATTTAATTTTTTAAAGCATGAGAAACCAACCAGAAGACTTTTTGTTAGTTTGTTTGTTTTTCTCACAAACAGAACCAGCCTTAAAGCCACTCTTTATCATTAATAAATCAAAGAAAGTAGGAAAACTCCTCGGGGCCTACAGCAACCTCCTGTAGCTCATTTCCCTAACACCAGTGTAGATCTATCATTAATATATTGTCTAACATCAATTGCCTTGGTAGAAGCAACAAGAGCTATGGGTAAGCAATAGAAAAATGAGATACACTGACAGTCTGAGCTAATTGCCATCAAAGCCAGGGAGTGAGGAAGGAATTCACAGACTGTATGGTAAGGTAGGGCTGCTGTATCCTTGAAGGGGGAAAAGGTTTGTCAGTGAAGTTTCACTGAAGGGAAAGATCTATAATGCTCTTACTTTTACTCCAATTACAAACTACGGTAGAGATGAATCAGGGCTGCCATACTGCCTCTTCCATGATTTTCCTTTCAATTCTTTCTTTTTTTATTATTTTTTTTTTGTACAGAAAGTCACAGTAAAACAAAACTATTTCCTAATGTTTCACTTTTGTTAGTGTTCAGAGTCAGCAAGCAATGTGTGATCCCCGTGCAACACTTGGAGCATCTCTCGCTGTGCCTTCCCCATGACTGCCAGCGAAACCTGTGTGCTGGCAAATCCTGCTCACCTGTGAGGTGATGGTGGGGGAGGATGGCCTGCCATAAACTGCAGCTTGTTTAGCTCTCCAGCAGAATATTTGTCCATTGAAACTCTGTCTCTCATAAACACAGCATTTTTAAGAGGACAGTTTGGATTTTTCACTTTGGCTTTGTCTGTAAGTGTGTGGGATGGGAGGAGCTGGGCAAAAGCACCTGTAGTCAGTCCCCTCCAGCCTTTTCCTGGGAACTCCAGCCCAGAGCTCCCAGCATGGCTATAGCTCTGTTCACTTTGAGCTTGGGGATTTGGTGGAAGCACCACTTTATCCCATGATTCTATGACATTTATATTAAAAAAAAAAAAATCAGTATTTCAGTTTTCCTCAGTGGTCCAATAGTTTCAGAAGTTTGACACTGCATTTTTCATCTGTCTTCTAAATAAAGGTCAATGTTTTAGTGCCCAATGGAATTCTGGGTGTCAATCAGATCAGCTGTGGAGCTGGTATTGCCTCTATAGGCCATTGAGAGAAGTGAGATGTTTTCCATTCACCGTGCTAATTAAAGCTTTTTCATTCATGCATGTAGATTCAGCATTATCGCTACCCTTGCTTGGCACTGTAGTGCAGAGTTTGTTATTGCTGATCAGATGACTGGTTTACAATTCATAAAATAATTTATGAAACAGCTCAGATCTCTTGAGCCTGAAGCCTGGTGTTAGAAATAACTTTACCATAACTAGAATAACTGGGTGCTTTCAATGTAGTGAAACTCTGAAATCCTCAGGTTTCATTATAAAAAGAAAAATTTTTTCTCCTTCAGCTGTCCTGTTAGAATATTTTGGTGGTCTATGACTATTGTAAGGAATGACAGGATAGCATGATGAAATTCATAAGACTGGTTTGACTAAATTTTTAGGCCACATAAGATATTGCAGAAATGATACAATGCTAAGCAGACCAAGTAAATTAAAGGATCATCTAATGGCTGACTACATATGATATCTGTACACACTTAAATGTCATTTTGGGTATACAGCAATTTGTGGAGCAAGAAGATCAAGGCACTTGAAATAACATTTTATGAAAATAAAATGTACTACAAGAGTCTGACAGTGTTTTACACTGTCATTTTTAATGATGTTTTAGCTGTGTCAGTTTGCACTTCAGTTTTGAATATTATTTATTAATTTAGCATCATTATTTCATATGGTGAGCCAATTTTACTTTGAAATGAAAATCAAAAACTTCTATTTCAAATATGTTCTTAAAAGATTCTTTTTTTCCTTAACATAGATTCTTTCTTCTTTTTTTTTTGTTCTCTGTCTACACTGATGTGATGAGGTAAAAAGCTCATTTCTTTCCAAATGAATACATAATGATGCTAGTACTAAAACAGTTAACTGGATAGCTGATATTTACAAAAATCTTCAAATGTAATGACTTCAAGTTCTTTGTTGAATATTCATTAAATATCCTTTTCTCATAGGGCTTATAAATCCTCTGAAATGCAATACAAGCACACTTTAAAATTTGACAGAAAATACTCGTATTTCTAAGATAAAGGGTTTTTTTTCTTTAAGCACTCTCTCAAATCATATATAATCAGGAACATTGGCAACACTGCTGCTCAGAGAAGGACAGAGTGAACATCAAGAAATCCAAATGAATTCAATCCCATTAAATGTAATGGTGTGGTAAATCTCACTATACCATCTGCTGTAGAAGGCTGAGACACTATTGGAATTCCACATCTTATTTACATAGCAGATAAGAATGTGTTGGGAGATTTATATGGTGAATGAATACCTAGAGACAAAACTAAGTTTCTAGTCTGTTCACATCTGGGGAACATCTACATCTGTAGAGCATTATACAAAAACTACTGTAAGTTAGCCTTTCTCAGAAAGACCCTGCCACTTCATTCCAACATTACCCATTAAAGAAAAAAAATCCCAGCACAAAGTAGTGAGAAAGTTCCTGCAAACACTGGTGGGAGCTGAGCTACTTCATCACAAGCAAACATAACCTCCCCTAATTTGGTACATATTTTCCAAAGAATTAGCATTGAACATTGGAGCAAATAGGTTGTATCATATTTAAAACATCTGTGCTGAGAGTTCAGAAATCAACCTGTGGCAAAGCATTAAGGAAAATATGCCACAGATTTATTTTTTCACTCAAACACTCAGGTTGACACTCTGCATTTCAACAATTCAAAGCTTTCATTTACTTAATACTGAAACAGAGCTGAGCTGCAGCCCAGTTTTAAACCAGATGATATCACAGGTGTAACTTGCACAATAAAGGAACTACAGAGGAACAAAACACTGCACAGTAGCCGCCACCTGACATGCTCCTCTTTATCATTATATTTAATAAACCTTCAGCCTGCTTGGGAATGGCATGTCCTTTGTGCACATTGATTGTAAAACCCATCACTTGTCAATTCAGTGGAACATTAAAGTTCTAATACATCAAAAGTGCATAGGGGAGCTGACCTGGGCTAAGAAAGCATTTTATGCAGGAATATTAATAGAGTTCTTCTGCAGCTGCCTCGTGTACTTCAGATTGGAAACCTCTGAACCAAAGCCAATTGACAGTAACATATTTGGAAAGGAAGATGCTTTTAAATTACCTCCTTTCCATTTAATCAGACAAGCAACCTCTGAATCCCAAGCCGTAGGTGAATGTTTAAGAGAACATTCTTTATATAGTTAGCTGAACCATGCCCAAGAGCACCCACTGACAGCTTTCCTATTACCAGAAGGACAATGAATCATATGAACTTTGCTGACACACATGCTATAATAATTGTTACATTTTCTTTGAGAATATATCCTTGGGCTCGCTTTTGGCTTCACCTTAAAGGTGACAGCTTGTAAGCTACATAACCTAGCCTGCCACTAAATCATCAATAACAGTTCATAAAATATCCTGTGATAATTTAGCAGTGCATTGGTTCTGATCCTAATGGAATCAGACATCAGTAGTTATGCTATTTCCTCCTTGGATTCTGGATACTTCTATTGAACATTTGTTAAAACAGTTGTTCATCTACAGTGTACGTATTCCTGCCAAGATTCATGGAAATATTTCTATCCATTATTTTTTAACGTCAGCTCTCAGTAGAAGTTCGTATTTTCTGTTTGGAACTCACTTTGCTGCTATATAGACATCTTTGTTGCATAAGGCAGACACAGTTATAAACATTAAAACAGACACATTTGTATTCCCTTTAGGATAATGGCAAAATTTTCCCTACAGCTCTCCAAGTAGAAACACAGAAACAAGAACAAGTTCTGTATTTTTTTATGTCACAGCCCTATTAATTAAGTGTTTTGCTTTCAAAAACATATCTTAGGCAATCCACATTCATATCTACTTAATTTTTTTCTCCACTGAATGCTCTAAAAGGGATTTCTGGGCAGCATTAGCATAGTTTGGATGCTAAGGCAGTATTAATATTACAATTTTTATATTTTTGATATAAATATATTGTTACAGTGTAAAAAATATTATTGAAGCAATAAATTCATTACTTGTTCATTAATCATGATAAACATTTGTCAGTAGAAGAAGTGACAATAATGTTATGAGAGAAGAGACATCAATAGATTTTAGGCAGTATGTGGTACCCCTTTTCTCCTGGATTCCCATCTGGTTTGTTTCCCAGTTAGGCAGAGCCCTGGTGGGTGCTGCTGGTGGTGGGTATTGCCTGCAGGGACCCTCTTGTCCCTGCCAAACCTGGCCCATGGGCTGGAACAACTCTGCCTCTGCTTGCAGCTGTGGCCCCAGAGGTGGGCAGTGCCCCACCTGCCTGGCTCACTCACCTGGCTGTCCCTGGGGAGGGCAGGTGCCACACAGGCACCTGCAGGGTCACCCACTGCCACCAAACCCAGCAGAGGAGGCACAGCTGGCCGGGCTGAGGGCTCACCAGAGAACTTCCCTGGGGGTTTATGCAGCTGATTTAACCCGGGAAGCTCTAACCCACAGCAGGCAACGAGCTGGAGCAGCTCTCTCACTTCTGTGGTTCTATATCAAAGACTTCTGTGATTAGCCCTAGCTGTCTAAAAATGATTAATATTAAATCCCTTCTTCACATTTAGAAATGCTGGGATTTGCTTCATAAAATAATTAGAGTTAGACAGTGGTGTTGTCAGATACCAGTTCTATAAATAAAATTTTGGATTTCTTACTGTGCAGACTATTCTGTGAATTAATTTCTGCATAATTTTATGAATTCCTGTAATATTTTAGTTTTTGAAGTAGCTATTTTATTTAATTTCTATTTAAATAGAATATTTTATACACATATAAAATATATAAAAATAAATGATATTTTGCTATGACAAAAAAGAATAGAAATGCATGAGTCGTAACTACTTTGACTGATCCCGTTCTGCCCCATTTATATCTTTCAAAGGCAGTATTATTTCTAGGTCTGCCCAACAAAGAAAAGGCCATGGCTTAGAAAACTGTTTCTCTTGACCATCACCAAGAACTCTATCGACACCCTGTATGGGGCTGCACATGCAGTGGGTGTATGGAAGGATTACAATATGACTTCTTCTGGCTGCTGTGAAGTTTGACACCTCCACAGTTTCATCCTGAGAGAATATGTTACCTTCCCCTCCTCCATCTCTGCATTACAACACATGTCCCCAGGTCTTCCAAGAAAAATCCTGTCTTTCTTGATTTCTCCAAACCTCAGGTTTCCACAAAAGCTTCAGTACCAGGAGGTTTTGATTTTCTGAGCCTACACCCTGCCTTCTCAGAGAACTTTTTCACTGTGACCAAGCCCTCTCAGCAAGAGCAAACACCTGATGCCTCTGTCCCTTGTCACTAGGCTGAATATCTTCAACCCTCTGATCTTCCATTTTCTCCTCCCCACACTGTCATTTCTCTTATATGAGCATCTTGTCTTCAGTTTTCTTTTCTTTCATAGCAACCTGTTTCAGATCTAATTTCACATTTCCTCCACTTCATCCTGGGATAACTTGCTGTATCTCATGCATGAATAAATACATATATTAATTGTGTAGAGGCATGAATACAGAGGCCTCATGGTAACTGCAAGACTTACTGTGACCTCTTTTTCCCCCTAGCCTTTCCTATTGCCTTTTTTTCTTCTCCTTTTTGCTTACATTACTTCATACTAGGATCTTGTTCTCTTTATCCCATGAAGGCCTGAAACACCTGACTTATTTGGCAATTCTGTTAAAACAAAAATGGAAGAATCCCATGCAAATGCAGTTCTTGTATTCACTTGAGCTATCCTTAGCCAAAATGAAGAGAAATGGTTGAGCTGTCTTCTCTAGAAAATGTAAGTCCTAATGAATATTATGCAAGAGGGAAACAGGAGTTAGAAAGCCTTTCCAAGCCTCAACTCCTATTATTCCCTCTGAAGGAGTCCATCACTGCCATTCTGGTTAAGGGTTGCAAAGACAGCTTGGGAATTATGTAACTCTCTGCTTTATTTCTAAGACATGAATTTTTGCCTCTCTCTGTGTTGTTTTTTTTTTCCTTCTTATAAAAATCCATTTCACACAATCTTATCTTTTTCATTCTACAGAATGACACCCATAATAAATGCAGTTATCATTTAGATAGAGGTTGTTTTGAACTCTTGATCAAAGGTGGAATATTTGGATGTGTTTTGATAATATCCAGCATCTCTCTATTTCACATATTTTGTGATATTTTGATAACATCCCACTTACGCAATTGCAAGTTTTTCTAAAACATCAGTAAATGTTTACTTTGCAATGTTTTTAGTTCCTCCAAAAAAGAACTGTGGCAGCAACTGGACTGTGTAACTTCTCTTTCAAAGACAGAACTGATTTATTTACAAACACTCAGCATCACAGATGTCTGAAAATACCGAGGTGCTTTTCTGCAGCCAAGGTGGTATTCATTAAACATGGGCTTTAATTTACTTCATGACACTTCAGTTGCTGGTATAACCCACTAACTGAAGTCACAGTTTTAAAGAAATCCAATACAGCCATAGAAGCAGCACACTGGGTACTACTGAGCACACTAAAGAGTCTGTGGAAAGACCTTAATGCAAGGGGGAAGAGAGGCAGACAGACAGCAACAAACTATGTTTATACAGCCAGGAGATATACTATCTATGTTTTTTAAATTTTAATTTAGTTTGCAGGGACTCATGTACTGGTTTTCCCAAATGAATTATCAGACTTTCATCTCAGCTGTCCATTACAACGAATACATTAACTGTTGTCTGACTTTTGACTAATCACTATAGAACATATCCTTTCATGAAAACTCTTTTGCGTGTGTACTGGAAATAAGGGTGACTAGTAAAAATACTGAAGTTTTCACAAAAAATGGTCAGAAAACTCAGATATATAAATGTATTGATGCTTTATCAACATTTTTTTTCTTTGTCTGTTCTCAGAACACTGAAAAAATTACAAAAAGTTCTGTGATAGGACTGCGTGCAAAGCAGTGAAACAAAAGTCAAACCTAGTGTGAATCAGAATCCATTATGAGTTCAAGTTGTGTTCATTCATCCAGGTTATTTATCATTTTTATGCTTTTAATATCCTTCTCTACATGCAAACTTATAGTTTTTGCTTTAGGTCAGCTAGAGGATGGCCTGGTTTTTTTTTGTTGTTTTTTTTTTGCTTAATCCCAGCTATCGAGAATTATGGAAATAACACAGAAAATACTATTTTCTGTCTTTATGGGTGCAAAAATATATCATCATATAGTCCTGATCCTGATCCCTTTCACGACGAGAGGAGGTTGCTGGTGCTGCTGCTGAAGAACAGCCTCAGGACCAGGAGCATTTGGACCAGCTCCACCCACCCCATATGTGGGGTGGCTACTCTGTGAAGAGAAACACAGCATCCCAGAACTTGTAAGACAGACCGAATACTCTGAAGTGTTCTGCAGCTATTCCAATTGCTAAATGTGGCTGAAGATGCCTGTCAGTTAAGACACATTGGAGCGGCCAATAACCCTATTCTGCTGTGGAATATTTTCAAATAGGAAACATAATTTTTTAGAAATAGAAAACAGAAATTCTTCAGAATCAATGCTGAGTCTAATCTCAGTGTTTCTTAAAACAACCAAAAGATAGTTTGTCATACAGAGCAGAAGGCTACTCTTGTCCTCTTTACAGCCTCTCCATCCTAATGAGAACAGTGATGCTAGCTCCTCAGTGCCACTGTTTAATAACAAAAATGTGTTTCAAGACATGCAATTTTTCTTTAGTTATTATTCCACAGATTTACAAATGTTTTGTATGCCTATGAAAAATACAATGCTCTATTCTACCTAGCCAAGAAGCACAAAACTCCATTTTATTGATTGAGAGATGTCAGCAGTAAGCATATTAATACTTCACTGTGTTTTTCCTATGGCATTCTGACATTATACTATGATGGGAAAAATATTAGGATATTCCTGGTGAAATAGCACAAAATAAATTGAATTCTAAATGGAAGCTTAGATGTCACCAGAGCCCTTTTCCTATCCTGAGATTTTAGCCATGCAGGATGGAGCCCATTAAGCAGAAGGGCAATGAAACAATATTGCAGAACAGTGCGTGTTTACTCATTAATGAGAAGTTCTCATGTAAAACTGGACATTTCTTACAGGGTGGAATATTTTCATTCCTGGTTTTGGGAGGGAGGAAGACAGCAGAGAGGAGGGGGAGGAATCCTTTAATTGTTAGTGCAGGTTTTAAACTGACAAGCCTCAAAGGCAGAATACTGACTCTTTGATCTTAAAAGGGTTGTTAAAGGATGGTCTCACTTGTGTTTATTCAAATGTTTGCAGGTAAACGCTGATAATCTAGACTGAGTCAAAGCTGCAGAATTTAGCATAAGTGATTTGCATATCAAGAGCCTCAAAATAAATACCAATTCTGAGATCTTAAATGTTGTCAAAAACTAATCATGACTTGAAATTAACTTGGGGCTCGTCTATGTACGAGAAAGTCTGTGCTCAGGGAACTAAGTGATCTATTGGCAAGCAGAAGTCTAATAGATGTGCTTAATCCCCACTAAGAGGGCTGTGTGGCAGCTGCAGGTATCTGCAGTCACACACCTGGTGGTTTGGGGCACACCGAGCCAGAGGGCAGGTCCAGAGCTGAGCTGTGTCTCCTCCCCACCACACTGCTCTGCTGGAGACATCCTTTGGAGACAACCTGCAGCTGATTCTAGTTCATAGCTGGGAGACATGCTTCTAGTGAGTGCTCTTGTAGACCATTTGCATTTTGCTGTTTCTGGGCAGAGTTGTTGATTCTTGACAAAGTTTTTTTACTATTTGTAATTAGTTGTATCAAGTAAAAGTATCATAGTTCCTAAATTACTTGATTGTCTTCAAAATCTATTTTTAGCACCTGGTTCCTGCTACTTGCTTTAGAGCTAATGACTTCTTGGCATAATTTTGTGCCTGTTACTTGACTGAAAGAATGTACATCCTGTAGGAGCATGGAGCAACTCACTTGGAAGTGCAGATCCTTCATACTTCCTCTCTGAGAGTCAACAAAAATTGTCTGTGTTTTGGAAGTCTTCTGCGTGCACAAATGCTGCAACTGATGAGATACCAATAATTAACCTTTATCAAGTCACATCAGCTGTACAACCTAATTCCCTCAGGGGAATGTTTAGGATACTAACAAGTATAAAAGAGACTAGGAAATTATTTCAATTTGTGCAAAAAATTTGCAAACTGCTTCAGTCTGACCCATACCTCGTTATGTGGGAAGAGCGGCTGATTGCAGTGTCAGAGTTGGGTCAGCACTTCAGTCCTTCTCCTTCTGTACATCTCTGTGCATGCTCAATTTGCATTTTACATTGCCAGTAGAGGTCTGTAAGGATAAGACCAGTTCTGGGCATTAGAATTGTATTAATGACAGAAAAGGAAAAAAAAAAAGTTTCCTCCCCCAAAAGAAAAAATTAGAAGCAAGAAACAGACTTTCCCAGCTTACTCAATTCCCTCTTCAGACATTAGTCACCTACAAGATCTTTCTATTTTTATGTGCCTAAAGTTTGAGCTGCTGACATTGCAGGTTACTCTGCAGGGAATAAAAGTAATATGTTACTAACCAATATAACAACTTAGTAAATCATAAAGTGTAGGTTTCAGTTTTCTAGAGCTGTGTCTCCATGAAAAGTAAGTGTCTACTGGATCCAGCTATGGGTCTTGGGCTGAGATTTTCATAAGGAAATAGGCTTTACATAGTAAATTTATTAACTTTTTAAAGACCTAACTCTTAAGAAGCATAACTGAAATCCTTCCTCTAGATCTAGTGACCTTAGTTGAAGTTTGTTGTCAGTACAGTTATGTTAGGCCATAATTTAATCTGAAATTACTTAGAATAAGAAGGATTTTGAGTAAAAAAATAGACTGCTTTTATGTCAGGAAAGCCATTTTAGAGAATTTGTTAAAATTCTGATTGTTATCCCCTTTTCTGTGGAAGGAAGGTCTGCCAGGACTAGGGAGCAGCTGGAGTGTGAACAGAAGCACTCAGCACCTACCCAGCACCAGCCCTGCCCTCTGATGATGGCACTAAATTCTGGCACTCAGAAAACTTTTCTGCTGGTGTTGCCATAGTTCCCTGAGCTCAGCACCTGCAATCCAGCTGCCTCCCACTGCCATGACTCACTGACATTTCAACACTGCTTCGTCCACCTTATTGGCTCTAGGACTTCCTGCCTTACTGCTTTATTCTCTGCCCACTTTCCCCAGTCCCATTCTACCCACCCTTTATTAGGCAGTTGTCTACAGCTCATCTGACTCTGAAACTTCCATTTGCTTTCTAGGATGTCTTCCTATTGCTTTTCTACTGCTCTCCCAACACCTTTTTTTCATCCCCACAACTCTTGTCCACACAGAGTGGAACACACAGAGTGGTTTGAATATCTGGACAATGTCCCAAGTTCTTGTACTTGTAAAGCACAATAATAACTAACCAACAAGCTGCCACACCTGGTCACTAACAACAGCCTGTTGCTGTTTGACCATGGGGCTAATCTTAAGTGTTTTTTTAGTTACTCGAATCTTTATTTTTAATAAAGATTCTTATATTTTTGAAACTGAAGTATATATGGTATAGTTTTTCACCAAAAACGAGTGCCATTCTCAAGTTCAGCATAATTATGTGAAGTTACTCACAGGGTACACAAAAAATGACCTTAGAAATTGTTTTTTCTTAATTTGTGCTAATATTTTTTTAAAATACACTTGTGCATATCTGGTGATCCCATTTTTGTTTGAAGTTTGTAAAAGCAAAAATTGAGTAATTTCCTATTTCAAAATCTAAAGCACACTTTCAAAGATTAGGGTAAAGCTTCCTGGAATGTTCACACTAACACCATTGGCCTTTTTACATCATAGCAAGATAGGAGCTCAGAAGAAAGGTAGAATTTGGTGTATGACTGAAGTAAGGTCAGATATTGGGCAGCAGTGTCCATGTGGCAGTAGAAAGACTTTTAGATACCACATGGGCTTCACTTGTATCACCAAGAGTGGTTACAGTGCAGTAATTAGTATAGTTTCTTCCTAATGTGGAATTGTAGGCTTAATATGTGACTCTAGAAGAGCATGATCTTTTGACAGACTTATTCTACATATCACAGCAGTGTAAATTTTATTTCAGCTGCAGTCTGATCCTATATGGCACCAAATCCCACTGGGAGATGCCGAAAATCTCAGATTCTGATACACTGAGAATTCCAAACACCTCAAGAAATTCTGCTTGTGAGTCTTAATGACATTTCTTGGGCTAAATACAAATGTGAGAAGAATATGAACAGCCAATTTCTAGCTGTTCAGACTCACTAAATATAAGTGAATTTACAGTGTCTGGACCTCAGAAGATTTAGTCCCAAGCACTAAGTCTCGGGGGATTTCAACAACAAAATCTTACACTTTTGATCCTGCCAGTATATGATTATCTTAAATACATGAGCAACTCAGCTGCCTTAGCTGCTCAAACCCCCAAAGTTGACAGTACAGTTGTAGGATCATGGCCTTAACATGGGGGAGAAGTGTTTCTGTGAGGGATTTCTTAGTTCAGGAGCATTGTAATTACAAGTCCTTGTGGGTGAAACTAAGACTGCACCACCAGGTTTGTGGCATTGCTTCGCTTCACAGTCACTGTCATAAACCCCAGATTAGTATGGTTGCATTGAGAATATTTTACATATTCTTTCCTAAGAATGAGTTTGTGATAAGCTAATTTCTCTTTTTTTTTCCATAACAGTTTTTGTTAAATGATTTCCAAATTTTAATACCTAATATGATCTTTGAAAAGCTATAAAGTTTTAGCAGACTCTAAATATAAAGTGAGTGAATAAATTGCTAGGGAGTCTGTGGTTTGATCCCAGGAAATCCTGATTAATAGCCTTTAGCATTTTTTAGACCACCCGGACTACATTGTGAAAAACAGTTGACTTATTTTATAGCTATTTAGACTGTAATTCAAGCTACTAAATTTATAACCTTTTTTTTAAACATTAAATGAAGACATAAGAATTTGTATTTTTTCATGTGACACCATATGCTGAACACATTTCTTGCTCTGTTTAGTTCAGTCCTGTTAAAGTATCATTCTCTCTATTTGCTAAACACATAAAATATATTTTTGGTATGAAAGCGGTCCAGTAAAAAACTAGCATAATTACTGTGATAGTAATTGTACTCATAATATTCCTATCGATTTTCATTGATCAGAACTTGCACATTTAAAACCGAAACAAATTTACATGTGGAGCTTCCCAGAATAGGAAGTGGGAAATGAATGTTGCAGGATAATTCGTCTGATAATAATAATAATTTATTTTCCCTCTTTACTTAATGTGCAGTTGATATAAACAGTATTTTAAGAACATGGTAGCTGAACCTTATTCTTTGTTGGGTAAAATATCAAATTAAACAAAAATAAAAAAAAAGACGTACGTATTGTTGGTCTAAATCTTGACATTACAAGTCAAGGACAAGGCATAGAGCTAAACTGAGTCCTTTTGTTTCAATGACTTGTGAATCGTCAGTGCTGATCACCTTGTAGAAACTTAATTGCTTTGTAGACCAGATTTCCAGAAACCTGAATGGTTGTTGATGCTGGTATGGGTCTGAACAAAGGTGGTGAAACATGGCCTGTGATGTGAAACTGCTGCACAAAAAGGCTCTGTCTGTACAGGGGGTGTTTTCCTTACATGTACTGTGATCATGTGCACACAGAAAGGATGGTTTTTGTCCTTATTAAAAAGGAAACTCTTTTGGTCATAGTATTTGCAGTAATAATGGATGCAAAAGAAAAGAATTAATCTTCTACTGTGCTGCCACAGAAGGCCGATTATTTATAAAATAATTTCCATAGTGTGCAAAATATAATAAATCTCGTTGAGTAAAAAAGAACACTATATATGTTTATAAATCTCTGATAGATTGGTAGCAATAAACAGAATAAATTTGCATTGTCTTTTCAATATGCTCAGATTTGCTTTTCTTTTCAAGAAGAAATAAATGATTTTCCACATAATAGAAAATTGAGTTTACTGTTTCTAAAGTGCTCCTAACATAGAAAAAGGAAACATATTTTAATATTAGTGCTTATCACAGCATTTAAGGTAACACCATCCCCCCTCAAGCTTTCTACTCTTAAACAAAAAAGGAAAAATCACATTGTTTTCCTAGGTTCACTTTGCTTCTAGTGATTGATGTAGAATTTTACTGCCATCCAATGGCAAGGACCTATTATAGCCTAAGTAAATGTCTAATGCTTTTTTGATCAAATTGCAGTCTAGGGAATTTAACTTATGCTGTACACTTACAACTTACATCAATACATCTCTGTTCCTTACACAGTGAGAAAGAAATATGACTACAGTTTCAATTTATTATGTGTTTCCTAATTCAATTTTGCTCTGAATTACTAATATTGTGGTACATAATTACCTAAATGAATAAATCAACCTAAGCTACTCACTAAAAAGAACATTAGTGTACAATATTAATTTTTGCCTGTACCCTGTCATGTTAGTTTAAAAGATTCCTTTTGCTACAATTAGGAGCACTTTCCTAGTTGTTAAAACATCCTTTTGCTAAAATACTTTCTCCACTTTATTTATTGTGTTTGGAGATTTCACAGTTGTTATTGTACCCAAAAGGATTGCTTTATGATGCTCAAATGTGTTACAGGGGGTTTTTTTGTGCATTTTTTGTGCATTTTTCTCGCTTTTAACTCACATACAGAAACCTGTAGAACAGAAAGATAACTGCTTAAAACTATAATCTGAAATATTATGGATTTTGGTTTACTTTTATCCTCTGTGCTTTCCAGATTCACCTTCAACTGTCAGTCTAACATGAGAGTCATTCTTTAGGCTTCTAAGAAGAAATCTAAAGTTAACACACATCATTTTTCAAGTGTTTGTTTTACAGAGGAAAGTACATAGATACACCTAAAGGAACTTCAGATCTTGGCCACAATATAAAGCTCAGCTTCTATCTAGTTCTACCAACTAAAACTTAAAAAAATCAGTAGCTATTAAAAGAAAAAAGATGAACTACCAGGATGAAGGAAAGAATAAGTTTATAATAAAAGAGAAAAAAAAAAAAACAGAGATGAAGAATAGAGTCTGTGATTTCTGTTGTTTCATTTTATCTGGAAGACTCCTTGTGTTCTGTCACCTGCTTAGGATTGCTCTCCAAGCCAAAGGATACACTTCCAGTGACATAAAAGAGACCTAAACCATGTCCCATTTGTATCTCCTCTCACAGAGGGCTGCTTGATGGGCCACAGGTGTATTTCAATTCAAATTTTAAAAAAACATTGTTGCTTCTCACAAAGATGCAAACAGTGGATCTCCACGTTCAGAGTCAGAACACGTAGGAGCTCTTCTGAAGTGATGTTGATCTCTCGCCATTATTCCAAGTCCTTTTAACAACTCCATTGCCATAATCTTTGACTATTACCATGACTGCTGAGAAAGAATAATCTTTGATTAAATTACATCATTAACCTGCAGCACTCCAAACCCCATAAGATTACAGGAGATGGAGCAAGAAACAGAACAAAGAGCACATTGCCAAAAGACTCTGACAAACGCCCTAGGCGTCCATGCCTTAGACAAATCCTACACTTACTAAAACAATTGCAAAATTAAAACTTTCCTTTTCTAACTGAAATACATTGACATTAATCAGCACAATGTCTTTGGAGTGCATGTGCAAAGAAAAGAGTACCATGCTTGAAGATAGCAAAATTAAAGTAGGTATGTTGTTTGCTACTGTAGTTCTTTAATACTAAAAAAATAGGTATAATAGAAAAATACAAAATGAAAATTAGGATAATGGAAAGTAAGTTGTTTGTACCATTGTGTTTATTCTGTAATTAATATCAGGACACCACAACTGCACCTGGAAAAGATAACTTACTCTTCTCAGTATTGCTATATCAGCAGTTGATTGGAAAATGAGGGAAACTCTTCTCTACACTGCTAAATTTGAAAATAAAGTTTCATGTAATGTAGATGTTAATAAAATTTATAACTGGTATAAAAAAGGGATAGATTGTCATGATATCATGACAAACAAATGTGTTTGGTTCCCTCCACCCCTGCCAATTTGGATTGTCAAAGAGCACCAGGCTTAGAAAAGCAGCATGTGTAAGTATATGGTCCTCCTTGGGAATATCCATTTCTTGTTAGCTAAGTTGCTAATTCATTCTCTAAAGTATTCCTATTGCTATAGTTCTCAAATTTTTTGTGTATATGCTTAGGCAAATTTATTGAGTGAAATCTGCTTTAAATCAATTTGTGCAAAAAGCTATACTTTAACTTCAATTTTAATACTTGAAGTAAATATACCTTTCACGAAGAAGATACTTTCTCTTATTCCTCAAAAGTCACTTAATCCGTTTCTATAAATGGGTAGGAGGAAAAATTTAATTTCAACCAATTCTTCTTTCATGTTTTGAATAATAGCTTGTTTTGTTTTTTTTTTTTTTTTTTTTTTTTTTCTTCTTCTCTGTGCTTTGAAGGAAAGGTCTGTGTGACAGCTAACAAAGCTGCACTGGCTTTGTAGCCCTCATTTTATGAGACGTGAGATAAGCTGCTCTCTGCATGGGTCTCCAGGAGTTCAGCTAGCCACAGCACATGGGCAGGCTCAGGAAATGGAGCCTTCCCCCCACTTCTGCACACAGATGTGTGCAGGGGGAGAGGTCTGCTGGGGAGGGACCCTGCAGGTCGCAGGCACAGCACGTAAAAGGAATGTGGGAGCTGGGTGATGTGTTCTTGGATGAACTGGGGGCTACACCATCATTCCAGTGCTCCTGCCAATGCAAGCAGAGCTGGTAAAGAGGAGACCACGGAGAATCCAGCGTGCAGCGTTCGTTAATGGGCTAGAGCTGCCTCTATTCAGCTGTTTCCCCCACTGCAGGAAATATCATCAGTCTATCCATCCATGACTTCCTGTGGCCAAGGAGGGTGGAGAGCCTGAGCAGTGACAAGAGGAGGCCCTGCCACCAGCAAGAGGGAGCGCCCAGCCACCAGCCTTACCCTGGGAGAACTTTCTGCTCATCACCTCCCTCCTTTCACTTTCTCCACGTTAATGCATATTCAAAAAATTCATCAAAATAACCAGAAGGCAAACTGCCACTGCATTGCCAGCCCTCATTCCTGAATAAGCTGCTCACAGTCAATTGCCTTTTTCCTAGTTTAATTTTCTTTGTGCGTTTTATAGTGCTCTGTGTGCTCAGTGACAATCACTTCAGCAAAGCTGCATTTCATTTCCTCTGACCACTAAAACTGTGATCTGCTTTACTTGCCTGAAACAAGTATCATGCACAGATTTTAATTATTTAGTCGTGATTTAGCATGCATGATATATGGGCATCATTATCAATGGCTGCAATATCTCTTCTTTTGGCTATTTAACACGGGGAAGATGCTCTTTGTTATTAACATCTGTTCATCAGGGACACAGACCTTCACAGCATTACTAGCACCTTCTGTTTTTGTCAGGAGAAAGGAAAGTGATCAAGAGCCTCATCAGAGCCTAATTTGGCACTGATGTGTTTTCCTTTCTCTTAACAGAGCCTAGATCTAAATTGTTCCTTAAAATTACTGTAGCTGTTGAAATACTGCTCAATAACTAGATCTGACTAGGGGTAGACTAAGATAGTACAGATACCAGTGTATCATTATTTAAATGTTATGGCTATTGGGGGGGGGGGGCTACAAGATGAAAAATAAGTTAATAAAAGATGTAGTGGAATTAGAAAATAAGATTAGTGAAGTACTTCAGCCGTGAAACCATCTCCTAGCTATGAAGAGATGGCTAATCTTATTTTCCTCCCACTAAGCTCATTCCCGTTTTTCTGCAGCCCAGTGAAGGCCTCACAGCAGAAATGTCCCCTTTACATTTGCCTTGTTACTGTAGCAGGCACTATTAAGCCTTTTAAAGATGGATCTGGGGTCCCCAGTAAAACGAGGCTCTGGTCCTTGGCTGCTGCTCTCCAGTGCTGTTCTGGCAGGGGCAGCAGCCCTTTGCAGAGGGGTTCCCCTGCTCAACTCTTCCCAGGTGGGTCAAACCCAAAGGGATGGGTGTACTTTGAGGACAAACTGAGCTTGAACTTTTTTTTGCACATCCTTCTTAAGGCAAAGGTAAACAAAAAACTGGATTTCTACAAAAGCATTTGATTCTGTGAGTGCTGCCAATACTAAGGGAATATAACAATGTTTCTGCTCCAGAGAAGGATCTCATTTCTTTCTAAAAGAAAACATCAAAATCTGATCATGTAGATAAAAGAGGCAACTTCTCATGAATATACTCTACGTGATTAAAACTCCAGCTCCCTATGGTTTAGACCTGGAAGACATTTTAATTATCTAACATCTTGCTATTTCTGGAATTTTGACTGCAAATGTGTCTGACATAGTGTTTCATGGAATATCCTTTCCTCATATAACACTTTTTTTTATACTCCAGATGTACAGTAAACAACAAAAGTCTGTTTTATCCTTCATCAGATGAAAGTGAAAGATAACTAAAAGAAAAAAAACCTTTTAAAGAATATATTTTAATCATAGACGTCCTGCTTATAATCTAAAATCCCATAACAATCTCAAGTATGCTTTATCAAGTAGACCCAAGCTACACAGAATTGAAAAATTCAAATATTAACAGCTACTACATTTTTTTTTTAAATAGGTGAAGAAAAGCCCTACATTGTTCTCATTTTCCCAGGAAAACAATATTCAGATTTTTTCACATAATTACTATTTTTAATCAATTTTAGCAAATATCAGTATCATCCTGTCACAAGTTAGCAGCAGAGAGAGAAAAAAATTACCATGATAATCATAAGCATGTTTTGGTTCTGAATACTTAAGTAAAAGCAACTTAATCACCAGGGTGATTTTCCAAATGTAATCCAGCCTATCGGATAAAACTGCTGCTAATAGTTTGCAAATGAGAACATAAATGCAGCATATGAAAGGTAGATCTCAAGCTTGCAGTGGGATGTCTTTGAAGTTTATATTATATTGATCACGTAAACGGTGTTTTGAAATCAGGGAGTTACTATATACACTGCATGAGAAATATGAAGGAACTCGGAGTCTGTGCCAAAAGGTTTGAGTGGTTTCTAAAATTACCTTATCACTTAAACTTTAGCATTGGACTAATGTTTTATATAGCTAAAATATTATCAAACACTTTCTCAGGGGCTAATCTAAGAAATAGATTAGTCCCTGAGTTTACATGATATGAAGCAAATGTCTGACATATATCAGACCAGGTTTTGGCTTACAGAAAATGTCTGTGCAGTGGAAGTGAGTGCAGTGACAGTCTGGAGGAGCTGGAGAAGACGGGAGCCGGGGCAGGGCTCACCTTTACTGCCCAAGCAGGATTTGCTGCTCCTCGGGCAGGGTGTGCTGGCTGCACCTGATCTGGGACCTCATGGCAGCTGGCACCCAGAGCTGGGCCAGCACAGCCCTGACACTCCTACTGCTGCCATGGCCATCACCCCAGCCAGATCAAGAATTCCTTCAGCATTTGCAAAAAGGTTTGTAAAACAAGCCTCTAAACTAAGGGTGGAGGGGGTGTAAGGTAGGACTACATTCCAAGAGGAAATACCTAGTGAATTCATATGGTCTTTGTGAAACCAGATGAACCACTCTGATGATAATCTAGCTTGTCTTTGTGCACGTATGTACATCTATACATTCATCCACTGATTCCACAGCGTACCTTTAGTAAGCCAGCTTTTTTAAAAACAGTCATTTCAGACCCATTGTATGTGATGGGCTTCATATGATATCCTGGTGCTTGGCAGCAAACACCTTCAGAAGAAGTTATTAAGTTAAACATTACTAACATAAAATTAAGAAATACTATTATTCTATTTGCATTGTCAATGAATTGCCTGTTAGTAAGTAGAAAGGATATTATTATTTTATGTCTGCTGCCTTTTTTCTGTTCACTTAGGGAGAAAGGGGCTTTTGGAGGCTGATGTGGTCAGCTTTCAGTCAACCAGATTTGGGTTATTTGTGCAGGAACATGGGTGCAGGAACAGTTCAGGACCGACTGCCCAGGTGCAGCAGCACTGAGACTGCTCTCAGGAAGAGGCAAGTACAGCTGGTCTCCTGTCACACAGGGCCTGAGCCAATAAACCATCCAGATCTATGATGGCTGTGTGTGTGCTCACCTCCTGCCTTGCCTGGCTGTGTTTCCATGGCAGGAGGTAGAGGAGAGATAAGTTATCTCAAAGCCAGTCAGATCCAGCTGGGGTCTTCTAAGTCCACTCAGGTTGTGCCCATTGAACAGAACATGTGGAAATACTTTTTTTGGTAACGTCAGATTTCCAAAGGGCTATTTTGGACTTTACTATAGTAAAGTCCATGCAACCAGGTGTTAGAGCATAATGCAGGTATACCAAATAGCTCTGCAGGATACAGCTTTGATACAGCAAAACTCATCCTGTTTTGGAGCTACTTGGTTAGCCAAAGCGAACCAAGCCTGATTTCTCACAGAGGTGCTGTGAGATGTACGTGTGCTGTGCTGGATTTGAATTCTATAACACTTCTCTGAGCATTTGCATCAAATGTCACCAAGCTCCTAATTCTTAGTGAGGAGGGGACTGTGGAGAGCTGCTGGCACGCACACATGACACGCAACCCACTGGGGGCTGCTGCTGAACTGCTCTAACCAACACAAACTCTGGTAGCAGTGCTTCCAAGCTGAGAAAAAGCAGAGGGTCTGGAGTAGGTTCTGCAAGCACCATGTTTGACAAAAATACTTATCTACTGCTTCTTCCCAAAAGCACTATCCAAACTCTGTACTCCTCGGAGAACAGGAATGTTTAAAACCTGTGTCTGGGGCAAAGAGAGCTTTCAAAATGTCTCACATGCTAAACTCTGATTCTGATCCATAAATTTCCCTACACTTATGCCAGTTCTTCTAATTTGTGTAATGTCATTAGAGTTTTCTGAGAGACTATTTCTACTTAACATCTCTGCATGTCAATCCACATAGAAAAATCATTCACACACAGTTTTGACCGTAATGCTCTGATCAGGTAAAAAGTTTTTTGGCTATTGAAACCTACTTCTACTTCTTGCCAATTCTTATGTTAGCAAAAATAAATGCAGGGCATTGAATTTACAAAAGGGTTTTTTCCAATGAACTGTAAGTAAGTAAACTTATGACAGTGCCTGAAAAATTCTCAGGTAACCCATACCACATTTCACCTTCAGAATGAAACTTATTTACTTCTGAACCTGGGTGGAGAAGGTTTGGGTTGTCAGTGTGCCACCTGTGAAGGGTTAACAGCAGCACTGACCCTGTGCAGCTGGGGGGCAACTCCACCCTGGGTGGGGCTACCAAGTTCTGCAGGCTAGGCTCGCCTGACTTTGCTTCCATGCAGAAGCCAAGGAAGGAAGTGATTCTAGGAATTGGGGAGAAAACAGCTGATTTGGAGGCTTTCCTTGTGTTCCTTGGCTTAGAAACTGGAGTTGTTGGCTAGAAGTGGTAAGTGATTTACATGGATGTTATAGTCACAAACTCAGGCTAGGTAAAGAAGAATGGTGCTGTTTTAAAGAGGGTTGGAAATAAGGAACAGATGTTTACGAATAAGAGAGTTCCTGGTATCAGGTTAGTCTGTTGAAGTGGTTATCCCTGTGGCTCCCAACTCCTATCACCTCAGGGATTCTAAGGAATTTTAAGCTGGTTTAGTGAGATGGAATGTTTGGCAGAGTGGAGGGTATTCATTCATAGTCATCATGAATAAGAATAGGCAAGTGTGGACCTTCAAAAGCTTGCTGGCTGATTCCCTGAAAACCAGTTTTCCAAAAGCAAGTGGTTGTATATTATTGAAAGACAAAACACTCAGTCAAGAAAAAACTAATTGCTATAAAATGTTTTATGTGACTACTCTAAATGCAGCAGAGATGTAGTAATGTAGGCTTACAGTTTGGAAAGGGTAGGAATACATCAGTTCCTGCATTTTGACATGGCTTTGTTGCACAGTGTTCCAAATCAAGTAGAGTTACCATGATGGGAGGCTAGTTTTGTGGTATTGGATGATGGAGCTGGGTTGGTTTGCTTTATTCCTTCATTCAAAACCAAGTTGTGACAGATGATAAAATAACATCAAAACAACAAAGTTTGTGGAGTGCAAGCAGTAGTAGGTCATGTGTTGAGATACTGTCTTCTGTGTGTTTTCTCTCTGCTCTGGAAGCAGCTTTAGAGCTCGAAGGGCAGTGCAGTCTACTTAATCATTGCTAATCCAAGAATTCAAAACACAGAAAACCGTTATTTATGCCATGAAATTGCTCCAAAGGTTCAAATGTCTTATGTGCCAGCACAGCAAGTTTCCCTTGAGGTTCTGTCAAGACGGAATTTAAATGGCTTTGCGTCCAGGTAATTCCAGGCAAATTAGCTTCAACCACACTGAACCTGGAAAATTGCCTCGTTCAGGAAGTGGTGAGAGTCATGCCTAGAAAACCCCACTTGTATTCTGCTCCAGGGGCTGGGTATAAATCTTTAGTGTTCTCATTAATCTTTTAAGCTGGGGAACATAAACATCTGGAAGCTTGCACTTTCAGAGTCCTGTAACAACATCTCCAACTGGTTATTTCACTTCTTTTGTCTATAATAATGCCCCATTTTATTCCCCATATATTATTCATATATACCTTAAATTTAATCACCAACCCACTGAAGTTAAACTCACACTGCACCTGAGATATAAACACCATCACACTGGAGTTGAGAACACATGATGGCTTATCCATAATTACTCTCTTGTTGAGGTAAGGTTCACACCTTTATTTTGTGATGCCACCAAAGCTTTTCTAGTTAGCAGAGCTTTTTCATACCTGTACAAAAAATGCAAAATGTTCTTTTTCTCCTGGGTCCTTTCTGTGCAGGGAAATACTTTTTTTCATTTCATGTTCAGGCTTCTAGTTAGCTGTTTTCTGCCAGTTTGAAAGTGGAGTTTGCTAATTAGGGATGTGCTTTTGATTGCTGGAAGCACTCAGGGTGTGTCCTCTATGCTCCCCACGCAAAAGTGCTGCTTGGAGGCTCCTCGTGTTCCACAGGGAACATCCCTTGCACCAGCCAGCAGTTTGTGCCCTGTGCTCCTCCCAGCTGGCAGTCTCTGTCTTCACTGGCTCCCTGCACAATTTGGTGATTTCAGTAGTGAGAAAAGACCCCACTATAGACTTGGCAGAGTATTTTTAGAGACAACTCTTTGGTATTGTTGGGACAGAGTTTACACCAGTGCCCTGTGCAGCAGGGTGCTGTGCTGTGCTGGCACCGTGCCTCTAGGGCAGAGGACTTCTGCTACAGCACTCAACATCCCATGGCACCATGGAATCAAGCTGGCCTTGTAAGTTGGATATTCTGGTCAATTACTGGAATTTACATGAAGGTCTCTGGTCTTTCTTTACCTGCTGCTCTCTCACCTGTTCAGAGTCACAGGTTTCCACAGATATTTTTTGTTGCTTACCTGTCTCTTTAGTTTTTCAAGAAGCATATTTTTTTGCTATTTTTGTGTTCTTGGTTCTCTAGTCTGTTCAAGTCACCATGTGTTATTCAGCTGTCTTGAGTTTTGCCTCCCTTTAATAAATAGATATACATTTGTGTGGATGTGGTGCTTAGGGACACAATTTAGTGGTGGACTTGGCAGTGCTGGCTCAGTGGCTGGGACTCCATCTTAGAGGACTTTTCCACCCTAAAAGATCTGAAAATCTATGTGTGTGTGTGTATATATATATATATTTAGATATATATGTAATTCTGGGTTGGAAGGAACCTTAAAAACCATTCAGTTTCAACCCACTACCATCATGGGCAGGGAACCTTCCACTAGACCAGCTTTCTCAAATCCCTCTCCCCCCTGCCCTTGAACACTTCCAGGGATGGGGCATCCTGAGTCTCTCTGGGCAACCTGTGCCAGCTCCCCACCACTAAAGATATGTAAACAAAATCTTCTTTCTTTAATTTAAAACCATCCCCCCTTTTCATAACACTATCTGCTTGAGGAAAAAGTAGTTCTCCCTCTTTTTGAAGCCCCCTTTAACTACTGGAAGGTTGCAGTCATATAGAATAATAAGCAATAAATTTTGAGTGGACAGTTATTTGCAGGATGCACTTTTATCTTTTTTTCAACTTGTATTTTTTCAGGCCACTAAAAAAACCCTGGGTCTGAGAAAGAAACAAATGACACAAAAATCCAGGCATGAAGTAATCACCCTTAAGTGGCCTAAAAGCTGCTTAGGTGCAGGAGTTTTCAGTGTCTAATTAGTAAATTTCATATTTATTCAGCTAAAAAGTGCTAGAAGTGTTTTGACTCTTTTTATGGTGAACATTCTTTGACTTTTTTTACAGGAAGCAGAACGAAGTTAAATGCAGAAAAAAATTGTCTTTTGTCAGTAATAAACATGAAAATGTTGGTGCTTTGTTCAATTTCTCTGTATTTTCATATGCTTTTTATGGAGATAGTATATGTACTTGCTGCTTGTAACAGAGGTCTCAACTTTTCTCCAATCCTTTGTAATGCCTGGAAGTCAGTGCATAAGTTGAGTGAGAAAATTTATTTAATTTTGTTGTCTGGCCATAATTGAATCCACTAATATTGTTCTAATGCTGCCTTTGTTACAGAAATCACTGTGATGAATGCTGTATCTCACCTTACGTTATCTTCAAGAAAAGCCTTTCATGCTTATGTATTTAATTATCTAGCGTTCTTTTAATGTATTTGTCAAGCAATCTGAAATATATTATTACTATACCATATTTGCAGTAGTATCTCCACATAAACAAATGTGCTTCTTAACTACAGCATTGAGAACTCCCTCTGGTAGGGTTCCCAAACTGCTCTGCAGGTTGCTGGCTGCAGCAGACTACCAAAACAAATCTCTTACCATGATCAAGGTCAGAGCCAGGTCAGTCATTCACAGAATATTACATCTCTTCTTGGAAGCAGGAAGCATTTGATATTTGATTTCCCCATGCACCGTTCTTTGATGGATTTTCCTTTTCTTTCCTGCAGAGGGAAGAAACTGTTATGTTAAAACTGTTATGTGTATTTAAATGTAATGACTGATATTTATTTAATATTGATAGTGTCCTGGAAAACCATTAAGGAAATGCATCTTCTGGCTCTGCAAAAGTGTGTAGTGTGCTATTCTCCTGGAGTCTAAGGTAATCCTTTGTGGGAAAAGTGTGTTCACCTGAGGACACTGCTCGAGGTGGTTTGCAATCACATCAGTTATTTCAGTAAATGTTTAATCCCCAAGCAGACTTTGGCAATGATTTATGAAGGATCTGGGAGAGGAACGCTGCTACCACTTTAGATGGCCAGGTTACCTGGGTAATTGTGCTAGGTTCATTTGCCAGGGTAAAACTGAGGTTTCATTTTCTGTATACATATATGACTACAGCTACAGAAAAGTGACTGGTACTGTGACTGAAAACTGAGCATTCTTCAAAATCCTTTCTCTCCTACATTTCTGGTATCAAAAATAGCAAACAGATTACTCAGTCTATGGAAGAAATCCCGATTTTCATTTATTCTTCTCCCTTTTACATTCAGAGTTAATAAAATGTTTATTTTGCATTGTTTTGTGATATGTAGATTTTTTTTTTTTTTTTGTCCTGAGTTCTATCTGCTCCACCTTCCCCTTCTCTGGTTCTTTAATGCTAGGGCTACCAGTGTCTTCTGATAAAAAGAATAATTAAAAATCTGGATAGGTTGTTGGTATCTTTCATCTTCCTTAAGAAAGTGGTCTCTTGTTAGCATGTTGCAAGTGTTATGGCCGTGGACTGGAGGAAAAGTTCTGGGTTTATGAGGTCAGAAATGATTAAAAACCGAGTTAACTGAAGTCATGTTCCTGTCTGTGACAAGACTGAGGGAGGGGCTGTGTGTTACAGAAAGGAAAGGTGGGAAGTCTGATGAAGACTGAATTTGTGTGAATCATGTCATACTGGAAAGGAGCGAAAAAATGAGGGAAAAGCCAAATACTTCAATGTTGCTGGTCATTTTAATCTTGCTGTGTGGAAATCCTGGGTCATGCAAATAGAAATACCAAAGATACTTTTCCTAACTTGAAAAAGGGTGTAATCAATGATAAATTGTACTTATCTTGGCATTTGTGTCTTGTTATTCATGAGAGATGAAGACTGAAATAGGAAGTAAATCCCAGTACAGAGTGCCTGTGATGGATGGTTGGCTTTCTCTTATTGTTGCTTATAGTTCTTTAACTGCTTGTCATTAAAGACTAAGATGGTAGAAGAGGAAAACTGCCTTGGAAGTTTTTATGGCTCATTACCTTCCTATTTATTCTCTTAGCCTCCAGTGTGCTGGGCAAGATATTGAAGATCTCTGTTGTTCTTGGAAAAAAAACCTAAAAACAATCTTCACTAATTTCTTTGCAATCAGTTTTATAGTTTAACTGACCAGGAAGCTGAGGTTGAGTTCAGGGATGCCAGTCACATTCCATAGTTATTTTTGGCTAGGGAGCCTAATATTAGAGACAGGCACTTGTGCCAGTCTTTCATGAGGATGGTGACTGTCAATGGCAGAACCATGTGTGTGATTTTCATCACTTGCATTAAGTCAGAACCTGAAAAGGTAGAGACTTTCTTCTGTCGCGGGAATCTGTAGGTGCTGGATTAGTGCAATAAATACAGTGGTCTTTTATCTAAACAGCCTCCCTCACTGAAAGAGAAACACACAGACGCACATAATGTACCTTTTTGGTTTCTTCTCTCCAATTATGCTAACAAGCTTCATGCTGAGAAAGGATTAGGGCTGATGGACAATCAAAGACAATGCTTCCTTCTTGGTAAAAAGGTGTGAAAAGATACAGGCACTGGGGCTGGAGTTATTAGGCATACCTGCAGGAGGCCATATGACTAAGCTGGGCCTTGAGAGACCGCAGTATAGAAATTGCTTAGTCACTATTCTAAGCTCTTCAATGACATCTTGAACACCTTTTGATTCGAAGGCAAAGCCACAATGCAAACATTCCCCTGGCAGGGGAATTCTGCTCAGTGTTTGTGGCTCAGCGGGGCAGCAGGACACCTGGCTGAGTAAAATTCCCAGTGGGAGACCCGCGCTCGCCCTGCCAGCAGGGCACGGGCACCTGCAGGCGCTCGGAAAGCAAAGCTGCAGATTAAAGAGGCAGGAAGGTTCTGTGGAATAAACCCTCTGCCAATTTCATTCTCTATTGCATAGAAGGAGAGGAGCAAATTAAAAGGTAGAATCAAAGGAAATGTTAGGTAAGTCCCTCTCATACTTTTTACTAACTGTACTATTGCTTCTTTGGAACTCTTCAAAATGCCAAAGCAAGATGGTCAGGGAGAGACAAAATTTATTGCTCAATTGTATTGCTAAGCAATTATGACTTTCTTCTAAAAAATTAAATGCTTCTGCAATTTCAGACTCTTTATCTTTAGTCAAGCTTTCCTGAAGATATTTTACTTTTAATTTCAACAAGAAAGATTTAAAGATTGAATCGATTTTATCTCATCTTTGTAGCTGACTGTTTATTATCCCTTTAAAATGTATTCCTGAGTTTTTGTGTGCAGTTCCTTTGGAACTCCGTAATTACATCTTGCCTGCTTTCTGCCTTTGTTACTAACCTGTGAAACCCAGTGGTCTCCAACTGAACTAATCATAAAATACTATGTAAACATCTTCCTGCATCAAGGATATATATTAAGTTACATTCCACACAGACAATGAGAAATAAAAATATTGTAACTGAGAAATGGGTATCTAATACAAATGTTATTAATGTACCTCCCAAAGACTGCTCAGAGGCAAAGGTGACCGCAGGGGTGGAGGTGGATGGTTACAGGCTGCCTTCTCTAACATCTGTGTAAATACTGGAGTGCTGGCCCCTCTAAGTTACAAGGGCTGCAGTTTCAAATATTAAACTACAAAAAAGTCTGTGACTGTACTAAAGAAATTGCCTTTAGTATCTTTTCTTTTTTCTTTTTGGCTGCTGGTATTAAGAAAAATACCAGAAGACCACCAAGGAAGAAAGAGGCAGGAAAAGGACATAGGCATAATGAATGAATGAATGCCAAGATTTTATTGACACAGTAGTGGCTCATACTCTCTGTTCTCTTTGTGGAGATGTTACCCTTTGGATATTGATAACAATAATCCTCCAAAGAACCATATTCACAGGACTTGTAACCACTCTAATTATTATTAAAAGGAAAAAAAAGCACCCTCTTTAAATCATATTATTTTCCCCAAAAGCCAAATATCCTGAACATTAAAACAGCAAAGCAGAATGTTTAGAATAAGTTTTGATATCAAGGAGAGACAGTTAACTGTTAAAAATAACCTTAAAATGATCATTACTGTAGAGGTACTGATAGCCTGGAGGAAGGGATCAGTAGGTTCAAGATGGAAAACTGGGAGGCTAAAGATCTGTGTTTCATTCTTTCTCTTCCAGTTTTTCTTGGCAGCCTTCTCTGAAGGACTATTTAAAATTCACGTAAATCTGACTTTTTTGTTTTCACCTCCAGCTACAGGCTCAGTTTGCAAACTGGTGTCATGATGCCCGTGTAAAAATGCAAATATGAGTGTGTGTTACAATTTATAAATTGCTCCAGTGTATTGCTTTAAGAATGTATGGAAGGAAAATGTTGAATAATATAGATATAGCCTGCTATATATGTGTAGGAAGGTATGATAATAGACTGGAAATCACCACTTCTAGATGTCAGACTAGATGTCTTCAGTGGAAGGAAATGTTGACACAGGGAGGTCTCAGGACCACTTGAAATGAACTAATATCGGTAATAACCAAATTAGAGAATATTTCAGGTTTTACAGTGCAAATACTTAATTTATGATTATACTTAATCTAGGTAAAAACTGCTTTTTAAAGCAGAATTCTTAATAAATTTGGGCAGAGTATAAAAAAACCCATTAGATTGATCAGAACTCTTTTGCTGAGCATGGGGAAGTATTGTGGCATTATTTTAGAAGTTCCTTTAAATGAGATGGCTCCATAGTGCATGCGGATTTTTTTTAAAGGAAATTGTGAGGTCTAGTACTGATCTGGAGAGATTTTCCATTGATATCTAATCATATCTAAGACCATGATTTTATCCGTAAACACCGCTTTGAATATTTTCATTTTGTTCCTCTTGTGTTTTTATATTTACCTTAAAAGCATCTATTTCATGGCAATACAGATTTAAGTTCCAGTCTAAATTGAAGCTTTTATCTTTTGGTTTCTGTTGGAGGTGGGAGGGAAGGAACACAGGACCAGGGAAAGAAGTACAGTACAGAATTACTCATACATTAGTGATAAGGTAATTTACCTGGTTAGTACAGAGGTTAAGTTGGGTTTTTCTTTTTTTTTTTCTTTTTCCTTTTTTTTTTTTTTTTTTAATTGGAGGTAAAAGGCAAAAACTCAGAAAATTCACAGCCATGCAGGTAAACCCAATTTATGCACAGCATGTGGTTCTGTAAAGAACTCCTTTAAGTTGTATTGATCGTGGTCTTCCCTGTGATAGTGTCAATGGAATAATTGATATAAAACGCCCAAACAAACAAACAAACAAAAGAAAAATCAACCTCAAGACACTAAAGAACCCACAAACTTTAATTTTTGTGATAGTTGAATGAATCTGTGTTTTGACAAATGAAGATCAGCGAGTTTGACTTTAATTTTAAAAGCTTGTCTCCAGAAGAAACCAAATACTCTTCAATTTAAATAGAAAAATTTCCTAGCATCCCTTCTTTCTGTACCATGGTCTCTCAGAGGAGCCCTGGGTGGCACAGTACAGTTCAGTGGTGATGTACACGTAGAGACGTGCAGGGTATCCTGGTGAGTGCATCTCTTGTGCAGTGATGCTGCCTCCAGATGCCCAAACGTAATCCAGCTCTGTGCTGCACAAAACTGATCTGTTATTGCCTCTGAAAAAGGCAAAATTTGAATCACACCATATTAGAATATTTGAAACAGCTGGGCCCAGAAAGGTACAAAATTATATATGCAGCTGCAATAGTGCCAATGCTGTGTGCGTATATGAAGATTCTGATCGTCACACTGGCAGAATATTGTACTGAATTCCAATACAATATCTTTAAGTCCATAGACAATACTGCTATCAACTTGTTGCTGGAGGTGAGGCTCATTGCTTAGTATTAGCAGCACAATTCTTCTCCTTCCACTGTTTGCTAGCTCTGATTTCAGTGAAGCAAGTCCTGACTGTTCATGGTGTTACTCAGATGAAAGTTTTTAGGCCACTCAGCTGGTATCCAACTCCGCCATAGCCATCGTAAGGAGGCAGAGAGTAAGATTTGAAATTAATCCCCTTGTATTATGGAATAAGACAATTTAGCCACTGGGCTATTGCATAAAAAAGTGTCTGGCTTATTGCATAAAAAAGTGTCTGGCTTTTTGCAGGATGCATTTATTGGAAAGATAATTGTTCTGGCGTATTCTGAGCACAGAAGCCTGTGCCAGCCTGGTCTGGGACATGGGATGAGAGGCAGGAGCACTGGAGTGAATGGCACAGAAGTGTTGTGCCACCATTGGATGCCTCTTCCCAATGACTTTCAGATGTGTAACAGGATCTCTTCTTCCTTGCTCATGAAATAGCTGGTTAAACCTGGTACTGGATGAACCTCCTGCTTTCAGCTGAAATGAAAGCAATATTTTTTACAGAAGTATACTGCTTTATTGACAAGGAAACAAGCATATTTTTTATTGCATCAACATTCACCGTTTGCCAAATTTTTAATTGGAAGTTAATGATGTATGGCTTTTCTAGTAACTAAATGAATATTTGAACCACTGCAAGTTGCTTTAATAATTGTTCAGCTAATCGTTTAAATTGTCTTTACTTGTGCAAAGTCATATAAATGGGAAAAATTAAAAATTAATCAGCTTGATTTACGTAACTAAAAGCTGCCATCTAATGGATATTTTTCAATAGAAGACAGCAGTAATTATGCCGAAAAAAATTCATTCCTGTAGTTTGAACGATTATAGCAATTTCCACCGGGGGATTTCGCAGTCAGGTTCCAGTTCTGGGCAACAGTGATTAATATAATGGTTATTAATGAGAATTCATTTTTGTACATCGAGGGGTGTTTGGGTGTCAGTGTTCGAAAAGCAGTGTGGTTAGCATATTAATTATAAAAGATAGCATTGGGCTGGTGACTAAGTAACTATATTGATTTTTTTTCTCTTTTTCTGTGATGTGAAAGGTCAATTAGACTTATAGAAACAATGGAGCCTTCACAGCAGGAACCATCGTTTCGCTGTGCTGACATCTTTTTAGCCATGTACAAAGTTCATTAAATGTGCAAAGGTAGTAATGTTAAAAGGAAGCAAGTGATTGGGTCAGAGGTCACCAGCCACGGCAAGCTGACAGCTGCTTGTGGATTACACCACGGGAGCTAAGTAATAGTGAGAATTGCCTTTCAGGTTGCCCACTGGGACCAAGGGGAATGAAGTCATAAGCAGCTAATACTGTTGGGTTAATTAAAAGGAATATTGACAGCAGCTTTGTTTGTCTTGCCCTGAATGGGATGCTGTTAACCCAGTATTTTATTGGGTTACATAACATTAGTGAGTTTTTGTCTTTAATAACAGATTGCCAAATTTTAACATCCACAGTGTTCCAGGAAACAGGTATTGAACCAAACACGTCTGACACTTGTACAGCATTCTATTTCACTGTCTCTGTTCACACTGTCATGTTGTCAGATGTGACCAGGTTATTTTCCTTCCCACTGGAGCCAGCTCTCCCAAGTGTTAATGCCCAGGTGTTTTCACAAGAAGCTTACCAGCAGCTGAAGGTCTCCCCTTCCCAGGATATCAGATCTTACTAAATATAACCGTGCTGTTTGTTGTCCCATTCATTTGGTCGGGTATCTATAAAACTTTTAAGCTTTTGAAGCTCTTCAGCTTCAGTCATGTTTAACAAAGTAAGATTCGAAGCATGCTAGGCAAAACCAAAATCCCTGCATGAAGGGCAAGTATCATAATTTAGGACTTGGTACGAATTTGGTTTGTATTGTTCTAATGTTTGTGGAATAGCCGAGTAAAGCATTCATAATCATCCTGGTGAAATTAATAACTTTAAGAGCACATCTGTGAAGATTTCAAAATTGATTACCATCGCTGCATAAAAATGACAGGTTTTCCTACTAAATGTTCAGGAGAATAAACCTACATTTTAATAAGTTTTCAAAGTGTTTTTCTTCACTGTTATGCTGAAAACATTACCTATATGCTAGATGTGACTAATTTGTTTGTACTCTTCATCTCAAAACAGCAGGGTTTTTACTTTTCCATGCTGAAAAGAAAGAACTTGATGTGAAGTCTCCATGTAGCAATATATGTGTGATTGCTTCGGATTTTGTGTGATCGTTCTTTGATTTCAAAACGAGCTCAGAGCTGGCAGTGCAGAGACGTACAGGTAGACTTCAAAGCTGACTTTTTTCTTCCATTTTCCGTTCTGACACTACTGTCCCTTTGGTTTGTTTTGCAGAAGCCTAAAGTAATACATACTTCATTATCTAACAGTGTTAGCACAAAATGGAAGCAGAAATATAATTACTCTCTCTATTAACCAAGATATGAAAGAACAGTGAAGATGGATTCACTCCTGGCATACACAAGAGAGGCATATTATCAACTGTACTCATATGAGAAAAATGTAAAAGCATGCACTATTGTGATATAACCAGATTCTTATGAAATAATAATTTCTACATTTTGAAAACTGTTCTTATTGCAAATCAGGAGTTCTGGGAATGGTAGGAGACTCAAAAGGAGTCGTACATCTAGATTATTAGAGCATCTTGTTTATGCTTTAAGGGCTGGATTACTTAAACTGTGAAAAGGACAAGTTTGACATCTGACAGAAGCTTGCCTTCTGATAACCAAAATGATCTTGCCTTTCTGCATTGCATCACTAATGTAGGTGTAGAGCTGCAGTCAGCTCTGTGTTGGTAGTGAGACAGCTGAGGGTGTGCACTCTGCACATTGAGCTCAGGTTGTTAATGACAGTCACCTCATTATTTCTTTCAGTGACTCTTCTCCAGTACCATTCTGTGGCACTGTATGAATTAAACTCTCACTCTGGGCTGTAATCATTGTCTTGTAAAAATCTTTACAGTCAAAGCATCCAGGGATGCCCTATAATAGCAATCTTTTGCTGTATGCTATATTAGGAAGTAAAACCTCTTATCTTAAAGGAAGTGTCTAAGCTCTTAAGAGTTGTTAAGACTCTATAGCCCTGTGAGATGCAGAAATTTTGCGCACGGTCTTTATGCAGAGTCTTACCCAACATCTCAAAGCTGCACAGTACAACAGGTTTCTCAGGGCAGGGCCTTCACGTCCCAGCTTAGTATCCCCATTGTAAATTCACCTGCTCTTTTTCAAGGACTGAGTGCCGTGTTGGTTGAGGCAGGGTCCACCAAGCAGTAAAACTCCCTGCTTCTATAAAAACTGCATAGTAATTGCTCAATGGAAGCCCCAGCAGACATCTAGAAAGTGAGATGTGAAAGCAGATTCTGTTGGCAAATAGAGTCTCTGAGGTAAAGCAATATATGCACGTTCAGTGGATGAGCGCTGTGCTCCAAAGAGAGAACTTGACACTTGTGTTCACATCTTTCACAGTTCTCATCTGCGAGTGATAACTTTTGACACCACTGCCTGTGTGTGAAGGGTACTGATGGCCAGAGTAATGCACAGCTCCTGTCCTCATGGTGTAAGGCTGGCACCTGAAACCAGTGCAGCCCTTCTAATGAAATACCTCCGTGGGCTTGCACTCCAAGTTTACGTGATCTAATTTGAAGACAGTAAGTGGGTCATATCTAGTACCTAAGCATGAGCCTTCATCATTAGTGTGCCTGTTATCCAGTGTTGTGTAGCATATCTGCAGGGGTGCAATCTTGCCTCTGGGTGTCCCTGATATTTGTGGTTACTGATTAGTTGCTGCCACTGGTTCTTCTTGATAAATTCCTCATGAGGAGGTGAAGACTTGCAGTAGCCTGATGTCGTGATGCACTGAAAGCGTGTAATGAGCAGCTTTTTCAGGAACACTAATTTGTATGTTTTTTCATAGATATTTTTCAAGGATCTGTGTCTGACTTGTTGACCGAGATTTATGTACAAAAGCAGCATTACCCAAACTCCACCTGCAGCATGGGTTATACTTCAAAGCTGATGCTGCTCACAAAGCATTCTTTTGTCTCCACAGTGGATTTATTACCTGAATATCAAGTTGGCTGAAAAAAGCAATGGAGAGTGGAGGATTTTAAAACCAATGAAATTAATTCATCTCCCTTTGTAGTGGCCACAAATGAAATATATTCTCAAAGTAGCAGGCTTTTATTGTGAAGTGATCAAAAGGTTTTGCTCTATTGCGTGTTAATTCATTAAAAACTAACGGGTGGACACGTGAGATCTGTTGAGCCTAGACCACTGCACGCTAGCACCATGCATTTCTCCATGGCTGGGCACAAGCCAGCTCCAAACCCCGTGCCTGAACTGCCTGGCAGATGTCCCCGTGTGCCAATGTGTCACTGCTGCTTCCAGGCGCATGCTGGCCCCCAGCTGCCCTTCTGAGCCACGGCTGGCTCTGCGCTGGCTCCTCAGCCAAGGGATGACATGGTTCATGTTCTGTGAAGTCTGAGAAATGCCTGATGTCTGACAGGGACACCACGTTGACATCCCATGGCAGCCTGCCTTTCAACCAGTCTGTAGATTTACAGCTTTCAGCAGATATGCTTCTGTGAGGGAATGTGGAGCTCTTCTGGACTGCCCACTCTTCCATGTCATATTTCTGAAGCTCCTTCCAAACAGAATATTTTATTCTTTTTTGGTTTTTTTACCCTATTTTTTTTTTCTCACCACAAAGAATGTTTTGATCATGTAAGATGAAGTCATCACTTTATTCTTCTGAACATTCTCTGGTCTAGATATCGCATATTATTTTCCCCCTATTTTAAAGAGTATTTATGGAGAAAGTGCTCCTTAAGTAGAAAGCCCTGTTACTAAGATCAGAGCTTAGCTGTAAGCTGCAAAAGTTAGACAAAAATTATTCTACTTTTTCAGACATTATTCCTTCTCTGTGTACCTTTCTGTTGCCCTTCAGGGTGATGTCACAGTTTTTTCACTTATAAGTAACTGCCTTATTTCAGTGTTATATGAGAAATGAAGAAATTATGCAAATTCCTCCCCACTCGATTACAATGTCATGAGCTTGAGGAGAAATGAACTCGTTTATTTGGGAGAAATATGCCATCCCAATGGAAGTGTGTGGCTGCCTGTTACTTTTCTATGAAAAGATAATGGTGTAAAAAAAAAAAGGGGGGGGGGGAAAATTAGTAAATATTCTTTTCTTTAAGCTTCTGTTTCAGGAATGCTGTCTTAGTGCAGAAATAGCATTTCTTCACATCTGCAAGCTTTCTTACTGAATCTGTAAAAACCAATAGGATTAAAGCATGTGATTTAATCTGTTCATGTGCCTAGTGGTCCCAGGCCTCTTCACCTTCTTCATAAAGCTGTTTGATACCAAATCTTGATTTGCTATTCACTTATGCTTAGTGGCTTGTGCAATTCTTGAGCTAGATCCTCAGATTTATATTGGTTTCTAAATTGTTCAGTGGAATATAACCCAGTATTATATGTTAGATTTTTGAAAAGTTAACTCAATCTGGTTATCATCATGCTTGGGGGGGGGGTGGTGTGATGTGGGGGAAGAAAGGTTGTGCTATTCATGTATGCTATGAATCTATTCAATTTAAAAAATAATTGTGAACCTCTGCAATGGTGGAACACAGTCCTATCCCCTTTAGGCTGAGAGAAAATGACCTCCTGGCTATGTATTTTTAGGTTCTCTCCACTAACCTGTACCATAGTTTGTGAAAATAGAGTGGTAAAAGCTGCAAACTTCAAAAGTAAAAAAAAAAAAAAGTACACATTGTTAACCAAAAGTCAACAGAAGCAAAGGTCTTCTGGTCTTTAGGAAAAGCGATACCAGAAAATAGATATTCTGGTGTTCTAAAAAAGCTAAAATTTACCTTTTTACTCTTTTCCTTTAAATCTGAAAATTAAACTACTTTGAATTACTTCCAGATATTTAGCCCTACATACAAATGCAAACTATCATACCATTCCCCTTGACTCAGTATCCTGGCTGTAATCAAGGATGGTATTTAAAAGAAATGGCTGAGTTATGGAGTTAACGGTCCCCAGGGACAGCTTTTCTCTAACCCTCATTATTTAGATTTGGCTTATATTCCACAGCATGATGTTAAGCAACTAAGATACATCATAAATGGAGAGGACATCTCAGTTCTGACAAGCAAATTATTTAGGGATTTTTTTCAAAACTTATTATAAATCAATCTACATTTCTTAAATGGAAAAACCATGAAATTCTGGAACAAATTTCTTTCAAATGTGTATGGTATTGCAGCATGAAAATTCTGTAGGAAACAAACTTACTCTTATTAAAGTCAGGTTTAATGTAATAGCTTCCACATATTTCAGGGTGGAAAAAAGTTATATACAAATGTCCTCAGTCTTTTGGAAAGGCTGTGACCTGCATGATATTTGAAAGTCCACAGGAGTATATAGGAATGAACACAGCAGTTGTTCCCTCATAGTATGTTATTACAAAGAGAACTGGGGGTCAAATTGCATGAATGATAAATGGAAGGTGCTTGAAATGAGTTGGTTCTTTTTTGAACATTATACATTGACCTTGGCAGTTTTGACAATTACATCCATCATTTCTAAGAATCCATTCCAGAACACCCGTCTGTTCTCTAATGTGGCCAAGTAAACAGGATTTGTGAATACACGAATCAAAGATTGATCTCCTGTACCTGTACACTGATTAACAGTTGGTTTCTTGGTGCAACTTTTTCATTCTATGAATTATGCGAAGATCATAATTCACCATGGCACACCTGTAGACAAGTATGTTGGAATGCTTTAATCTTCACTCACAAGGTCTTGGTAGAATCAATAGCTGGCTTCTGAGTTTCATAAGCAAAACGGAATAAAACCATTAAAAAGCACATTGTACGCAGCAAAAATGTTTCACTGCCTTAGTGTTCCCCCTGGCAACAGAACATGCTGAAGACAAAGATGGAACAAACCAGGGTGGAACAACCTAGCTGCCCTCAAAAATCAGCCATCTCAGGCACCAAAGAGCAGAAATCAGCATTTCTGCTTGGACTTTACAGCTTATCCATCTCAGACTGACCATGTAAACAGGCCTTGTACTCTCCAAAGGGTTCCATGCTTCGAACAGCAGAGTTCAACAAGGCCATGTTCTTGAGTAATACTTTTCATCAGAACACCTCTGTTCATTGGAAAGGTTCTGAGCTGAATCAGCACTTACCTGTAACTCAGTGGAGCAGTGCCACCCACAGAATCACCTGGGCTCACTTGCTGTGTGCCTTCCAGGCCCCTTCTGCAGATTCTTTAACAAGAAACATGGGAAGCAGTGCAAGCCTTCACTGAAGATGTGAAGGGTGAGACGACTGAAAACTTGCTCAAAGCATAAATGGATGCAAACTGATTCTGAAATCCCGGAGAGGGGACACCCAAAGTTCAGTTGCCTTGGAAGGGAACCAAGTAGGGGCTATCCTATCAGAGTTATGTAGATGGCAAAATCTGAGTTCATGGAATTAATGTAAAGGAGGCTACCCTGAAGCAGAGCTTTGTCTTACTTTCTTTTTGTTTTTCTCAGAAGAGAGTCTTGCTTTTGCTCCAACAAGAGCTCTAGGAGATAAGTAGGTGGCTGGTGACAGGATGCAGGCTTTGTGGAGATGGGCTTAGTGCAAGAGGTAGACACAAAAAAGTATAATATTCTGTCTCCTTAGCTATGATGAAAAGGTTTAGTAACTTCTGTATTCTGACAGGTAATTGTAATACTGGTAATACTTGATTTTAATTTATTTTTTTTTAAATTAGAATTTGAATAGATTAGAAGAATCAAAAGGAATTTTCTCTCTGCAGATCCTCACTCATTCTTAATTTTGCCTTCTATTTTTTCACAGTAATTTTTCTTATACTTTGTAAGGCATTTTATTGTCTTAAAATGTCTGCTAAAAATGGTCTGACTCGAGATTCAGACCCTAGAAAAGTATGTAAAGCACAATAAGGTCTGTACACTACCTTTTGGCCGCTAACCTTATGTTGGTACAGGTTAACTGTAGATTTATATTGCATTTGAAAGTGAAAAACTTCCCCTTTTTTGTAAGCAAAGCATTTTTTTCAGCCAATTTTGTTCCTTAATAGAAACATACCATTCCTTTGCCTAGGAATTTAGACTAGCTTTTACAGAGATAAAACTCTACTAAAAATACTTTCTCCTGTTTCTTTACTCCCGTCTGCCCTTGCATATTCTAATACCCTTTCATTTTCACAATTTTATCATGTGCCTTTAGAAAAACTTGCAGAAAATCCATCCACTGTAAGTACATCTATTATTAATTTTGTTATTAATTTCACATACTGTGTTCCCGGAATTGAAAATCCACTACATTTATAGTAAATGGCAGCCCTCCCCTCCTCCTCCTCTTGCACTGAACGAACTATAAAAAGACCAAAATGGTTTTGTGACAAAGAATTAAATGGATTGCAGCAGGTGGTATCACAGGTGCCTGCTTAATTCCTGTTGACATAGTCTGTAGCTCAGGGAAGGGGAAGCATGGAGATTCCCTGACTGCTGGTCAGAATTAGGGTAGGGAGAGGGGCGTCAGATTAATGGCTCTAGCTCGAGCCATGAGCCTATTACAGGGGATTATTATTTTTAGTGGAATTAAATGTACTGGGAAACACCACAGGTCCATCCAGTTGAGAGTCCTGTGACTGGAAGAGGTCTGTGCTGATTGTTTAAACAAATATCTGTGGCATTCACTTGCACTCCCCTTGATAAAGGCAGACTGGTCATATCAGTGTTGTCTTTCTCTTGCTGGGACAGACAGAGGCAAAGCTTCAGCAGTGTGCTCACAGTTATTAAAGCAAGCACGAGTTCAGTTCGAGACAAGATGAGTGTGGGTGCTGCCCTGGGTCAGGGGGCGAGTCCCTCTGCAGCCCTCCAGCAGCACTGCGGGCTGTGGGGCCGTAGGGCTCCCGATGGGGAGCGTCAGGTGTCGGTGCATGAAGGACATGCGTGGAGCCCTCCTACCAGATGGGGTGTTTTGCTAATCAGTTAAATCTGCTTTAGATGATCTTCTCATGGCATGCATGGAAACCAGATTTTTGAGTTCATTTGAGCGGGATGGGAATATCTAGCAGCCAAGTACAAAGACTTCCCTTTAGACTGCACTGCTGAAGCAGGAAATATAGACAAATTAATTTGCCAAACCATGCAAAAGGATGCATTTAATGTAAATGTATTTTTGTTTTTGTGAGGATTGTTTTCCTCCGTATCTGCCTAGGCTAGCAATAGCGAATTAAAATGTATTGTGGTCTGGTGTAAACAGCTCCCACCTTTGTACGTTAATCTCTAATAGTGATGGCTTCCAGACGCTGATTAGTCTTTGCTGGAAGGCTGCAATAATCATCCTTGCAGCCAAAATCATGTGTGATGGGCAGGGTAGCTCCGTTTGTGAAAATGTTTAAATGTGCAGATGGTTCTGGCTGACTGGTGAAGGCCTGTTGTCTGCAAGCACTGCCCTGCCCTCCGTGTCCTGCCCTCCGTGTCCTGCCCTCCGTGTCCTGCCCTCCGTGTCCTGCCCTCCGTGCCCTGCCCGTGCACCACTTTGGGCATGGCTGACCTTGGCTGGCTGGGCTGGGCTCAGCCTGCCCAGGAGGCTCAGCTGGGCTCCTGTTTGCTGCTGCAGGTCAGTGACTGCTCCAGGTGGGACACAGGACTGCCTGTGGGGCAGGGCAGGCAATCCTTGCCTCCTCTGTGTGTCCTGCACGGTGGATGAAAAAAACATTGAGAAAATGGCCCAAGCCACATATCTGAGGATGTCTGGAGATTGAAATTTAAGTATAATCGGTCCATCTGAATCTCTAGGTCTGAGTCTGTGACTCAGACTAAGCTATACCCAGATCCTAATTTACATATCTGATGGAAATATGCTTAAGACATATAAGTAGACTGTTTTAAAGGGATCGTCCTCTATTGAGTGATGATGTTGTAATGCAAGAAGAAGAGAAAGAGTGATAAATAAACGCACTATGCACTTTAATCCATTCTGATCAAATTATGGAACACGTGGCTATGCAAGGAGGTTATTTAGGTAAAAAGCCGAGGAAAGAATTTTTTTTTTTATTTTGTAATTCACTTGATTATAAATTATCTACTTACATTGTTGTATTAATATTTTGTAATGATTGAATGGGCTTGTGTTTGTTACAATCAGCTATCTCACTTTGAATTGTTCTGAGTGTTTTCCCTATGCTTAGTTATTAAGGTCAAATTTTACTATGCTTTGTTTTCCTGCTTTGTATATTGCAATTTGTGAGGAAATGCACTAAGGAGGAAAGGTGAATACTGGCTAAATTCTAATTTAATTATTTTTCTGCGTTGATAGGTGAAACCTATCTCCTTCAAGAGACTATTTAAGTAGTTATTAATGTGTAGCTGTCTTTCTTACTAATTAAAAATCTTTACTTTGCTCCCTAGTAATTGGAACTTGAGTTTAAAGGGGAGAAAACTTTTCAGTAGCACCATCTTGGCCTTCTTGCCTTAACACTGGTAATTAAGATAAAATCATGCCTAGGATTGAAGTAATTTTGCATACGTGACTTGAGGTACTAATAGGTAAATTCCTCAGTGTTACTAGCTGAGTGTCTCTGGTGTTAAGCTCAATATGGATCAGCAGTTTGAGGACTTGGTATCACAGGCTGAGTTGGCTGATGGCTGTCCCCATCCAGGTGGTGTCAGAGCTGCACAACTGCAAACAGCTCAGCCCTGCCTCTGAGCTGCAGCCACAGGAGACAGAGAACCTGGGAAACGCTGGATTTTATGGAAGCATTTGCCTGTGTCAGCTTCAGCCTCAAGCCAGTTGCTGGCTGGACATGTGAATTAAGCTAAATCATGTGTAACTTTGCATAAGCAAGCCCCAGTGATTCTGTGTAAAAGGTGAAGGCCTGAATTCTCACTTTAGTTGATGCATTTCCAGTTTGCTCTGTAGTGTCTGTTGTGTTGGTCTTGCCCATATGATAACTGCTCAGTGCTAGATACGGATGCTCCTTTTTGCTTGGGTACATTTCAGTTACATTTGCACAGGGATGGATTATGCTAAAGCTCATCCACTTCAGAACTTTCACCTTTTGTGGTGTAGGAAGCATCAAGAAGAATGTGCAGTATGGTGGTTTGGTTCTGTTTGTTTTAACAGAAATGTCTAAAGGCGTAATGCGTGGAGACAATTTATTGTCATACAGTACAGCTGTTGCAACATAAAGAAAATTCTTTGCCTAATAGATGACACACCTTACATTAAAAAATGTTATTTTCATACTTTTCTGATGCTACCTAGTAACACAGTGTGAAAAAAACACATAAATTGTTACTATCTTTTTTTTACCCTTCTAACTCTAACTGTACCATAAAAATACAGAAGGGCCATCTCCCTGCACAAGGATTTTCTAAAATATGTGGTATGAGTTGGACTTTTTATGCATATGCTAGTGTGGATTTGGTAAATGCAGGACAAGGTTTTCTGTGTTACATGAAGCACTGTATTAGGGACAGAAACATTTCTCGATTGAGTTGAATTTTAGGAGTAGTATCTGGTGAAAAAGGAGTTTAAAGCATCAGTTCTAAGACTATGCAGTGCCACTGGGCAGGATTAGTATTTTGATGATGACTTCAAAAACTTCCCACGCCACTGTAGCCCTGATAATTTGATTTTTATCATCTTTCCCTTTTGAAAATAACAGCTCTTGGTCACCTTATGCTTTACACACTTACTAGGAAATACTGTATGTTTTGTCTTCACTTAGCACTTATATATGATTTAACTGTTTATTTACAACTACAAAGCATGTCTGGACTCTGTGGGCTCAAATATATAATATAATAGATAATATATTTGGGGAATATATTGGAAGCAAATAAAGCAATGATTGCAATGCCACAATAATGTTTTTTGACAAACTGTAGATTTAAACTTTAAATGACAGTTTTCAGGTCTGACTACTGTTGGTAGCTAACAGCATAAGATAAAATCTAAATTTTATTGTGATGTTTGAAACAATGGCTTGCTTTCAACCTAGTGCAAAAATCTTTGTCAGGGGTTCACTCCTCAACTACTGCAAGTTTGCATAGTTTACCTAAACTTGATGATGACATGAGATTAATAATTTAGTCAGAAACCATCATTGTAGTAGTACATGCATGACTCTCAAAAACAAATTCCAGGCAGGTTTCCTCTTTCGTTAAAGCAGGCAGTTACCATGGTGATGGGAAGTGCGCAGGAGCTAGAAGAGACAGAACAATGCATGACTTCAAAGTGCTCCCCTTCCCACCAAAAATGTCACTGCTCCCCATTCCCCAGCAATTCCTACACATCAAATAATATGTGCCATAGCACCAAGGAGTTCTAAAAAAGCAGAAAGAACAGCCCTAGCTTCTGCTAAGCCAAGCCGTGCCGTCCTCCATGTGCCTTCTAAACCTTCCCATGCCTTGGAAAGTCTTCTGCCAAAACCAACCATCTTCATTCAGAGATCAGAATTAATGTAACTCACTGCTCACTGCATTTCAATTTTAAATTACTCAGAACAATAGAATTATTAATATGAAGACAACAATGCACAAGCCAAAAGGAAGTAACTATTTTTTTGGTTTGGAACTTGATCCTTCTGCCTCTGATTTAAGCATTAGTCAAGGCATAGAGGTAATGATAAAACTATGAAGAAATAAGGCTTGATCTCAAAGGAATATATCTTTACTATAAAATTTAAGACTAACCTTTTTCCTGGCTCTTGCCTACAATGATGTCAAAGGAGAAGCAACATGATGGGAGCCAGGGTAGAGATTGCCCTGAGAGAGAAGCTTTGAACAAAGAGAGGAGGCCTGGAGCCTTACAACAAAGAAAGAAATGCCTGTGAATAAATGTGGAGCCCTGTGAGCAGTGGTAGGCATGGAATTTCATTAAAATGTGGAAAATAAGCAGTGAGCTCTTGAAAAGGTGGTGTGAGTGTACAGTGGTTGTGCTCTCTTCCACTTTGATTCCTACCAGCAGTGGGAACAGATGGTGCATTACACCTCCTCCCCAAAAGAAAGCATCCTCTGCACTCCCACCCACCAATCCCAGTGCTGCAGAAGAGGCAGGGACCTTGGAACAGAGCTCCTTCATGCTGATTCTGTGTTGGTTTATTTCTACTGAAATGATTTACATAACACTCATGTAAAAGGGGTAGAAAATGATCATGTTGTCTTTAGGAGAGGGAAGAAAGAGTCTCGGGGGAAGTCTGGGAGGGCATATTGAAGATGTGTCCAGTTTCAGAAGCTGAGCCAGTCAGGAAGGTTAACTTCAAAACTGTCAGAAAGTCTTGCTGTAGTAGATATGACCAAGTAAGTTACCTACGGGTAAATAATTCTTTGAAAATCAAGTAATTTCTCTTGAGGATGTGTGTTTTAAGGCATGCATACCACAGGACTACAGAAGTCAAAATCATTCACACAGCTCCTCCACATAAAACTGACTGACTTTAACAGAACTTTTGCAATAAATAGGAGTGTACTCCTGTCACTGTCATGAAATTATCCTGGCCACAAGCACATTGGCTAGTCTGGAAGTGAGCTGGATCAATGTCCATTGAAGTTAATGTGAGTGTATTGAAACTTTGATTTGAATGTGAGTCAACATCTAGACAGAAATGCTGTCTGGATGTTAGTTCAAAGGCCCTTATTGTCCAAAACCTTCCTTTAGGGAGAATTCAAGAGGTTATCAGGCTCTTTTGCCTGGTAGAGCCTTTTGCGATGGTTTTACTGATGTTTTCTATCAACTTGTTCTCCTTACCTCTGTTCTGGTATGTGTTTGTGTGATACCAGCTCACAAGAAATGCAATAGCAAATGGTTAATAGCGGAATATTGTACACAGTGCCTTGCAAAGAACTAGCAAGTTGTTATTTTTTTGGTTGTTTTATTATTTTCCTTTTTTTTTTCCCCCCAGACTTTATACAGCTGCATAGTGGAAAGAAACACCAGAGAAGCACTTGCCCTGTGTATGACAATGAAGTGCAGATTGGTAACCAGCGATTTATCATGAGGAAAGCAAACTGATCATCCTCTTTCTTGTTGCTTTCATATTGTTTTGTTTTGCGAGCTGGCTTAGCAGGATGTAATGGATACCCGTGTTGCACTGCACGATTTTGGGTTGTACAATGGGTGTAGAGCACCCTCTACTTTCTTTTGATCAAATAACACTCCTGGGCTTGAAGAGAAGGGTGTGTAGGGGGAACGTCGAGGCTGTTTTCCTGTAGATTTTTGTACTGAAATCAGAAGAAAGAATTTGTCTATAGGGTTCATTAAATGTTGGCCTCTGCTGGCAGTAACCCATGTTATATAGGCCACCATTGTGCCATCCTCAAAAGAACTCCCTGAAGGAGGCAAAGTCTAGAAGGAGAATATCTACTCTGAAGTTTCCCACCTTCCCTGAACTGTATCTCCAGAGCCACCCCAGGAGGGGAGACTGTGGCTTTGAAAAATAACACCTTTGTTATTCCAAGTGTTAGAGATGAAGCAGAGTTTTCAGATGGCCCCAAGGTTTTTGCACCCTTCACCAAACACAGATGGAAACTGGACTCTTTGAACTGCTTTGAAAATCTGTTACCATGCATTGCTGTGGGGCCTGTGAAGCAGCCACTGCTAACTTCTGTCTGCCTGCAATTTTTATGACCATGTGATGACAAGGGATTAAATAGCTTCATTTTAGAAGCAGACAGCTTTTAAATGTAAAAATGAAAAACAAAATAAAACAAAAAGCCCAATAATTCCTTGCTCAAGGCAAAACCTTAATAGATGCTGAGGTAACATTTCAATGAATGAGGTGAATTCTGAAGTAAAAATGTGAGCAGTTCAGAATTTAAAATTATATCTTAGGCAATAGTTGCAAAACCTTTATAACATTATGATCTTAGTAGATTGGTATCCAGAAAATATAGATTATCCTTTGTTTCCCAATTGAGGAGCTGTTGGAACTGTGGTATATGATACCATCACTGTTCCTTGTAGTGTTTTCTATTTAGTGCCTGTAATTTACATGGCGTTATTATAGAGGTGCTGAAAAAATTGTCAATTTATTCATATAATGTAAACTTATTTGACTTATCTGAATTAACTGGGTAGTTGATAGCAAAGAGTGTAGAGTTTCCTGCAGAAAAACACATTCTTTAATTTTTTATTGCATTTTATTCATTCATTGAGATTATCAGAAATATGTGTGCTTATTGTAGCTACTCTTGGTTTATTAAAAAAGTGATAGCCTTTATTCCAATATAATTTTATATATTGGGTTTAACTAGCAATGGATTATTTTTTTCATATTTTTCTTTACTGAGGGAGCATTTAGTTTATCTATTACAAAATAAAAAAGATTTTCCTAGATGCAGGTTTTGCTTTTCTAGTTCACTCAGCTGGACTGATCTCAGTTGCATGAGCCAGGAGATGTAAAGTGCTGCAGATTTCATCTACTTTTCATGAGCATGACTGTTTTGGGCAGATTCATTAGTGTACAAAACAGCTGAATTGTGTGGGCAAACACAGACCTCGGACAATGTATGCCACACTCTGCTCTATCCTCATCCATCAAAGATACAAAACTCCTGTGCAGGGGTTTTCCAGGGCAGGGGGTCAGAGTGGGGCAGTGGGTTCAGGAGCCCCTGGGCTGTGCTGCTGCATCCTTTGGACTAGAGCTTCCCTAAAATTCCTTGACTCCAGATCCTTGTCTTTTCCACTCTATAGGGTGTGAGGATTGGCTTTCCCTCAGCTGAGATCTTCTTCAGAAGTTGATTTGATGACCTGGTTTTCTCTCCAGAAGGTGAAAATTGGGACATTCTGTGTTGGTAGAGTGTTTTGTTGTAAGAGCTTCAAACACTGTAAGATGTCTTTGTTAGTGAAGTGCTTGGAGGTGGAGCAGCTGATTGTGCTCTTCTTACCAGCAAAAGTAATGTTTTTATACCTTGTCTTTTACAGTGATTATTTTTTCTTGAAGCGCTCTGTGTTTTGGGGTATTGGAATGTGCCAGCAGTTTGAGAAATCTTTGCCTAAAAGTTGTGGAAGCTTGAATTAGATTTTCGGAGGAAACTGCTTTTATTCATGTCACTTCAGCAGCTATGGCCATGTCAAATGTTAATTTTTAGCTCAAAGTGCCTTACTGCATAAAATATGACATATTCAACTGCAGACTATAAATTAGTTAAAACTATAAATAAATATTTTAGTCTGTCATCTGTTCTGAACTGCTGTGGTGACTTTGGAGGAGGCAGAGGAGTGGCCTAGAACATGAACTGCCCAGAGAGGGGAAGGGAGAATTGTGCTGCATGTTCCTTATCCCGGAGATGACAAAGGGTTTTGCTTCTCTCCACTGAAGGTTTCCTTTCCCCAGGAACTGGTACTAAGAATTACCAGTGTGAGAAGCCAATTTGGGTCTACTGCCTTTCTAGATGGCATCGTTTATTTTGAGATGAGGTGGTAGCAAGGGCAAGTGCTGGAAGGCATATGGGAATATAATGCAGCCTCCAAGACCTGAGGTTGGAGCGGCAGTCCTGTGGGTAATTTCCAGCTCAGTGCTGAAGTGGCAGAATTTATCTGTCTATTACCACAGTGTGGCTTTAAAGTTCACAGCAGCTTTCCTCTGTGATTAGTGCAACTTAAGCATGTACATGTTTAGGACAAAAGAAGTGTGCTCTGCATTGAATTGCATCACATGAAGTGTCAGTAATGACAGGAAATTTTATTGCAATTCAAGGAACCTCCTTGTCGTAGTTGCAGCTTACATGGCAAGCTTAGCTTACAACAGATGTGTCATACGTTGTAGAATTTTCCCTCTGGAAGTAATTTTCGGCCTTATTTTAAGTGATACTGTGCAAACAACAGGGCACATACAGGGTCTTGCACCTTACTCTTTTCAGGTTAATACGAGTGCAAGAAGTGTGCACATGCCTACAGAGTAAGATTAACTTCAGAATTGCTAAAGAAGATATGACAGAAAAATGTTTACCATGCAAGTGTCTTTTTTAATTTACTGAAAAAGGCAGGGACAGTTTAAGGTACAAACTGGACAGTCAGTGACATGAGATGTGGAGGCATGGGCACTGTAAGCAGTGATTGATAAAAAATCTTTCATACTTACTTGCCATTAATCTCTTTTTACAGTAATTGAAATATTTCTTCTAATTGAGTGAAGTTTGAACTTCAGCACAAGTAATTTTAACTCTGAGGAGAGCTCAGAAACATTTTTATGTTTGATCACAAATTTATGCTAATATTGGAAACATGAGGAGTTACATTTTCTTTAATAGGGGTCCTTCTGGAATAGAAGGGCATACTCTCTATACAAAATGTGATCAGTAATTTTAAAAGCTTCAAGAGACATTAATCTTCAAATACAGTTTTCTAGATCAATATTAATGGCCAAAACCTTTTGTAGCACTTGATTGGTTCCTAAGCTTTTCCCTCCGTGAACCTCATGCGCGTGTATCCATTGTACCTCTGCAGTGTAACTGCATTGGTCACACCCAAACACTAAATCAGTTGGTGTTTTAGCAGATGATGCTCCTATATCTTAAGGAGAAGAGACCTAGAATTTTGCAGCTTAGGTCTGTGAACACTGGGTTTACTAAATACATCCCATACTTTGGGGAAGTGGCAGATCCACCAATTCCACTTGTTCACCCCTGCTTGGCAGCCTATGTATTTCTCTCACAGAGTATTTGTGATACTTGGAAAGAGATGTTTAAACTAATAAAAAGTCATATTAAGGCAACTCGGTATCAAGTGGAAGAGCTGGATGGCTTGACTACAAAGGGATAATTAGGGAAGGCTTAGTTTAATAAGATACTTGTAACTTACTAATGCACATTACTACAATCCCTTCTCCCTTGTGCATACCCCCCTCACAGAAAATTGATCTTGGCTACTGTAGCTTTGTTCTCTTCTTAGCCCTGGCACAGAAAGTGGTTCTTGCAAAGTGTAGTATATTTTAGACTCTCTGCATTGACCCTCAGTTGACTCCTGAACTTTGAGTGCCTTCCTGTGGCTGGGACCCATGCTGCCTGCCTGGAGCCACTCTGCGTGCAGAACCCAGTGCCCTCCTCCTCCTCCTCCTCCTCCATCCTCTGAGCAGGGACAGATTCTTCCTTTTGTGCTCTTGGGAATGTGATCCCACTTCTTGGCTGCATCGAGAAGGCCAAGACTAGCATGGTGGGATGTCCTCACCGGGCTGGAACTGTCAGCTCCTGGGTGAGAGGATGCACCTGCAATCATCTCTCTAGAGCAGCTGAAGCATTTAGGGGGATGCACTGGTTCCTGCAGATCACAGAGATAAGTGCTGCTTGTGTAAGGCATCACTGGCCTGTAGGTAGGTAATATGGTTATGTAGGCATGAAATATGACAAACACATTGGACACATCCTTAATATGTGCCCAAAGAGATATACTGGATAAACAACTGGAAAACAGCAGATACTATTTTTGAAGCTCTCAGTTTTAAATGTAGGAAGGGAACAGAAATGAGCATCTTTTCAGCCAGCACTGACATATTAGTCCTCTGAGCAATAGTGGTATTTTTGCCGCTATACTGTGAACAAGCATTGTCTGATCTACAGATACAGAAGCCTCCAGTGAAACAGTGTTGATTCAGCCCTGCCTCTTTATAATCAGAGACACTCTCATAAGTCTTGGAAGAAACTATATATCTAAGGCAGAGTGAAATGCTCAATTTTTGGAGACAGTGTGCAATCAGAATCGCTCTTCCCATGTTACCCTATGCCTTTCCATTGCAACACACTTTTAAATAAAATGAGATGGAGCTAGGCAAGTTTTTCCTACTGTTCACACTCCAAGACTTCAAATGCCCATTTCTCCAAGGAAGCGATGAAATGTGTTCTGTGTCATAATGATCCTGCAGAAACATTCTTTTTTCATGAATAGCTAATGAATACTGACACTTGTATCTTGGAGGTTACAAGACACGCAAGTAAAATTGGTCATTGTGATCCAACTAGTGGGAAGCCATTATTTTCATTTTTTTAATTCAACCCTATTTCTAATGAATCTGCAATATTCACTGCTGTAAATGACAAGCAACGCAACATCTGAGGTAAAATTCCCTGGTGTGGCTCTGCAAGATTTAGACACAGTCAAACAATACCTTTCAGAAAGAAAACAAGTCCATGTTTTGTCTTTTCACCTTAATGTTGAAATGTCACAGAAATTTGGATATAAAACACTTTCTGTACTGGCAGGTGTCTTTGTTTTGGCCTCTCACCAGTGAGTTAAGTCAGACTTTTAAATTGTTAAGAGTTGAATAACTTTTAGATCCTGATAATCAGTCACAGAAATATAAGTTATGTGGGAATTTATACCCTGCAATGATGGGATGGACATGAGAGCCTTGGTAACCTTAAAATAATTCACTGACTCCTTTATAATCTCTTGTGCAATGTATACAAAATGTGGAAGCAAGTGAAAAATAGTATTTGTTAGATAGTATTTAAGAAAACACAACCTGTGTTAAATCTCAAAAGAAGTCGACTATAATTTTCTGAAAGGAGGTATTTTTGAAACAAGTTTCAAAAATTACTTTTTGGTATTCAAAAAGGTTTATGTTAAACTATTAAGAAATCTGATTTTAGTAAACAAAAATAAATAATTGAGATTAAATTTAGTCAGTACATTTATCAACAGAGGTCATCAAGGGAGAGCAGTAAGAAAATTCTTGGGAGCAACTGTAATCAAACCAATCACTTCAGTCTGAATGTGTGTGTGTGAAACTATTCAGAAATTGTTTATATGGAAGAAGTTAAGATTTAATTCACATTCCTTAAATGAAGGAAATCTGCCTGCTACAATATGTCTTACAATATTTGCATAATATCTTTTCCACATTTTTGCATAGTGTAATTGTAGTTCAATGTCTCATTTTTCCCTTTTTTAATGTTAAATACTTAATTATTCCTTTGAGGCACTTTTGAAGCATTTGGAGTGCTCCATTCTCAGCTGGTTGAAGCTTCTGAACTCCCTGTTGTTTCAGTATATTCATGTTTATTTTTTCACATCAGCTTAGGATCAGGGCTTGGAGTAAGTAGGTTATTTTTTAAAATATGATCTTAATATGTAAATGTTCTGGCATCTCTTAATGTTAAAGGTCATCTGGCTGATTTCATTCTTTGGATTGCAGCAACACTTGGAAGAGTGCTAATTGATTGTAATTGTTTTAGTTAATCAATTTCAGAGGATCAGGAACCTGTTTTACATGCTGGAGTTGTTTGCTTCCAGGCAGTTCGCAGAAGTGATGAAAACTACCTTAGGTTAATTGTTCCTTTATTTTAGGAGATTAAGAGTTTTTTTATGTTCTGGGTGACACTGGATTTGGAATATGTGAGAGCTGAGCTGTGAGGAGAGCATGGATCCTTCATATACAAGTTGGAAAAAAAAATCTAAAACCTGTTTATCCCCCACCATTTTTTTTTTAAATGAAGTGAAATAAAAGTGTGGAGGAGAGGAACCATCTCTGAGCTTGGTACTTCCAGCAGCACTGAAGGTTGCTTTTCTGATAAAGGCAGCACGGTCTTGCCACTGGATTTCTGTGCAGGAACTCTCATTTATCTACATAGGCTTGTTTATTTTTTAAGGACAGTACTTCAAAGTGTTTGTGGGAAGAGTCTGTGAAGTATGGCTGTGTAGCAAACTGGAAGGGCAGTCAATAGAATTCTTGATAAGCAGACTTCATCTACTCCAAACTGTTTGAGATAAACTCTGTCCTCTCCTAGTTCTTTTCAATTACAGTTTCATTTTCCCTGTCTGGCAGTCAAATAAGGGACATTGTCTAATGGGACAGTTAATGTATTGTATGTATCTTATTATGTATGAAAGCAGAACTTCATTATAATTGGAACATAATGTGGGTTTTAGGAATCTTTGTCAAGTAAACATTTGAATCCAACAAAATGATGTGTCCCATTAAAAAGAAGAAGGAACTTGTGGTTTCATCACAGAGTGCCTAACACAGCCCACAGTATAATTTCATGGTCTGCATGTCTTAAGCAAACACTATGCACATCAGAGCATAAAGTGGGTTATTCTTTTCTTAAATGTGAAGTTGAGTTCTCTTTCATAAAATTTTAAATAAGCTTCAAGGCTGTCCTTTTTCTCTCCCGAATGTGTGTTTTTCTGGATTTCAGGAACTTGCTGGTTTTTCCCATGACTCTTACTATCCATGAAGTAACACTCAAAATTAGCAGATGTTCAGATGAATTAAATTGCAAAATTCTGAGGGGAAATGGAAAAGGCTCCTGACCTAGAAGTATGGGTGGCTTACTGAGGGAAATGCTATTAGGAGAAAATGGCAAGGAAGGTAAGTTAATGTGAATACCAGATTTCTGCTAGGAGGAGAAAAACAGAACTTTCAATGGAATTAAATTACCTAAATGAAGAAATCTGCATTTTTGGGATAAATAGTACAAAGATAAGACAAGGGGAACTAGGAATCAAAGTAATTGAGCGTAAATTTGACACATAATTAGAAACTTTACAGGTGGAAGGAAAAGAAAGACATAACATTCAGTTTAAAATAATGAGTGAAAACTTAAAGTATACAATATCAATGAAGGAGCAACTGCGGCACGGGTGTTTTTTTCCTGGGTTTTTGGATTTTTTCATCCTGGCCTTGCTGTCCCTCTCAGAGCCCTGTCTATGATTTGATCTGTCTGCTCACATGAGCCCATAGAAAAATGTTTCCTCCTATGCTCCTGGGACCACTGGGAATGAACAATTGCTGTTGGACCCACAAAACTGGACAGAAATCAAGCATGGATACCTGGTTTGCTTCTGTGCTTAAGCTTTAAGGCAGGAATTATGGTTTGATGTCTAATTGAAAAATCAACTAAATTTAGGAGATCTGCTAGTTGAGTTTCTCACCAGAGAAAAATCTTTCTGCCCCAATAAAGAAAATGTGATGGGAAAATACAGATAGAGCAAAGCAATTAGGTAGTAGCAATTAGGCTGGTGGATGCAGATTTTGTGTCCTCAATGGCCCTAAGTGTTGTCCTTTACTGTGTGCATTTTGAAGGGGAGTAGGGCTGTCCCTGGGACACATCCTGATCCCTTTTCTCTTGGGTGAAGTACCACTGCAATCCCTAGCTCTGTTCGGGGATATACAAAGCACAGTAATAATGGAGCACAATTTTCAGGAGAGTAAAAAAAAACCCACCTGGATGCAGTTTTAAAAAAGTTATTTTAAAATTTATTTGTGGAGAAAAATATTAGACATGTTCCAGGCTGCTAACTTCCCAAAAGAAACAGGAGTTAAACTACAGCATGTTCCTTCTGATTTCATCTGCCTCAAAAAATCACAGATGCCTGACTCGTTTTATATACCTTTCTGTTGTTAAGACAGGCAGGAAATTCGAGAACAATATAATTGTCAGTATGATAAATGAGAAGGCAAAATACTGTTGAACAGTAGAGGACACCGGGTGTTATTATGGCCTATTGTTGCTATGAATAGAACCACCCAGACACCAATTAACATCTCATTGCTATGATTACTTGCTACAGTATCTGTTCCACTAATCAAACTTGCACCTTTTTAGTCCATATTTTGATTTCAAAAAGTTATACCAAGAAGAGATTACATTTATCGCAAATGCAAATAAATGTGAAGCTTAAGAAGCTAATTAAGTTTACAACCACTGAGAATAACATTAAAAAGAAAATTAAATTGCTTAGTTTGGAGGAAAACCTTTTAGGAAACATTTGTTGAATAAACATAAAAGAAATTCTCCTAATGTACTCTTATGCAAATAGTGTTCTGTTTATATTTTCCATATGCCAATCATATATAACTCTTAGGATTTTTCCTTCACTAAACATTCCTCTTCATAGGAATATTTACTACCAAGCACACAATATGTAGTAGGTACGATAGTTATATTACAGCAGCCTGCTATAGCTTCCCAAACTTTTTGAGAACAGAGCTTGTTTTAGGAAAATGACAATGCCATTACAAATATTTAGTAAATTATTGTTTTTGGCAAAGAGATGAAACTGAAGGATAAAGCCTGTAAGATGTTACTTACTTCCCTAATTTTTTTTTCTTTAATGGTCATAAGAGGTGCCAGATTGAAAGCTCTGAAGAAAGGAAATTTCTGCTTATGTGTCAGGCAGCAGATTTGTTTGGCTGTGCTCCATCTGCCAAAGCACGGTAGTGTTGTCCCTGGTCTAAAAGAACTAAGACACATTTGCTGTCTGTCTCACATCAAGGAGAAAACAAGGTTAGCTGAGCAGACCCTCAGGTGTTCTGCTGGGTCTCCTCAACAGGCTGAACCTACGCCCCAGCAGCACCTCAGCCAAGGGCTGCCCTGCTGCCTTCTGCCAGGAGCAGCCTGGTGGGCTGAGGTGGTGCAGCAGCTTCCTACCCAGCCCAGAGCTCCTCTCCCATCCCAAATGGATTAGCTGTGCTAGTAAAAGAGAAGGTTGCTGGCTGGCTATGAGCCATTCCTCTGCTTGGTTTAGGGAAAAACAACTTTTGAAGGAGAAATGGGAATTCGTAGTCCACAAAGCAGAAGAGGGGTGACAGGATTGCTGCTGGAAGAGTCCTGTGAATAGCATTAGCTTGGCTTCTGCTGCTCCTGGGTTTCTGTCCCACTCTCCCCTCTGGGGCACAGGCTCTGAGCTTATCCTGCACCACCTTTCCTTTCAGCCAGCTCTGGCTTTGCCAGGGCGTGGAGGAGCAAAGCCCAGTCTCTTTGTCCTTGTGCAGGTAAATCTGGAGAGCAGGCTGAGGCAGGCTTTTGTTCTTGACTCCCATGTACTGTGTTTGAAATTTGACAGTAGCAAAGTCAAGGGGACTCACAGGGAGTGATGTCAGTAAATCCTGGATGGACTTGGACTTGCCCATGGATGCTCTGGCTGGGCTGAGTAGTGGTTCTGCCCTCTGCTGGCAACAGCTTCATTCCTGTGAGCTGGACACAACAAATATGGGAAGGAAGTTGTTCTGATGGAAATGGTGGATAGATGGATGTCATTTTTGAGGCCTTAACATTGTTATTTTAGTTAATCTTTAATACATGCCTTTATCTTGCTAGTGCTGAGAGAACATCACTTTCCCTGCAAGGGTTTCAATTACAACTGGAATATTTTGAAATGTGCCCCTGATGATCCATCACTATTTTTTTTAAAGGCTTTGGACATGGAAGAGCAGTATTGAACTTGGAGCTTGAATTTAGATATAATTTTTTTATAAAGCAGCTGACAGGTTTGCTGGATTAGTGTTTATAATACTTATTGACATCCCATGATACCTTTCCATAGCTGAGCAGAGTTTAGATTGACTCTGGAGTATTAGTACTTGATGAAGGTAATCTGTTTTCTTGGCTGAAGCTCACAAACAAAGCAGTTAAATCCCCATTACAAATGGCTGAACAGGGACCCATTAAACTTCTTATAGGCCTGTCTCATTTCTATAGCCCTGAAACATTTATAAAGGGCACTGTTAAAAATTTACAGAACCTTGAGACAGCGTCTTAAGCAAAGCTACTCTGTGTACGCTACCTGAAATACTCAGTCTTCCTTTAAAGAGTAAAATAAAAGTGGGGAACAAACTTTTTCATACACTTTGATCTGCAGTAACTGTTTTGGCTTTTCATGATTTGTTTTCAAAGTTTCATAGAAAAATAGATGTTACAGGTAGGAAATCAATTCATGCTTAAACTACTATAGGAAGGTGCCCAGGTTGGTTATTAATAATCAAACTGTCTTTGTTAATGTCTGTTTCAATTATTAGTTCTCCAGTCACCCTTTTTATATGGGAAGTCACTCTGGAAATTGTTGGCACTGAATTTGAGATGAATATGGTAATAGTGGATGTATCATGTTAATGAGAATTCTCATATTAAGAAATATAAGACACATTATTTTAATGATTCTACTGGCAACAAACCATGGAAGCCACAAAGTTATTTTTTAATGAATCAATCCCCACAGGCCTAAAGTAATTGTATGAAAACTGTTGGTCTTTTTTTATTCCAGTAAAAGACAGCCCCAAACTGAAATTATACTTTTCTCTGCCTTAGCTGATGTTTTGCAATAGTATCAGGCATTTTGTAAACCTCAGAAGAAAGAAAAAAGGTTTTAGGAGAGAGCTGGAGTAGGGAGGTTGAGTCATGCCTCCCATTGCATGTCAATAAAGATATGATAATTAGAGGGAGAAAACACAGAGCCTTCATTAGTTCACAGATTGCTTGAGTTGCATGGGCAAAGTGTCAGGCTGAGCTCATTGGGAATGTCTTGTAAGAGAGCCTGTGTCCAGTGCTGGGGACAGTGGCATTTGGGGAGAGCCTGTGTCCAGTGCTGGGGACAGTGGCATTTGGGGAGAGCCTGTGTCCAGTGCTGGGGACAGTGGCATTTGGGGAGAGCCTGTGTCCAGTGCTGGGGACAGTGGCATTTGGGGAGAGCCTGTGACCAGTGCCTGGGGACAGTGGCATTTATGTAACAGGGACATGGTACTGGAAAGGAGAGGAGTAGAAAAGCCATGTTGTCCAGTTTGGTTCATTATATTCTTCTAGTCATCCTCTCTATGAGTTTAATCTGCTCAAGAATTTTAAAAATAAATAAATTAGTGGTTCTCTCTTTTTAAATATGGGAGTTAATGTGGGAGTGTGGGGAATAATGAAACCACACTGTGTATATATTTTCTAGTTCCTGTGAATTTTGATAATTTCCAGATGGTCACTTTTAAGTGTATTCATCAAATGTGAAGAATGGTTTTATAGTCTTCCATATATATTCTAGGACACCCCTAAAAGGTCTAGAAAATTTGAATCTTTAGGTCTTGTTTTTCTCCCTAACCAACCACTGATGCCACAGGGAGTAATAATAAAAAAGTTCATATGATAGTGTGCTTTTAATTTTTGTGGATCCTGGAAATATATGCTAAGCCATGTACACCATCTGCTCCCCTAAGGTCAAAGCCCCAGCTGTACAAGCTTTAGGAGCAAATGCTGAAAAGCTGATATTTTATATGGGCTGAAGCTGGTGTTTTAAGTAGTTTGAAACAAGCCTTTCACAAAGTTCAGCAGTGCAACTGGCACATTGTAAGCATGCACCTTCTTTTGAGTTTTTAGCTGAAAAAAATGACAGTTCTTTACTGGATGTCTTAAGCAAGGTACAAAACTTTGATTCAGCTGGGATCAGAGAAGCAGGAAGGTACCTCTTCCCTCTGTAGTAGATGGGATGGGAAATGTTATTCAAAGAGCCAGTTCAATGGACATCATAATTTAATTGAGTAGTCTGCCAGTTTAACAGTTTGTACCTGCCTGGTTCCAAAATGCAGCCCCATTATAAAAAGCCACCCTGTGCTGGTTTCCCTTCTCTTCCTTTTTCAGGCTGTTCTTTACCTGCTATTTCTTATCTGAGCACAAGACGTAAGGAATCATGCAAATCCTCCTGGCGCTCATTCGTGGTCCAGATACTTGTTTTAGACCTGTGTCCTTTTGAAGTGGGGAAGCAAACCAGGACAAGAAGTGTAGGAAATTAGCAGCAGCATCCTTACCCTAGGATGGTCAAATATCCTAGGATATCCTAGTAGGATAGCCCTGGTTGCTAAGCAGCTTGTGTTATCTTGACTCTTTTGTACCTATTTAGATAAATATAGCAGAAGACAATTGCAGAGCTTCACACCAGAATTTGGCCTTCACTTCTACTTAGTTGGCTGTCTTCCTAGAAAATCCTATTCCATTGTTACACTTGCTTTTGCATCCTTATTGATATATTTTTTTATTTGCTGGGTAGTTTTAAATACAAAAATATTTCCAGCCCTGTGCATTTTAGCCATACAATAAATCTATAATAATTTTAAATAAAAAAAACATGTCTGTGGAATATGACTGAGTGGAGCCTACAAGCACAGGGATAATCTACTACCTTTGTTGCCTCTCATTTTTTTCTTCTCAAATGTTAGTTCTCAATGCCACAATTTGAAAGAAAGTCAGAAATTCCCACCCATTTTTGTCCATCTCCTTAAGCAGCCACTTCCAGATATCATCAAATATTTCAGAGGTTGCATCCAGCAGCCTATGCTTAAAGGCAGTGATGAGAACAGGATGAAAATACAAACACAGAATTTAGAAATACTGCTGAGGGAGACAAGGAAAAAGGAATTCTCCCAACCCACATTTCTGCTGCTCTGTTGTTTAGCAGTTACACAAGTATCACATACCAGAAAGTCTCAATCATGAAATTATTGTTACTGCTTATTACCAAATAAAGAATTTTAAACCCATGGCTCAATTCACTTCTTTAAATGCATCTTATGCACCTCTGATGAAGTGCTATTTGCTTGATACTTGCAAGATCACACAAACCCTTCTGGGAGCTGAGGTTGGCCATGGAAGTGTTATTTTGTTAGTGTCAGTAGTTTGGAATAAGCCACTTAAGGAGTCCTCTGTGCATTCTTCTGCAAATCAAATTATCTGCTTGCTAACTGGGAGAGCAATAAGATGCAAAATACAATTTGTGTGAAGAAAGGAAAGCAAAGAGAAGGGAAGTAGTAACAGCTCCAGTTACCTCACTTGATATATCCCTGGAAGAAAGGGGTTTTTGCCCCCAAACACGGACCCAAGTGCAATGGTACAGGTTTGTCTTGCTCCATTCCCGTTTGTCTCTGCAATAGTGCTCCAGAGCAGCCTTGCTCTCAGTTATTCAAGGGCTATAGAGAAGGTCCTGCTGTAAGGCCCTTCGATTTCTGGGAGCTGGTTTTATTTTTCCCTCTGAAAAAGTTGAGTCCTTCTCTGCTTTGGAACCAACATTGGGTACTAAAGCTGGGTGAGTGAATTTAGGCAGAAGTGACTGAGGATTTTCTGTGGAGTCTGTAGTGCTCTTTCTAGATAGATTTTTAGTGACTCTGTGATCCCAATTTATTGAAGTGTTTAGATTTGGAAACTACTGTTGTAACCCTTGTTTTTTTTTTGCCAGTAGAAGTTTTTTTAATTTGTGGTATTTTGGCCAAATTTATCTACAAACTAGACTACATTTCATGTGAGTTTTTACTATGTATGTGATATCATGAGGAGGCTACAATTTAATTCTCTGACTCAGATCAGTCTTTATGTGGACAGAATAAATTGCTTCGGTAGGAGGGACCTCATATTGAGCAGTTCCTCCCTGTTAGAATTAAGAGTGATCATGACAAACCTTTTTAGTTTCTGTTTCATGTGGAAGGCAGTTCTATTTCAGAATTTTTAAATCCTTTTTAAAATTTCATGCCATAGGTAACTTTTCAAACATTAAGCATTTGTAGGAACATGGTATAGTTGTGCCAATACTTTTTGGAAAATCTTTGTACCTCTAGGATGGAATTTAATGAGACTTGACAGTACTCTCCTAAAAGGTCACAACCCAGGTGGTTGTGTCATCCTGCTCAGGAGGAGAACTCAGAGTCTTAAATTCTTCTCTTCCTATTCAGGTTGGGGATTAGATTGAGAGTTTTTAATATCTCTCCTGTTGTACCCTCTGAGCTGTCAGAAATGGCTGTAACCACAAAGGATGCTGAACTCCTTGGCCTGCTCCAGATCAGGAATAGCTCTAGGCTGTCACAACCATGGATACAAGCACAGGAGGGGAGGGGTTCCTCCTTTGCCTCATGGAAAAAGGGTTTAGTCCTTACCTCTTTACGAGACACGAAGATTATTTCCTACCTGTTCTCATTTCTTTGACATGGTTACTTTTCAATAGGAGATAATGTATTCACAAAGGAATTTCTACAGAATAGTTCTGCCTGGGCTGCTTCTCTTTGTGTGGAGTTATGGAGTGAACACCATATCCAACTTGTTATTGGAAAACACTTCGAGGTAGTATAGTAGGAGCACTTCTGTAAAATGTTCTGTGTGTTATCCTACATTTCCTGGGCACACCTGCAACTCACCAGAATATATCCCAAGCCTCCCAGGTCATGAATGTGCACCTCTGTACCTCAGTGTACGTACTGTTATCGTGGGAGTTTTGTCTGGGATTAATCTTCCCGTGCATTTGGAGAAGCCACAGAGAGGCTGGGCTGGGCACTGGACTGGGAGCTCCCTGCCCTCCCCGGGGGTGCCCAGGGCCAGCACAGCTGAGCAGGGGTTAATGCAGCCCCTGCCCAGTGTCTGCCTGGAGTGTCTGGCTGGGAGATCTTCTGCAGGTCACCCAAGTCTTTTGGTTATTTAGAGTAACCTCCCCTCGCCGTTACCCCTAATAATGGGCAAGTGGTTCGTTTTTGTGGTTGTAATTAACATTATCTGCCATTCTGTAGAGTTCTCTAGATGTTTTAGATCAAAACAAATTTCCTTTACAATTCATGGCTGCAGGTGCTGTGAAGTAGTGGCTCTTTCAGATTATAAGATATCTATTTATTGTGAGAAATGTGTATCTTTGGCAGACTGCTAAATATTACTGCTTAAATCCATTACGAGGAAGCACAATTTTCTGTAACTTAATTTCCTAAGCCTAATGAACCCAGTAAATTTCCTCTGATGTCTTCCCAAGTTAATATATTAAATCTAATTTATTTGGCAAAAAATTGGACAAATTTCCTCTTAATTCAATTAACTTAGAAGAAAAAATATGTATTGTTATGTAAATCTGGGACTAATAATTCATGGATGCAAGAATCCTGGGTTTGGTTCCATTAATTTACTAGCTTACAATTGCTATTTTTGTTTCCTATAATTTAACTCAAAAAAGTCCATTGTACCATGTATGTATTTGAAAGGCTTGATAATTGATAACAAATTAGTTTCTTGTCAGTTAATGTTGCAGAAGATTTTTCTGTCCTAAGTGATTATTTGCATACTTATTGAGTATTATATTTGCCAATTGATTTCCTTGATATGTTACTGATATCTTGTGGGCACTGCTAATGAGCGGATGATGCATTTTCATCAGCACTAGTGTATGCCTGGCATTTGCTAGTTTGCTAGAACTCAAAGTGGTACAAAAAGAGTTCTCATTGTTCATGTCTTAATGCTGCAAAAACCAAAGCTCTAAGTCCCCACAAAAGCCAGAGCACAGCTGGGACTGGGAGTGGGTTCAGCAGCACCACACAAACATAAGCTCATCTGTGCTGCTGCTTTGATTTTTTTGTGGATGGGATATGGATAAGAGGGATATAGTTGCCTATACTCTGGGAAGATAATTCATATTCTTCATGCCAACAGCTACAGTCCTGTTTTCCTGCCACTTCCTTAGTATATGTGAAAGGTCTAATGTAAGCAATGGAGCCAAACCTCTGACAAATAAATTACAAGGGCCACTAATGAGTGCAAATCCATGTATGACCTTTAGAGCATTCGTGCAGCTGTCTCCACGCTCTGATGTGGCTTGTGCTGGAAGAAACCTAGGGATATCCAGGATTTCAAAATGCCTGTGTAGGTCAGCATCATAGAGTTGGTTTCTTTCTGTTTGTGTGCCTTGATCAATGTCAGAATTGCTCAGGACAGGATTTGCCTTTAAATCTGTAGCACAAAGATCTTTAGCATTCCTGTATTTAAAAGTGATTATTAGTGATATCCAAGATTATTTTACAAATGGTCAAGTTTTGCTGCTATAAATTTTTATCCAGACATTTACATCTTTTCCAGCACAACAGCAATCTTATGAAAAATAGTCAAGAAGCTGTAATACTAAGGTCAACACTTTCAGTATTAAAATCAGTTTACAGTATGTTTGCTTGAAGTGCACATAAATTCAAAGAGGCAAGAAGTATAAACAGAATAGCTGGTTTCTTGGATGCACTCCAATATAATTATAGCTATTCACCCTTGTGACTATTTGTGTGTGTAGCTTAAAGCTATTTGCCTGCCCTAAGGTACGGTAGCAGTATTTTTATACATCTTTGTATCTGATTGAAATGCAAAACTCAGTAAACCTGGAAAGGATGCTAACAAGCTTAAAGAAATGTATGAGTAAAATTAACCAGCAGATTGAATGTGCCTTTTGACATTTGTTAGCAGCACCACCCCATCCCTAGCACAGGTACTTCGCATTCTCTTCAGTTTTGAAACTGAGATATCCCTTAAGGATTTGTCACCAAAATAGTGTATTTCTAATAGGCAATTATGAAAAAAAAAATCATCATCAATCACATTTATTGCAAACATCTCATAAAACAGTAAAACATTTATGTGGCTATGGAAGGCAAGTATGTTGCCATGTAATATATTAAGATTTGCATATAAAGAACAGCAGGCAGCAAACAAGTCTCTTTCCCTTTCTTATGCCATTTATACAAATGCCTTTGATGCAATGTATCTATTTAATTTCCATCAAAATGTTATTGCTGCAACACCTGAGTGATATTGGCTGTTGTTGGTCTCGGGAGCACTCCCTGTTTCCTCCAGGTAGGGCCCATCAGCCGTGTCACACCTTGTCACAACCTATCTGTCACCCAGGAGGCAGGGTTTGCCTCAAGCTGATGTGCACCTGTCACTGATGTGTGTGTGTATGTATATATTTATATATATTTATATATAAATACACACACACATTTTTAATTTCCCTCCTCCCCAGTATCAATTTTTCACCAAGATTAGTTATATCAGTATTTAGCTTTCAGACAGATTGCAGGGGTGCTGGGACTCCATATTGTTTCAGTGTGAACAGGTATAAAATGCAGTTGCTTGGAAAGGAGCACAGCTCTTTTTGCAGGGAACATGGCAACTGCCTGTTGAAACCAACATCTGCTAATCTTCTCCATAATCATCTGTACCTTGTGCTCAGCAAACGCTCAGAAATAATTTCCTTGAAACTTTTTTTAATAGCTCAGAGTGTGCATCTACCGTGGTGCTGTAGGATATAAAATGACTAATAAAATGTAGGGTTATTTCCATGTCAGAGTTGGTAACAACTATCTTTATCTGGGTTTTTCCACAAGCCTCAAGGTAAAATGAAGCAGGCAGCGTTGCAGAGAAGAGAGAAATGAATGACAACACATTGTAAAAATCTGTGGGATTTTTTGACACTTGACTTTGTACTATAATTTTAAAAAATTCTGCCTTCTATTTACTTGTCAGAACTGGATTTAATTCTTATATGCTGCAAGGAATTCACTGCGTTAAGATATCAATATAACAAATTGCGAAATGTTTTAGAGATTGATTCTTGCTGACCAAAATGGGCTTTCAGATTGGAAGTCTTTTTTTCCAGAAAACACCTGCTGAGATAGAAGTCTGACAGCTGCCCCAAAGAAATATACAGTTTGTTTAGTCTGCTCCTATCTAGCAATCGGCAGATGCTATCAAAAATTGTGTTTTTAAAATGAAAATTACCTAAGGATTTGGCAAAGGACCTTGGTTAAAAGGGACTGAGCGGCCACTGTCAAGGGAGTATTACCAGGCTGATTGGTTGTTACTTCTGTCAGTCTTTCTCCAAAATTATGACAGGCCACACAGCAGGGAGCAAATGATCATTAATACTTCATCCCCTAGGACACAATAAACTGCCATTCACTTGCATGCAAATAAAATACATAAAGCTTGTCAGACAAGGTGACAGCAAAAGGTGTCTTTTCAAAATTATTTTATACTACAGTGGGATGTGATCAGTTAAGACACGTTTCTGTATTGTGTGGTCTATGATCTTGACAGCAGCACCTGTGAATTCATTCCAGTTTAAACGTATATTTCAGTGCTTTTTCCTGATGCTTATTTTATTTCATTAGAAGAACGTAAGATTGTGAGCACTCCTCAGCTCTGCAGTGGAAACTTAAAAATAGGTTTTGCAGGAAAATACTCCTCTGGAGCCAGTGCTGTTTCTGCCATCTGAGCCCACAGCAGAACAATCCAAGGCTGTCCAGGTGCTGCTGTGTGCTTGGCACAGGTGAACACCGAGTCTGGATCAAGAGGTGACCACTGCTCAAAGACTCCCAAGCTAAAATGCAAGTTGTTCTAGACATGAATAAGCCATTTTCATAATATTTTTGCAAGCAAAAAATCTTTACAAAAAAAAAAGAGAGAAAAAACAAACTGTTATGCTGTATTATACTTTTGGTAAGGTCAGAAAGAGGCTAGAATGTGAGATATTTGCTTAGCCATTGCTTCCAGTCATGCTTTTCTGTTCTGGGAAGTGTACTGAGAAAGATAATTACTGATTTATGAGGAGACTTAACATATTCTGCCTATAGGGGTGTTTTGTTTTGGGTTTGTTTGTTTATTTTTTGACACATCTACCAATGAATTATTAGGTGGTTACTTCACTAAAAGTTTTGTGTAGGCAAGGCACATAGGATTGCCTAACTAGTCAGTGTGGAGCTTCATAATCTCACTGTATTGGCAATTAATTCCTTTGGCTTTTACTGGAAAAACAAGTTTTCTGTCATACTCTTTATGCTTCAACCCCCTTTACTCCTTTAATATTTCCCACAGAAATATATGGGATGTACTGCATAACACTTAGTGCAAGCCTTTGTTTGAAACAATTCAATTTCAGTGAAACTACACTTTTTTAGGAAGGAGAAGGTATGTTATCAAATATTTTGTCTGCTTTGTGAAACTACAGCAGTTTCTATCATACTAACAGATCTCTTTTACAGAACTTTGATGCCATATTTCATTGCTTATTTCATTTTCAGGGCAGGTAAAGAGATTTTTCTCTTTTCCTTCGCCAAAATTGATTGTGAATTACAGTCTTCACAGTTTGGTTGTGCTTGTTTTTTTTTCCCCCTCTCCTGGTCTTGATGGCCAAGAGAGAACTGACTAATGAATGCTGTCTCATGACTGAGATAAAGAAATACTGGAAGTTTCACATGAAGGCTTGGTAGATCTGCCTGTGTTCTCTCCCTGGGTTTCTGTCCCCTCTATGTCCCAGTGGCACTGTTGGTATTGTAATGTCACCTACTTTGAAGATTTCTCAATGACAATGCAGTTTAGTACCCGAGAATACATTGACTGAAAAGTTTTGGTGAGGAATTTGCCAATATTGTGTAAGAAGAAAAAATTAAATGTTCGTGAATCCACAGCACCATTATCCATGTGTATGACTGGGCAGAGAGGAAAATAAAAATACTAGCAGGAAATACTTCTTACATCACTGCTGCCACAGCTGTCATTTCTGTTCTTCAGAAATGTACACTTGAATTACCCTGATTCTAGACAACCACTACACAGTTTGAAAATGGAACAACAAAATTAAATAGCACCCTGGAAAAAGTATGAGGAGGAGACTGAAGCAATGTGATTTTTCCCTTTTAGTCACATGCACTAAAGCAGTTGTGGGTTACTGTTTCTTTGATCATTGAAGAAATTGAAAAACACCTGCTGATTTCAGGCTTATACAGAAGAGTAAATAGTATCTTTAATAAATAAATTTTCTTTTGGCAGAAGTTTAATATAAAGATGGACTTTTAAATAGGATTTCAAAATAGACACGTTAAAGTCTATATTAAGAAAACATTCCATAGAGCAGACCTGGAGAGTGAGAGCAGACTGGTTAAGGTAATGACTGCCTTGAACTCAGTGTAAAATGTCATTAAGTATCATGGTTCACATTGCTTGGGGGCTGTGAAGTTTAGTGATGAAATCAGGACGGGATTTTTTTTTTTTTTTTTTTGGCATAGCAATTTCGTTTCACCTTCCTTAAGTCCTATTCCTTCTGCTTTGTGCATGCAGAAGCATGAAAGCTAAGACTGATTAGGTGGCACTGGCAATGCAAAATCCCCAGAAAAATATTACTGTTAATGAGAATTGTATGTATAACCCCCTGCTTACTGCAGTGACAATTCACTTGTATGATTCTGTCAAACATTGCAAAAACCAAATAAACCTGATGGCCCAATAATATATATAGCTGTTCAAGATGCCTTTTTTTTTTTTCCTTTTCTTTAAAATGCAGTAGCTAAATCCTCAGCTAGATTGATTTCACCTCTCTCCATTGAGTTCAGTGCTGCTAAGCTGATTTACAGTGACTGGGGAATTTGGCAGTTGTGAGTCAAGCTGCAAAGCATGCAAAAGTTTTGTCAAATCTGTTTGGGACATGGATGGAAATGAATATGGTGTTTCAAGTGTTAAAAAGCAGCCCTGGTTAGAAAACTCCCAACAACTTAAATCCCTGCTTGAAAATCCTAAACTACCACTGCACATGTTCCAGTAATTTGCTCAGCCATGCAGTATGCTGTACTCGCTGAATGAAGAAAACTTCTCGTGAGAATGTTTAAAATGTCACTGAGGTTCAGTCTGGATCAGGCTGCAGGTGGCTCTACAAAGGCTTTGCTGAGGGGATGTGTTTATACAGTTGCTGCTGATGGATGGTATTGATAGGCCAGGCGACTCATAAAACAAGTGACCTCACTTTCATCTTTGTGCTTTCTGTTCCTTCAGTAGATAGAAAAGTGGTTTTAATTATTCACATCATCTATTTTAATATTTTTTACTCATATCCACCTACTCTCTTACAACCAAATAATATTCTCATCCTCTCATTGTAGAAAACTTGCAAAGGGGGCAAGAGTGGGCAGATAGATAAGTTTTTGAGAATTAAAGGTTGGTGCTGCCTCACTGGTAAGATTAACAGAAGTCGAAACACACAGAAATCTCTGCTCTTAGACATCGGCTGAGTCACCTTCAGGATGACAGAGCACTTGACAGCAGCTGAGATTTGGGTATTGGCACAGTTTCTCTGGTGTTCATTCACATACCTCGAGGTTCTGTACAGCACTCAGCTCCTGCATCAGTCCTTGCACCCCTGGAACACCCCGTGTATGGGCACAGATATGTGCTCTCAATACTGCAGTGGTACAGGCTGCGCTGCTTTCCACCAGAGAATATATTTTTCTCCCATGACAAATTTTTCAGCTTTCATACAGCTTGGCAGTTGTGACAAGAGCTTGAGGTCTTTTAATGCTTCTGGGTTTTGCAGTTTGTTCATCTTTAAGATGAACAAACACATCTAAATCACATCTAAAGATATGATCTGTACCGTAATGGGAATTTTGATGATCTTAATTACAATTGTCCATTTTTAATGTATTAATGGCTGATGAGGAGAAAGTGATATCACATGGGTATGTGCAAATCAGAAGACAATGCCCGAGTTGACAAAACTAGAAGGAAATTTTTTGGTTTTGGGAACAAAATATTCTTTGGCTGATTTACAGTTGCCAGCTTTAGTCAACCTGTGAGCTACTGAGTAGATGCATGCTGTCATCAGGTTCCGTATGTTCTACTCATCATCTTCCCAGACAGACTTACCAAGGAGTACTGCATGGGCTGCCTGCTAATTCTGTCACACCATGGGCTTGAGTCAGGCTTTCTGATGAAAGAGACCTTGAAATTTGAGGTTTGAAAAGGTTTTATACTTTGTGCATGCTTCCCTGGAACTGCTCTTTCAAAAAATTTGTCCTTGGAGCTGTGAGTTGCTCCACAGCTGTATTTTTTAAATGCTCACTTTTAACAAGCATATGTAAAAATTATGAAAGCTGGAAAATCTTTGCTGTTTTCTGGCTTCCTGAAAAAATACATGAAATAAAGAAATTAGTTATGCAAGAGCAGAGTTTCTAGGTGCACTGGTTGACAACTCCAAGGAAAAGCAGCAGGTAGAGAAAGAACATAGCTCCTGTCCCTGGAATGGCCTTGCACCAAGCTCTAAAGCAGTAACAGTCTCAGCTACAGCAAATAAAAATGCACAGGTGTGTTCTCATTTAGAAATAGCTTCCTATATATGGCACAACAGTAAAATGAGACAGGAGAGTTCCTTAGTCAACTCATGGAAGTGATTGTTCAGACAAAGCTGTAGGGAGCGTGACTTCTCTGTGGTTTTTCTTTTTTTCTTTTTGAAATGCTCTTCAAGCTAATTTTAACTCTAAACCAGCTGTGATTATTTTCTTTTTAAATCAAGTTGAGCTTTAAGGAGGAGGGGGGCAGGGAAACAGGAATCAAAAGCTGCAAGGTAGGAGCCCTCCCTCCTGTGCATGGAGTGTGCTGGAAAGCACAATTGCAGAGTCCTGTTGAATGGTAGGAAAAGTTGCCTTGCTCTCCCATGACAAATAAACAAGTAAAAGGATTAGAAAACCCAAAACCAAACAAACCTTCCCCTCCCACCCCAAAAAAAGAGAACAGCTTTGCAAAACCTTATTTTATGCCTCCTTCATATTTAGCATCCAATCCTGAATGTACAGTACTGGTGTAGGGTACTGTATATTCTTTCTATGTTTCTTTGATTCCCCTGTCACTTCAGACTGTCTGTCAGAAGTAATAATTTGTGAGTGGGAGGAAAAAAGTTGAGCTGCTAACAGAGGATGCATATTCCCCATCCCCAGTAAAAAAAAAAAAACCCAGGAGCCCATGTAAATGAAGCATAAGGTTTGTAATGAATTGGGCTGATGGTGATGATGTGTTCAAGTGCAGCTCCCAGAGTTCATTACGTTAATGTAATATACAGCAGCAAGAATGATACCTGTGATAACTCCAATTAAAATTATAGTTTTGTGCTTTTCTGTGATGCAAGTTAGTGGTGTGAAAACATGAAACACACCTCATAAATGCCACCCAGCTGCAAAAGTGACAAAGTGAGTCTGCCAGCTTTTCCTAGTGGCAGTGAGAATAATAGGAATGGCTGCAACTGGCTTTTGTTATTGCTGGAAGCTCTGGCAGCTCACCAAGCATGGTAAGACCAAGGCAGTCAGACTGTGATAACATTGCTCAACAAGTGATTAAAATACACTAGGGAAAATATGGAAAATATACTCTTAAATGGAAATGAAAATAAAATAAATATCACTGTAAGTACATGGTATGTGGATATCACTAAGAGAAGGCTGTAATGAGTGAGGATAGCACACCACCCTGCTCAAAAGAAGTGTAGGATTAAAGCTTTGTTCTGTTTTGAGCTCTCTGCTTATTAATAAAGAGTGGATGGTAACTGAGGAGATAAAGAGACTGTATTGTGAGATACCACAGAGCACGGCATGTGTGATGTTCCTTCTGAAGCCATAATAATCATTTGATTTCTGACCCTGAGGTGAATTTTGTGTACTCATATGCATGAAGGAGGTGAAAGGATATGCACTGAGCTGTGCCCTTCTTTCCAAACTGTGTTTTTAGAAGTGATATAATTGAGGCATAAATAAAATAACAAAGAAGGCTTTTGTAGACATGTACTATTATTTCAAACTACCAACAGTTGTCTTTGCACTTGCTGGTATTTTATAGTCCTGAATTTTAAATGGCACAGCTCTTCTTTAATATCTCCTGTAAAAAACACCCAACAGGGAATGCATCTTAAAGGAAAATTCCAGAAAACAGGTCTGTATAGCAAACAGTCTTAGGAACTTTGAGTTCCTCGCTCATCTCTTATTTGCCCTGTGACATCTCTGAAAATAAAAAATACAACCCTAAAATTGCCACTAGGCGAGTCCATATCCTTTCCCCAGAATTAGGCATGGTAGTTGGTTGAAGTGTCTGCCATTATATGGGATGCCAAGATCCCACCCCTGCTACTTTCCATTCAGAGGACTGGGAAACCTATGGATAAATCTCTCCTGCAGCGTGTGATATGGACACCATGAGCAGCTGTCACAGGCTCTCTGTAATTATGCAAGTATTCTACTAATATTATAAAGCCAGGTGGCCCCATCTCCCTTTCTTTCTCTGGATAGTGTTTGTGTAGGTGTCAGGAGCACTGAATTCTCCCCTTGTTCAATCACCTGTATCTTCTGCAGCACTTTCCCAATGCTCCTGGAGCTGGCACTCTTCCTGCACCAGAGGTTGTCTTCTGCTGCTTGTTCAGTGCTGGATTGCTGTTCTGTGTTGTGAGCTGTCCAGTCCCATGGAAATTGCTGTCAGGGTGCACCCACACCTTCCTTCTGTCAGAGATTTCAGGCACTGTTTGCTGCTACAAAGGTGCAGTTGGCTTTGTTCCCTTCAGAAGAAGCTTTTTTGCCAGCTTTTAGTGGCTGAGATGTGATGTGAGACCAAGAAGTATCAGTGCATCCTTTCTGCATCTGAGGGATCTCTGTACTGAAAGGAACAGGAGAGAAGCTGGATGGTATGATGCAATGCCAGCTCTTACAAAATCAAACACAGAGTGCCGATCTGGAGAACCACCTTAAAATCGAATTGGTAGTTTGTTCCTGGAAGTGGTTCAGAAAAATACATTTTACCACAAATTGTTCCTGCCTTTCTCATTATATTATCCTTATTCTCAGGATCACAGTCTAATTATAATAAGCAATGAAATTTATGAATACTAAAATCTTGAAATTTCCTAAAGGTTCTTAATAATAATGGCTGATACTTCATTTTTTTCCCCTTGCAAAACCCAAGCCTCAGTGCCATTTTACAATCTAATACTTTAGGTTTTGTCCATTACTCCTGGGTTTTGTTTTGGCAAGCCTTTATTTGAAGAAGAAACTGGGCAGATCTCTTGATACCATAGGGGGTAAAAAATCTCACCCTGAGAGGTTGGTATTTATTCTGAAGTGGCCTAAACATTGTTTGTTAAAACATTCTACAATATCTGCCTTCCCCCCCCCCCCCAATATTTCTTAATAAAGTAAACAAGATGAGGATCTGTTCTTCAGTTAACCTTTTCGTGTCAGACTAAAGTTTAAACTAAGTTTAGATTCAGCACAAAGCCCACTAATTAATACCTGCTCTTTTTTACCTAAATTTGGGCTAAATCACGGTGACTTTTGTGCTTTAAGGGCTTCCTGCCCTTGCTGCCTGGAAAGTAGTTCCCGTGAAGAGCCAGTTTTGAAATTACCTTAATTTCTGCTGTTCACAGAATCCTTACTGCAGGCCTCCTTAGTGCAGAAAGCATGCAAAGGTTATGAATTGTGCTTTGGGAGCACCTGTAGCTGTGAGCACTTAACCCTCCCTCCGTGGACACCTGGCACAGGCTGTGGGAGATGGACTGGGGCACAGACTGGGAAAGGTGTGTGGAAACCAGTGTTTCAGAGCCCCGTTAGTTTGTGCAAGCTGCACTTGCATTTCCTCTCAAGTAAACAGTGGGGAATACCTTCATGCTGTGCAGAGCCCAGGACTGTTAAATGGCCTTTTTCATCTCTTCCTGAAGGTTAGTCCCTTGCTTTCTTTGTACATTCATTTAGTAACAGATTTGTGACACTTCACAGATTAATCTGCACATTTCAGAGCATGTAAATGGATCTAAATGAAGTTGCAGACAAAAACATGCATATCCCATGCTTTGAATGTCCCAAAAGGGGCTTTTGAAACAGCAGACTATGTAGAACATATTTTTCTGCGTTTATTTCTTACATTGGTGTAAAGACAGGAATTTTGAGAGCTGGATGAATATGAAAATAGCAGAACATAATTTTAAATTGATAAATGAGAAGAACAAACCATGGTAACATAATGCCCCCTATGGATTGTAAGGCAGTATGTACGACAGCTTTAAGGGCAATGCTTTCCTACATACCTTCTCTTGGTAGAATCAGAATTACATGTTACGCTCCTCAGCTAGAGAGGAAAAAATACCTGGTTGGCTTTTATTAATAAATAGGTCAGATACCGTTAATTTAGATGCTTTAAATATTTTCCTCCTTTTTGGAGATTCAAAGCAATTGGGATGAGAGAAGTGTTTTTGAGTAATGTGGCAGCAGCTGAGTTGTGCACTGTCTCCGCAGGCAGTTCAGGGTGGGGAAGGATCCCGGGGAGAGGCGGGACCGGCCCGGAGAGGGGAGCGCTCTGTAGTTGAGGCAGCGGCCGCTTGATGGCAACCTCGTCCTGCACATGGGGACCGGGGACAGGGCTGGGGACAGGGCTGGGGACAGTGCTGGGGACCGGGGACAGGGCCGGGGACAGGGCTGGGGACCGGGGACAGGGCTGGGGACAGGGCTGGGGACAGGGGACAGGGCTGGGGACAGTGCTGGGGACCGGGGACAGGGCCGGGGACAGGGCTGGGGACCGGGGACAGGGCTGGGGACAGGGCTGGGGACAGTGCTGGGGACCGGGGACAGGGCTGGGGACCGGGGACAGGGCTGGGGACAGTGCTGGGGACCGGGGACAGGGCTGGGGACAGGGCTGGGGACAGGGGACAGGGCTGGGGACAGTGCTGGGGACCGGGGACAGGGCTGGGGACAGGGCTGGGGACAGGGCTGGGGACCGGGGACAGGGCTGGGGACCGGGGACAGGGCTGGGGACAGTGCTGGGGACCGGGGACAGGGCTGGGGACAGGGGACAGGGCTGGGGACAGTGCTGGGGACCGGGGACAGGGCCGGGGACAGGGCTGGGGACCGGGGACAGGGCTGGGGACAGGGCTGGGGTCCGGGGACAGGGCTGGGGACAGGGCTGGGGACAGAGGACAGGGCTGGGGACCGGGGACAGGGCTGGGGACAGGGCTGGGGACCGGGGACAGGGCTGGGGACAGGGCTGGGGACCGGGGACAGGGCTGGGGACAGGGCTGGGGTCCGGGGACAGGGCTAGGGACAGGGCTGGGGACAGAGGACAGGGCTGGGGACCGGGGACAGGGCTGGGGACAGTGCTGGGGACCGGGGACAGGGCTGGGGACCGGGGACAGGGCTGGGGACAGTGCTGGGGACCGGGGACAGGGCTGGGGACAGGGGACAGGGCTGGGGACCGGGGACAGGGCTGGGGACAGTGCTGGGGACCGGGGACAGGGCTGGGGACCGGGGACAGGGCTGGGGACAGGGGACAGGGCTAGGGACCGGGGACAGTGCTGGGGACCGGGGACAGGGCTGGGGACAGGGGACAGGGCTAGGGACAGGGGACAGGGCTAGGGACAGGGCTGGGGACAGGGGACAGGGCTAGGGACAGGGGACAGTGCTGGGGACCGGGGACAGGGCTGGGGACAGGGGACAGGGCTGGGGACCAGGGACAGGGCTGGGGACAGGGCTGGGACAGTGCCGGGGACCGAGGATAATGCGGGGGACAGGGCTAGGGGCAGTGCCGGGGACAGTGCCGGGACAGGTTTGCAGTAAATCATGCAGGGGATAACGTGTAAATAACGTCAGGACATTTTGCTGATAAATGAGTATCGTTTCTCACTCTGCTACGCCGTGTCCCGTTTAAAAGCAAGCCTTCCCACCGTGTCCCCGGTGCCTTTATGGTCCCATGGTGCCGCCGAGGGCAGGAGCAGCGCTGCCCGCCCAGCTCTGCAGGGTGAGAGCAGCGCCCGGCCGGGCTGCCCTGTCCTGCACCTGCAGGGGATGCTCATGGTGCCCCGCGGAGGGTGGCGAAGAGATCAAAGACCTAAACTGGATTAAATGAATTATGCCCACCTTTGAACTGTGGATTGGGAAACACCCCAGGGCTGGTTCTCTTTCGGTTCCCACAGAGCTCACAAATTCACTTTTAAGCCTTCCCAATGAAAAAAGAAACGGCTGATCCTTGTATGGTGTGATGCCTTGGGTTTTAGCTTTTATATTTTTCAGAATCGCTGCTTCTTAGTGTGTTACTCTGAAACTTCATATTAGGTGTTGGTAAATTCTCTCCACAGGGTAGTTAGACAAAACAGTCCCTTTTCTAGCTAGAGAATCAAGGACAACTTGTACTCCAAAAGCAGAAACAGTGCCGAGGGAAGGGGGGCAAGCCGGGGGGCTGAGATTTCATAGCCTGGGGCTGTGGTTGGACAATTGACCCCAATATGTAGATGAACCAAAAGTTATAAAAGTGTAAAAACTCATGACTGGGATCTACCTTGGACTTGATTTGGGTTAGGTCCGGCCGGATTCTTGCACTGCCCAAGGTGTATCCTTTCAATACATACCCATTTTATTCCTTCTGCTCTGTCTAGTCTCTGTTCCAGGTCAGCCTTTCCAGGCATCAGGTGGAGAACTCAGGGGAGACCCACAGGTGCCTATCGGTGCACACACTGAGTGAGAAGAAATCCCTGAGGGTTGTTGCAGGGGGTCCTGGAGCAATGTGTACAAGTTAAACATTGGAGAAGGTTGGCTTTGTGTCATGTGATGGAGGAGACATCTCCCAGGCTCAGTGTTTGAAGACTGTGTCTTGTGTTTTGTGCTTCAAGACTTAATAACCTTGATTATGCATTTCTATTTCAGTAATTACTGAAAAAGTAATGGCTATCATGTATGTTTGTCTTTGCTACCTGGGGGCTGTGAGGGAGGGCAAAATACAGGGACAAAGTGGGAGTCACTCACTGGCAATAACTGTTGCATGCTGTCAGAACATTATGGCAATTACTTTGGTCTTGTGTTTTTAAGATGGATTTCTGCTAGTAAACTGTAGGCAGATTGATTAAACAGTAAGTGCTTTTAGAACTCTGGAAACCCCCGGACATTTAATTTCACTGACAGTTCATGATAATATGATGATAATGCATAATAATATAATATAGTAATTATTAGGATAATAATTCTCTTGCTACCTTCTAGGTGCTGGCAAGTCCCTACCTGGAGCAGGAAAGGACTCTTCACTCCTTCTGCAACAGTCATTTATGTGTTGGACTGGAACTGAAAATACATTTCATAGCTACAATTGCCACAGCTAAGGTTGTTGTACAAATGGTTATTTGTTATTTCAGCTACTGGTCCATGGGCACAGACACAGTTAAAGTTTAAAATCCATGAAGAGACATACAGGGTTTGTGAAAAATGAGACGGTTTTCCTTCCCTTAATGACTGGGATATCAAATGAGTTGTGTTGTCAATGGGAGAGCAAGAGGTTATATAGTTTTCCATAATCTATAAAGCTTTTTCAGAATCATGTCATTAGCTTTCCTGTGGCAGAGCATAGCAGAGCTAATAATGCAATTATGGTTCATGTAGTTAAACTATGCTATTGATATTTTTTTTTTTCCCAGGAGGCCTTCATTTCTGGCAATTTTAATCATCTTCATTGTACAGCTGTATGGATTCCATGTTTCACTCTGAGGGAAATAAAATTGCAAATAAGTACCATCTTTCCTAATGTCTCTGTAAATGCCAGATTTAGTAACCATTAACCAAATGTTGGAGTCCATAAAATGTAATGTATAGTTCTGTGTATGTATATATATATATATATAGAGGCCACATTCACATAGCAGTTACCAGAACAAACTGTTATGCTGGAATATAAAAAGAGTAGAATTTCCTCCAATATTTCATTATTCTCATTTTTGCTGCTATAATTAATACATTTTCTGTTTTTGTCACGCTTAGTCTCTCCATGTCCTTCCAGTGTATTCAGACTGTAAGTATTAGAGTAAAATAGTATAATTAGCACATAAAAATGCTGCATGTGTGTGTAGCAGGAGGGGGATTCTTCTTTTAACTTCCCATTCTTCTGAACAAATCTGGAACTTGGAGTTCTGTATCTAGTTCTGCGTTACCTGATACACAATCAGTATGAGAGCTAGCAAGCAAGGAAACTTCCTCTAAACTTCTGCATTTTTCTGAGTAAACTACCAAAAACACTACAATGCCTGTCGAAAAGACACATAATAAAGAGATGATAAGGCATGTTAATCACTTTGCTGACAATCATCCTTCTTTAACATGCTTGGACATAAACAGTAGGAAATAAACACAAACAATAATTGCTGTTAGGGGCCTGAAGAAAAAACAAAGATATGAGAGGGACATGCTAATTAGGCTTTCTCAATGGACCACATGGGGATGAAAAGGAAATGAAAACAAAAATACAGCTAACAAAGCTGAAGTGTTTAGACAGCCTTGCAAGAAGTTGTCTGTGACAATGAACTGTCCGCAGTCTTAAAGTCCTTAGAGACAATATCTGGGACAATATCTGTCATTTTCCTGCATACATCAGAGGCAGGGTAGCACCAGGGTGTCACTTTGGGATCTCGTGGGATATGCAACAGAACCGATCAGTCCTAAGGGAGCTGAGATGGGGAGACAGCAGGACCAGCCTCCCGCCAGAGCATCTTGTTACGGGAATTGAGCGGCTCCTTCCATCCCCCTCTGTGTGACTGCTGGAGGAGAGAGGAACTGTGCAGCCATGGGGCTGGCAGACGTGTTAGGGAAGTTCATGTGGCTTTTCCAGTACAATACATATTTTTAAGTTGTTGGACTTTTTCTACAAACTGTATTCGTGCTAATTGTCTTTCTGTTCTACAGTGACTTCTGTACGTCAGTAAAGCATCAAAAATATTCAACCTGGGAGTTTGAAATATGTAAGCAAAATGCTGTCAAGTCTTACTAATTAGAAACAATGTGCACACACAACCTCCTAGTGTTCCCTTTTGCTCTCATTTGTTTTACAGATGGTGCTAGGTCAAAGAAGCAGCCTGTCATTGCAGGACAAGCAGTTTGGAAGTTCTGAGCATCTCTACATATTCATGTATGCACAAGTTTTCTCCTTAGCTTTTTTTCCTTACCTAAGCCATTGGTGATTAGCTAACATTTCCCTCTTCTCTTTTGCTTCGTATAACAGGAAATCTGCAAACTGCTTTGCAGGAATCAAAGTACAGATTTGTTGCTTTTGGTATCAAAAGCAAGTGGAAAAATTTCTTGTGGTTTTGGTTGTTTTTTATTTTTTTCTTTGCCAGTAACTGACCTGTGATACAGGAAGAGAGGACTATAAAACAAACCTGGGAAAAAAATATTCAGGTTCCCAGATCTGCTTTAGCAGACTAATGCAGGAACATGTCTATAAAAACTAGTGATGGAATCGGTAATAAAGTGGCTGCTTGGTGACCACTGAAAGGTCCAGACAAACTGAGGCACAGAACGCTTGCTGTGTGGCTTGGTGTCCCAGGTAAGTTCCTAGGATTTTATTTGACCCGTTTGGGATGCTGATGGATAACTGTTATTGTATTTTTTTTTCCTAGAAATTCCATAGTAGATAATGATTGTAATAAATTCCAGGTGTTTCCGCTATTGCTTATCAGTAGGAAATAATGTGAAAAATACAATTGACTGGAATCCTGCAAGGATTACTTTTCTTATTGGGCCAATACCACCTTTCAGTAGGTGGAATGTCTTCAATGCAGTAAATGCAAAACCAAAACATTTTCAAATTAAAAGAAAACACTAACAGTTATGCTGTGCTATTGGGTAGAATTTCAGAGCATTGATGCTAAATGTAGAAAACAAATTGGATTGAGAGTCTTAATTCCTTTTATTATTTTTTTAGGGGATGAAAAGCTTTATCAGAACTAAGCTCATCTAAAACTTATTCTTTCAGTATGCTAATTAATAGAGCAGGATCATGGATTTGTTAATTAAAATAAGATACCTCAGGGAAATTGAAATTAATTTTGCTGTCCTAATAGAGTTACCATTATGCCATTAACTCTTATGGATGTCTTATCTACTTCTCTTCCTTCCCTCAGAAAGTAAAAAAAAAATGTTTTATTTCATTTGAATTAGAATCACAATATTGAACGGCGACTTTCTGAAAATGTGGCAAAGATCAACAAATAATCTTGGAATAGCTTGGATTTCCAAAAATCTTGGAATGTGGCCTTGGTGTGATTGTCACGACTGATCCCCTCATGTGCTCTAAATGAGCACAAAACTGTTCACCTTTGTATCACCAGGTCTTAGCTGCTCTGTGTCACTTGTAAACACTCAATCCAGGTAAGAGTCACATGATAACGTTGGCTTATATTTTCCAGACATGGAACTAGCAAAACTGAACCACTGGGCAGGCCTTGTAATGCCTGCTAAAACGAGATATTGCAGCTGAAATGGGATGTCTTTGATGGAGGGGAGGTGGTATGTGACAGCAGATCCTGTGGTGGGCTGGGTACGTCCATGTGGTGATTTAGTACATAGAGAGTGTTTTAGGGGAGCCTCCTGGTCATCCTCACTTGCTGTGCCTGAGAGTAGTTTTGGCTCAGTCCTGGAGTGTGCAGACTGGTTCCTGCTGGTGGGATCAAGCTGTGCTCCAGGAGCACACCTAAAGCTGCCAGTGGGGTTTGGCTGAGGAGCCACCCGGCAGCCAAAGCAAAGCCCAGAGCTCCTGAGCACGGTGAGTGCTGGCTGTCTCCTCTTTGTGCAGGTTTGCTGCTGCTGTGCAGGTTTGTGCAGGTTTGCTGCTCCTCTTTGTGCAGGTTTGTGCAGGTTTTCTGCTCCTCTTTGTGCAGGTTTTCTGCTCCTCTTTGTGCAGGTTTGCTGCTGCTGTGCAGGTTTGTGCAGGTTTGCTGCTCCTCTTTGTGCAGGTTTGCTGCTGCTGTGCTCTGCTCTTGGGATGAACTGGGGCTGGCCAGACCTCACCTGCACCTGCCTTGGCTGGAGCTCACACTGCTGACATTGACAGGTGGTGCCAACCTCGGTTTCAAAGTGAGTCATTTTTACAGGAGAAGCAGCTGAAATATTCTCTGTGTTTTCTGATACTCTGGCTTTTCAGTACTCTTGCTTCCAGTTTCGATGTTTCAGAGAAGAGAAGTGGAAAAGGAGGGGTAAGAGTGAGAGAAGTACTAGTTTTTCTTCTACAGCAAAACACAGTTCTTAACAATTCTGCTTGATGAATTTTCAAGGCCAGCAAAGAAGTTCTCCATCATCACCAGGAGTGTTAATTGCAGTTTGTATCAAATACTTTAGTATTCAATATATTAGAAGACAGAAATAATCTTATTAATATACTAGTGTATACTGAGCACTTTATCTCATTTTATCATAGGCTTAAATGTGTAAAATTTAATTGGAGACAAGCTCTAAATCTAATTGTTAGGGACTGCTGAGCAGTTGCAGTGTGGTTAGTCCTGTGGAAGCTTCTGACTTCCCAGGAAGAATGTCTGCCGTTTGCTTTCAGCCTGTAAAGTGTTCAGAGGCATTGGTTACATGTAAGAACAGGCAAGATGCAGTTCTGTTACTGTTCAGTCTGTGTTGAATCAGCAGACGGAATTTGAGATGTTTTGCAATTTTCAGTTGAACTTGGCATAGGGTTTCAGGCAAAAATAAAAATAATGACAGGTGAAATTAATTTCATTTTCTCAAAATAGATTAATGGTAGTTTACTAAAGTAAGCAGAAAAGTATCCTTGTTTCCAAAAAGTATCTTTGTTTCCAATGTACAGTCAAATCAAGTAAACTCTGTTCCTCCAGTGTGCTCTTGCCACAGAGAAAGTCCCTTCTCACACTCAAACCCAATTAATATTAAAGGATATTTATCTGGAGCAGAATAGATCTTCAGGATAGATTCACCTTCAGGACAGATGTAAAACTATTCACTCAGAGTGTTCATTATTTAGAACAAAATCACTCAGAAGTGAGAGACCAGCTTGAAAAATTCTTCATGACCGGTGATGAGTTTTGGTACAGATTTTGGTGCAAGATATATTCAGGTCTTTTATGCTGCTCCTTCCTGGCCTTATTTTTTTCTTAAATCACATGGCCCGCTTACATAAATCAGTCTCTTGATGGCCACACTTCCTCTTCTTTTATTCCAAAACCTGCTTAATGTGATTAAAATTGAAACATTTGGGTCTGGGGATGAATTAATTTTTTTGGACTAATTGCTTCATGCAGCTGTTTCAGAGCTGGTAGGAAACCAGGACGTGCATGAGCTTAGTGACAATGCCCACAGCCCCTTGAAGGCTGTATTTTCTTAAGAACAAGATTTTAGAGATTATTAAAAAAAACTAAAAACTCAGTGCAACAGAAATCTACTTCAAAACAAACAAAAAAAAAAAAACCCTGACAAAACTCAAAACCAAACACACCTGTTCCCCTAAAACCCCCCAAACAGACAAATCCCATGCCAAAACCTTCTTTTTTTTTCCTGTGTGAAGATTTGGTATGGAAGCCGCTTTATGAGTTTTCAGTGGATTGTTGCATTTTGCTGACATCTATATTTAGTTTCTGATCCACATCAACACTAGCTGGGAGTAGCATTAAAACTTCTAATACGTATTCAGTACCATGTGCCTCTCTAAACACAAACACTTGAAAGGTTTCTTTCCTTACACAATCACTTTAAGATTGCTATTTTGATCCCATTTCTCCCAGTGGAGTTAAATGCAAAATAAAGACCAGGCTGCTGGAGAGCTGCTATTTTGAAGATTGCGTTTTGCTGTTAATTGGTGCACGACAGAGCCCTTGTGTAGCAGGTAGCTGGCAGTGCTGCCTGGGGAGGCAGCTCCGCATCGCTCCGTGCGCTGCCGGCACCGGGCGCTGCCTGCGCAATTCCAGCGGGACTGCAGGGTCCTTGCAGGGGAGAGCTCCTGGAGGCACCGGCTCAAGCAGGACGCTTTGCAAACAGAAGTTCAAGGTGAGAGCCCTGCTAGGTGCTGGCTGATTTAAGAAATTGTTTGTTTGTTTGTTTTTTTCCTTTTTTTTTTTTTTTTTCTTTTTTCGCCAGTGCAGAAAGCAGTACTGGGTGAAATAATGTAACTTGGGGCTTGTAATTGCACGGGGTCACAGTCTGATAGTTATGATCAAGCTCAGCATTTCTCCCTGTGCTAAAGGGAAGACGAGAAGAGGAAAGAAAGAAGGCGCTAATAATTCTTACTAAAAATGGCAATAACAGTGCATTTTAGTGCTGGTCAGAATTGGTATTTTGAGGAAAGGAAATTTAGAATGCAAACAGTGATCGGTGGTGTCCCCTCTCAGCAGCAGGGAAGCTCAGGCTTTGCCTGGTGATGCTCGGGTGCGTTTCCTGATGCCTGTGTGCTGCTCTTAGCCTGCTGCTGGATGGCATAGGGCATCCCTGGCTGCCTGAGCTCAGCAAGAGCAGGTGGGGAGGGACGGAATCTCTTGCATGAACTTGTGGAGGTTGTGGGGACAAGGGGAGAGGCAGTTTCTCCTTACCTGGAGGAGCCCATAGTGGTGCAGTGGGGAAAGAGGAGTGCCATCTTCTCCTGCTGAGTACAAGGACAAATACCTCACACCAGATTTACAGAGCAATTTTCTGAACAGCAGGGAGCAGGACGAGAAATAAAACAGCTTTCCCTAATACTTTGAAATTTGTTACTGTCTCCTGTTTTTCTCTTGTGAAGGTGTTTTTTTGTGAAACCATTGCCATACTCGTGCTGGGGTGCCTGTAGAAAATGGAAGAGTGATTAGGCTCCAGAGAAATGACACCTATGCTGAGCCATATGATATTTTTGCTCTCTTGATCCACTTGGTTGACTATTACTGCAAACCTTCTGGAGGAAAATCAGTGTTCTGCTTCTGTGCTGAGGACAAGGATGTGTTAGTCCATGGATACGTTTCCTACAAGCTGCAGTAATTTATGTAATAACCATTAACTGCAGTGGTGCTTGTATATCAGCTCAGCAGGGATGGATCTCTGGGCCTTTGTGCAAGTGGTAGTTATAGAAAAGATGCAATTTTTCTTGAAGGAAAAAGGGAAGGTCTTAGATGTATGAACTCCTCCAGCCAAGCACTGCCTGCCCTGATCTGGATAGGGTCATTGATTTTGATGGATCTATGCTAACTTGTGCTTTCTAAGGATTTACCCATCATTTTTTATCAGCTTTACAGCATGGGATGGAGCAAGAATCTTTTAGAGGTAGCAGGAATATATGTATGTAAACCAAATTTCTTCTCCCCCCTAGCATATTCATGGAGGGGAAGGTAGTGTATTCTAGTTTAGTGCTGTGACTCTGACTGGCAGTCAGTGATATCCCTCCCTGGGCCTTCTTCAGGTCAGTGTCTTGGTGAAATTCTCCTTTGGATGCTGCTGCTCTGCTTCCTAAAGGCCCTAAAATATAGTTAGAAGTAGCAGTACACAATTCTTTAAATGTTCTCATTTCTTGAGTGTTCCTCCTGTGCATATCTAAGTGGCACTAAAGAATGGTTGTTTTTGTGCCTGAATAAATATGATTAAGTCTTATGTACCTGGTGTCTTAGTGAGAATTTTTTAAATCAGGCCAGCAGCCTATTTGGATAAATATATAAGTATTTATTTTTAAAAAACCACACCAAAAGTTCACATTAAATAAATTATTAAATATGTGGTTTTATTTGTAAGGACTTATGGTAGTGCAAGACTGTTGTTTGCAAATCCTTCAGAAGTCTGCTGATATGATCTACTAAAATTACTGCTTTGGAATAAAGCAATAGGAATGGGATAAAAGGGGATTTTGTAAAAAATGTGGAAATTTGTGAAAAAAGAAAAAAAAAATCACAAAATGTACCTAAAGCCGGGTTGTATTTCTTTCTGTTACCTATTTACTGCAATTTTGCAAATAATGTCAGAAAAATTAATTCTTTGGGGCAGAACTATTTCAGAGAAATGTTTATTTCATGAGCAGCAGGAAAATGAAACCTGGCTCCTGCAGGGAGGGGAGCCTGCCCTGCTGCCAGGGCAGCTCCTGGGCAGCATCTCCCAGCCCAGGGAGGGACTGGGGCTGGCCCCTGCTACAGGCAAAGTGCAGCACGGGCTGTGGCTGAGTCCTCCTCTGGGTTAGCAAATTAATCACTTGGACGTCTCAACAAATGCTTTATAAATGTTTGAAACATATTCTTTCAGCATATGTTTTTGTTTTCTGTTGGTTTTATTTATTTTTTTTAGTGTGTTTTGTCTGCTTGAGGCATTTTTCTTAATGTATTATGATTGTTTTATGCATTGACAGAATTACTGGGACTTTTTTCCCCCGTGTAATTTTCTGGGAGGTAAAATAAGTCTTTATTCATTTTTAGAGGTAAATGTGTGCCATCTCATTTGAATTTTCATCTGTTATTTTTAGAGATAGGTTCACTATATTTATCCAGAGCTTTCCCTGTACTTTTTCTTCTTTTTTTAGGCTTTGTGTCTGCTCTCTGGATTAGAGCCTCTGCTCCAAAGAAACCCACCCTTGACAGGGAGAAAGGAAGCAAAAACTTCTGTTCATTCTTAGTTCTTATTTCCAGTTATGTGAAACTCCCTCCTACTCCAGAAGGATTTGTTTAGTACCCATTTTTCAGTCACCAAAATTTTTGCCTCTGTCACTTCTCTGGTTGTTTCCAGGTTGAGCACAGCAGGGTCTGGCTCCTGGGCTGGCCCGTGCTTGCCACTGCACCCAGGGAGTTCTCAAGCAGGCAGTGATAAACTCCTGGGAAATTTCATGTAGCCAAATCCTGAGGCTCTTGCACTTGCTATTGTAGTATAAAAAAATTAGCTTTTTTTTTTTTTTTTTTGGTGGGTTTTCTGTATTCTTCCTTCAGAGAATCCTCATCGGAATCTTCCTGAGCTGTAAACTCTGCAATTTAATCTGCTCAACCATACTTCAGGCAGAATCAAACCAGTGGAACTTGCAGTAGCAAAGAGGACAGAAAATGCTCCCCAGCACCTCCCTCTGCTCTGCTGGGCTCTGTGCATAGGCTCTGCCATTCTTGCAGCCATGCGTCACAGTTGCCTGCAGATCACATCTGCCTAATGATTTCCACAGCAACTTGGGCACTCGAGGAGGAATACAAGTTGGTAGGTTAAGGTTACTCTCCTTTCTTCTTCTCACCTTTCCCTCCCAGTGCAGTGGGGGTAATTTATGTCATGATTTTGGACGGTGCTTGTCTAGGACAAAGCACTACTAGACTGTTCCAGTTCTCCAAATCCAGTTCAAACATCTCACAGGGATCAGCAGAACCCTGCTTGGATGTGAGTGTTGGGAGGTGTGGTGAAGGAATGTACAGGATGATTTTTGGGGACTGGGTGTAGGCAGGACATCCCCTGGAGGACATCCTCTGGAGGACATCCTCTGACTTATGTTACATGGGTGGAATACAGTGAGAAATCCAAGGCAGCTTTTCCTGCTTTGTGCACAGAAAATGTTGACTGGGGTCGTCTGTAGGGAAATCATAGAATCATGGAATGGCCCGGGTTGGAAGGGACTTTAAAGATGATCTAAATCCCCAGACTTGGACAGGCACACCTTTTCCAAGACCAGGGGGTCTCAGAGCTCCATCCAGCCTGGCAATGAACACTTCTGGAGATGGGCCATCCACAACTTCATTAGCTCCTCTGTGTTACTGGATAGCCTGAAGAGCTGGAAACACGAACACCGAACTAAAACCATAAACTCTTTGTATTCTCAGAACAAACACAGGCATTATAAAGCGGGATTTTAGGTCCAGTGTGTATTTAGCCGGGGCTACGCTGCAGCTTTGTCTGTCTGCACTGGCTGAGCTCCCGTCCCTCTCCCCCCGGTGCCCGTGCCCTGCAGGGTCGTCCCTGTCCCCTCGGCCAGCGCAGCGCTCCCCTGCTCTGCGGCTGACGGCGAGGACACCGGCACCTGCTCCAGTTCTGCGCCTGCTGCGCGCCTTGTCTTACTTGCTGCCACAAGAAAAGCCTTTCTTGTCTTCCAACCCGGCTTCCTTTGAAGAAGTAACTCGGGAAGCTTCATGGCCTCTCAAGGTAAGTGCATCTCTGGGCTGCATTTTTAGATTGGGTTTACAGAAAACTACAGTCTTGTGCATTTCCAGCAGTCAGCAGTCTGATGAAATGAGTGTTTCAGGTTAAAACCGTGTCAGTCAAAGTACAGTTGTTTTGTGTTCCTTTAATTTTTCAGCTTCCAAGAGGCTCCTAAGGGAACTAATATCAATACTAGGAAGTTATTTGAATAAAATATGGCATAAAATGTTAGCCTCTGCATCCAGTCAGAAAATTTAGTGTTGGTATTTTAGTGTTTAAATCTGTTGGTACAGAATGCCTGGGAAGGGTGAGTACTGAGCCGAGGGTAGCACTATTTTTGCACACTTCCCTGTTTTACTTTGAAAATACTACATCAGCAAATGCTTTTCACATTCAGAATTGGCCAGAGACCTAATAACCCCATATGAAGAATAATAAGTGAAGAATAACTGCATTTAATCAGATTACTCCTATCTGGTTATGTCTTTGTCATGTACTGGCTTCAGCAGTAGCCAGTTGAGTACTCAGGGTTATGGCCAAACATGCAGCATCTGATTTGATCAGCCTTCTCAATTAATTTTCTCCAGGTTTTCAAATTCTTAAACTGAGCAGAAGGATACAAATCTTCTTCTCTTAACATGAGTGCAACTCCGCAGAGGTCAATCTGTTGGAATGAGCAGAGAGGCACGTGTTGGCCCAGGGAGTTTCAGCAGTGTCTGTATAGATTTGCCAAATGTTTTTCCCTCTTTGTTGCCCTCAAAACACTCAAGACATTCTGCAGTAGAGCACTAAAAGCTACACAGGAGCAAGCAGGTTTTACAGCATTGTTATACTCTTGCAATATAGGGGTTTTAAAGAAAAATTTGTTTAGCTTTAGCCATGTAAGAGAAACCTGCTTTTGCATATTTTTTTTCAATATATCAGTTAGGAGAAACAGTTAAATAGTAATGGTGTGGAATATGTTTTTTAGTTTGAAGAAACCTGACAATACACCTCTTTTAGGAAACATGCAACTCTACAAAATATGTTTGTACAGAATGCTCACTGTATCATATAGTAACTTTTAAGGTTTTCCATACTAATAATGAAATGGGAATCATACACAAAAATAGACAAAGTGTCAGACTAGCTCAAATTGTCATTAATATTTAATGTATTTACTGTTTGATTTTTGTATAGCTTAAAATTTGACAGGTAGAACTGCAATTTGTTGTCTTTTTTCCCTCTTTGTTATTCAAGAATAACACTAACACTGGGCTACTTCATGGCATTTCATGTAACAACAAGATTTACGGCAGTAACAGAACCCTGTGAGGTAAAATGATGCAGAAGAGCATATAAAATATTTATTACCCAGTTATACATTTTTAAAAGCCAGCAACAAATTCAAAGGGGTTACTTCTTCCTGTGGTCTCAGACTTTGAAAGAAAGCAGTGGCTGCAAAGACAAATTAAGACAAATCAAAATAAGCAAAGACAGATATGATTGAATGATGAATCTTTCACAGTGAGTTCAAATGATATGAAAGGATCTCATTTAAACCCACAACAGCAGAAGACAGATTCAGACTTAGAGCCAAAATTCCTTCTGGACCTCAAACCCCATTGTGTCCAAGTATTGTCACGCATGAGATTAAAAATGATCAGTGTGGGGACTGCTTTCCTGCCAAATCACAGAGGCTCAGCTCAGTATAAGAATTTGCCATTTATATGGGGTGAGCTTCAGTTTGCTCCCCCTGGTTCCTGCAAAACCAGTGCTGCTGAAGGCCAAGGAACAAAGTACCTGGAAAAACTAGCAGGAGATTTTTTGGAAATCCAGTGGTTAAGGTGGTCACTGCGCTGTGGGAGATGGTGCCTGTGCCTGTGGCGTGTGAATGGTGCCTGTGGCAGTAAATGCTCTTGTTGCCTTCACAGCACTGGCCAAGATCACCATCACTGTGCCCTAAAGGACTACTTTGTGATAGCAAAACAGAAAACACAGCATAATGATAACTGATCTATTCGTTAAGATAATAATGAATAATACACTATAAGAGGCTGTGTAGACTTTGGTATCAGGGTTGTAATAATCCAGCTTGGGGAATCTGAGATCCCTGGGAAGGTTATTTCTAATTAAGAGATATTATGGGTACCCTCAGGATGCTGGAAAGTATCTTGCTGGGAGCTAGTCCTCAGCAGCTCAGGGTGCACTGGCACACAGGGCAGCTCACAGGGGCTGGGCAACCTGTGCTGGGGGGCTTCTGGCCACCCTGTGTGTGAGTCCAGGCAAGCTCCAGCCTTGCCACGCAGGCTCTGTGCTCACCAGCTGCCAGAGCAGATCAGTGCTCTCCAAGACCACATCTCCTGATTTAGCTTCATCTGCAGTGATTCCTCTTTGCTGTGATTCCTCTTTGCGTATTCGGAGGCAGCTTTATAATCAGAGTGCTCGATGTGTGGGACCATCAGGAGACTCCTTTTGGAATCCTGACCTCAGGTATTGGTACAGTCATGTGCAGAATGTTGTTGCTCTGGCTTTGATCCAAGAAACTTGCTGCTCCTTGGTCCTGATATTTCTGGGCTTTCTCTCTCTCTCTCTTTTTTTTTTTTTTTTTTTTTTTTTGTTCGTTTTGTTTTGTTTTGTTTTGTTTTGTTTGGTTTGTTTGTTTGTTTGTTTTTGTTCTGCAGAATCTCAGGCACAAACCAACCCAATCTTTAAGGATTGCCTCCCTGGTTCTTCTGATGTTCCTCAACAGAATACACCTGTTGAACCAACGAGTCTCTGGAAGCAAACATCACACACTCATAATTTGCCACCTGGTCTGGAGTACCTGAACCAGGTCCTGAATCTTTCTGAATGTTAGAATTGTTGTGTTTTCCTTTTATGTTGCTTTGATACCCGGGAGGATGAAGTTGTTTGAGTTTTTCCTCTTGGGGGAGGAGTAGGTTGAAATGGAGAGGCTTTTTTGTTGTTTAATATTACTATGAAATTTTCTTCATTGCTGTCATTCATTTTATAGAAATCAGATGAGCATAAGTCTGAGTGGCTACGAATTTGCATTAATTCTGGGCGGGGAAGAAAGTGCTAATGCCTGAGAGAGGAAAATCCTTGAAAATGGAGGCACAGAAGTAGGTCATAGGTGGGGAAGGAAAATGAATGCTTATGTCTTCTTCATCCTACTGCTGAACATGTGGCTGTCCCTTTTCCTGTGTAGACCTCTCAGGTCCTGGAGCTCAGAACACTGATGGTCTGCAGCTCTGCTCCAGAACTTTCATCTTTTCCAGAGCCTTTTTGCCAGGAGGGGCACTCCTTGCTGTTGCTTTGACACTTGAGGTTTGCATTTTCCATGTGGCTGGATTGTGCTACCCTAACATGCTGAGTAAGGTGACATACGCCCTGCCTGGTATGGGCAGGGACAGAATCAGCCCCCAGCATAGTCAGATCATGATTTTGATACATTTCTGCTGTGTTTGCATTTTGGTGATGCTGGGAAATGCTTGCTTCACTCAAGATGTGTATTTTAGGCACACGTTTCTGCTAGTTTTGTATAGAAGCAGAAATGGAATGTATTTTATATTTGGAGCTAAGTTACCTAGACAGCTGATGAAATGGGGAGACTCTCCAGAAGCAGTCTTTCATGCGGAGGGATGACTTTTATTTCAAGATGCCTGAGCAGAAAATGATATATGTTGTCAATTACATGAGCATTTGCTTACAGACTGTGGAAGCTACATTTTTTAGTCTAAAAATGATTGTGATAGTAAGTACTTGGCAGGTTACATATTCAGGCTCATTGTACGAACACAAATTGCACCTCAGATTTACCCAGACAATGTAAGCAAGTGTGGCAAATACTATCACTCCATTTTATAGAAGCTTTGCATCTGACATTAAGACAAAAGAGCAGGTCACTCTCAGAGGTACAACTGGAACTGAAGATCTCATTCATGCCTTGTCTTTGCCTGTGCTGCAGCCCTTGCTAATTATTCTCAATTTTCTCTGCAGTCTGAAAGGTGGCAAGCATGTGTGCAGTGCTGATTGTCAGCATGCACCCACAGCTCGAGTTTACATGCGTTGCAGAACATTTTAGTGTGTGATGCTGGAGCTATAAGGGGCTGTGTGGCTACTGAGAGGGGCTCATTCAGGATAGATGGGAGCATAAAGGAGGCCCCAGCAGCAGGGTGAGGGCTGCGTACAAAATGCATGTGGGATTCTCAGATGCTAGGGTAATCCCTTGGGAATAATCCACATGGACTAAGAGATGTTCACATAATGAAATGCTTGAATGAAGGCATTTCTACCAGAACCTGGAATTACTTATGCCACTGGGAAGACTTCTAGAAGACTGTGTCATTCTGGTGCTGTATGCATTGGGGAAAGGTGGTTCCAAACTGAAACGGGCACAGAGAGGTGCTGCTGGAAATGCATGGGGAATAGAGAACCTCCTTTGAAACAAGAGTCCATCTGTTTTATCTGTAGACTGAAAACAACACTATTGGAGAGGAAACCATACTGAGTGCCTAGGAGAGGAAACAAAGTGTGGGAAAGAGACATATTTAATTTATAGAATTATGTTACTGGAAGAAAGATTATATAGGGAGTGGTTGCAAATAAATACAGAATAACAAAGAGAAATTACATTCTCCAGCAGGAGTGGGCAAGATAACTGGATAGATTTGAGAAAGCTGAATGTATTTCTAATAAGACTATGACATGCTTGACTCTGATACAAGGGTCCAAATTTAGTCTCAGAGAAATCCCTGCAATCTTTTTCTAAATAGCAACCCAAGAATTGGATGAGAGGAAAGGAAAAGTGTGTCCTGTAGGTAAAGGCCAGCCAACAACATTTCACTCTGCATATCCACACCCAGAGTGAGTTCAGGTGAAAGAACAATTCTGATTGCCCCAGAGAAGGGCAAAAATCTGCTTCTACCTCAGCAAACACATCAGCTTCCTACGACTGTCACTCTTGAAATAACTCCCTAAAAAAAAAAAAAAAAAAAAAAGTTACCTAAACCTCATTACTATCTTCCAGATTCCAGCTATAGCTCAAAGAATGTCCGTAACAAAATTCAAATGAACCTGTTCCCACAGCAGGAATAGACATGTGAAACCTTGAAGAAGAATTTTCTGAGTACTTCAGAAAAGTGCCGTGACTCAGGCTTAACTGCTTTTGTAAAAAGCTTCTTTGTTTAGACGTGGTTAGACTGATCAGATTGATGCCCACAGAACTGAATTCTGAGAATTAACTGTGTATAAGGCATTTTAACATATCTGAGCTCAAGGGGACCAGACTCTGTTGTAAAGTCCAAGGGCTTTGGGTGCTTTCAGTGCAAGTGCAGAATACTCTCGATCCACAAGTGCCCCAATAAAAATGCATCAAAATATCTGCCCTGCAGAAACCAGTGAAAGGCAAAACAAGGATAACAAGTGGTACAGCTCTGTTGCCTTGACATTGTTTATACATTGTGCACCAATGCATAGACCAAAATCACTCAAAGCTTAACAATTCAGGCTCATGAATTTTCTTTTCCCTGTGAAAGTCTGCATGGGGCAAAGAAATCTGTATTAAAGTAAATACTAAAATATCTCTACCATCTTTAACTTTCTAATTCTCTTTCCATCAGCAAAGCCCTTCCTTCAGAGCTCCAGAAGCTCTCTCATGAGACCCAAACAACAAACAGCAAAGATTCTTGGGAGAATATTTTTATGTCTAAATATTTTTTATTATTTCAATTACTGGCATGCACATTTCTGAGATTAATGAAAGGGATAAAGAAGTTCCTCTTTTTTACCAGCTTTTCTTTGCAGCCTGAACTAGCTGCAGGAGCTGACTAGATGTGACAAATGGCTGCAACAGTTTGAATACGTACCAGGCAAGATTTATCAATTTTAAAATATTCAGGCACTGGAGAGCTGTGACATGCTGGTCTCAGAAGGTTGCTGTGTGCATTGTGTCTGCAGCTGTGAGTAATGGCAAAACCCTGTGCCAAGCATTTGCTCATCAGGAATTTACAGAAAAATTACAGAAAAGAGATTGGTAAAGCCTAAAACTGTCCCATAAAACAGACATAAAAAGTCAAATAAAACTGAAAGGTAGACTGAAATTAAGTCTTGCTGGTTTTAAAATGATAACAACTGTTCTAGAATAATGTCAGAGGGATGTTCAGTGCAGCAAAGCTGGGTATCATGGCAAACAGGTTTTTTTCCTGCATTTGTAACCAGCTCGTGGGGGAAGACATTTTCAGCCAGCTGAGTGTTTCACTGTTGTGGTACCCTGGCATGACCATTTGCCAGATTTAGGGTGCAGGGCTCGTGTTCCTGAGATCAGAGCATTAAAGCTCTGTGCGCCGTCGTTGGCATCTCCTTGGTGGATTGCTCCAGCAAGGTCCTTTGGGGTGTGGCCTCTGCACATTCTGGGCTTGAGCCCAGGCTCGCTCACTCCTGCATTGCCGTGGTGCCCAGCACCAACCTTGCATTTGGGGTAAGGGGCTTCCCCTCTGCCAAAGAGGAACAACAGGAGCAAGAAGGGGATTCTGTTTCTCAGACGCAGCTTTCTGTTGCTGTCGTCTTCCTTATTCCCCCAGTGAAGATTATTTTTCTTCCAACGTGTGGATTATTTACATGGCCACAGCACCTAATGTCACATTCCTCAGCCATAATTTCAGAAGTCCAAAGTGTAACTTGAGATATCCTTCAGGCACCCAGTATGTGCTCCTCTGGAAGGAAAGAAATCTTAATAATGGAGATGGACAATGAAAATAGATACATGACCACCGACAGCCCCAGACTTATACAAGACCCACCATCTTGTTTGTTCTTTTAAAACAGTTGGACCAGATAATTGTTCATCAGCAAGTGGAGCTGCTGGAAGGTATGGTGCAGTCCTTGTCACTCTTTAATGGTGCTGGTACATGAGTGTCTCCAAAAGGCATCCAAGTCTTGCCCCCAGCTCACTGAAGTCACTGTGAACCCTCCTGCTACCCGTGTGTCAGGCTGTTACGCAGTGATAGTGTGGGGAAGACTCACTTTATTGTTTGCCTGTTCTGCAGGAAACCACTGAGGGATGAGTAATCTCTACATCAGTCCTAAATTCTCTCCCTCAATGTTATTAACCATCTTTCCAATCCATGGGAAAATTTATTGCCTTTAACAGTAACTAGCATACTATAAGAAACAAAGCAAATAGAGAAAGGAAGGTCAAAAACAAAAAATGAAGCAAAATATTTTCTAATTACTTAGTTTCTCAGAATTTCAAATTACTGAACAAGTGTTAAGTTCCACCAGTAAAACACTGTAAAATGTATTTCTCCCATTCAGAATAGTTTTGGCCTGATACTTGAATGACCTATTGGGTAAAAGCTTTGTCACTGAAGTGGGGTAGTCTCAGGATGTTACTTTTCACAGATGATAAAGCCAGAAAAAGGCCAAACAAAAACTCAGGATCTGAGTTCTCTGTTGTGATACGTACTTAAGTGTACAGCAAATCAAAGTCTGAATTAATTCTTCAAAATACGGGTCTTCGTGCTGCTACTTCAAAACAATTTTTAAACAATCTTTGTCACCAGACTCTTATAATAAACTCATACATAGATATGCACTACCATTATACTAAGGTAATATCAAAGATTATATTAAGTTAATGTTCTATTTGTTTTGATTTATCAGCCATACTTGGCACGGAGACCTCCAGCAAATACGAGATAAAGAACCACTTGGGACAAAGAGTTTACTTTGCAGTGGAAGAGAACGGCTGCTTTGACCGCAAGCTGTGCTCTCCCATCAGGGCTTTCACCATCCGCATTGCGGACAACGCGGGCCGCGAGGTGATCCGAGTCATCCGACCCTTGAGGTGCAACAGCTGCTGCTTCCCCTGCTTCCTGCAGGAGGTGAGGCTATCCCAGGTGACCTTCGTCCCAGCATCTCACTGTGCAGCTCCTTGAGGGTGCCAGGGAGGAATTCAGGAATTCCCAGCCCAGGGACTGCGGGGAGGGCTTTGAGTAGACACGATATTGATAATTGAGTTCTGTGCCTCCTCCCTTCCGTGGGACCTGGCTTTGCTGACATCCCACGCAAAGCTCTGGTGTCTGATGAGGTCTCTCCAGTGGAGTGACACCCCGAAACACTGCTGGCCCTGACACAGGCAGAGATCAGCCACTGAACTCCGGGAGAGGGTGGGTGATGGAAACCCTGTGAAGGCCACTGGGGTCTGTGGCTGTGACTTCAAAGCAGCTCCCTGAGGAGGCTGAGCCTTCACTCCATGGATCTGCCTCTTCAGGGCCATGTATCTCCAGGGAATTGCAGAACATGGAAGTAGGCTGCTTGGAGTGAAAAATGCAGATCCCATAGAGCATCAGATCTTTCCTCCGTAATTTTTTACTCTCCTTTGTTCAGATGTCTTTCCTGTGTTACGAAAATATTTTACAGGCTAGCTCATCCCCTTACCTTCTTAGCACTTGTCAGGATTTTTAAAAAGAAGTTCCTTTGGTAGTACAGCTACTTAAAGAAAGCTTGAAGGACACTCACTGAATACAATAACAATTTTTTCCCAGTTTATAGCTTTTACAAAGTGTTTTATTGTATGTAAGATGTTGGTTTCTGCTGCAGCTTTTGAGATTCATATTATCCACTATATTTAACAAAAGACCATTCTGCAATATCCAGTCCTATGTTTGGTAAAATGATATGTTACTATATTCAGTAGATAAATATTTTGTCATTATATAAGCAATATACTATCACAGAAAAATATATTAATATAATATCAGCTTAAAACATTTTTTGTTGTTTTTTTTTGTTTGCTAGTTAGAAGTTCAGTCCCCACCAGGTACAATAGCTGGGTATGTTATACAGAAATGGGACCCTTTTCTGCCAAAGTTTACTATACAGAATCAAAGTAAAGAAGATGTGCTAAAAATAATTGGCCCATACACAACCTGTGGCTGTTTTGAAGATGTTGACTTTGAGGTATGTTTCGTACAAGGGTTAACGATTTAAAACTTTTACTACTTTGAATAAATTTCCCAGATGAGAGGGAAATAGAAGATATTTGAAGAAACCCTGAACAGAGTTTTCTGATGTGAACAAAGTGCTTTGCCTTATTTGAGAATCAGAAAGGAATTTTTGGGTTTATCAACTTATCATTAGCCAAATCAGAAGACTCCAGTGAGTGTTGTCTGAAATTTCAGTATACTGTGTGAAACATGCAGATAGCTGCATAATTGAGAACATGCCTGTCCCCTGAGGGGACAGTGGTCCACAGCAGTGGGGCTAGGAGAAAATAAAAAACATGAGAGAGGAAAAAAACCCCACAGCTCTGTGAAAGAAAGGCAAAACTGGCATGAATTTTCAAGATTGCTTTCTCCCAATATTTATCAGCTCTAAAGATGCTGATGTTTCCAAACTTGAGACCCTTTCTTGCATGCCACTCGTAAAGGGAAATTTGACACTAATAGAACATCGCAGCGATAAGAATGAAAGGAGAACCTGACATCTATAGCACACTCTGCATGTCAGGACACAGTCATTAATTCTGGGGAGGTATCATCAGTGTGCACTTGATTTGTTTACAGTTCTGTCTGTTCCTGATTTTTCTTTGTGCAGGTAAAAGCTCTCAATGAGATGACAACGGTCGGTAAAATTTCCAAATACTGGTCTGGATTTGTCAACAACGTCTTTACCAACACCGCCAACTTCGGGATCCAGGTCCCTGTAGATCTTGACGTGAGGATCAAGGCAGTGATGATTGGTGCTTGTTTCCTCATTGTAAGTGGGGAAGTTGGAGAGGCAGACGCACGGAGATGTGCAGACTGGGGCCAAAGGGGCCCTTGCTGTCAGCTGAGAGCTATGAAAGTGCCAGTGCTCTGGAAAACCAAACCAATATCTAAAAGATAAATTAACTGAAACTTTTTAATTTTTATGCTGCCTTTTTTTTTTTTTGTGTTCTTAAATTTTTGGTTATTAAACTGTTCAAATAGTACTACACATGCAGTTTATTATTTTGTGTGGCAGAATCAAATCTCAACATACTTGTCAAACCTACCAAACTCCCCCAAACCCCTTATTGTGTATAACAAAAAAAAAATGTTACGTTGTTTTTACTGGTAGTTTCAAACCAATTCAATAATTCTGTTGAGTGTTGCATGTAAGACCTTCAGGTGATATGAAAATTCCTACAAAAATTCCTACAAAAATTCTCTTGCAAAGATAACCATAAGAATGAAATGAGAAGGAGAATGTTCAATGCTAAGGGTAAAGATGAAGTGAAGATGCATGTTTTCTAGAATTAGAAATTGATATTTGCTGTGTAGCTCTTTTAACAACATAACTGTTTTAACATGAAATGGTTTCAAAATCATCTGTGATACTTCTATCAGAGACTATAAACCAAAATTTCAATACTATTTAAATTATTCACTGAAAAATGTTTGCTTTAAAATTCCAAGAATTCAGAAATTTTGCTTTTAGTGGAATAGAAATGATAGTTAAAATTTTTAGATTGTCCCCTCCTAAACTCCTGGTTCTCAGTGGCAGTGATAAAAAGTGATTGACTAATATAATTATGTAACAAAAGCCTACAAGTAAGACTTTTGATAGTAATAGTTGCATTTTTGTGCCTTCCACATCTAATTCACCGTTTGTTTATTTATAGGACTTAATGTTCTTTGAAAATTCGTTGGATGGATTATAACAAGATGAAAGAAACAATGAAATATGCAGAATGTGTTTCAGTAGGTAAAAATGAACATAAATTGATCTTCTTGCTTTGAAGGCTTATACATTTCTAATTCTTTTTCATTTTCTTCCAGAAATCGCTTGAGCTTTGGACATGATTTTGAACTGCAAAAATCCTTGTTCCTTGTAAGAAAAGACAGGGAGCTAATGATGATGTTTATTAAAATATGTCTTGTGTAAATAATAATTTCCCACTTACATTTTGTATGTGCTGTAGCTAAACACATACTTTTCACACAGAGCACTGTTGCTTTGGAACAGTGCTATTCTCTTCTTTCTCTTTTGATGTTCCTGCATGGGAAATCATGAAAGATTAGATGAAGGCTTGCAGCATCACTGATGAAAGTCTATGTTTAGAGAAGCCTTTGATGTTTTGCAAGTGCTGTACCAGTTACTAACCACATGAGGGTGTGTTCTGGGGGTTTTGCTTTTTTGTAATTTTAGAAGTAATTTTCTGATTTTTTATTTAATTAATAGTAGCAAACTGATTTGAAACTAACAAATGTAAAGACACACCCAGTGGGAAGTTGAAGATGTTCTCCGTTTCAGTGAGTTGGAAGAAGGGAAGTTATGTTTACTAGTAAATTAATTTTGTGACAAAGGTTGTTTTAATGAGTGGCAGGCAGAAATTAGGCTTCCAGCCCTAGACTTGGGAATGTAAGGTCTATTCTGAAAAATCTGGTCTTCCACTATTTCTACTGACGGCAGGCCATAGATAAAGTTTGGGTGATGCTCCTCTGTGTGCTAGAGGCTCTCTCATCACTTCCCCTTGTACCAGCCAGTGTTAGGGATCCTTGCTGCCATCTACTCAAGGCTTTCCTTGAAAGGTTTGTTCCTCTTTGGAATACCTGGTGGCTGATCATTTTTCATTCAGACTTGCCTGAGGCCATCCTGGAACAGAATTACTCTTTTCCTTTGGGAAGCTCAGGTGTTTTCTATGATGACTGTGCAGGAGGAGCTTTTTGCAGTTGGGCAGTTTCACACAGCTGTTCCTTCCTGCAGCCACACCTCATTGTACTGTTCCCAGACATTTCCACCAGCAGGCTTTTGCCAATACAAACTTCCTTTGTAGGAATGATGTATATACAAGACATGAACAGATCTTTTTTGCTGTTGTTGCAAAATATTTGCTGTATGAATTTGCTTATGCCTCTCAAAAACTCCAAGAAGCAAACCAGTATCATAAAATATTGGTGGCAAACGCAATTGCTCTCATAGTCGCCAGTCAAGTTTCTAAGGGGAACATTTTACAGATCATTAGAGATCCTGGATTTTTTCCTTTTTTTTTTTGTGTCAACCAGTAATTCAATTCTTGCAAACAACCAACACATCAACGGAAAGAGAGGAGATAATGAATAATTCATAAAAATGAAAAAGAGCTAAATTTATCAGGTGATTAATGCTCAACAAATATTTAGACTAATTTTAAATTAATGTTCATGGATATGAATTCAAACACAGTGAAGTCAGGAAGTTGCAACTAACGATCCCATAGTGAAATTAACTCAGGAATGCTTATAGATTTAAACAGTATGCTTTAGATTATATACCACACTTAGGTATTTATACAGATTTACATGTCTTGAAAATAATTGTGATTAACAAGCTCTGACAATCATCATTATGTGTTAACCATTTCACTTCTGGCTCTGGCTGTGACTGTGGCAGTGCAATCAGGCTGCAGGAGTTGGGAGCTCCCAGGGAGCCACTGCTGCCACCTTTCCCAGGAGGAAGCGCCCTGTGAGCTTCGTGGGCAAGAAGCTCCCTCGTGTGGAAATTCTGGAATTTGCAGAGGAATACAGGATGCTTTTTGCTGTTCTTGCTAGTCTCATCACACTGGTGTCGTTCTGTTAAATGCAGCTTCTGCACGCCTGGCTGTAAACTGAAAAAAAAAAAAAAAAAAAAAAAAAAAACAGATTTTTTTTTTCTCTTTAAGTCCCTTTGCCGTCTTAGACAGAAGTCACTGCTATTGTAGCCCATAATATTGGCTCTTGTGCAGTTAGTGAGCTGTGTGTGTCTGAATACACTCGACTGTATTTAGTGCCTTAAGATCAGCAGGATCCCAGCCTATCTCCCACTTTCCCCCTACAATTTCCAGTTTTCTTGTGGCCCTTAACAATCCAAAGATGTCTCTAAGCAAATATGTTCAACCTCACTGAAGTCAACACAAAATAAGGTTTTATTTACCTGCAAGGCTGAATTTGGCTGTGAATGTCCATGTATATACATACCTTCTAGTTAAGCAGTATGTACCTACATCTTTTAAATGAATTGCAACCAGATGGTGACGCTGGATTTCTCGCATTTAGTGACTTTGTTGCTGTTTTTTATGTTAATACAAAGGTCTTTTGCTGTTAATGAGTATGTTTGAATACCTCCGTTTGCACTCAGAGGCAGCCTTTGGGACACACAAGAACAGGCTCATCCCCTGCATAAAACAAGCAGTGGGGCTGGGATAGCTCTTGCTGCTTAGAGCTCCCTCAGCAGCCTGCTTGGTCTCTGTGCTACCCTTCAGCATCCTGGTAGAAATTCAGTGCCCATGCCAGTGCTTTTCCAGCTGGGAGGTGGTTCATCTTCTAAACCACAGCTGCCACACAAAGGCAGGTATCCGTCCTCAGCAGAGTTTATGGATACTGCATGATACTGCTGAAGAAAAGCTAATGTGTTCTTAGATCTTAATAACCTGTAGCTCTAACTAATAACTCTTTCTTATTAATAGCAATGTGTTTCACATGTTACCCCATGGGCTAGGAGTGGCTCCCAAAGGAGAATTCAGAATCTCCCAAGGGTTCACAAGCTTTTTCTAAAGCAAATTCATGTCCTGGATATCATCTAGAAAGAAACATGGTTGCTCTAAAGAAACAGAAATTTTACTTAGTCTGGCCAAGCAAATATTTTTGATCGGTAGCCAAACTGTAAATCTGTGTAGTTCACTCTCCTTGTGTTCAGCAGATGGCAGCAGCAGCTCATTATGACTGTATTCAGCTTTTCACATATCATAGGCTGTACCCAGGATGATAATTGAAGTTCAACGTACCTATAACCTCTAATTAAATTCTACTCTTAACTGAAGGATTTTATTTTCTCTGTCTGATATTAAACCTTTGCCACACAATGCTGGATTATCTGTGTTGCCTACAATTTACAGCTGAATTATCAGTTATTTTATGAGATCTGATCAGGGCATTGGCGGAATACAATCTACCACAAAGTGAGCTCCTCTGGTCAGTACCCAACCTGGATTTTGCGCCTGGAGCATCCCTCCAGCTTCTGCAGGTGGACAGAGGAGAAGCTCCAGCCCCAGGACATTCCCCACCTTCTGCAGCAACAGAAAGTGCCGTGTGTAAAGGAAATTGCTGTGTGGTGGTGTACCCAGAAAAGTAGAGGGTTTCTGTATAAAATGTCATGTCTTGATTTGCTGGGACAGAGCGAGCGAAATCCCCTGTAGTGCCCCAAACCCAGGTGTCACCAGCTCATGGGGAGGAGCTGGTTTTCCTGTGAGAAGATCAGACACTTCCTGTAAGAGAGTGAAGACAAAGAGTTGCTGTAAGTTCTCAGGTTCTTTGATTGTCTGGTAGTTGGGTGGATGCAAAAGCACCTCTCTTCATAGATTTTTCTGTATGTATTTAAAAAATCTTTTTGCGTCAGTTTGGTTATTTGTTTTAGACAAACCTGGAAATCATCCAAAATGCACATTTTCTAAGAGAGTTGTCTAAGTTAAGCTGTTTGGGGGGAAAAAAAACAAAAAAACCCCAGATATTTCCTCCTTCTGACCTACAGTTGTATTGCCTTCTTTTCAATTAGAATGGTATGTTCTGTGTTAGAATCATAAATCCTAGTTTAATTCAATTCAAGGTGAGTATTGAAGGAAAAATTACCTGCAAGTCATTTCATCAGGACTCATTAACTTGATGTGCTTTTCCACTTCAAGATACTCATTTGAAGGACTTGGATTTTTTCTGTTCCAGTCACATTAGGTAAGTGCTCTGTTTACACTTCTGATATTTTGTATCAGAAAAACCCATACACAGCAACAGCCAAATCACAAAACATCCTGGAAGCTTCTGTTGCAGACAATGCTCTATGAGAGGTAACTGTTTCTATCTAGAAGTGACCATGGCATTTTGTCTTTCTGGCCCCTCCCTTATCTTCCCCAGATCATAGAATCACAGGATGTTTTGGATTGGAAGAAACCTCAAAGGTCGCTTAGTTCCACCTCCCTGCCATGGGCAGGGACACTTTTCACTAGACCTCGTTGCCCAAAGCCTGAAGGGAAATACCACAGTGCATGTGTCAAGGTCCATTATTGCTTCATAAGTCTTTTCTTAGTCATTTATGGATTGCTTGCAGAATCTTGAGTGAATTTTGGACAAGGCTAATGACTATTAGTTTTCTATCCACATGGCATTTCTACACCCTTGAAAAATTACACTTTGCCATCAGGAATCATTTTAAGCAGCTGATGTGATAATGCCCATTTATAGCAACAAGAACTGAGAGAAGAAATGCAGCCTGGGATCAGAGCAAGGACCACTACTAGCAATACCTTGTATGTTCCACCCTTTCCTAGATTCAAGAGAAAATTTTGAGGCTTTCTTTTTTTAGTTTCATCTAGGCTTACTGGAGAACCCAAAGTGTCAAAATACTGTGTTATTTAAAAAAAGTAAAAAAAAAAAAAAACAACCCTATTTACTTTGCAAAACCAGGGGAGATATTTTGGTTATTATGTATAGGATAGTGTGCTGAATGTATAGGATAGGTGTAAATAAAGATTTTTTTAAAAATAATTTGTTAATAATCCAGAGGACTTTCTGTGACAAGCTGAGAGAGTTGGGGTTGCTCAATCTGCAGAAGAGAAGGGCCCAGTGAGAACCTTACAGCACCTTTCAGTACCTAAGATTGCTACGTGAAAGTTGGAGAGGGACTTCTGACAAGGACAAGACAAGGAGGGGTTGTTTTTAAACTGAAAAAGAGCAGGTTGACATTAGATACAAGGAAGAAATGCTTTACTGTGAGGGTGCTGAGGCTCTGGCACAGGTTGCCCAGAGAAGCTGTGGCTGCCCCATCCCTGGAAGTGTCCAAGGCTGGGCTGGATGGGGCTCTGAGCAACGTGGGATAGTGGAAGGTGTCCCTGCCCATGGCAGGGGGGTTGGAACAAGATGAGCTTTTAAGTCCATTCCAAACCAAATCATTGTAGAATTTGTTTATTTAATCTTCTATCTCCAGTTCCAAATAATCGTAGATTAAGGCTCAGAACACCTGGGTAAAGACACACAAGGCCTGCATTCTTTAGCCTTTGGCATTGTCCAGGGCTGGATCAGCCACACTGCACTTGGAACCCTTGAAAATAAGACTAGTTCACAAATGTTATTGTTTGAAATTCAAAGGACTTCAAAAAAGGTTAGTATTTAAACCAAGAACTGTGTGCACTTGAAAACTTCAATTAGATTTTGCAACGCCTTTAAATATTTGATTCGGGAATATTTTCACTTAAGTAAGCCTGCCATATGAGAGCAGCATCACTTCAGTGCTCTGAAAATGCAAGAGTTGAGGTGAATACGAGTTCAGCAGAAGCCAGGGCAAGTGGGTTGTTACTTAAATTAACAATTTAGTCAATAAATTATTTAAATGGTTCCCTATCAGGAAGAGTTTTTATCTCTGGTTTTATTGCTTTCAGACTCTCAAGAGCCTGGTATAAAATTAAATAAAAACTCACAGAAGAGTAAAATGCCACCAAGAATTAGTGGTGTACAGTGTATTTCATCCTCCTTGACACAGTGGATATTGCCCTTCCAAAGTCACTGCAGTCCCACATTTTGATCACTTCCCTTTCCTAATTGAGCCTAATAAAAGATCAAAGAGATTTTTTTTTCCTTTTGGTGATCTGCAAGGTGGGTCATTAAATGTCTTTTGTCTACTGTGGTTGCTCATACAGTATTCATCATCGTGATACCAAACCAGTACTTGCATTGTTACAAACCCACAGTGTATGGTGGTTCTATCCTTGCTGCTGAGGAGAAAGGTTGAACGGGTTCATTTTCTCTGTGTGTTGCTCAATGACTGCAAACAGTGAGTGAGGAGGTGATGTGAAAGGTTCAGGGCAACAAAAGAAGGACAAAAGACACTAAATTGAGGCAGGGCTGTAGAGAGAAGCCCTGGTGCAAACAGGCAGGCGTGTCTTTGGCAAATATTTTTTCAATAAGAGCACAGAAACGCCAATAGATATGCCAAGATCATCCATGCCAGCAGGCGTAGCACCTAAATAAAGGTGCATGTCATCCACAGAAACTTCTGTAAGGTGAAACTGTTTGCTTTTAGCTGCAGTGGTTGGAACCAGTGGGACTAGGTGTTTTGGTCATGATTTGTATTTTATCAACAGATGAACTTATCTCCTCCAAAGTTTATGCTTTGGACTTCATACAAGCTGCTGTTGTCATAAAGAGGTGTGGTTTTATGGCTGGGGCATAAAGAAGATACATGCATGACCCAACCAATACACTCATTTGAAACAGCCCTGTAAAATGGTTTATCTCAACTCTTGTGGTCTTTTGCAGTTCTCTCCTGCCAGTACTGTGTTTGAACATGAGGTTTTATTTGAACTGTCACCATCCTGGGTAAGACCCTTGGCCCTGTCAAAAGGGAAGGGGTAAATGATTGTGGAGCTTGGGAGGAGGAAGAATCTAATGGAAACAAATCCCTGCAAAATCAGGATAACATGAACTAAGGAAAGAGTATGGGAACAAAATTAGCAGGGGGTAGAAGAGAACACAAGGAGAATAAGATATTTTTGTGATTAAATTGATGTTTTCAGTCAGAAAGGAAGTCTAATACAGTCTTTACAAATACATTCTCAGTGGAAAAGAATTATGGATCTTTGCTAAAAATAAGCACCTGCTTGGTGAAGTTGTAATTCTTTACTGCATAGCTGATCTGTTTAAGCTAAAATGTTCTTTTATCTTTTACTTCAGCAATATAACTGATAAGATACAATTAAGAGAGAAGAAATGTTTTAAGAAAATCTGCAGTGATGCAAAACGCCTCATGCAGCATTGATGTGCTTAGCACCATGTATATTTATTACCACAAATATGCGTTAGCTTTCTTGGTGAATTTTTAATCTAATACCATTATAATAAACTGAAATGGAACCTATTCCTGAAGCAGATATTTCATTGCAGATGTAGTAAAAAAAAAAAGTCACAGATTCGTCTCTTTTCCCATGATGCCCCAGACAGTAAATTTTGTAAATAGCTTTGTTCACTGTCTAATTTATAAAGCAAAAATGTCATCTTAACTGCAGTCTTGGTTGATGTAGAAGGGTTTAGAGTTCCAGCACCTCAGCGAAGCATTAAAACCATGGGGCTTCATTGAAAGCCTGATAAAACAAATACTAGGGTTTGGATCAGGTCATAAGGCCTTCTGTCAGATGAGCCCAGTGCTACTGTAGACAGCTCTAACAGCAAGTATTTTATATTATTAATTCAGGGAGAATGACTAGAAATGGTGTAAAACCTTTGTTGTAAAGACATAGAAAATGCTGATTAATGCTAATATAGATCTAATTGGGCAGAAATCACGTGCCTTGAAATTCTGGAAAAGATCACTGAAAGAGAACCGTATAGAATAATTAAAAATACCAGTGTGAAAAATACTTTTAATTTCATTTTGAAAACCTGCTTCAGGAACATATTGGTTCCAGAAACGTGCAGAGCCTGCCTGCATCGACGTCGTAGGCCACCTTGTCCCATCCAGCTGCAGAAGCTGCACGTGCTGGGTGTTGGACCTCTCAGGATCAGGAGGACCATGGGTCACAAGAGCTGGTCCTGCAGCAGGGCAGGAGCATCTGGGCAGGGCTGGCTCGTGGTGTCCATGGCACGGTGTCCTCTGGCAGCAAACCTGTCACAGAGGGAAGGGAAGGGAAGGGAAGGGAAGGGAAGGGAAGGGAAGGGAAGGGAAGGGAAGGGAAGGGAAGGGAAGGGAAGGGAAGGGAAGGGAAGGGAAGGGAAGGGAAGGGAAGGGAAGGGAAGGGAAGGGAAGGGAAGGGAAGGGAAGCTGGCCAGGAGGTCCTATCAGCACAGGCAGCAAATTGCATCCTGCCAGCAGAGATATGCTTAAGGGGAGAGAAGAGAGAGGAGAGGGCATCTGTAACAACCTGATCAGTAACAAGCAGCAGCTCAATTACCCTAAAAATGGAATCAGAGATTGGATGGCAAATACAATTTATATTATTGCATGATACAGCAACCAGGGAGAAAAACCTTCTGGGCTGGGAGTAACAAATCTGGCAAACTTGATTTAGGAAATAATAGGAGTAAATGTGAAGCTCCTGAAATCTGTGCTCAGGATTTCTGGGAAATGGCTCTGGCCAGCCTCTGAGTGTGAGGCCCAACGCTTTGATGAGTAATTTCTTCATGTGTGATTATTCCACATCCCAGGTAATCAGTGTGAGGAAAGAGTTAACCTGACATTGGCGACTAGGTCTTAATAGTGAACAGGATTTATATCTGATATAAATATTTTTCATTTTTCTATGTTTTCTCCTCTCCAGCTTCCAAACCTCCCCAGATCCCCCAGCTGTCTGTGTAAGAAGCAGTGTCTGGTGCCAGGCTTCCTCAATTTTCATTCTTAATTGAGCTGCAAATTCACCTCATAAACTCTTGCAGATCTAGTGGTCCTTCTACATTTACAACTTTTTAATTGTCTTCTTAATTAACGGAAGCCTCAAGGTCCCAGTACATTTTTATCAGACGCGTCTGTTATGAAACACATTAAGTTGAACTTCATTGGTTTTAATAACATCCTGTCCTCAGCCTGGTTCTGTGTATCAGTATTGCTCTGTTCATCCTCATGTTGATAAAAGTGCCAGTGTTTATCACAGCACAATGAAATCCAGCTTCTCCTTTATCAGCAGCTCCCAAACAAGCCAAGGATGCCACATCAAGAACCTAAGGTTAAAAGGCATTATTTTTTCATGATGCTGAACTCAAATGGAATGCTAGTATCCAAAAGATTAGGATACTATAAATGAAAGCAGATGTGGGCCTGGGTGCTGCATTACATTCTTTGCTGTGCCCAGAGAGGTGTGACTGGTGAGCAGGGGCTCCAGAGGATGAGCAAAGTGAGCACAGGGGACTTCTGCCCTCTGCCCTATGCACCATGGCAAAGGGCTGCTGCTTCCAGGCCTCCTTGTTTTATGTACATTTTCAGAGGGGAATGTCAACTCGAGGCCCGTGGTGTCCTGACATAACTGCTTTATACTATTCCTGTTCCACAGTGGTGCAGCACTGCTGGCTCTGGAGCAGTTTGGCCAATGAATCTCACCCACACATGGTGTGTGCTTGTGAGAAAAGGTATTGGAGGGAGGGGGAGTTCAAGGATTACTGACACATCACTGCTGCTGTATGATTCAGTGTTGTCTGCAGCAGTGCTTAAATGAAAAAACTTGGCTTTGCAAAAACCTTCAAACGCCTCCTTCTCCCCCCAAAAACACAAACACAGATAACTGAGCAGTCTGGGAGTTTACAGTGCCAGCTTTGACATCCAGAGCTGGATGTCTGCCCAGGATGGGATTGTCTTGACTTGATTTTTTGGTGTATTTCATTAATTAGGCTGGCATTATTTATACTTTTTAGGAACAAAATCATGCCCAGGAGAATGTTCCCTGGAAGTATCTATTTGCAGTAGCCATATCCCTTCAGCAGAAAACAGGATTTACACAAGCTGCATTTTAAACTGTTGGTACCACAGTTAATCCTAAATGCTGTAAACTGTAATGGCCTATTTCTTTATGTCAAGTTCTTTTCCTCCCAATATCCCCTTTTCTGACTGCAAAGCAGCTTATGCTGGTTCATCTACAGTCCTGACATTCAAAACCTTCCATGAGTGGCAGCAGTAAAACTTTATTTAGCTTCCTTCTTAGTCTGAGAAAGAAATAGCTGTGGCACAAAAACATTTAGTAGCAAAACCAAATGTGTGGTATTGCTTCCATTGTTGTTCAGTAGTTGTTTTTTCCTTGTGCTTGAGCATCTTGAGGAAGGACTGATGGTGATGGCTGGAAGGTCTCTGCTGGAATTGCTTTTCCACTGTGAGTGATTATCACGACTGTTAGTGACAGCCCAGGGGGATGTGTTGCTCCTCAGGATACATGAAAAAATAAGGAATGCTACTTTTCGTGGTTTGGAACTCCTAGCTGTCCACTGATACTATCTGGATGCTGAATTAACTTAAGACATTACAACACTAAACCCATTTTCACCCAGTTTCCCTCTCAAAGGAAAAACCTAGCCCTCATTTGTTAGACTGCAGGCTTGATGACTGACTTGACATTGTTAAATGAAATCAAATATGTGAACAGGCCTGTTTACAATTTGACAATTACAAATCTTTAATACAGAGATGATGTGTTAGCTGCTTCTTCTGGTTTTATGAATGCATATTTTATTGCCTTAGTGAAGGCCTAAAAGGAGAGCACTGAGATTCAGGGTATCTCAAATGTTAAATGCCTGTCAAATGTTAGCAGGATGGAATCCATTAGAAGAAATACTAGTAATAGCAATATTAAGAATTGAAATTTATCTGCTTTTAAAAATGCTTGGATTTAAACTGCCTTTTACTGCCTGTGCATCGTGTCTGTCACACTGGTGGTGGGCTCATGCTAGACTCAGCATGATGTATTAAAATGTAGACATTGACTATTGGAACATTACATTATTTGCCTAGCTGCTTTCAAAACCACTACTAGTTGGGATGTAACGTAGTATAAATAGAAAAAAAGGAAAATTACTTACTGATTCTGGAGAAGATTCCTTAAATATGAATAGTTAGGGTGGAGACAGTCTTTTAAAATCTAAACTTTCCAAGCAAGTTCCAAATATTGTGAAAATTGTATCAGGTCATTATTACTTTGTCAGCAAAAGTCAGGAGTGAAACTAGCGCTGTAATTTCAGTATCAGAAAGTGGAATTATTTTATTTTCACTTCTGTTTTCAGCACAGGGCATGCAGGGGATCTCTCCCTAACCCCTGCACTGCAGCTAGAGAACAAATGAGTTTAAATGTATGTAACTAATTCATACTCATTACATTTCCTCAAACTCATACGTACGTGTTAAACATTCCTGCCAATTCTTCTGTGTATTTTAATCACCTTCCAGCAGCACTGCCAAGGCCCACAGTTTTTAAGGCTAAGATAACTACTTGCACACATGAATACAGGCCTAAACACTGTAAGCTCGAGATAAAGGAATTCACAAGATTTAAACATTATTTGTTACAATTAAAGGTTTTCCCAAAATGTGCACAAGTGAAAGATGGCAAACAGAAGAAAAAAATTGCACCCCATGGCTGGTGCTCCAGCTGGTGCAGCTCGGGAGCTTTTCCTGGCCTGCCACTGACAGAAATCTTTTTCTTTGTTCCCTCTTTCTTTCTGCTCTGTTCCTTCTTTTTCTTTCGTTCTTTCTTTTAATTTATTTCTCGGTAGCCCTCTCAAGTTTGTGCCCCAAACCTCACATCCTATGTCTTTTCTGTAAAGACAACTACTCTCAGCTTATCTTTCTCTTCATCTCCCATGTCTGCTTGCTGTTCCAGGTTTGCTTTCCAGGTTACAAAGACTGGAGAAAGGAGTTTTCTGTGGGATTGTGTCCACAGGCACAGAAGGCAAACCCCCTAATTACCACTTGTGTTTCCTTTACCAGTGCAAACAATGCCATGCCTGAGGTCAAATGTGGTTAAAGAGTTCGAGCTGCACAAAGGCTCTCCTGCACAGCCCTGGGTGAACTTCCTCCTGTGTCCCCTTGCACAGGTGTCCTGCCTGAGCACTGAGAGAAAAGGGGATGATGTTAGTAAGAAAGATGAGAGCTGCATTCATCAACTCAGCTCCAGGTTACTGGAGACCTCTGCATCAGGAGCACGTGGAGGAACTGGTCTCACATCTAGTGCTGGGCACCACAGGATCAGCTGAGCAGCCAACATCTGGGGCATCAGAAGTTAAAACAGTAGAAAGTAATGTTCTGAATATCCAGACCATAAGCAACATAGAAGTCCTAGAAATCAGGGTCAAGAATCTACAAAGAATGTTTATTTTCAGGTAAAAATCCTTAAACCTAAAAGACTAAATTACTAGGAGCATGGTTATTTTCCTCTCTGAAACAATTTTAACTTCTTTTCTGAATGCTTTAGGCATTCCCCTGCTGATCAAATCTGGACAGAGTAAAAAGGTACTGACCTGATCTAACAGAAAAGCACTGTCAGTTGCAACATCAGTCATCCTAGCTAGGTAAGAACTGGAACATTATTTGATATGGGAAAGACTGATAAATTACTTTGTATTTTGTGAATCATGGCATCTTTTTTTTCTGCCACTGCAGGTGAATAGGTTTTTTTCCCCCTTCTTACAGATGCGTGAAAAAAGAGATATGCTGCTATCTTTGTTCTTTCTGATAGGACAACAATATTCTCATCTTAGAAATAGCATTCATCTCTAAGTCAAAAAGTCATGTTTGCTTGGCAATACAACTTGAATTTCAGTATATAAGTTTGAACCAAGCTAAATATAACTATGCTATATTCCTGTAAAAAAGAAGGGTAGTATCAAAAGCTACCATGTATTTCTAATTTCCCAACTATGTCAAAATAATTCTATACCTATTTCTTAAGAGATGTTTAAAACATGTTTCTTGCTGTCTGCTATTAATCCTCTTAGTGGACTCAGTGCAGATGTGTGGGAAAATGCTAGTCAGCTTTAGATTAGATTCTCCTGTACCTGAGGAAACGAGCAAAATAACATCGCCAAATCCCTGTCAAATCTCTTTAGGTGAAATTCATTTCAGGGCTAGAATAATAATTTGGGAGGGGTTTTTTTTTTTTGTTTTGTTTATGGAAAGTTCAATATTGAAACGGAGAGCTTATTTTGGGAGGTAGAAGACAAGAACAGAGTATGTCCAAGGTGACCTGCACTTACTGAATCCCCAGTCTTGTGTTTCATGCATGCACCAGTTACTGTGATCAGGTGTGTGTGGTTTACATGGAATGCAGTTTCCTTTGAAGGGGCATCCGTGAACACCAGCGGTTCCAGTCTGAGGTCCATGGATGTACAGAAAGGGACGCAGAAGATCGGTTCACCGGAGCTGTTAATCAGGGTGTGAGCCGACTTACTGCAAGTCCTTTGTTTCCCAAACAATTCAGTATTGTACGTTCTCGTTCCTGTGGACTATGAAGTCCACATAAATATATTTTTCCACGAGGTCCTGCCTTATAAGGAAGGTAAAATTGTTCCAAATGCATTTGTTCTCCTTTCGGGGTTGACATAGAACTTGGCGTTATCACCTATATGTAACCTGACGTTCTCCGAGTAAAAGGCAGAAATTAAGTTAATTAATTAGCTAATTAATTTTAAAAGGACTGAATCGGCATTGATGCTGATATTAACGGAGAAAGCAAATGTCGCGAAGGGCAAGGCTGTAGAAACGTCGGCGTTTCTTGGCAGTACCGGCAGCAATTTCCTGCCCGGAGCCCGGCCCTGCCCCGGCTCCCTCCTCCCGGAGCGGCGCAGGAGGGAGCGGGCACGGCGGAGCCGCGGGTCCGGAGCGCCCTGGCGGGCCGGGAGTGCCCCGGACACTGCTGTCAGGTACCGAGGGTGTCCTCACGGGGATGGGGATGGGGATGGGGATGGGGATGGGGATGGGGATGGGACGATCCGCGGGGCTGAGGCTGAGCCTGGCGGGGCGAGCGCCGCCCGTTCTGCGGGTGGCGGGTGCGGGGTAGGTTCGCGTGTAGCCCTTAGGGGATGCAGAGGCTTGCGAAGGGCGGTGCTGCTGCCCGGGCTGAGCCCGGGGCGGACGGAGCCGGCTGGTCCCGTGGCCAGCAGGGCGAGCGGCGCTGGCGGTGATGTGCCCTGCTCTCAGCCTGGCTGATGCCGCACCTCACCTGGCCGTGCTGCCAGCTCCCGCCAGGTGCTGCCGCTCCCTGCTCTCGGGAGAAAAGGCAGTGTAAGGGGAGAGGGTACCCTACTGCATCAGAACAAAAAAAAATTATAAAAAATTAGAAAATTAATTCATTCTCTGACTAATATTTTGTTAACACTGGACAGAAATAACTCTGAATCAGAGATTAATCTAAGTTTGATTAAAGCCACTAGATGATGTTTAAGCATACTGTTTCTCCAGTGGACAAGGCTAAAATCCAGGGGCTGAACAGTCTAATATAATGCAACATTAAAAATAAAAGTCACAAAAGGTGAACTAATGCATGCCTTCTGGCCATTTCGCTTCCTGTTTTTTGAATATTACAACTTCTTGGAAATCTTGGAAAGAGCCTGGCTTGTTATTTATGTGGTACTAAGCATCTTTGTGCTTGGGAGTGCTCTTCGCAGCATTTTAGTGGACTGGATAAGAAATGAAACTATTTGTCATACTGGGCAAGAAATGCTTATCATGCTGATATTCTGTTTTTCTGATCAAGAGCAGAAGTCCTATACTTAACGTAGTTATGACATGTCTGAATGACTTGCAGCATATCTAGTGACATGTGTCAGGCTAAGGGATGTGTAGCTGTGTTATGTAGTTCTGAAAATGAGAAAGTGACTGAAAAGAAACACGGACATTCATAAAAATGGAACTATCTAGGGATGAAATGAGGGCTGAGTTTTGTAAAATCTTTATTGCTTTCTACTATAGAGCATATCAACCTTTTCTAAATCCTAGATCGTACAGTGGCTTGTGTGTGTGGTTGTAGGGACAATGAAAGATTCTGGATGACTACAAAGCCTTTCTTTTAAATAAATCATGTGATTCTGTCTCTCCTCTTCCTTTACCAAAGGGTTTAGTTGTAATTCTCAGTATTTCATTGAAGTTCATGTAGCTGGACTATCTCACAATATAAACTGATCTTTTGCTAGTTTAAATAATTATTCTATAATTTGTTATATTCCTGCATTCATACAGTGACTACACTCCAATCTACTCTATTAACCAGTCCAGTTAAAGTGTGTGTAACAGGACAATGGTTTTGTTAGTAGAGCTAGTAAAGTAGAAGAAAAAGTATATGAAAAAAGCAATGTTTTACAAGAAACTGCTCTGAAATAGGGTGTTCTGTAGGATTTGGAGAGTGAGCTAGTTCCATGACATTCCAGAAGCATCAGACATCATCCTGGGAGATCTTTTACTCAGGAAGTGAAAACGGAGGAATTGCTTTCGGTTTCATTTCTCAGCCTTGTACAACACCTTCATTGAACTGAAGCAGCTAGAAAAATCATAACAGGAAAATATACTGGTAGTTTATCTTGAACTGGATAATTTTTAAAGAACGGCTAGGTTTATTTTTTATTTTAGAGCTTTCAATCTTATTAAAAAGGAGTGCCTGTACCCTTCTTTTTTACAGCTTCACGTTTGGATCTCCTGACTGTTTTGGATCTGTTTGTAATAGCCATTGCTGCTGTTGTCTTGCTTCACTCATTGCCCCAGAGAAAGAAATCACTCTCAAGGTTTAAGCTGGTATCAGTAAGTGGTTTTTTTGTGTGTGTGTGTTTGGTTTTTTTTTGTTTTGTTTTTAATTATTGTTTTGTTTTGGGTTTGGTTGTGGGGTTTTTTTGTTTTGTTTTGTTTTTTTTTAATGCTTTTTTGTGTGTGAGCTGTATTGTTTGTTTAGTTTTTTTGGTTTTTAAAATTCCTCTTGGCAACCACCCTTTGTTATCCTGTGAAGGCAAGTATGATATGGAAATGTGATATTTAGTAGTACCTCTAGGGAAGTAGAATAGCTTCAAGAACTGAGTAGGTGGTAGCATGGCTGCTCCAGGGTTTACCTGAGCAGGTTTGTGATCCAGCAGCCCTTAAATTACTGCAGTAAATTGTTTGTAGGAGTTACAGGCTGTTTCTGAATGGCTGCACAGTGGAGTCTTGCACATCCCAATGCTTTTCTGAGTTGAGGATGATTTCAGGATCCTCAAAACATGACTGCAGGCATAGAAAAGTCAGACTTAAGGTAGTAGTAAAGACATAGCCTAGAAGAAAGCTGAGATATTTATTTCTGCTTGTATTTGTAATTTCACTTTCCCATACAGTTAAGAGAAGCAACTATCTTTTATCAATAGTAGAGAATTCTGAATAGCTCTTGTGTGAAATTATATATTTAAAAAATCATGAGACAAAAATGTTTTTTTGCAGAACAACTACAAGCAGATCTACAACAATGCAAGGTGAGTAAAATATAACCAAAATGTCAAGTTTTGCTAACATCAAAGACAGCACATTCAAGCAATATTGGCTTAGCTATTAGTTTACCTTCTAATTGTATGAAATGTGGATGAATGTTTTAGCCTGAAATTATTCACATTTTAAAATTGAATATTTTACAAAACGTAGAGCTTACATTTTCAGATCTTGATTTCTGGAGTTAAGTAAAAATAATAAATAATTTATTAATCTTGAAATTCAAGTTATTTCTGTATACAAACTGACTCTGGTAAAAGTTTTTAAATCCATAACACTCTCCATCTGCTGGTGAGGCGTTAGTATAGTCTGAACTTGAAGAAGCTGTGTTTTACACAGAGGGAAATGACTCACTGCCTTGTTCTGTACTGGAGGGCAGCCTGTCAGCTCCTGGCAATGTTTTGAATTCAAGCCTCTTACTAAATATCAATGAACAAAAACATCTTTGCTCCAGACAGAGTGAACTGATTCTGCTTGAGCAGGGCTTGCACTAGGTGATCTCAGGAAGTCCCTTCCAAGTGAAATGATTTTGTGATTCTAGGACATCTTCATGACATCCTGTGCAGTACCTTTTTTCCTGTGCTTTAGGGACCAGAACTCCTTTAGGTTTTATTGATGCAGGCACTGTTCATAAATACAATCTTGCTGTATATTTTTGCTATACAGAAAAGAGCTACCTAGATTTTGTTCTGTGTGTACTCTGGAAAAGGAGTCAGTGCTGGGGATCTTTTACCCAAGGTAGGAGGAAATTATCCATACTCAGAGCATATTTTCTATTCTTCCAGAATCTCAACCTGCCACAGCCCCTGGAATGCCCTATGGCTCCCCTCAGCCGGTCCCTGGGACTTACCAAGGTGGGTGGCTTGGTTACAGATCTGTGAGGCTGTTAGGAAATAAACATGGAGAATATGGGGTTGTACAAGGGTGATCATCTCCAATTTACTTTTCTGCTATTAATTCTATAGAATTTCCTTTCATTTCTGTTTTGCCCGAATGTAATTTCTTTCCTTAGTGGTTCTACATGTTAGTACGTGCTGGGCAGTACCAACAGTGGTAGGAGTTAAAAATATCAGGTATTCCTCAGCGGTCATTGTGGGGATGTTGCTAGAGAGGTTTGCCAGGTGTTACTGATTGCAATTAATGTGCAGCAGGTTGTTACTAATAACCATATTTTTAAATTATCATTACTAGTTACTTCAGTATTTCACTTTCCTTTTCTCTAGAAATACAGAAGTGAAGGTAGAGTTGCTTTCCTCTTGCAGTTCTGCATGTATTCAGTTCCTGTTTCATACTCTGTTGCTGTACTTTGCAGTTGATTTAACTTACACTTTCCCTTACTTGCTCTCTCCTCTTCTGTCTCATTTTTCTCTTCCACTTCAAAATGCAGCGCTCCTGAACAGCTTCTCTCATTCTGGCAATGATTTCTTTGTGAAGAACCAAATCACAATAAATATCTAACAATCAGGCTCAGAGCATAAGTCAGAGGTAAAAAGCAAAACGTTTGGCGTAAGTTACTGTGCTGTTCATAAGTTAAAGCTTGTGCATCCTGGGACAAGGCACTCTGAGGTCTCCGAGTGCACTTGGCTTTAGCAGGGAACAAGCACTCACTGCTTGTGCCACGGAGGTGGCAGGAGCATTGTTATTTTCAGTAATTGTGTGTGCACACACTTGCCCACAATAGCAGTAGGTAGACGGTGTGCGGAGTTTTCAGACACTGTTTACATCACCTGAGGTACTGGCCTGCTTATGGCCACAGCATGAATTTTCACATGCGCTGGTCCATGTGTTGCAATGTAGTGTGAAATTTGGTGCTGAGCTGGTGTGGGCTGTAGACCTTCAGCCTGCAAGTTATCTGGTTTGAAAACTGTAAAAGAACTTTGCTAAAAGGACGTTTCTTTTCATGAAAGTAGAAGGTATAGTTCCAGGAAAACTTGTCTTAAAATTCCTCATTTGGTCAACTGGCCGCATGTAAATGCCAATGCTTTTCATGCAAGTTAAAGTATCCTTTCTTCTCTACTTATTAAAGCCCTTTATTTATTTATTTATTTCTGTTTTTTGAATTGACTGTCTCTTTGTGAATGAAATTTCTTCCGTATTCAAGAATGATGCATTTCTTTATTTATTTTATTTGGTTTTGTGTGAGGCATCAGAACCTCCCACAGCAGTGTAACTCCCCTTACGAGAATTATTGTATTCATAACTCAAATATGTAAGGTATCTCTATAGTTCCAAACAGTGAATAAATTACTCTTTTGAAGATGGATGGGTCAATTCTTTTCCAACATTTAACTTTCATAACGATATCTCTCCTGCCATGCCAAATGTCACAGGTGCAGTGAACTATGGATTCCAGGCACAGCCCATGGGATTCCCAGGTGGATTTGCCGTTCCACCTGTCCAGAACCAGCCCACCATGGGCGGGGCAATTTGGATGCCTATTCCTCCTTCTATTCCCAACTGCCCTCCTGGACTGGAGTACCTCACACAGGTACCTGCACCCTTCCTCCTTCCCCAGAGATGAGGTATTCTGCTCTGGGGAGCAGCCTGCATCCATGAAATAGCCAAATAAAGCATCTGGTTATCTGGTTATGAAGCAGCTGCGTGGGTTGCTGCCTGTGGGCTGTTGAGTGAAGCCTTTTGTAATGTCTGAATGCAGAGATATCTCTTAGAGATGTAGCACTCGTTCCTGGAGCACCTTCCTGCCAAATAGGGTGCTAAAGAATGAGGGACACATGGCTGTCATACATCCTTCCCGTTTCTGAAGTTACTGTTTGGGAGATGTAATGTCCTTTGGAAAGGTATACAGAATAAATATCTATAATGTGGGCTACTCTTAGCATATTAAAAACACTTAATTTTCTACATTATGCTTTCTTCACACTTCTTAATATTGTTAATAGAGCTGCCAGTCAGTCTTCACAGCACAGAGACTGTTAATAACAAAATAAGAATTGTTTTCACATTACTGAATATGTCTTTGTACTGTAAAATACAGTTCATCTCAGCACTGGAAAGATTATTACTGATACTAAGTCCTAAAAAAAAAAAAAAAAAGGCAAAAAAACCAGCACTGGTGAGGAGAAGCTGGTTTTACCCTGAATTTTCCTTAGAGCTGAGCAGTAGCTGAGCTTCCACTCTAAAATACCCCTAATTTCTAAAATTTCCTGGTTTTGTCTGTATGAAGTCTCTGGGACATGATGTCAGAGCTGAGTCCTGAAAGGAGCACAGGTGTGTTAGCCCTGTGTGATTGTAAGCAGCCCAGTTTGGTCCAGCTCCAGTGCTCTGGAACACTCTTCTGCTAAACTGGCAGAGGACAGGGCAAGGAGGCAAGCGAGCCATTTCCATAGCTCAGCTGGGAGAGAATCCACCTCTACAGTGCATTGATCCATATGTTTTTATTAAACATCAGAGGTTCTTAAAACTGCAGTTTTTGTTAGTTGCAACTTGTTAACTGTTTATTCTGTTTATTTTTTTCAACCATGAGCAGATTGACCAGATCTTAATTCATCAGCAACTTGAACTTCTTGAGAGTAAGTACAAAGTATTTTAATCTAAAAAGTTTAGGCTTTTTCTGTCACTGTGTTCTTAAGGTGGTTACCACCTTTGTCTTTCTTGTATTACCTGTCTCAATTCCTGCAGAAGTCCTGAAGAAGTGGAAGAGATGAAGGAGAAAATAGGAGGGAAGAGATATTCAGCAGGTTCTATTTCTCAAAAGATACACAGCAATGCAACTGAATAATCTTAGTTGTAGATGCTCTAGTTGATATATAGCTAGTTATAGATGAAGTCACACATTTCCAATGTTACTTGTTAACAATGATTTCTATTTTCCTCTCTTCCTTACTTTAAGATCTTGTTTTCTGTCCTGCCATATCCCACCTAATTTCATGGACTGGCATGTGGCTTTGATCCCTTTTACAGGCAATCCTGCTGTTTTAGCAAACTGAATGACTTTCCTTCTGCTCCCCTCATTCTGTGCTTTAAGAATATCCAAGTTGTATTATCAATGCCTTTCAAACAGAAGAAATAAAATGCACCATACATCCCAGCTGACCCCTAATGTTACTACTGCATTTTTCTTTCCGGTTCTTTCTAAAACTTAAAAGAGTGCTTTCATTTGCTGTAGAAATTAATTAAAATTTCTGTCCTGGCTCTTGTTGCTTTTGATGTGTGTTGCTGTAAATCTAGACCGAGAGGGGTTTTTTTGTGTCTTTCTTATTCTGAATGTATTTGTACTCTTTTCTGGCTTCACGCCCAAATTCACACCTCTCTTAAACCATTCAGTTCTCCCCCGAGAGCCTTCCCTGCTGTGTTATTGGTAATGGTGGTGCTTGTTCAGGCAGCAGGTGCCTGTGGCTGGGAGGGACACTGGGGACAGATGGGAATCTCCCATTTCTTTTCACATGTCCTTGTTTATGGTGGCTTCTTCCCCCTGAACTTCTCCATCAGGCTTCACTGCTTGAGGGTCTTTTCCTATCATTTCCCTTGGCCAGAAACTGCCTCTGACTGACTTTGAGCAAGGCTTGCCTTCCCAAAGAGCAGCTGCAGAGTCAGCAGGCAGTGACTGACCAGACACTCCTAGGAATTTAGCAGGTTTCTTCCCCTTTTTCAGTTGTGACTGGCTTTGAAACGAACAACAAATATGAAATCAAGAATGCACTGGGACAAAGGGTGTACTTTGCAGCAGAGGACACTGACTGCCTCACCAGGAATTGCTGTGGGCCATCACGGCCCTTCACCATCCGCATTATTGACAACCTGGGCCGCGAGGTGATAACGCTGCAAAGACCTCTGCGATGCTCCTCGTGCTGCTGCCCCTGCTGCTTGCAGGAGGTGAGTTGCTGCCTCTCACTGCCTTCCTTCTCGTGGGACTGGCACCTCCTGTGCAGTTTTCAGGTTGCCATGAATCAGGAGATCAGGTGAAATGAGTCAGGGTTTGCCAGTAAGGTGTGGGGTTTGTGCATAGGGTTCTTGGTCTGGGAAGATGCAAGTGTTCTGCAACACTTGGACTCACTGGCCAATGCTGATTGCGGTGATGAAAAATCTCATTGAATTTGTGGCTGGTGCTGAAACCTGCACTGGGGATGGACTTGGAATGGAAGAGTAAGGCAACAGCTTTCATAAAACAGCAGCTAGAATTTCCATTTTACAGTTCTGAAAGCTATAGTGGCATTCAACACAGGAGATCATGAAGCTTTTAAAATATTAACATAATTCTGGAATGATGCAACTTCTGAAACTCTAAATCTAAGCCTACTCAGAGCTCCTGCTGAGGCATTTGCAGTAGCTGCACCCTATAATGCCTCCACTGAATGTTTTTGGGATATTCACTGCCTTTCTTTCGCTGGACTTTGGTCTTTAATTTGTAGATGCATAGTTTGTGTGCTCCAGAACCTGAGGAGTCTCTTATTTAAGTTTTCTTGAAGGCAGAAACTGAATAAGAGGTCTGCAATCTGAGTGCTCTTCTGAAAACACTTGCAGCAAAATGCTTTGTAAAGCCAGATTGTTGTGGAGAAATAGGTTGTTTAGCATTTGTGTGCTGGTGTGGGTTTTGTCTCGCTAGCATTTCATTCATGCATGATCATTCATGTGGAGGTTTTTCTCTTCCCTGTGAAGCTGGAAGTCCAGGCACCTCCAGGAACAACAGTTGGTTATGTTGTCCAGAACTGGCATGCCTGCCTGCCAAAGTTTACCATTCAAGATGAGAAAAGAATGGATATGCTGAAAATTATTGGCCCGTGTATTGTGTGCCGGTGTTGTGAGGACGTTAATTTTGAGGTATGCAATGTAGAAATTGCTTGCATGTATCTGTTTTCTGATAGTGGTTTGATATTAGTTTGTTGCTTGACTTACTATCTATCAACTGAACTGAACTCTGGTATATACTAAGTACTACATCATCTTTGAATGCTGATATAATCAAAGAACTTCTCTAGATACCTAAATTACTCTAGACAAACCAGACAAACTTCCAGAAATGATGTGTTAAAGCTACTCATCAGTGATCACTGGGAATTCCCTGTGGCTGCATGCAAATCACTTAATTAAAATATTAGCAGCAAAATCTTACTGAATCTCTTATGTCAGGCTCTAAGAAAAATATAGGCAGCTGTATCAAGTATTTATTAAAATTACTTCCTTCAATAATTTATTTAATGATCTAATAAACATTCAATGAACTAGTAAGTTAAGATAATTTAGACCTGAAATATAGTTGGATGACTGAAGAGTTACAACTTTCCTTTTAAAATAATATTGATTAATGCAATATTGTTTTTGTGGACATTAAGTAAAAGACATATGAGGTCACAATTTAATGTTTAAAATAATGTTGCAAATAGTTACTGCAGCAAATTTTTGTCTTTTTATTTTGGAAACTAGTCTTTCACATGACCCAGAAGACTGGATCTAACCGTAGAAAACGCAAGGTTCCTAGAGGGCTAATCTCTCCTTTTGAACAGAAGAATGTAATTTGTTTAATTTTCACTTGAGCAGCTCTTGATGCATGGCAGGAGAAACTAATTCACTGTCTTGGCTAAAAGACACCACTTCCAGCAGAGTGTGTGCATGTGGTTGCTATATCCCAGCACCATCAAGGAATTGAACTTCCAGTCAGATTCAGAATCAAGTTCATGGCTCTAATACTTTAGACCAACTTTCTAATAGTCTCTTTGCCTTTTGGTACAAGCCCTTGCATTCAATAACTGTATTAATCAAAATAATAGTCTGAAGCTTTTAAATGCATATGTTCCAAAATGGATTTGGGAATATTATGAATGACAGGTTTGATGATACTTTTTTAAATGTTATGTTAAACTATAGGTGAAGTCTGTGGATGAGACTTGTGCTGTTGGGAGGATTTCTAAGCAGTGGACTGGTTTTGTGCGGGAAGCCTTCACAGATGCAGATAATTTTGGAATCTCATTCCCAATGGACCTTGATGTGAAAATGAAAGCTGTCATGATTGGTGCTTGCTTCCTTATTGTAAGTCCATCATTCACTAATACATGAATACAAACTTTTTCGTCTCCATGTTTAAATTGTGATGGTAAAGGAGTTAATTTTGAGCTCCTTCAAGTGGGCTTCAGCTTGTGAACTTCTGTGTGTTAAACTGACCACAAAAGGCAACACAGAATTATTTTGGACAATAAGCTTATTCTGGACTACATGAAGTGCTAATTGTATTTAAGAAGAGTTTCATATTTGGTGGGCTGAAAAAAGGAAAAGGGAGGACTTCTTACAGACTCTTGAGCAGAGGAAAGCAAGTTTATGAATGGTGAAACCAGCAAAATAAAGATTAGCAATAGCCAAGAGACCCATCCAAAGGCTGAGCAACCGCTGGGCTGATGGACAGCTGAATGCTGCAGCCACTGCCTCCCAGCTCTCTTTGGAAGCTTGTGAAGCACTGAATTGAGCAGGATTAATGCTCTCACAGCAGTAGTTTCCAAATGGAGGGACTGCTGTGGAGGCTAAACTCATTGAACTTGTCAGAGCAGTTCTCAGCTGCACTCAGACTATCAATAGTGCAGTGCAGCTCACTTTCCTCTTTGGAAACAGTGTTGAACACACTCCTGTTTCCACCTAACAGTACAATTGTGCATCAAGGCACCATTTCAAAACATGCACTGCTTCTGTGCTGGCTGGGCTGCTGAGGGGCAGGAAAGGGGCATGTGAAGCACCTTGAGTTTGGAAAGGTCTCACCAACCTCTGACAGCCCTGTGCATGAACAAGGTTTTGTTCAGCTGTGTGTGTTTCAGTGCTACCACGTGCAGCAGGTGCAGCGTTAGCAAGTGTGAGCAGCCTGGGCTTTTGAGCACAGAAATGGGGCCCCACCAGTAAACTAAAGGCAGCCATTATTGTGGTGGACTCCAGTCTGAGGTAAAATGAGAGAGAATGAGTCAGGCTGAACAAAGTTAGGGCAGAAATTCTGAGTAAAGGAAGCACAGGTTTGGCTAGTGATAAATTAGAAGTTCCCGTGTTGGTCTTTTGCCATCTTTCTGTCTCTGTGGATGTCCCATTCTGAGAGACCCAGTTGGTGAGGGCACGGCAAATGTGTCCCCACCTTCTTCTCACCCTTTCAGGTTTCTTAGAGGAAGGTGTATCTTGCCATGCAGCCAGGGGATCTCGGAACTAAGAACCACATTTAAGAATTGTTTGTTTTGTTTATTCTTTTTTCTCCCTTTAGGACTTCATGTTTTTTGAGTATAGTGGTAATTAAGCATCATCGAGCAGCAGTTTGGTAATGAAATCTAAATGTTCTTTATGGAAGGAAGAAGAGCACGGATCTCCCAACTTTCCAATGAATTGCAGAGCTCCAGTAAGCATATGAGAAATGTATAGTTACATTTCTATAAGCTAAAAGTTTTATGGTATTTTTTATTATTTTTTCTAATCTGGTGAAATAATTTTTAGTATTCAAATAAAGACTCTATCTCTACAGATCAATAATATGATTTTAAGAAGTATATAGCAACCTTTTTTCTTTACCAAGAACTCTGTAATTTTAAAATAATTAATTATAGTAGTTATTTAGAGCTACTATAATAATATTTTGATTCCTAAAAAAGAGAAATACTTCTATATTCAATACTACTAATAATGATAATTTAAGCATAATAAGGAGACAATTATGTTTTCCTGGGTATTCTTTGGTAGTTTTTGCCTTGGTGTTCACATTCTGTTGTTTCTATCTTCCTATCAAATACATCAAATATATACATTTAGAGCAAAGTAATGCATTTGAACAGAACTACCTGAAACGAGTGTAAAATGTTATTATTACTCCGGTGTACTGGGTCTGTCTGAGCTGGAGTTCATTTCCCCCAGCAGTGCTCACAGAGCTGTGCCTCACTGGGAGCTGGAAGGGTGCTGATAACTCAGCCCTGTTTTGGCCCAGCAGCAGAGCTGCACCTCCAGCATCCCACGTGCCTTGAGTAGGCTGGGGATGGGCACGGTCCTGGGAGGGGACACAACCAGGCCAGGTGGCACAAATTCACCGAAGGCACATTCCATATCATATGACATCAGCTTGAATATACAAGATAAGGAAAGGAGGAGGAAGGCATTGCATTCATTTCTTTACAGTGTTTGCCTTGCCAGGCAATCACTTCCATGATGAAGCCCCACTTCCCAGGAAGTGGCTGGGCATTGCCTGCTGATGGGAAGTACAAAATAAAATGTTTCTTTATTTTTTTTACTCTGTGCACGCACAAACTTTTGCTTTTGTTCTAGTAAACTGCCTTACCTTAACCTACAAGTTGTTTTGTGTCTTATTGTATCTCCCCTGTCCCTCTGGGAAGGGGAGGCATAGAGAGGCTTGGTGGGCACCTGGCACCCAGCTAAGGTCAACCCACCACATCTAGTGATGAATATGTTGTCAAATATGACTCCTCCTGAGCATGACCTAATTTTCTTATTTGGGCTTTTTTGAAACTTAAGGCTTGCATGTTCACCAACAGAAGTGTAGAGGTGACAGGAAATAAAACTGTCTGTGCCTGCTTCTGTTTAATAATCCTTTAGTAATTGCTTCGTGCAGGAGTGTGACCTGAGGCAAGGAAAAACCCGTTAGTTACTTCTCAGTTTGTCCAGTCCTCTTTGTTCCTCATTTAGTCCACGGTTTTCACAGTTTGTGAGTCTGTAGTTTAGAGAGCACAGAGTAAACGGAACAGTTTCACTTCAAAGGCAGACACATGAAATGCCAGGTCAATTTCTTAGCATTTATAGCTTTATTTAAAAAATTTCAATATTTTATTAAAATGTCCAAGTAATGGATAAGTTGCAGTTTCTCACCCCAGCACACAAGCACATGCACAGAATGGTTCTTGGGATCCAGCTATGGGGAGAAGTCCTTGCCAGAATTTTCAGTTGCATTCCAGTCCTGCTGAAGAGTCCTTTTGTTTAGTATTTTAAATGTAGTGGTTGCTTCTGGCCAGTCAAAAAGCAAAAGAAAAGAGAAATGCCATTGCTGCTGTGTACCTGGATTCTCTTTGATGTTGGAATAATTGTGCAGATTTGGGATGACAGTCCAGACTGTTCTGAAAGCCTTTAAATTGTTTATTATTCCTTGTTAAATTAGCTTCTGATACTAAAATTCCTTGTATATTGAATTGCTGGAGGTGCATTTTTGATTCATCAGCACTATTCTTAAGGAATTAACTTAATATTATTATTTAAAAAATATTTTGTGCTTTATTGACCATCTATTAATGAGATACCAGAAATCCAGTCTTGCTAAAATCTGCTAGAAGTTTCTGATTACTGGAGTTAGGAGTAGAAGCTACATGTATTAGAAACCAGACTATCCTCTAGGGATTCACATGGCTAAGTCCATCATTATTATTTTTTCTGCAAGGGGTGGCACACAGCTTCATTTCTGCCTGTAGCTCTGAAGTCCCAGGCTCAAGCATATTTGATCCCTGAACTTCAGCAATTATTTGAATATTCCATAAACATTGTTTGGGAGGTATTTGAAAATACCTATTTACTTCCATGGCAGGTGCTGCATAGAATTTAAATTTATAATTTGCATTAGAGTGAGGTCCATGGCTGTTTGAAGAATGGATAGAATAATTTTGCAAGTAGACAAAACTGGGATGGATACGTCTGCGTTTGGTGAAAAGGATTCATCTGCTGACAATGCACTGGGGAGTGTATTCAAATTCAAGTGAGGTATTAGGAGGTTGGCCTAATAGGAGACTTTGTTTTCCTTCCTCCACGTAATTAATTTTTTTTGTTCAAGTTTTTTTCTAAGTTACTCACCCTAAGTCCTGGAAGCACCATTGTTCCAATAACTTTGCATAAAAAAACTAATGTACATCTCTGTAGGGCAGTGAGGAAAGAATGGGAGAGTGCAAATCGTTAAGAATGATCAACTTCACATCAAGATGTGTAGGAAAACAATGTTGCAATTCTTGTATCTTAAGGAGAATTTCAGTTGTAAGCAGTAACAATTGTGTGAAGCTTAATCAAAGCAAAGATATCTGTGCCGAGGCACCGGTTTCTCAAATATAGTGAAATCCAACAGTGAAGTTGTATAAGTTTTGCTGTTGCCCATTTAAATTTTTTGATTTTGTGCTGCTCAAGTTTAGTGGTCAGATTGCTGCAGTTTATTCCTTTACCGTGTATTTGGCAAAATTAGTAGATAAGGTGAAAAATTAGACAACCTGAGAGAATAAGTGAATCCAGCGAAGGAGTAAGAAGTGGCAGATAAGCATCTTAGATTTGCCAGAATTGTGGTAAGAGCTGGAAGGAAGTTCTACGACCTCGGATCATAAAACAGCAGAGAGAGCATTGGACTTGGAGGAACTTTCCATCAGCTGGGGAGCTGGATAGCTCTGACACTGCTTACACAGCTCATAAACTTTTGTCTTGTGAAACAGTTCACACTCTCTCATGAGGGTAAAAATATTGCATGGTAAGTCCTAACTAAAGCTGTCAAGGGGTCACTCTCTAGTTAACCAAACAATATTTTACTGCCTTTGTCATCTCACTTTTTTCTGATGCTATTTAATTGAAAAATGGTTAGTCCTTAAATTTTTCAAGGACTTCTGGAGACTTGTTCATTTCTAGAACTGTGTTAAATGAAGAATAAATCATTCTGTGAGCTGGCTTTTTTTTTTTTTTTCATTTTGAAAGAATCATAACAGCATCCATATTTAATAAATCACCAGTGTAGAACTCTCCACTCTTCATCCTTCAGATAATAAGCAATACAATGATTTAACCCCCTGTCCATAAATCCAGGCTTTGTAAAGCATTACAAGATTTCCAGCATGCCACCTGTTATTCAACAGCATCTCAGTGAGATTGAGCTGTTACATAAAACCCTTTACAGAGTGAGATTTGCAGATGGATTTCTCTAGTTCTGTTAATGACCTTTCCATCTGTGCCATCCTGGTAAGTTTTTCATCTTCAGCTGCACAGGAGATGCAGTCACTTAATAAAACCCTAGGATCCATATAGCACACAAAACCATAATTTATATGTTTTTTCTCAGTAAAAAAGCATAATTAATTCCACTTTCCAAAAAAACAAAGTTATACATGTTAGAAACAAGTGATTTACTACTTTAGTCATAAGCAAGATTGTGTTTTTGCTAATACCCTTGCTAATTGGAAAAGAGAAAAAGCATTGTTTTAAAGTGTTGTATAACAGTTTGTCTTTTAAAAACATTTTAGTTCATATTTCCAAAGCTCATAAAAAGGTCTCCTTGGGTCTTTTCATTGACCCAAGGAGAGCATTTACATCTCTCATATACCTGGTGTTGGCTTTACTAACAAAAACGATTTTGACCAAAAGCTGACAGTGGGAGCAGGACTGCATAGCAAAAGGTGACTCAGGGAAGGAGAAAGCAGCTGGTCTCCTGAACTAAATTTATCTCCCACTACTGTAGGGGCAGGGGTAACTCTTGGGAAATGCAAGAGATAATAAAGAAAATAAAATCTTTGTGCAAGGGAATTTATTGTAAAATTACATGGTTCAGGTGTTTCACTGCTAATGGCCATTGTATGATATGGATGTTAATAATTTGTGAGAGGAAATGGTAAAGGTAAAACCATGATTCAGGGAAGGAGTTGTGCAACCAGAGACACTTGAAGATAAGGAAACCTCTCACAACCAGAGCAAGAAAACAGCTATGGGTTGCATTGAGGGGAAACCACAACTCCACCACAAGATGAAGCCATGTTAGGCAAAAAGCAATCGTGATCTTAACGTTTATGACTCAGGAGATAGAAAAGAACCTCTGAGAAAAAAGCAAGCTGTCAGAGGAAGAACCTTTCTCTAACAAAGGAAGAGTGCAGCTCTCTCAGGGTGGAGGGAAGAGCCCAGCTGGTGGAATTCTGTTGGATCAGGGCTCTACATGTACTTTTATGATATATGTGTCTATACATGGCACATGGCATGTGTTTATGTGCTGGGGGTTTAGTAGATCCCTGTCAGCATTCACAGGGAGACTTCCTTACAATACTGATTTCGTTCTGGAGAGAATTTGTCTTCTGGGTTATAGATATGTTTGACCTGCCACTTAGGTTTAGTTTATATACAGTTCTTACCTGATAACACTACATTATTAAAGACAGCAGTGAGGAGAAAATATCCGTGAAAACACTGCAGCATACCAAAGAGGAAGAGATGAAAACAGGGACATACAATAACTATGCCTCTTATTTTTCGGTGGGTGGCAGTGTTAGCACAGAAATTATCTTTCTACTGCTTAAACCTGGCTCTGAGATCCACAGGCAGTTTCCTTAGATGTCATTCTGATTTTCTCAGTGAAGGAATTTCACATTACACTATCTCCAAAGTATGTATTCCCTACACGAGTGTGGAAAGCTAGATGTGTCTTTCCCACCAAAGCAGCAAAATCCTGAGCTTCAAATGCAATTACACACCACCAGGAAAATTAAAAAATAAAAAAGAAAAAAAAGAAGGGTGTGCATGTTAAACTATGATTTATTTAAAATACTTAGACAAAATACTGTGTAATAACCTTAAAGTTGCATTAGGCTTGGTAAATGGTATAATTTGGAATTGGACTATGATTTCTGACAGAATTTACTACAGAAAGTAAAAAGTTATTAATATATCACAGCAGGGTACATCAAAGCAAACAGACTCATTTCATTGCTGGTTTAATGTCACTGATTTATGTCTAAGGTGTGTTTTAGTTTTAGCCCCCTAGACATGAGATGGCTTCAGTCTGAATGCTTGGCTTTTGTTTCTCTCTCTCTCTTTTTGTTTTGTTTTGTTTTGTTTTGTTTGTTTGTTAGTTACATTTAAACTTGCTACTTATGCCTCAGCTGGTTTAACCTTTAGGTGACCCACTTATTGAACCAGGGCAGCTGGTAGCATGTGAGGCAGTCGATGTTTCTCCTTTATTGCTTGCCTTTTCCGGGGAGCAAACGCACTGGTGGGAGGCTGAGCAGCAAGCACGGAGCTGTGTGCGCCAGCACTGCCCCCGGCCCTGGCGCACAACCATCGGTAGCCCCTGAGGGCAAACGCATGCCAAAAAATCCAACGGGGGAGTGGGCTAGTGCAGCGCAGGTGCCACTGGGCAGGAGCCTCCAGTTCCTTGGTCCATGTGCTGCGGAGAGGGAGTGCCGCGGAGATGTTCAGCTGCAGGAAAACTCGCGTGCAGCCCTCCATCACCTCTGCAAGGAGCACGGACAAAGGTGCATTTCTAAGGTGAGTGTGCAGAGAGCGCGGCGCTGCCATGGCACTGCCTCTGGAGCTGGCAGTCAGTGATGGCACCGTGGTGATGGCACTGCCTCTGGAGCTGGCAGTCAGTGATGGCACCGCGGTGATGGCACTGCCTCTGGAGCAGGCAGTCAGTGATGGCAGTGCCTCTGGAGCTGGCAGTCAGTGATGGCACCGTGGTGATGGCACTGCCTCTGGAGCAGGCAGTCAGTGATGGCACTGCCTCTGGAGCAGGCAGTCAGTGATGGCGCCGTGGTGATGGCACTGCCTCTGGAGCTGGCAGTCAGTGATGGCACCGTGGTGATGGCACTGCCTCTGGAGCAGGCAGTCAGTGATGGCACTGCCTCTGGAGCTGGCAGTCGGTGATGGCACCGTGGTGATGGCACTGCCTCTGGAGCAGGCAGTCAGTGATGGCACTGCCTCTGGAGCTGGCAGTCGGTGATGGCACCGTGGTGATGGCACTGCCTCTGGAGCTGGCAGTCGGTGATGGCACTGCCTCTGGCAGTCAGTGATGGCACCGTGGTGATGGCACTGCCTCTGGAGCTGGCAGTCAGTGATGGCACCGTGGTGATGGCACTGCCTCTGGAGCAGGCAGTCAGTGATGGCACCGTGGTGATGGCACTGCCTCTGGAGCTGGCAGTCGGTGATGGCACCGTGGTGATGGCACTGCCTCTGGAGCTGGCAGTCAGTGATGGCACCGTGGTGATGGCACTGCCTCTGGAGCTGGCAGTCAGTGATGGCAGTGCCTCTGGAGCAGGCAGTCAGTGATGGCACCGTGGTGATGGCACTGCCTCTGGAGCTGGCAGTCAGTGATGGCAGTGCCTCTGGAGCAGGCAGTCAGTGATGGCACCGTGGTGATGGCACTGCCTCTGGAGCTGGCAGTCAGTGATGGCACTGCCTCTGGCAGTCGGTGATGGCACCGTGGTGATGGCACTGCCTCTGGAGCTGGCAGTCGGTGATGGCACTGCCTCTGGCAGTCAGTGATGGCACCGTGGTGATGGCACTGCCTCTGGGAGTCAGAGCTGGCACCGCGGTGATGGCACTGCCTCTGGGAGTCAGAGCTGGCACCGCGGTGATGCACGGAGCTGGCAGCAGCCCCAGCAGCGATCTGCGGGCAGCAAGTGCTGCCTGGAAGCTCCCAGGATAACTGAGCTTTGTGCTGGAGGCTATAATTAAAGCTATTCATAAGAAAAGAAGTACAAACAAATGGTAACTCGCTAATTTAAATGACCCAGTCATATGTTTTGATCCTGAAGACGCTGAAGACTTTGGGGCTGCTTTGACTTTGTGGTTTACAGCAGCATTTTGCTGGTATTGTGTATGACCAGCACATCAGTACAATACTGTTTTCTAACTGAGGTCCTGGCTGCACGTTCCTGCTCTGAAGTGTAGTCCTGCTCTTGTGTAAGTGTACAGTTCCTCTTGAACATGGGGATTATTTTTTGGCACAATTTGAACAGTACAACCTCCCAAGGTATCTGATTTTGCACAAGCATTTCTTTGTGCTGGTCTGCTTTCTATTTAGTTATATTATACCCTGCTGTACAACTGAGCTGTCATGTACACCATTGAGGAGCTCCCTCCAGCAGTCTTTATGTGCTGTAAGTTGTTCCTTTGGTTCTTTATGATCTTTTCCAAGCTCAGCCAATATTTTAGCTCAAGTTCAGACTCCTGCTCTTACTGTGGCTCCCTCCAGCCACACATAACTACATGGAGCAACACTTGCCCTGGGGAATTTGAACAAAATGAATCCTAATACTGCAAGAGCATATGTATTTGGCAAAGACCTGTACATTATCACCTAAATCCTGCCTGCCTTTTCTCCTGCAGCTGATCTTGCTTTTTAATTGGTATAAAACTTTTTTTTTCCCCCACTACCTGTGACTGTATGAAGGGACTGAGGCACACTGTCTCGTTTTTCTGAGAGCAGAATTTGTGGCTCGTGGAAAATATAGGTCTTTCAGCAGTCTGAGGCTGAGCTTGCTGACACTGTTTATGCCTTTATTCTGCTTGGTGCCAGATTGGGACAGAAAAAAAATACAAGCAAAGTTGTTCAGCTCAGACAAGGGCTCACTGTGCCCTGTCCTTTCCACTGAACAAACATTGGAAGGGCTATTAGAAGTGGTAAGCTAATATTAAATTGCACCAAGAATTAAAGCCAGCCTTTGAAATGAACAAGAACTTAACTATGTGTTGCAGAGCATAGGTAAAAAAATAAGATAAAAGAGAATTAGTTGGTGTGGTAGTGGTAGAGAAGAGAGCAAGACAGAGGAAGGCAAAATCTGTTGAATTTTTGTAAGTTTTTGTAAGTTTTTGTACATTGTTTGTGCTCCATTTATGGTGTTCAACTTTTTTAGCAATATGCCTAGCTGAAGGAAATATTTGTGCACAATTGCATAACTAATGAAAATGAAGTAAAAATAAATAAAAAACCAGTGTTTATGCATGCTGTAAGGAAGATCCTATGATTTGATGCCAGAATAAAACACCAACTAATCAGCGCCTCTTAAGCTGAAAATATGAAATCTTTACAGCACATTGTTTTTCCTGGGGATTTGCACTTCAGTAATTATGTAGAGAAATTTAGCAAAAGTTCTCACTATCAGATGAACTTAAGCCAAATTTGCAGAGAGAAGTGTGCACAAGTGAAGTTTTTATCTTTTCAGAAAGAGCTAATGAGGTATAAACATCTACAAAACATGTTTGACTTCAAAATCCTTTGAGCCAAGGTGGGCAAAGTCAAAGGCCAGGAGCTACCTGGTCCAGAGGACACCTAACACCACTGATAAATCTCTGCACCCCAGTGCAGATCCAGCCAGAGCAGTATTTATATCTAGGTACATATTGAGGGATTTTTCACTAAACTATATGATTAGAATTTGACTATTTAAAAATGCAAATGTACCTGCTGACAAAGGGAGAGAGTAAGAGAATGATGCTAAAAATATCAGGGCTTGAAATCTCAGCATAATCAAGCTGCAGTCTGGAGTGACTGAATAAAAGAACATGATGAGAATGATGATGATGAAGAAAAGAAAAGAACAAAGAGCTTTCTTTGGAGGTATGTGGCCTGATTACAGGTAAAAATTGGAAAACTAGCAATTCCTGAAACTTCATTCCTTCCCTGAGACTGTTACCTTCCACCCCAGATAGCTCCTGAGCTGTCTCCCTGCAATTTGTTTTGATTCAGGTGCTTTTTCTTTGGCTAGGAAGAAGAATAAAGCATTTTCCACCCAGGCTGCAACAAGTGATGCTGCCTGTCCTTTTGCTGCTGAAGCAAATCTGTATTGATAAAGCATTTGCAAATGCCTTCCTACAAACTCCCACAGCAATTCTAGTAATAGCTGGTGGCTGTTAACAGGCTGTCAGCATGGCATCAACAGTTTACTCTGCTGAGGACCAAAATGTTATAATTTAACACATGTTCTTTTTTGGCTGTAATATGAGTGTATGAAAGAGAAATGCAGTAAGTGTGATATTGTGGTCAGAACACCTGATCAAGTGTCTCTTCTTATGTTAAAATATAAGAACAAGAACTATAGTATTTTTTTCTCCCAAAAGAAAGAAAAAAAGCAGCCAGGTAGAACAGTGAAGATGCTCCTGTTAATCTAGCAGTTTTATGCTTAAGGTTTTCGTATACAATGGAATTCTCTAAATAATGATCCTTGAATTAATGATTATATTAGATTTAGTTAGACAGTGCCCTGGTTTTTTGAGATTTGTGTGACTGTGGAGCACTAAGTGAGTTCCTTCCACGTCCCATCAGTTCCGTGCTAACAATGGAACAGATCACAAGTGCAGAAGATTACTTTGGTTTAAAAGTTTACATATGCATCTCCCAGAGGAGTTTTGGTACAAGAATAAGAATTTATTCAATACATTTAAAATCTGTAGAGGTTGGAAGAACATTCACATCCTTAAGAGTAGCATTCTCTTCTTCAAGACCACTGGAAAGGCACAGGGTGCCCTATAGCCCTGCTCCAGAGCATGCCCTGGGCAGTACAGAAGGACCCAGGTGCTGTGCAGAGGGGCTGTAGGTCCCATTGCCAGTGGCACCTGCTGTCCCCCAGGGGCCTGCCATGAACAGGCACCTCAGGCACAGCACACGTGGAGAAACAAAGCATATTTGCTAGTACCTGCTTTCTAAATCTTTGCTTACTGCCAAATATTTTCCAGTGGGTTATGGGGAGATCACGTCACAGAGACGTGTTGCTTCCTTGCTCTCATCCACCCACCATCTAAATTAGGTGTTATATAAATATTTAATCACCAAACTATCCAAGTCTTTGCCCAGTCATGCTCTCTGGTTATGGAGCCCCAAAATGATGGGAATCACAGGCTGATGTGTGCGTGGAGTTAGAAGTGAATGGACAAATTCAGAATGAAGCCTCCTCCATAATGACAGACTGATAAATCACGTCTGTTTTCCTCTACAATACAAAGAGGGAAAAAGCAAAAGAATGACCTAATTTAGTCATGGAGATGAATGGTGTGACAGGAGAGTGTTCCTAAAAACACACATTAAATGTAAATCCTCCTTTCCTGTGAGTGCCTGGGCAGCAGTTGACTTCTGTGAGTCACTTAACAGAAATTCCATGGGAGAAAGGTTAGGCTTTCTCTGGGATGAAAAGAACAAGAGTAAATTATATAAATGGTGATTGTAAAGCAAATTCCTGCCTAATGCCCCCTGTCTGCATTATATGAAAAGCAAACACAGCCAGTAAAATTTTGATTGCTGCAGTAGGTTCCTTGTCTTTGGAGAGGTGACAGGCTCCACAAACAGAGCTCCAAGGCTTTGAAGGTTGACTGGAGAGTGCAGATCCCTTTCAGAAGAGAACAGGGTTGCATCTCACCTGAGATTCTTGGTGTGCTGACTGAAAAGTAGTAACTTTTTCCTCACTCCAGTCAGTCATTGGTGTGACATGGAATAAGCTACATGGGAGTCACAGCCAAAACATCTTCCCCCGTTGGATGCAGGGAGAGAGAGTCAGAGTGGAAAAAGTGTGTGGATGGCCTACGTGCAGTTGAGTTCCAATTCACAGCGTCTGTTTGTGGAAGTTTATATTTAGCTACTTCATCAGCTGTCTCAATTACAGTCCTAGAGCATAGGGGGAATAAAAAGCTAGAATTAGGTTTGAGAGCTGGAGAATTGTTTGTAATAACTCAGCAGAACAAATGTATATTGATAAACAACAATCTGGGCTGCTCATGAACAGCAGAAGGAAGAGATGAAGAGCAGGATTAAATGGCCTGGACTTACTGAAACAGCAAGAATCTTCCTTCTCTCTGATACTGATTTCGAAAAAGACACGTGAGGTATCAAGAGCAGAAAGAGGCAGCCACTGAGATTTTGCAGAAGCCTGACTTTAGCAGTGTATATATTTTCTTGAATATCTGTGATTTAGAGGGGAATTTTTTTTTCTGCCTTTATATTGTCTTCATTAAGTGTTGAAAATTGTGACATAGTGGTCTCTCTGGCTTTGGTAGCTTCTTTGAGCAGGGTCCAGTTTAAAGATTATATTTTGTTTTGGAAGCAAGTGATTTCTGTTCTTTAGACTGGAAGGCTGGGGAGGTTATCACTATTACCTCTTGGTGGGGGGAGGGTGAACCTTTAAATTGGATAATATGAACAGCCTGTGGCAATAATAATACCTCACAATAGCTTTATACAGTGATTTGAGGAGTTTTCATATTTTCAACTAAATTCTAAATTGTAGCAGACAGAATGTAAGCGCAATGGAACAGCCACATTAATAAGACTTTCCTGTATGTAAAGGTTTTGCAGAGGTGATAATTTGCTAGATAGCTGCCTGCCAGAGTTAGATAGGGGCTACAGGTTTTTCCTTATTTCATTTGGGCTATATCAAAGAATTTTGTTAATGTGTAAATGTCTCAAAGGCAAATACAGCCTTACACTGGTATAGGGATACAAGGAGAAGGAACTTGTGTCTACCCCTTTTCTTTACATGACAAGAGTTTGTCTTTTTCCTGGCCATTTAGTAGGAGCCTCCTGGGGATGTGTGCTCTGTGCCTCCCAAGTGTCCCTCCTCCTTGCAGTACCCTGGAACAAAGGCTGCCTGCACACTTTATCTGAGGATACTGTGAGGCTGAGTACTGTAATTTTCAATCATCTGAACTCTACAAAAGTGATTTTGGCTACAGCATTTTATACTACACATACCCTCTTGATGGAGTGAAAAAAGACTGAGGAAGAGGGAGAAGCAGAAGAAGACAGGGACCCAGGTTCATCAGCTCATGATAATCAGTTTATGTGCCATTTTGGCCACTTTCTTAATTCTTCCTGAAACTTTATGAACAGCCATTCAGAGTGCTGGGGTACTGCAGGGCTGCCTGTGACTCCTGCTATTTATCCATCACAATTTTCGCCCTGCTCCGGAGGATATTCCTGCCTTCCAATACACAAAGTTTGTTTAGTTTTCTTTAAATAGGAAGGAATTTCTTTCTGCCACATTCCCTAATGAAGAAACAATCTGTATGTTGCCTCGAACACACTGGTTTAGGGTTATCTGGATGTGAAGAGCCAGATTGCCTCTGAAACTACCCTCCTAAAGCCCAGATTACAGGACCAAATGTACTGCCAATGTCAGGTTTTCCCAACCTTGACAAGTCATCAGAATTATTTTAGTTAGGGACAACATCTTCTTGAGCATCCAAACTACATAAGCACAAGTTGCAGTCTCTAAATTCGAAGTAGCCATCCTCCTGGCTTCTGCTGAGTGATGTATTAAAAAATAATGAAATTTCAAAATATTTTGAAAAGAGTTCTCTTGAGGTTCTCTTGGAAGTTCTCAATTTATTTCAGTCTTTCTATGAACAGTAGACAGGTAAGTTGTCTTGAACACAGAGTGGATAACATTCTTCAAAACTATGCTGCTGTTCAAAGTTTGCCTCCTCTGTGTCCCTTTCTGTGTAAGCTGAGAACAGTCAAGCTCCCAGCCTTAAAAAAAAAAAAAGGATGTGTGCTTTTGGTCACTGGCCTAAAAAATAGAATTGAGAAGGACCATCCAGACTGGATGCATTTCCATTTCCCTTTCACAGTACACAGCCTGTAACCTGAAACTTTTTTAATTTCTTCAGTAACTCCTGGCTATTTTAGTGTTAAAGGTCTGAATGTATTTTGCTCTCACACTTGCCCTAGCAGCCACTGAGTGAAGTGATTGAGTACACAAATGTGAATTAATAGTTGTGATGTCTGCTCTGCAGATAGAGATTTCTAGTAGTGATCTGAACCTAACATCCCTTCATATCCCCTCTCACCAAATAAAGCCATGTACACACACAGTGCAAGATGGGAGAAGAGGATGAGAAAAAGCCCTCAAAGGTGTAAAGCTCCTGGATGTTTCTAAGTTTGAAAGCACACTCCCCTACTGATTGAGTCCTGAGGTTTTCTTGCTTCCTTGCTAGTGCCAGGGACACTGCTCACAACCTCAGCTTTCCTGCTAACTGGATTTAACTGTTTGTTTAAATATGCTATTTTTACTCCCCTTGTTTTTATTGGCTGCCACCTTTTTTTTTCCTGTAAAAGGTTTTTTTGTCAAGAGGCAAAATAGTTGGGTATTGAAAAGCCATATAATATTTTGACCAGCCAGTAATTTAAGAAAAATCTGTGGTTCTTAGCTTTCCTCCACCTTTCCTGAGGCTGCTCTTTCACACACTGCCTGCTGAAAAGCGGGAGCTGAAAGGCTCTGTGGAAGGGGACTTTGCAGCAGCAAAATAATGGTCAGTCCATCTCCTTTCTTTTCTGTCTTGACTCTAGTGCTCCAAAAATGCTGCCAGAAGTTGTTTTCGGGCCATCTGGGATTCCTCATTTGCATCATACAGGAAGTAGGAATAAGACTAAGTTAATGGCAATTTTGTAATAAATCAAACTAAATTACTTTAAAAACCTACCTGTCAAAATTAGGACAGCAGTTTCTATTTACCTCAAACAAGTTAGCTGGAGAGAATGAGATCATTGTGGATAGACAGAACAGACATAGAACTCGCAGAGCAGGGGAAGGAAAAGAAATTTTGACCAAAACCATTTCAGTAACAGAGGGTATGAAATCTGATGTCTTCCTGTAGGGGAATACTTGTGGGACATGGTTCTCTGCTCCAGTAGTTTTTCCAAATTGCCACTCTAGAAGTCTCCTCCGGTCTTCTGAAATCACAGAAATAGTCAGCTTTAAGGGAACTATGGTAAAACACACCGTGAGCTCCCCTCTGCTACTGGTCACACACGTGTGACACCATTCAGCGTGCTCAACACCACAGACTTACTTTGGTGGAACACTTTTATGGTGATGGGATTTTGGCAGACACAAAACTCCAATCAATTCCCAGCTCCAGAATTCTTAAAGGCATTTTTTCAACTGGTTTCTATTAGTTTCACACAGCAAATGTTTAAAATTATTTTTCTTTTTGCCAATTTTCTTGAATGTTGCTTCCTTTTCTATTATATTCTTTTCTGCATCCCCAAACTATAACAAAAGAAATGCTTTAGTCATGTTGATTAATTGTGCATTTCAACGCCTCTCATTTGAGGCTTTGGGAAGCATTTTATAGTTTATTGGGTGATGGGAGTGAAATCTTTACAAGATCAACCATGATCAGCAGGGATTACTCTGCAGGATTTAATTCTCAGTTTCCTTGCCTATATAAATCATCTAAAAAATGAATGTGGTGGAAGTGAAAAGTGAGGATCAGACCTTTGTGTCCATCAGGAGCAGTACCAGAGATCTAATGCATCTGGATTAAGGCCAGTTCAGCAGGATTAATACTCTTATGGCACTCACTGACATCTGTACCACAGAATAGGTCCTTGAGGTTGGAGCAACCCTGTCCTAAATGCTAAAGGATGGACCACGGACAAAAACTTAGCTGGGCTTTTCATGGCTATTCATGTTTTGCTGCTTCCATCTCTGTAAAAGAATGCAAGAATCCTTGTAATTTCAAAGCCACTCATTCAATCTCTTCGAGTAATTATGGGATGACAGCCGATTATACCCTGGAAATGCTTGCTAGCCCTATTAATCTTTTGCTCATATGGGCTGTTTATAGCTATAATTATAAATGAGTGAATGAAATGAAGTAATTTCTGATTGGGTGGTTTGGGAAAGAAACCGTGACTCCAGCCCAAAAGGTTCCCCCAGTGCTCCATCGTGAAAGGTGCTGAGCATCCATGGAAATCAGCAGGGGCTCAGCATCCCTGAGCAGCACTTGGCAGCTCTTGGCCATGGTTGGATCACACCCATAATCACACCACTGGGGCAGCAACTCAAAGAAATGTTCTGATTGAAACTGAGCATAAATTAAAGGGAGGCAACCAAAGAGAAACTATTTTCAGACAGTGAGACTAGAATTTCAGTGCCATTTAGCCTGATTCTTTGGAAATAAATTGTCTATGGAAGAGTTCTTATTAGGGTTGAAATACTTAAGAGGCCTTATTACAGGCTTGCAGGCATATACATGGACTTTCATGTCCCTATTGAGGATTTTTTTTGAAAAAGAAGAAACATCAATTCTAGTTTAATGCTAGCATTTCATTGGCTTGTGGTCCAATTTAAACAACTTCAGGCATCTAAACTAAATTTATCTGAGAAGGTTTTTTCCTATGACTGACAAGGGATTTTTTTTTATTCATTTGAATGTCAATTCCTATTAGTATTATTTTATAATAGCAAACATCTATTTTCATCTACTCCCGACTCATGTAAAATACTTATATGTGTTGAACTTATAATTCAAAACTAGTATTTTCTTTTAATAAATTACGTTAGGTAAATAATTTAACTGGAAAAATTGGTATGACTTGCCATCTCAAAGGTCTTTTACTAATCTAGTCTCAAAAATAAACTCATGTAACTACTTTGATTAATAAATTAGATCCATGATATAAGAAAAAAAGCCTTTTACTTAATTTTATAGTTTATATCCACTTGATCCAGGCAGTGAAATCACTGTTATGGAATTATTGCTAAAACATAAGGAGAGTACAAAATTTATGCAACGAGAAAGACATTTGAGAGGAAAAGCTGGTATAGGAGATGAATCAATTAATTCTTTATAACAAATAACTAATGACTGCTGCTACTGAAAATTCATGGGGAATATCTGATTTTGCCCAGACAAAACTTCATCATGTGTTAGAAAACTATGATATTTATTGAGGTAAGGGACTTGGGATCCTTGCATGATGATTTTATTTTATTCTTGGAATGCTGCTGCTGGGGAATTGTTGAAAATCTCTTTTGTCTGTGGCTTTCCACACATCAGTCTTGTTATTTTTCTTTTGTTTTAATTAATGTATAAGGAATAATTTCAGTGTTACAAGGTTAGGGAAGGAAGTTCGTATCACCAGCGGTTCTCCATTCCAGCCTTTGTGGAAAAGGTAATCTAGTGGGGCTCCAGAATAAAAGAATGGCTTTTGAGGCCTAAATGCAAGGTGAGATAAGTTAAAGAAGAGGAAAAGCACTGGAACTGCACAGTCTAATTGTCGTTAAGGACAGTGAGATGAAGAGTAGTTGGGGGATGTGAAAAAGGTCTCATAAGAAGTTCCTGTGGTTTAGGTGGCTTTCTGAGACAGGATCTCCCTCCCTTTGACTGCAGTGGTGGGCTGGTACTGAATGAACTCTCTTTGTTTCCATTCCACGTGGCATTGGCTGCATGCATTTCCAAATATAAAATTGGTGGTGGTTTGAGGAAGATGGGTTTCTAAAGTCATGATAATTTCCTATAGACATGTAGGAGACATGGAAAAGGAGGTACAGATGGGCAGATACAGACAGGGAGTTACTGAGGCCATAAAAGAACTCTCTAAATATCTAGGAAGAGCTACTGAAGGAATTAAGGTTAGAAACAATTCAGGAAGCTGTTGTCTTCTGCAGAGGTCCTGTAGAATTTTGCCCAAATACTTGCCAGCTGAATTTGAGGTATTACTGCTGAGCTGCTGAAAATGCGCAGGGTCTGAAAAATAAATAAATTTGGTAACTGATTATGAGGTTAGAAAACCATTTTTCACAGTTACTTTTGGAAGTGAGGACTGCTTGCAGTTACTCCCATTCTTATTTTCCTCACTACTGCTGTAGTTTTAGGACAAAGAAACTCCTTGGGCTCCCACGTTCAAAGCCTCACAACTAAAACTCTCTGCCTTCCTCCATGCCAACTTAACAAAATGGATTAATTCCTTATGAAGAAATTGCCTCGTTGCAGAGGAGAGGGGGGAAAAGGCTCAATAAAGTAAAAAATCAAAGGAACAAATAGTGGCAATAGCAAGAATATGAGCCTGTTTCTTAGAACATCTGCAGGAATTGCTTCAGGAGTTAACCTCTGTAGCTTAATAGGCATACTTGGACATTTCACTGCATACTGCCTATGTTGTTCTTTAAAATTGCTTTGGTTTGAGGGTAAGTTTCAGCTTAGGATCTCAGATATTTAAGTGTTTTAAGTGTTGCAGATGCTACACCAGTAATACAGTCCTGAAGCAGCCTGCAAAAGCATCAGGAGAGCTGAAGACCCTGCTAACCACCAGCTGCCAGTTGAGGCCTTGAAGTTGGTATTTGTGCACAAAAGCAGCATTTCTAACCCAAGTGTCTGTGAGAGCAGGGCAAGACAGAGCCCCTGGGCACTGCACAGCTGGTGCAGCTCAGTTCTGGAGTTTCACAAGCATTCTCCTTTCCATCAGCCAATGTCCGAGTGAAGCCTCTGGGGGTAGGAGATGTCTTGACCACATCTGTCACTTTGAAAGCAGTGTTTTGGGTAGCTTTCAGCTCTGTTTTTTCTCTGGGGACATGGCTTGCATTTTCTGAGAAGAGTCTAAAACTGAAATTAGCCTTCAAGAGACCATGGAAAACGACAAGAAAATGCATAAAGTTCCAGTCCAAGAATGGGCTTGCACATACAGGTTATGAGCTGTGTTTGTGTCACAGTTCTCTCAGACCATTTCCCTCCTACTTTAAAAATCAGTCTTTGCCAGCTATTTCCTTTCCTTTCGCTATTGCATATTTACAGAGTTCTTTCACCAATACTTTTCATTCTTCCCTGTTTACTTGTACATTTTGATAACGAAATGCCTCTTAGGATTCCTCTTGGACACTCTCTCCTCTTTATGTCCATTGATTTCCACCTAACAGTGCTGTTTCAGGACCTGTGTATTTTCTCTGGTGAAAGCAGCTGATTATGACTGTGATTTCTCAAAGCACTGGGTATGTACGTGACTGTCAGCCAGTGATTTTACTCTCAATTCTAGGGGCTGAGGCTTTGTTTGATTCCCATTCCATCCCTGGGAGCCATGACATCATCTCCATGGTATTCTGAAATTATACCAAATGGTCCTGCTTTTTTTCCTCTCAGACTTTATTGAAGAAATCTGTGATTTCTTCCAGGGTTGATGGTACTAAGTGTGTTCTACATGTCTTTAGTGATTTATTCTCAATGAAGGTTTGGTGGGGTTTTTTTTGTTTGTTTGTTTGTTTGTTTGGAGGTTTTTTCAGCTTTGCAATTATACTTTCTATCTCTAAGTGCAAGTGTTACCATTAAGCTGTTCTGGATCTGAGGTGAAGTGAGGTTTGATCTGTTGAGGACCTCTTTTGAAATGCTTGTTTAAACTGCTTTTCACCTTAAAACTACAGCTGTGATAAATTATTTTTTCCGTCTTCATTTTCCATTAGCCAAATTTCGTGAACTTGTTTATTGAAAAACTAAACCTGAAGATGGATATACTTGCAGGATCATCCCAGTCATGGCATTGCTCTCTTTCAGCTAATGTGCTGAGGTGTCAGCAGCAGCGGTGCTTATTCTTGGACGAGTGAGCAGAGGCTGTTCACGGATGTGCAGTAGTGTGGTCATCCTGTCTGCATTCAAAACATATTTGTTCTCTGGTGAATCTCTGCATGCCTGGGAGAGGTGGGAGGAAAAAGTACATCATGAGTAATTACCCAAGAACTGAAGGATCGTTTTTGTTTCTCCACCAATTGCATGATTACATTTTTAATTCCCAGCTGCTGCTTTCATGAGCCCCTACATTGCAGGGGCTCCTTCAGACCAAGGACCCGGTCTTTTTATTTGGTTTGCACTCCATTCCTGCTGTCTGTATAGTCAGATCCAGAAAGAACGGGCTCTCCCAATTAACCATAAAGGCATCTGGGAGAATAATGCAGGCTCTGATTTCTGCCCTGGGTTCCAAATAACAGCACACACTTCTTAGAGCTGTAGTAGCCCAGGTCCAGTTTTCCCTTTCTTTCCCCTTTTTTTCTGTTCTCTATGGGTCCAAAAAAGACCATCTGTTAAGCCCATAGAGACATTTAGAATAAAAAATGAGGTGTCTATTTGATGGTTATATTCGTGGAACTCAAATACATGAACCTTACTCTCACCACTAATTTCTGCTTTGGACTATGCCTTTGGTCTTCAAACAGTATTTCCAAGGTGTAAATCTACACTAGGTTGACATCTGCTTTTATAATTTTATGTCACTTTTAAACATTTATGGTTATTTTTTTTTTAATATGCTTTGTATCACGGTAAGAGAAAGAGTGAAGCGGGGCCAGTACACTTCCTTTATTATCACCTGCTTGCCTGCAGTGATTATTTTTTGCTATTATTTAATGATAAAAATGTAGCAGTCTCGTGTGTTTTGATCAGACAAACGAAGTGAGTCAGCTGAATGCTGAGGTGATGGAGGTTTTGACAGACGCGTCCTTCTCGATCAGAGAGGATGGGCGGTGCGCTCCCGATGCCATCAGGGCACACAGGCGGAAAGGTCGCATGGTTTCTATCGGCTCGCGGCGTAGCGGCTTCGGGTGCTCACAATCTCCCGAACAAAATCAGATTTTCGGGAACGCGTTTATCGGGACATAATGACCAATGAAAGCGCTGGGCAAGCGTCTGGCGGGGCAGGGGAGTGTAAGTGCTGGCACAGCGCAGGCGGGAGCGCTCCCCGCCAGCCCTGCCCGCAGCCGACAGCGCCCGGCCCGCGGCCCCAACCCCGCGGCCCCATCCCCGCGGCCCCATCCCCGCGGCCCCAACCCCGCGGCCCCATCCCCGCGGCCGCGCCTGTGCAGCGCCGCACCCGCGGCGGCGGGGCCGAGGCGGGGCTTGGCCGCTCGGCCCTCCCCGGCGGCGGCGGCCCCGTGCGCCCACAGGGGCTCCTGTTGCGCCGCCGGTATCCTCGCTGCGCCGGCCCTCCCAGCTCCGTATAAAGCCCGGCGCGGGGGGAGCGCCCGTGGCTGCTGCCCGCCGCGGAGCAGGAGCGGTGCGTGCCCGCCTGCTCCCCTCGCTCCCTCCTGCTCCCCTCTCCTTTCCACGCCCGCCCCTTTCCCCCGCTGCCGGGGGCTGGTGGCGCGGGCAGCCCGGCGGGTGCGGAGGGCGAAGATGGCGAGGAGCGGCGCCCGGTGGCCGCGGCTCCTGCTGTCGCTGTCGCTGCTGGCCCTGGCGCTGCCGGCGGCGGCGGAGCGGCGCCCCGGCCCTGCAGGTGAGCGCGGTGCGGGGGCTGGGATGCGGTGCGGGGGCTGGGATGCGGTGCGGGGGCTGGGATGCGGTGCGGGCCGTGCCCGTGGGAGGTGTGTGCGGGCGGCGGGGATGCGGTGCGGGCCGGGCGGCATCGGCCGCTTTGTGCACAACATCCGCCACGAAGGGAACGCCGGGACCCGCCGCTTGGCCGGGATATTTATTTATTTCCCAGCGGCCCGTCCCTGCCCCGCACGGTAACGCGGAGCGGCTCGGCTCTGGGGGAAGGGGCCGCTGGGGCAGCACTCCCCAGGTTGCCGTCGAGACAAGCCGCTCTGCTGAAAGTGTCTTAACCTGCCCACGAGTTTATAGATACCTAATTCCTCTTAAGGAGAGGGGAAAAAAAAAAAAAGGAAAAAAAAACTTTCTTGTTGTCCGCTCCCCCTTTCTCCCGTCTCCACGAGACAAGGTGTTGATGAACATATTTTTCCAGTGCTCGGGAAAGCAATAGCATCAGTCACTGCTTCTCTGAGCTTGAACGACTGCTCGTGAGGTTTTCTACTTTGTGCAAAGTCAGCCGGAGACTTCAGTGCCCCTTCCTGTCCTGCAGAGAGCCTTCCCTGCCTTTCCCTTATGTAGTGGTTTTTGTTTCAAGGAGTCAGTATGTAGAAAAAAATATTATTTTCAGAATTTAAAATGAAGATATGTATACAGAAAATTCCCTCAGAGAGAGGTGTCCAAGCCCGTGTATGTCCAACAGTATGCTGAAACATATTTTTCACTGTTTAGAGTCTGTACTTCTGATTTCTATTCTAGGCATACAAAGGTGTTTTATCCCACTACATTATTACCACATGAAATCCAAAATAGTTTCATTTCTTGGCTTGCTTTTTCAAGAGTTATCAAGTTATTTTTAATGTCTAGCTTAATTTCTTCTGGGGTGAGCAAGGAGGCTTCTTTATTTGAGCAGCAAGTTTTGTCAGCAGGTTCTAACTTTGATATTAAAACTACTGATTTAGTTTAAAAGTAGTGTAAAAAGTAAACTAAAAAACCAAAAACAACAACTGTTGAAGAATACCAGACCACTCAATGAAGTTCTGTTTTCTAGTTTTTGTAATACTTTGCTGCTTTTGGTCATTCAGAATATTTCTCTGACGGCTATGGTGTGCTTGCTGTGTGTTGGGGGGGTGTGAGCATTACCCTTCAGCCTTTGCTGCCCCTCGAAATTCACCCCCCAGGGACAGGTTTGAGCAAAAATCTGAGCTCCTATCCCTGTTTCAGGGCAGTGAGGTTGTAAGTCAAAATTCTTTGGGAATAAGTTATGGCAAAGTTATTCTTGCAAACATATCGATTGAAATAATGTTTTAACTGTGCACTTGAAATGTGGGCTCTTAGGCTGGTGTAAACTAATAGCTGGCATGGTAAGGATTTTTCTTTAATCCTGCTGCTTTTCAAATGTGTGCAAAGCAGAGTCCCTATTCCAGACAGCACTGTATGATTCAGCAACCCAAAAATAGACTGCTTTGTCTATATCAGTAATGAAAATGATTCTACACAAGTTACAGCGCAAGAAAGCGCTGAAAGGTTTACATATAGGTGTTCATACAGGTAGAACTTAATTAATTTTAATTTAGACATGAGTAGCCTGAATTGTAGCAATCTCTGCTGAACTGAAACCATTCTGAGAGTGAGTGAGTTTCTTGACCTCAGATACTGCCTGCTGTGTTACTTCTTTTTATTCCAGTTTTAACTCTTAAATGTTTTCCCCGAGTCTGTGCTGTATTATATCGAAGAAGTGCTGACCTTATGGTGCCTCTGTTTCTGGAATCACTTTTTAGATTTCTAGTCTCTTGATACTTCGCACAATTTGGCGTAAAACAGCGGGTGAAGACACGATTTACATGTCAGTTTTTACTGCAGTCCATTAGCGTTTCTTGCTCGCGACAGAAGTTCTAGCAAGACTGGAAACAACTGCCAAGCTGCATCTTTATTTCTTAACAAGACTTAGAAAGGCTTGGAAAAGTAGCTGCAGGAGAGCTGCGTGTTGCACAGCACTGGTCCCAGGGAGCAGTCAGTGCAGCCCTGTGGCAAACAGCGTTTGCAGAAATCCCTCTGCGCTCCTTCCTTGGCCGCAGGTTTATGTTTCGGGCAGTCACAGAGAAGAGCACTGTTGAGCTCTGAAACACTGGCTCCTGTGTGCTGAAGATGCAAGAGTTTCTGTGTTAAAACATCAGCGCTGAAATATTTCCACTGCACCACACTTGCTGCTTGGAGATTGCTTTTCGTGACACACGGAAAGTCAGGAAACAACATTTGTGATTGTGTGAGAGGCAGACGCTCTTTTGGCAGCAGATGTAAATGGTGTTCTCACCTAGGATGTTTTATCAATCAGCGTTTGCATGGAAAATGACTTTGCAGCCCTGGAGTCTGTTCCCCAGAGCGGCCGTGGTGACTCGGCCGGAGCCGCGCTGAGGCGTCGGGGCCCCGGTTGGAACGGTGGCCATCAGGTGGGGTTTGAAGTGGCTTTTGCTGTCTCTATGCCCTCCCCCGGCAGGAGGGGTGGCTTGGGGGGCTCCAGCAGCGTGGGTGGCTTCCCAGAGCAGCTGGGCTGGGAGGTGTGGTGGCTCAGCTGGCCGTGGAGGCTCTGAGCCACTGGGCTTTCCTCCACCCCGGTATCCCTCCAGTGCTGCTTACAAAGGATTCAAGCAATAGCTGCTGGCTGGTCTAGCTGTGTGAGGACTCGCTGTGAGATACAGCATGTACTGCTGCCATTTCTGTTAATTTGGGCTCAGCCTAAGTGGTCTGAGTGACAGGAATAGATGGGCCTTTCCTTATGGCTCACCTGTGGTGCCCAAACAAGAAAATTCAGTCGTTCAACCTTCCTGACATACTTATTAGAAGTACTGACAGACTCGGCTTGCTTGCTGAAGGAGAGGCCATAAGCAGAGCACCCTGTGCCTGCCTCTGTCTCTCTGCCCAGTTTTCTCTCTTGCCTTTTTACTGGTGCTACTTCTGTCTCCTCTTGTCACCACAGTACCTGAAGCTGCTACATAAACCTGTGCTGTGGAAAAACCTGCTCCAGATCTCTTGGGAGATTTGTGCCCTTTTTGTGAGGACTGTATGCAAAAGCTGCCCCTTGGAGAAGGGTAAAAGCAGAGGGTGATGAACCCCGAACTGACTGTGCAGTAGACAGTGCTTGGGTCACCTGTGTCTTGTAATGCAGGTACCATCAGTGTGTACCACTTAGATGGGAATTACCTACTCATGGAGATATCTTCAGTCTCCAGCTATGAAATAAATAGTGAATGACAAATGAAACTCTGTGTAGTGGGAGGTGTGGGTGTTGGAAGTTGGTTAAAAATAAGCAAACATTGCGGTGGAGGTGCACAGCAGCAATCTTGTACTTTCATCATGTACTTTTCCCTGGAAGATACTCATCTTTGAAGACACCTAAGATTTGCAGTCTGCTGCACTTGGGTTAGAGGCTGCACAATGCCAGTCTCTTCAGAAAAAAAAAACCAACAAAACAACAAACCAAAAAAACCCCCAACAACAACAACAAAAAAGCAAACGCCCCCCCCCCCCCCCCATATATTTATTTGGTCAGGCTTTTCTTTCTTTTTGTAGGTGAAGGTAATAGTTAAGATGTGGAAGTACACCACAGGGTTGGATGTGACATTGCTTCACTCTGTGATATACAGTGGGGTTACTGCAACTTTGACTGTAAAATGTCTTTTCAATTAAAGCAATGAGAAGTAAAACAGTTGTGACCTTTATCATCAACATTGGATGCTGTAAATTACACTGAAGGGGCATGGTGGAATGACCACTGTATTTATCTGAGCCAGGGTGGTTCGTGTGAAACGTATTTCTGTCAACGATCTAAGCTGACATTATTTCTCAGGGTTTTTCTTTCGGTTGGTGGCATGTTCTGGAGAATAATTTATGGGCAAGTTTTTAGCTTTTTCCCTCACTGCTGCTTGCTTAAGTGACTTTGTCTTTTCATGGGGAAGTGTTTGGTTTGTCTGTTGAATTAGCTCTATTGCACTGTGTAATCAAAAGCAGTATCTTTCCATTTGTATAGAGCTGCCAGTCTGAATTACAAATTAACTGACATGCTGCTCAAGTGAACTCCCTTGTCATGGGGAGTAAGCATGGTCACAGTAAGGGCATTTTTTTTTCATTAAAATTGTGAATTTTTTATAATTTTTGAAGGACCAGTTGCAAACAGGTTGGAAAGGGAAGAATATTTTTGATCCCTCTTAATTTGAACAGTAGCAGGTTTCTTTCCAGCACAAAATACAACTTGACCAAACAGATTAGCAGCAGGTTTGTGTCTCACCTGTGGTAATGCCGCTCTAGAGTATAAATTGCTCTTAACTCTCAAGGAATACATGCTTGCAAGCACAGCCTGACACTACAAGTAGCTTTAGGATAGATAGAACTGCTTCTAGACTTTTCCTTAAGGTGAATTTGATTTTAACAATATGGATTATACTGGTGATAAGGAGATGAAATACATTAAGTCACAGTTTTATCTCAGATATCTATTTTTGTAAGGAAACAGCAAGACGTTTTTAAAGCTGCAGTATTTGTAATTAAAGGAAACATACTGTAAGGAAACAAAGACAAAAAAATGCTAAACAAAAATAGGCATGTCATTTAAGTGCCACTTCTTTGAAAATAAATTCTGTACCTGTGGTTCTGTGTTAGTGTGCTGAATGAGTCCATTCTTGATGAAATCAGTTGTGCGAAAATGAATCAACATCTGACAACATTGCTATTTTAATTTTTTTACTTTTTTTAAATAAAAGCAGATAATTTAATTTTGTAACTCACATGAAACTTTAATACAGTGTCTTTGTAAGCATTTTACTTAATTCTGCTTTAGCTCACTGTAAAGCCATTGTGTTGGATCAGAACCAGGCTCATAACTTTAACACGTGAAGTTGGTGAGTGAAATATATGATGTTAAAAACATCTTTAAATATTCATCATATGTACCATGTTGTGGTGTCTTCTGTCACAACTAGGACAGAATTTTTTATCTCATCATTTGAAAGACTGAGTTGTACAGGACATGGTACATGTGCAGAGTTTAAATTTCTTGTTCACACAGAAAAGGGAATTTCTAAAAGTATGAGTTTGTTTGTTTTTTATTTTATTTGTGGGGTAGTGTCACTTGTGTGTGAAGCATTTTACATGTCCAGTGTTCAGAGACAGAGCCAAATGTGGAGCTGTAGGGCAGCTTTTTCAAATGAACTGACTGATCTGGGTGGTAGCATCTGCTTACAACATGAACCACAGTGCAGGCATGAAGGACAGCTGTGGGTCTTCAGGATGGCCCCACTTCCAGCTTCAGTTCCTTTCCCCCCCTTTTTTTTAAGGACTAATCGAAGTGGGAACTATTATTGCAAATATTAACTGCTGAGTTTCATTGATGGCTTGATTAGCTGTCAAAAGATTAACTTCAGCAATGCCTGGTGCTGTGTGTGACCTTCTGTTTAAACAGCTGGGTTTGGTAAACAACAGCCCAAGAAGAAACATGCTCTTCTCCAGATACATATTTATGAGAGAGACAAGAGAGGGCAAGGCTACAAAAAGGCAGAAGCTGAGTAAACTTTCTCACTTAGGCAGCTGATGCTAATTGTGTCCTGCTCTCAGCTGCACAGCCCTGATGACAGTTTACAGTGGGGCTGTCCAAGCAAGGCACAGCCAGTGCCCTGACTCCGTGCACTCCGCTCTCAGGATTTTTGTGGTCTGATTTCTATTTGGGCACCCATAAACAGCTGCGACCTGATCTGTTCCCCATTTGTCAGGAAGTTAGGCAGCTAGCAGTTCCTTCATGCATGGCAATGATGTCGTTTATAAACAGTCAATTTTCATTTTTTTTCTTAGTTTGGGAACTAAGGAACGCGTCCTATCGTTTCTTTACTACAGAATAGCTGACTCAGTGCATAGGGTCTCATCCAAGTCCTCTGAAGCTGATGGAAAAACACTTTACTGCTGCTTGTATTTGGCTTTGTTCAACTATCAAAACAAGGAAATCTTGCATTAGAGTGAGTGCAGGCCTGAGCACTGGCCAGTGCTGCGCTCAGGGCTGACGTGCTTGATTGATGAGTGCACATACAGTTCTTAATGAGCTCTTGTTGACTATATGTTCAATAATACTGAATTAAAAGAAAGTAAGTTAAGAGCTGAGACATAATCAGCTTCCAAATGCTTTCTGAAATAAGTTGTGTTTTGGGAGTTCCTGCTAATCTTTTAAAGTGCGTGTAGGTATGGATAAACATACAGAAAGAGCTGTGATTTGTGTGTCACAAATTTTTATTTAATTGGTTTGGAACTGGTTCTGTTCAACATTTGATCATTTTAGTGTAACCATTTTAGCTGCTGTGTCAGTGTGACATCAGAAACAATGTCATAGTATTGACAGCAGTGAGCAGCAGCTCTATACACTTGCCATTTGAGTCAGTCTGCATGGAAGAGGAAAATGCCTGTTCACACCACTGCGTGCTGTGAATTAAAGCCTGAGGGAATTTCACTTTGTAAAAAAGAAAAAAAAATTAAAAAAAATTTAGTGTCCTGTCCAGGGGCCAATTAGCAAGTGCTAATCTAACATAGATTCTCTACTGTGAGAAAATTCAGAGCAGCTCTTGTTTACTGTAAGGATGTGTTTTTGCTAACTCAGCTTCTTTGTTCCTTTAAAACACAGGAGAAGAGAGAGGAGAGCCCTCTAACAGGCAGCATGTACTGTGGCTGAGGAAGTTGCAACAGTACCAGCTATTTGAAAGTAATTGACAGTGGGTAGTGATACTTTCTTTCCCTAAAAAGCTTATGAAAGCTTCTTCCCCGTCTTGGGAGAGTGTTGGCAGCTTTGATAGCAATGGCTATTGATTGCTCTGTAACTTCAGCAAGGTTTAGAGATAATGTGGAAGAGCACAGGAAGGATTATGCATAGACAGCCCATCCATTGAGTGATCCTGATAACCATAAATGCCAATTGTGGTTATAAATGGTTTGCAACAGCTTAAAGACAGAAGTAGTTTTTTTCTCTGTGTTAAACCAGTGTAAAGATCAGGTGGTAGCAGAGGTGATACCTGTCTACCTCCATTAATTCTGCAATAACTTTATACCATCAAAAGAAATATTTCTACAAATCTGGTAGTAGCTGGTCAAGAAGAATCTCATAAGTTTTTGGAAATTACGGAAGTAGTGTTAGTGTCTGTATTTTGCAGTAAGACATGTATGCATAGAAGTGCAGTGACTGAAGGGAGGCTTGTCATACAGAGGAAAACAGATCAAACGGGGGTCTGTACAGTAAGGTCTGCTTCTTCAAATTCTGGCCTTTAAAGACATTGGTTCTTAGAAGACCTCCCTCACACAAGAATTTTATTGGTATAGAAAATCAATATGTACTATGTGTTTCACAATCCATGAGTGGTCTTAACTTGCTATGTGTTAATTCTAATTTTATCTTTTATTTTAACTTGTACCGCTTTCCGATCTTTCATGAGCTTTCCAAGCGTATTTTCTCTCCCATCCAATGAAAATTTTTAGTATCAATCCAACCATACTACTGAACTGCAGAGAATTCAGTCTTATCATGGGATCATGGCTCTGGTTAGTGGGACTTTGAAACCAGTCTGCCTCTCAGGGAAGCAGTGAAGTGTGGGATGAGTGGAGGCATGCAGCAGGGTTCTGTGCAGAGCGGAAGATGACTGTACTGTACAAAGATCACATTAAAAAAACTCCAGGACTCCCAAGTATGAAGTAGTATTGTTTTATGCCCCAGTCATCTTTCTCCCTCCTGCAGGGTAATGCACATTTATTTCCTGAGAAGAGAAGATGACCATGTTTGCTATTTCAGCACATTGTTGTGTTTCTAAAGAATCCTAGGGGGAAAATAAACAGCTGTCGGATGGCTCTGTCTTTTCTCTCTTTATGCCAAAAGTTTTGTTTGACCAGAAACTCTTCTGTTGGCTGACTACTTTATTTGAGCATATGTACGTCATAAGCTCTCCCTGGATGTGTATGTACGTATATGCACACATACATATAGTTTGTGTTTTTCTCATTGTGTACTTAAGTTCTTTGCTGCTGGATTACAGTAACTGAACATATGTCTGTAGGTATAACTTATAATCATGGTTACATTGTATATGATGGGTTTTTCCCATCTCCAGCTGTTTGACATCTTTTCAGAGTATGCGGATTTTCAAATACTTTATTTGACACAGAATCTTAAGTTTAGGCAATAACTCCTGTTCACAGTGGAAAATCCAAATTCCTTTTTGAAAAGTCTAACATTGCTTTTGTGGGTGATAAGTTTAAGACTGTGTTGTGCAAAAAGATCTGGATTTTTAAAGGGCTCTTTGGTACTTTAGTTGTCCTAATGGTTCTTGAGATTTTGAACATAAAGGCTGAGTCCATATAAATAGGGAAGTTGCTGTTGGCACCACTGGCGATTCTCAAGTTATCTGCAGAGCTTCAGCTTGTCTTGAAAGCATGTGGAAGAATTGGGTTTTGTGCTCTTTGACAAGAGGAATCCATGCTGAAAAACATTTTTCAGTTGTGCTGAGCTTTAGTGCTTTTCTCCAATGACAGAGAAGCATGCTTCTATGAGGTGTCAAGGCATGCTGAATAAAGTCTGTGCTTTGCTTGGAGTTTGTTTGGGGCTTTTTTTAAAATTTTTCTTTTTCTTTGTTTGTTTCTGTGGGAAACTGTATCCTGTTGGTTTCCCACGTCACCAGAGATTTCGGAGACATAGCAGATAATTACATAGCTTTATCAATGAGTTTGGTTGCAACCATGTGCTTCTTCCAGTTATCTGTCCAGCCTGTGCTTTAGTACTATGAGACCTGTCTTTTCCATTTTATGTCGGTTTTTTTCTTTCCCCTTAAATCCACAGAGGTATTCCTAGTATCCTTCCAGTTTCCATGCTTTTTCTGTGATAACTAGCAACTGATTTACTAGCTTGCTGTTGATTTAATTTGATTTTTTTTGAATTTTATTGTAATAATTAGCTTTGTGTATAAGTCCTTCCATTAAATGAGGAATAATTCCTGTGTTGAGCATCTCAGGGTGGGATGCAATCTGTAAACAGGAAAGTAGGCTGTTTTATGTAGACACTAGAATATGGATAAAAATGTATTGCAAGTAGCAAACATAATTTGCTTACCATTATAAGCCACTAGTTTTAAAGGTAGAGATAGATTTTAATGTGGTACCATGAACAGATGTCCTTTGATCTTCCAGCTCATTTTTGCTCCAGAGAAGTGTGTACTACTTGAATCCAAGGGCTAAATGTCAGCTTCTGTGTGGCTTTGAGCAATATCCTCAGTTTTGGCTGCTCTAAAGCTACTATACTAGTGCCCACAACCCCTGGTAGAAATTACGTAGTAATCTCTGAGAGTGTTCATTCAAGATAAATAAGAACCATGTGGGTGTGTGAGGAATGACTGTAGTTCTTTGCATGCTTCTTTGCCAGGATACAAGGAGAAAGGTCACTGCTACTTAAAGCGGTCCTACCACGGCAATTCCTGGCTTAGACCTTGCCAGGCAATTCACTGAAGGCAAAGGCTCTGGCATATTGGTCTTCTTTCTGGAAATAAATATTTGTGATGCAGTCAGGTCCCTGAAGGTAGCAGGAGAAAAAAAGACTAGAAGAGTGAGTTGTTTTGATAAACTTTAACTGGATTTTCTAATGCGCTGCATGTGCTCCATGTGCACTGTTGTTGTCTTTCACAACTTGTGTGCTAGAGGGTTTCTAATTTGCATGTAAAAATGAATTCTGTTAGTCACTGGATATACTTTTCTTGGCTAAACGCGTGCCCTCTCGGGCTTGTTTTCAAAACAGAGCAGCTGTGTTGTGGGTGTAACTATCGGAAATCTGTCTGACACAGTTTCATCCCAGTAACCCAACACGTACCTGACATGGAGCTCTTGGGAGATGTTTTGTTTTTTTTTTTTTTTCATGCCTTCCTGTTGAACTTCAGCATAGGGCTTACATTTCCTTATTACAGAAGCTGACTTGTGGAAATAAGTGCCAAGCTCAGCAATCCCCTCGGTGAGTGCCAAGGTGCCTCTGGCAGGCTGTGAGCAGGGCAGCCAGCAGCCCTTACCCTCTGTGGCATCCCAGCACCCTGCAAGCAACTGGGGAGCAGTGGGAGCACCTGCTGTGTTCTTGGTCTCATGGAAGTTTGCATTTTGAGGATGCTGTTCCTGTTGAGGGATGCTCCCAAGATGGTATTTGTCGCTGTGTGGACTGGATAGTCAGGGCTGAGCTGCGTTCAAGCCAATGTGTAAGATCACACGGCAGAGCTCCTTAGGGTGGACGCCTCGATGGGGGGCAGGGCTTTGTGGAGGGGGTGGGGGGTCTGGGTAGTTGCAGGCATCCTTCCAGGGCTGTGCCTGGCTCTTCATTGCACAGCTGGAGACAGGGATGCTGCTGGGGGCTCTGGGCACCCAGCCTCTGTGCAGGGAGGGCTCTGGTGCAGCCCCGAACCTCTGCACCCACAGGGTGTCCTGGGGCCAAACCTGCTCTGGGGACACTGTGGGTGGCAGCAGCCAAAACAGCTGAGCGCGTCCTGAAATGGAAATGACACTTCCATAAACTTCCTGCCTTGGGAGGGTTGTGCTTCACATTGACACTTCTGTGTGATCAGGAAAGTCACTTTGTATCCATGTTGCTGCTCAAAAATGGGGTAAATGTTCCAAGAGGTTGTTGTACCTAAATATAGTGAGCAAACAATAGATTTTTCGGTGTGAGTGAAGTTTAAAAGGTTAAAAAGAAATTAGCAGAAGTATTTAGTGGTCAGAAACATTTTCTTCACTGGCTTCCACTGGAAGAAACAAACATCTCCCATGCTATGTTTAGTGGAAATCTGCCAGTGAAACTGCAAGTTGTCACATCTAAATATAGTGGCACCAACCTACAGGAACTAGGTTAATATTTTTTATTGGGTAGAGGAGAATGGTTCTGCTTTCCTCATTTGGTTAATAACACCCTCTGTAATGTGCCCAGGTAACTATCATTCACTGCAGTTTGCATTGTCTCTCTATATATACTATATATAGAATAAAAGCATGTTTCTCTGCTCTTTGGTCAGACACAGTTTAAAAAAAAACCCAAAAAACAACAAACCACCCTACAAACCAAACACACACAAAAAGAAAAAAAGAAAAAGAAAAAAAAGAGGCCCCAGTGAAGACTAAGTAATCTATAAAGAATTTCTAATTCTAAAGGGACTTCAAATGCTGTAATTACACTTCTGCTGCACTTAAAAGTCAGTGATGCAACAAAGACATGAAATAAAGCCTCTTAAACTTCTTCAACTCTAGTTTAAAGTCCATGGGTAAGCATGTTAAAAAGAAAACATTTCCAATGTAAGTAGTACCTTTAAAATAGCTTTGTTTTGTTCTGTTTGCAAACCCCACTCAGTCAGCCTATTTAGATTGCTTCTTTGTCTGTTGGTGCATTACAGGCTCTTTTGCCATTTCATATCAGTGTAAACTGCATTATTTGGCTGCTCAGCTTTCTTCATTTTGTGTAGTTCAGGTTGAAATCCCATATGATTTGGCACATTGTTCTCTTTCCTCCTGTTCCACAAAGGTCAAGTAACATACCAGACTCCATAGTGAATCTTGAAATACATGAATAATGTGTATTCCATTAAGAGAGAGTAACGATATCCCATGAAGAACAGTAGATTATTTTTTGATTGCCAAACTGTACTTGTATGTTAGTTTAAACTTTTTTTTTTTGACTTAGTAACTGTGGAAGGAATCTGATGCAGCCCACATTTTGTCATTTACATCATGTTGTCAAGTACAGATTTTTGAGATCTTTGCTGTTAGCATTTCTTAGCAATGTGTAGGTGTGAAATATGCCTACTTCAAACCAAATTCTATGGTTATAGTCAGTGATCTGGTCACCTAGGAAACTTTTAATAATGGATCCAGTTGGCTTGATTATGCAACTCTGGTATGATCAGATTTTTCCAGTTCCCTGTAATTTGAAAGCACAGTGCTTGACCGTAAAAGTAGTTGTAATTTCCTTCATGGAGGAAAACCCTCCTCTATCTTCAGTTCTGTTTTAGTCACAGTCTAAGATACAATGTCCTTTATTCATTTTGTGGTGATTTCGGTAGAGTTACTTGAAATTGCATGATCTTTATAATAAACTGTTTGGAAGGTATTGAGCCATTATTGCTCTGTTTCTGTCTCTTTGTGAGCCCATGTGAACTCAGTGCACTGAGGTCTTCCTGTCCTTTTGAGATACACTTGGGGAATTTTCTTTTGATTCTTTGCTACAACAGTCTGCTAGCACTTAAGGGGGGGAAAAGGTGGAGCAATTAATCTTCCAAATCTGTCTTCCCAAAATTTTTGGATGTTCAAGTTGAGTTGATGGAAGACTTTACAATGTTTCCAGTTTCTTCTTTGTTGCATATTGTATTGCAGGAGTGTCAGTCTGGTTCTGTAGAGCCAGCAGTTAAAATTATCTCTTGGACCTTTGAGGAAAAGGATTGTGCAATGTCCCCTGTTCACAGACATACCTCTCAGACACCCCCACCCAAGGGGAAAAAAAAATGCTAATAGCAGGATGTGAGAGAAATCCATGAAATTGTGTGTAGTGGGGAGGGCAAGTAGAATTGTTGTCCGTAGCTGAGGAGCTTGGGCATTGTCAGAAAAAATTGCAGGAGCCCTGCTCAAGACAGATTGTTTTGGTGGTGTAGGTACTGGGCACAGGTGCTGTCACTGCTTAAAGTTACATCTGTTCAAGGAGTGACTAGGGAAGGTCACAAAGCAGATCAAGCGTTCTGCAATTTGCAGAACCACCACCGGAGTCAGGAGCACCCTTAAACAGAGATCAGTAGCAAAAGCAGAGAAAGTATCACATGTACTTGTCTTAGCCCTGCTCTACCCCATGTACACCAGTACAGCTGGTGAGGATGGAGCAGCCAGACCTGGCAGGATGTTCTGGAGGTGACCTGGTGACCAGGGCTGGGCCTGAGCTGTATTTCAGTGGAAACAGTATGGGTGCCACCTGAGACTGGTCTGCAGAGTTTGTCTGCTGTGGCTACTTCAGGCAGACTTGAAGTTTATTAGAGCAGGGGCTTTTATGTTTCTCTACAAACTGTGTCTGTATTCTGACAGGTATTTCTGCCTGAGTCAATACACTTGAAGTATTGGCTGCAGAGCATTGCATGAGTAAGTTTTAAGGTGCATTTCTTCTGCAACGTGGGAACTGGGTCATCATCTCATCTTGTGTTAACTCTTGCTGGTGTCGCATAAAGCAAAATTGGAAGTGGTGATTGGTTTGAATACACTCAGGATGATGTCTTGGGTGTCTGAGGGCTGCTAAGCCTGTGGAGGTGGACAAGGCTGAAGAGTTAATAGGAATTTTTTCCATAGCAGACGCTTCCTGCACATTACTGGATTTAGAAAGGTAAATCCAGAGGATGTTTTTTTCCCAAGTTATGCAGTACCAGGCACTCTGTCTGGAACATTGATCGTAGGTGATTAATTTTATTTTATTGTAAGGATTGATCTCATGGGCTCTGTTTAGAGACCAGCTGTTGCTTGAACTTGGCCTGAATTGGGGAAACTGCAATGTGCTCTGGAATCCAGGCTGGTCTGATTAAATACTTGATTTTAGGTAGGGATAAAACCTTCTTATAGCTTCGATTTATCTGGTTTCATTATGCAGCATATTGCAGAGGGTTCTAAATGTTGTTCAGTAGTTTAATTGGGAAGCTATTTAGTGGAAATTTATGACCCCATTCGAACTGTGTTAAAAGCTCTGGAATGTAAAGAGGAAATTGGTGCGTGGTCACTTGCCTGTGTGCAGTAAGAGGGCAAAATTAGCAGTGCTGTAAAGTACATATGCTCTGAATAAAAAAAACAACCAAGCACACTCCTTGTGCTTTTGTGTCTGCCTAAGGACTTAAAGAAACTAAATGTTGTTTGTTGGGGGATTGGTTTCATTGGTTGGGTTTTTTGGACTTATTTTCATGAAAAGTATGCACCGTTGGCTTTCAGGGGAGGTACTGGGGGTGAAGTTCTCTTGCTATCACTCAGTCCTGTGGTAAGAGGTAGTAGGATTAGCTCAGACTAAAAGTAATAAGTTATTGTTTTGAAGATTTCTTCCTAACCAGTAGTCATACTAGCTTTGCTTTTGAGTCTTGAACTAGCTGTTTACAGAGTAGATAGACTTATTTGTTTCATCTTCCAGAGGATAATTTTAAATACAGTGCCTTGCCCATAGCAGTTGTTGTTTGTAATGTCTCACACCTATTCAAGGCAGTGTATTTGCCTCCTCTCTTTGAATGATACAGAAAGCCATAGAGCCCCCTGAGCTAGTGCTGCTGTTCATTGCATTTTATGTTACAAACTGTGCCCTGAAGGCATGCTAATACATGTTCTCTCCTTTTCTTCCTCAGATAAACTTCTAGTCTTTACTGTAGCAACCAAAGAAACTGATGGCTTTCACCGTTTCATGCGAACTGCAAAGCATTTCAACTACACAGTAAAGGTATTGCGTTTTGTACCAAATACTTGAGCTGTCCATGCTGTAAAACAGAACCAGTAAATGGTAGCTGACCTTGCCTTAGCTGCATTGGGTGCTGGGACAGAGGGAAACAGCAGCAGAGCTGGGAGCAGGAAGGGCATCTGCTGCTCCCCTGTTGCTTGCCTGCTGATGCCCCTCTGAACCACCGTGGGAGGGAGGTGCTTCCACTGCCTTAGGAGCTGCTTTAGAGGTTTGTAGCTATCACGGTCAGCATCGTCCTCACTCACAGGTTCTGTCGTGTTTTACCACAGAGCCTGTTGTTTCAGTGTGGCCAGTTTTGTTTGTGTGAAAGCTGCTGGCAGCTGTACTGCACTCAAGGGCTTTGGATCTCTTTCCTTGAGCAAGGCTGAAGCACTGCTGTAAGGAGAGAGGAAGGGTCTCAACTGAAAATCTCTGTTTCCCAGGAACATGTAATTTCTGAGGACAGTGTGTTTCTATCATTGTTGCCGGCCTTTTCTGCCTTGCTCCATGCCTCTGTATGTCACGTACTTAGGCTGGCCTCTGCATGACCTTGGGAAAAAGGGAGGGCACTAAACTTCTAAACTTTCCCCACAAATTGTTTCTGCCAAGAGAAAATCCAGGAATTCAGATGCTGTTATGAAATTTTTCTGCTTACTTACCACAGTGCCTGCACTATAAATAGGAAATTATTTGGGTCTTTGACTTCCATCACTGAATTTAGGGGACTGAGAGAACTTTTCCTAATAAGATCAGGTTCTACTAGAGTACCTGAGCAGCCTGAGCTCTGGATACATCTTTTAGCTTTGCAGATTTGTCCAAACCATCATGCAATGTAGTTTTTCCAGGCTTTATATGTTCCAAATGAGGTTATTTTTTCCCCCTTTCTTGGCATGTAATCAGCTATAGTGCTTGGCTAGGGAGGAGTTTTATGTTTAACTGAGTTTTAGCAGTGTACTTGTGTACTGGGAAACTTGTCCTTCCCTTTTTGTACAAAAAGCTTTCAATTTGAATTAGTTATACCCTGATCCACCAAGGTCTTTTGTTTCTCTTGTTCCTAAAGGGATGTTATTGAATTTTAGAAGTCTCATTCAGAATGTTTTTCTAATACAAATTTTGAAGCAATCCTTAGCTTTTCTGTTTTTTATTTTTTTTCTGAAGGAGACACATTTGAGTAAATGGCAGTAGCAGGCAATTGCTTGATTCTTATTTGGTTAAGAAATGTCTCTCATGTTTTTGCAGTGATGTCATTGTGCTTCAGACATGGAAAACTTATGATGCTGGAAGTGCTTTCTTTCTTGCTTTAATGTGTTGCTTCTGCTTTAGCATCTGTTTTCAATAAGGGTCCACTTTAAAAAAGCCTCATGGGTTTGGGTACTAGCAAAAAGTGCTTTTTTCCACCTCTTGTTCCAGGTTCTTGGAAAAGGTGAAGAATGGAAAGGTGGTGAGCTGCCCAACTCTATTGGCGGAGGGCAGAAAGTTCGACTGCTGAAAGAAGGCATTGAAAGCTATGCTGATCAAGAGGACTTGGTTGTGCTGTTTGTTGAATGGTGAGCAAACCTGGCTTCTTGTCTTTGTTTTAGTTTGGGTAGACATGCAAAAGTAGCTGCTATGACATGCTGAAAGTTGCATGATGCTTTTGTTCTTCACTGTGTTGAGACAGTTTGCGTCTTTTTTTATTTCTTCCTTTGTAAAAAATAGTAGATAGCTTTTGGAGCAATCGTTACTTTTTAACAGATTTAGAGATGTAAGAGTTGTTCATAGTTCTGCTGCCTCGAGGGGATAAAAAAATGTTGTTGGGGAGCTGACAGGCTTTTAGGCAAGCATTAGTCCTCTCCCTGTTCAGCTGCAGTGAGAGCAAGATTGGCTGCAGGCTGGGAGTGTGGATGGGAGGGGGAGCAAAAGCAGCTCCAGAAATAAAGTGTCCAGTAGGGACCAAAGGCATAATCTTGTTCCATGAATAAATAGTGATATGGAGGAAGCTGGAAAATGGCTCCCTGAGGAAAGCATTTAACAGGGGAACTTCTGTGTGTTAGAGAACTGAAACAAGAGTCTTGGTGTCAGATGTAGGCTGGTGCCTGTTCTATCTGTGGGATGGAGGGATGGAGGTACTGCTGCAGGTGCCAGATTATAGCTCATAGCACAGCTATGCACTTGAATTTCCTCCCTGGAGGCCAAGATAGGCTTCTCCCTGTCACAGAAAACATAGAGCTCAAAGTTGTTCCAATCACACTTACTCTATTGCTTCCCTCTGCTTTTTCTCTTCCTCTTATTTTCCTCCTTTGACAACAGCCTGATCAGAGTAGCTCAGAATCCAGCTTGCAGCAGCCACCAGACTCTTCCATGCTAATGCTACCCAGAGCAGGGTCACAGCCATGAAATAATCACTGCCAGGAAGGTGTGGGACCAGGTCTTGAATCAGGGACAGGAAGCTCCAGTTGCTGACAGGCAGCCTTGGAGATAGGTAGCTGAGTGTGAGCTTGGAGACAGTCACATATGAGTTCACCCATGCTGCTGTTGCCACATCATGTTGGAATGTCAGATCCAGAATTCTTTCATCTCCTTACCTGCTTTATTTATTTGTAATTTGGGAGTTAAAGAAATTTAGGGACACCTTTTCAAGGCAGGAGCTTGGCAGGATTTGCACAGCAGACATCATCACATTGCAAAGAGGCTGGACACTGGCATTTTATGGAAAGTTAATTTGTTGTTTTGCATAAATTAACACTTTGGGAAACTTGGAGTAGCCTATTAAACTGGTAGCAAATTCAAATACATAACTTAATTTTCTGTTCCAGTTTTACCTCTTGTGATGAGTAAAAGAAATACCTAAAAAGCAAAAAAAAATATATAAATAATTTTCAGTAATTTATAAATAAGCATTGTTTTGGGATGCTTATTATGCTGAATTGTTTTGGTATGCTTAGGTCTGTAGAGGTTACCTAGTTTGGAGGTACACATCCAGTTTTTAATTTCTTATTGACTTGCTCAATTTTGCATTTGCAAAGTGGAAAAAGAATCTTTCTAAAAGTAAACACATTATTTGTTTGTTCATAGTGTTGTCCTACTAATCATAAAAGAACTGACACTTTTAAATTTAGCTTCAAAGATTTTGTTCTGTGCTAAAGCTCAGCTGAATCAAGCCCTAGTGTTTTCTACTTACGTTGAATTTCTTTGTTTCTTATCCTAATTCATAACTATTTTCTTCCTATGTGGTGTAATATGCAAATTTATTATCACATCAGTACAAAGGTCTAGTTCAAATTTCTCTCCATCATAATTTTCTGTCTGGAGGGACATGCTGTCTGCTGGCATGAGTGAGAGAGTACAGAGGACCATGTGTGTTGAAGTGCAAAAGCCATAATCTTTCTTCCCATGAAAAATCACAGGATTTAAGGCCTCTCAAGTTCCTGAAGTCTGAAATCTCAAGTACATATTTATTTAAAGCTGGTGGAACTCATTCCAGACAGGAGAGAAAAGACCAGTTTGCTGATTCTAGCATTACATTTTAATTCTAATGAGCTTTTTAGATTCCAGAAATCCTGGTTTGCAATTTAAACACTGATCAATGTAGCAGTAAGTTTGGAAAAGACGAATGTCATGAACTTCCTTTCTTCTTCAAGTGTTTTTTATTATATTCATTGTGAAGCATTTGGAATATTAATCTTGGGGGTGGGGAAAGGAAATGTCTGGTTTGCTTACTGTAACCAGGCGAGTAATTTCTAGGGAACTGTTTGCTTAACAAACTTAGTTTCTTGGTTTGTTTTTTTTTTTCCAGCAGTTATTATATGGCTCAGAATTCTGGAAATAGTTTGAGCTTCTTCTCTGGACAGCTTGTGCCTATGTGTAGATAGCAAAATGCCTGCAGATGGAACGCTATTTAAATTAGGCTTGTTTATAGTTGAGCTAACTTCTGGTTTATTTTGGACCATTACAGATTGAACTGGCTAATGGCCAGTGTAGACTGGATAAATTGGTTGGTACTGTGACTGTTCATCCAGAACTCCCACAGACATCTCTTTGTAACATGGAAGAATTTTGAAGCATCTGTTTGTTGTTTGTTTTGTTGCATTTTTTTAACATTTTTCAGAATCTGAGGGATAATTACATTTTCTATGTATCTCAAAATGGTTCAGGTGTGGTCCTGGTGGGAACACAGTCTAAGCGATAAAATAGTTTTGTGTCTGTTTTGTGACATTTCTAGTCACTAGTAGGCACTATCTCACTTGTACTTTGAGCTCTTACACTGCAGCTCCAATAGCAGCAAATTCTGCTGTTAAAGTTGTGGATGCAAGAATTGCATGGTCAGTCCTAGAGCACCTGAGTCTCTGCTGCTGTTTCCCTGTGTCGCTGGGAGTGCAGGATGCTTTGCTGCTGCAAGAGAGGGAGGGAGGAGTGGATTCCAGTCCCAAGCTTCTGCCATCTGGGAGCTTCAGGAAATGGGATTAGGTTGTGGAAACTTTCTGGGTTTTGTTTTTCTTTGTTTTCTTCTTGCTTTCTACTTCATTGGAAGGATTTATGAAGAATAAATAAAAGACTCTCTGAGCTGTTCCTGGTTGCCAAGGAAGCCAGCTTTTTCCTGGATATGTCCACCCTCTTTTTCCCTGTCAAATTTTGAAGTCCTGTTTGAAAGAAGTCATTGTGTCACCCCTAATAACAGTATGAACTGCCAAGGACAGTCTTGGGACCTGTTTTGTGATGTTATTAGTGGTGAAGACCTGAAGTGAATCTCCTCTTACAGCAGGCGGTGAGGTATGAATAGCCTGAATGTAATCTGACAAAGCAGGTAAACAAGGCAAATGATCAATTTACAAGTGTTAAGAAGTTTTCCTTTTGCATGGAGAGAAAAGTGGGAGCCTCCTAAAGCGTCTGGTCAGGATACTGTCAGCAAGGGGTGGAAGGCTGGTGAAGGTCCTGCCCAGGAAGAGATGTGGTGACAGCAAGTTACCTCTTGACAAAAGAGAGGAACTTGACCATGAATGGCAAGTGTAGGTTGCCGTTATTAATCCAGCTGCTGGATTAATAGAGCTGCATAATATCCACAGCAGTTTAGCAGCTCAGCTCTGGCTTTAGGATTATAAATTGTGCTGTGTTAAGTAGCGTACCCCTTTCACAAGCAGAGCCTGTGGCTGGCCCAGCACGTTGTTCAGCTTTGGCTTTCTTTCACAGAATGACAGTCCTTGGAAGCAATGTTCCAGGGTGTTTGGTTCCTTCCTGCAGCTGTAAGTCCTAGCAGCAGCAGCACTACCCTGGTCACGGAGGAGAAGCACAGCCTGCCATGAGCTCTTAAGTTAAAGCCTCAGACAGATCTCTTTCTGTCTGTCTTCGTGTCTCCTGTTTCTTGTGCGTTCTACAGGCTCGGTCTGGCATTGAGTTGGGCTACAGAAATTAAATGGAAAAGAGAGTGAAGTGTATTCCTGTACATTTGGGCAGAAACAGGCATTTTTTGTGAAACTGGGGAAGGTCCAAGATGTACAGTTTCTTTCATGCGTTCTTCTGCCAAAGCTGCAGAAAAGCATAACAGAGTTTTCAGAAAACCACTTACTTATATAGACTACATAACACACTTCCTCTCCAGGGTTCATACTTTGCTTTGTGGTGAAAATCTTTTTTTACATTTGTAAGCCAGCTGTTGTTCAGTTCTCTTAGGCCAATTTAATGAAATCTTCTTTGAAGAAAAGACATCTTGAATAATTTCAGAACTGTAATAAAGGGGTACCATAAGTCAGTAATGGTTGATCTGTTGGCCACTATTGTGGGGTAATCCATTGCAATGCAAAATGTTCTGTGTACTGCAGGTGAGAATACTGCTGTCCTAGTTAGCCCAGCTAAAAGGCTGTGCAAGAAAAGTCTTGGTCAATGTTAGATCTTGGTTTTTGGTAGCTCTACTGTTCCTTTGCCTGTTATCAGGGCTGCTGATTTTTAATTTCTAAGGTGCGTGTGTAGAGTAAGAATATTCCTGCATTCATATGAGGAAACTGCAAGGCTGAGATGCTGCCACTAAAATATCTTGCTGCTTCAGCCAGAGACTGATCTCTGATGTGAATCCAGTTTCACTGTGACATTCCTCATGCTGTGTAAAGTGAACCTTGAAGTGGGAGGCATTGGCACAGGTCACCCAGGGCAGCTGCAGATGCCCAATCCCTGGCAAATTCTGAGTTCCAGGCCAGGTTGGAAGGGGCTTTGAGCAGACTGGTCTAGTGTGTGGCATCTCTGCCCGTGGTGGGGGGATTGGTTTGTTTGCTTGGTTTGCTTGGGTGTGTTCCCAACCCCCTGTGCCTGCCAGGCATTGATTTAGATTTGGTTCAGCCACAAGAAACCACCAGGCTTGGGATACTCCATTCTTACAGGACCTTGGCCAAACCCAGGCAGCTTTTGTTCTGGTTTGGCACACTGCTGACCTTTGGCTGTGTGCAACAGCCAAAAATGAACCCTCCACCTTCAGGCCTTTATCCTCAACAGGAATTGCAGCTCAAAGGCAAAAAACCTCTATTTTCTTCATAAATAGATATTGTGATGCTTTGAGCCTTTTAAGTCTCCAGCACATTAAAGAGGTTGAAGGAGAAATCTATGCCTTGTCAGGATGCTATACACTTTTTATGGGCAACTGGACTTCATTGAGATCTAAATACATTCTTGATAAGACTTTTTAGAAGAGTCAGTGCTGCTGTGTTTAGGAACAAGATCATCTAGATTTTCCCAGTGAAAGTCATCTTGGTGATCTTTCAGTCCTACTTTTCATCTGTAAAAGTCTGATATTTTTAATTGTTGTTTTTAAAAACTTAATCAAAATACCTGAAAGTGGGAAAATCAATTTCAGATAAACAAAATATGAAGAAAAAATACGTCCAAAAAGCAGAAGGGGAAACTACTTTGGATAAGTAGTACTGATTGAAGTTTCTCTCCTAGAAGGGTATAGAATTTTTATATGGTGGTTACATATGATTTAATTGGCTCATTTTTTCAGAATGAAAGGGCTGTTTGATTTTTAAATTTGAACAGTCCAATGATTTGTTTTGAACACAGAAGCAATACAGTGAAGCTAACCTAACAGATGTATTTTCTTTCCTGTTAAGCTATGATGTTATCTTTGCTGGGGGCCCTGAAGAACTGCTAAAGAAATTTCAGGAAACAAATCACAAAGTGGTGTTTGCAGCAGATGGACTAATTTGGCCGGATAAAAGGCTGGCTGACAAGTATCCTGTTGTCCGGAGTGGAAAACGATTCCTGAACTCAGGAGGCAAGTGTGATCCTCAAACACTTGAACTTGAGCATGACCCATCTCTATTATCTGTTCTATGTACTTGTGTGTGGAGCTGTTCCTGAATTACCCATGTGTAAGACTGATGACTGGATATGCTGCAATCTTCTTTCCCTCCCCACTTGAGTATCTCCTCTTCTGTGCCCAGTTTTCATTCAAATTTGCACAGTGTATGTTTGGCAATATCTTGTAAAAAGCAGATAAATATAGTCAGGGTCTAGCAAGCAGCTGTGCAAGGGTGACCCCATTGCTTCAGAAACAATGCAGTGCTCAGGCCCAGGCAAAGCAGTATGTGCTGTTTGTAGGCACAGTTTAGCCTGGTCACAGAATTCCTCAGCTTGGCTGCCTGGTCCTGGAGATCTCTGCACACATTGTGGATGTGCTGGCAGCTCTGCCTGGCCTGTCAGCATGGCTTACACTGCCCCTTCTGAAAGGAGTGGGAGCTACTCCCTGTAATCTCAATGATAGATGAATTCTGGAATCCTCCTTTAAATGCCAGCTTTGCTAATAATTTTGCACTTGATTAATGCATGCACTGATACAGATACTGTGCTGTGTGGAAGCTACTGAGTGTGTCATTTCTGGGGCACCCTTCTTCAGTGTGCAGATCTGGGAGTGTCCCTGTTTCTTCCCCCCACCTATCTGTCCTATCTTGTTTTATTTTGGTGCATATCGGTTTTGAGTTGAATTCTCATTGTATTTCTGGCACTGTTAGATTCAGGCGTCTCTGCCAGTAAGAAGAGATTGATGAAAATGAAACTTTTTCCACAGATGGGCTTCTTGGGAAAGTGATAGTCTGATATCATGCTTTGGCATTCTCAGAACTGACCTGGGCAGATCTTAAAATGCAATTGATATAAAAATGGCCATTAATTATTTACTTTTTTGAAACAAACTTTTTACATACCTCAGGAAGAAGATTGGATTTTGAGCCAAGTTTCATAAATTTCATACTTTTTCCTTACTGAGGAATGAAGTTCCTGGTTGGTGGACAGTGTTGGCAGGATAGTGCTTTTTATGGAAATAACCTATGTGTGTGTGATGTTGCAGGATTTATTGGTTATGCTCCATACATAAATCGTATTGTGCAGCAATGGAATCTGCAGGATAATGATGATGACCAGCTGTTTTACACCAAAATCTATGTTGACCCATTGGCAAGGGTAAGTAGTACCTCACTTTCTCTTTTCTTTCTGCTTGAAATAACATGCTGCTCCTCATAAAACACCAGGAGATGAAAAGACAAGGAATGCTGTCTCTATACTGGAGTGCCATGTTTGACAGTTGTTTGTTCTCCTGAGGTTCCTACTGCTGGAATGATGAACAGGTTCCCAAAGGGTCATGACTCGATTTATTATTTCAGGCTGTCTTCAGACCCCGGCAGGTTCTGCTTCATTGTTAGAAATAACAGCTCTGAGGTATATGATCAGACACATTTATCTCCATGAGGGTCTCATGTACTTGGCAGTTTGACAGCCAGAGAATGTGGCATTTTGCCAGGGTGTCACTGAACTACTTGCTGATCCAGTGTTTTATATTTTGGCTTGCTGCCATTTCAGATCCTGCCTTCAGCTTTCTGTGCAAAAATGTTCAATAAAGCTGCATTGTAAATTTTTGGTGAAGACCCCTCTGTGTCCTCACTTAAAGTTTTCTTTCTGCTGAGCTGCAGCATTAAAGCATGATAGATGTTAGAGGAGTGTCCATGATGCTGGAAAAAGAGGGATAAGGGAAGTTAACAATATATTGATGCAAAAAGACTTTAGAAGCTGATATAGCAGAAGTTTGAGAATGATTTTGGTAATTTGTATGTTGAAGGCAGATGCAAAGTTTTTGGAATATATACATGCTGTTTCTGGCATAACTTAAAGGAAAATCAGGTCTGATTGGATACAGGTTCAGAAATAGAACAGAGTATTTCTGTTGGAAGGGACCTACAGTGATCATCTAGTCTGACTGGCTGACCAATATGGGCCTGACCTAAAGCTAAAGCATGTTACTAAGGTCATTGCCCAAGTGCTTTTTAAGCATTTGACAGGCTGGAGTTATTGACAGCCTCTCTAGAAACTGATCCAGGGCTTGACCACCCTGCTCATAAAGAAACGCTTCCTAATGTCCAAGTCTGAACCTTCCCCTGGCAGCTTTGAACCATTCCTACCAGCTCAGCACCTCCCTCTCCCCTTCCCCTCCTCAGGGAGCTGTAGGGAGCAGGAGCTGCTCCTCACAGGAAATTCCTCCCAGCCTTTAATGTTTGAATTGCTAATATCCAAGTTAAGTCAGATGCCAGGTATGCAATTGAAGAGACAGGGTGTAGACATATTTAAGCTGATTCTGCATCCAAGTCAGAAGTAACATAATTAGTTGTGTAAATGGATTGTCTTCTAGGCCAAAACAGTATATCTGTGCAAAGCACTGCTGCACCACGATCCAAAACATTTCCATGGTGCTTACTTGACATCACCACTGATTCTTTGTGCAGTAAGAATGTGCCCAGTGCTGTAGAATGTGTAAGAAAATCTTGGAAGACCAAAACAAGGGATGTCATCTGTATAGGGGTTTTTAAGTGTGTTTTAAATATTAAGTACTTGAATCAACATTTTAAAAATGGTAAAACATGATATTTAAAGTAAGCTAGGATTAGTAGTACAATGTTAGGAACATGTTTCAAAACCACCAGTGTTTTCTATTCTGAGATGCTACTTAAATTTGACTTTTATATTTTTGTGACTCTGAAACACAGCATGTTTTCTTTCTTGGCCAAGACTTGTTAACTCCTTTTTTTTTTTTTAAGATACAGATTTTCTTTGGCTTATACTGCTGAATTGCAGTTCCTGTGGAGAGTTATAACCTTTATCCTTCAAGTTTAAAGTTTCTGCATATGCAAAACTGATTGCTGTAGAACTGCACAACTTGGGAATACAGGGAAGTGTAGCAATGTAAAGAACACATAGAGTCATTTTCCCTGATTCCTTGCTGCCACTGTGGTATAATTGCAGTGTTATTGTAAAAACATTGGCTTTCAGAATGCCTCAACCTCAGCTTTGCAACTTTGATTTCAGGAGCGCATTAACATTACTTTGGACCACAAATGTACAATTTTCCAGACCTTAAATGGAGCTGTTGGTGAGTGCATGGTTTGCACATTCTGTGTTTCATTAACTGTTATTAACACTTCTTTTTGTAGTTCTTTAAACATGTCCTTATTTTAAGGAAGTGTTTGTATGGGTAAACCTGATCCCTAGATTAGTTACAGGTCTTTTGGGTTGATTAATAATTGAATTATCTCACTGATAAAATATTTAATTTAAAACAGAAAAAGTAGTTTTAAATAAAGGAAATTGACAGTAAATAGAGAGTTAAGGATAATTTTTCCATCTGCCTTTCCAAAACTTGATTACAGGAATAAGATTAGTAATTAAAAAAAATGCATTTTAGATATTCTCAAGCAAACAGCTATACATCATGAAATAAAATGTAGAGTAATGTACAATTTCCTTTATTTAACTGTCATGAATTTAAATGGAAAAATGCATCTGTGGAAACTTCCTTTCTTACATATGACCTCCATGGAACAATTTTTTGTAGTCAGATCGTATCTGAAATAACTGATTTCTCTATAAACAGTATTTGCACTAAATTAGAATTATCTTTAAAGCAGATTTTATTCCAATTCTGAAGATGTTGATGAGAAAGTATGAAGTTTGATGTCACCCTATTTATCATAAGGAGCTTAGAATTTAAGATATAGTTAAAAAAATGAACAAAAGCTTCTAAATAAAAAATACCAAAAATTATAGCAACAGCAAGATATATTGTATCAGCAAGGACTTAAAAACTCTGAAATTTTAGCTTTTATTAGTGAACTTACTGTACTGCTTTGTTGATTTGCAGATGAAGTCCTTTTGAAATTTGAAGAAGGAAAAGTAAGAGCAAGGAATTCAGTGTATGACACCCTACCAGTAACCATTCATGGAAATGGTCCAACTAAAGTGAGTGACAGTTTGGTTTTTTTTTCATGTAAAACCAAAACATCAATCAAGGCAAAAAATGCAATGGTATCCATACAGTGGTATGGAGTATAAAACACCAATGCACATTTCCATGTAATGTTATTAGGAATTGAGAGGATAAAAACCCCCTTTGAATTCATGCTATTCTGCTGTCACTGTAAATTGATATTGCTGCTGAAACAACTCATTCTGGTCCCAAATTTATTGTAGCATGGGTTATTAGAAGCAAGTAAGCTTTTGTTAATTCTTTCATTAGCACAGAACTGTTCTTGAAGCTAGTGAAGAATGTCCATCTGGTTATTAAATGGCAATCAGAATAATAGGGGGCAGGATCATCTAGACAAGAGTGATGGGCTGGGGTACAAAACAGCAACACATCTGTTCCTACCCTGGACCCAGGTGTGTGTACACATGTATATAAGAAAATGCATTGCATTTAGACTAGAGGAGAAGTCCCTGTGTATCTGTCTAGGTACACGTGTGGCTGGCTTTTGCCATTGCCTCCAGTGTCACTGTCACTGCTGTCACTGTGCCCGTGGCTCTCAGTTTTGGGCACGTGGTCGAGCCCTGGCTGCCCTGTGAAATAGCTGCTTGGACAGGTTCTGTTCATGTGTAAGGATTCAGTGCTTCAGAGGTCCCTGCAGAGTTTCTCTGAGAGAAATGGCTGTGTTTTGGTAATATGGCAGCTTCATCTCTTTGTTCTGTGCCAAAGAAGTGTAAAGGTGTATTGTTTACAGCACTGTCTGTTGGCTGAAGGATTGGGCATGGCTACTTTCTAATTTCTTCTGAATAAATATTTCTTACTGCAGCTCCTTATTTTCAGAAAAATACCTTTCAGGAGAATGAAGTAAAGTTTGGAATTCACTAATATCCCAGGGAGTGCTGCTGCTTTGTTTGTGCACTTGTATTTTGATTTTGGAATTGGGGAATATAATGGTGCCTTTATCTGTTTGCTGTGTAACTACTCGGAAGGGGTGAAATGTATGACCAATTCCTTCCATTTTTGCCTCAGTTAAAACCTCAAATTCTATGATCACTGGCTTTGCTGACATGTTGCCAGTAAAAGGAAAGGTTCTGTATTTTACAGTTAGGCAAACATCTTAGTATGGAACTTCTTATACTAATCCAAGAATTATGCTACATTAAAAAAAAACAAAAAAAAACCCTCCTTCTCTGCCTGTAGTGATGTTTTAAAAACAAAGAGGAAACTCTTACTTTGCATCACTTTGTTAGTGTGGTGAAATTCTTCTGTTTTAAACCCAGGACAGAATCAAAAGGACAATAATATATTAGGCAAAAAGTTTTATCTAGTTAGTAAATAAACTAGCATAAAAATAATTGCCAGACTCAACTCCCAATAGTTAAGAGTTTTTTATTCATAAAATAATTCTGCTTTGTACTTAATCTCTCCAATCTGCAAATTAGTAAATTGCATTGGTTAGATACACTTGTCAAAATATGCACCAAATAATTTTTATGTTCTGATGTGTGATATTTTCATTTTTCACTTCAAGTAAATGTCATTTTTATGAAATACAAATTCTTGTGGAATTTATGGTGTATATATAATCTCTGTTTTGTTAACAATAAGAATAAGATAAAGTTTTTACCTGCTATTTTTTATATTTGTTTCTTGTCAGTTGCTTTTAGTTACAAGTGAATAAATGAGTAAGCCTGAATTGTTTGAAAGGTACAGATCATCCTTTGCACATACCTTTCATTACTTTGAATTGTTCATTTATGTACCAGATTCACCTGAATTATTTGGGAAATTATATTCCTAATGCTTGGACACGGGAAACTGGTTGCAGTGTTTGTGATTTGGACTTGCTAGACCTGTCAGCAGTAAAGGTAAGAACACTTTGCACTGGAACAAGGTCCTTCTGGGTACAGTTCATAGGGGTTTCGTGATTTCTGAGGCCAAGTGGCTTCTTCATGCCATATTATTTTACTGCTTTCAGGAATATTTTTATGCATGTATTTTAATATAGGTTTGCATGTTATTACTGAAGATGATGCCGTCCCCAAAAGCCCTCCAGATCTTCACCTCTGTTCAGCAAGGGTGAATGAACAATTTTTGAATTGTCCAAGGTTCTAGGGAATAATTAGAATTTTGGAAGAGGTAGAAAAACTCTAGGTATTTCAGATTTTTTGACCTAAAAAGCAGGCAGTATGCATCATTTGAACAACTTCTGTTGCAAGTAGAGTTTAATAGTTAACTAATTAGTATTTTCTGAGATTAAACAAGCCAAAACTGCTTTGCCTTGTAGAAGACAATACACATATTTTTACTGTATAAGCAAATGTGTTTCTATAGAAAAAGAGCTGATGTAATTGAGACTGGATATCAGTACAGTTTTCAGAATTCTTGTAGGACAAATACACACATACACATGGCATGTGTGTATATGCAATACTTGGCAGCTATGGCTGTTCCACTCCAAGCATGATGTCTTTTATGTCTCTATAAATATTTCAGCTTGTACACAGTAAATTTGAGGCAGAGTAAATACTAAGCTCTACCATGTGGAATTGTAAGACTTGGATGAAAAAGTGAATTCTGATTATTCCTAACAGGCTCTTTCCAGCAGATGTTTCATTTCTGTTCTTTATTGAAGATTTGAGTGAGAACAGGTCTTAGAAGATCATGTTGAGGATAGCAAGAAAGAGCTAGTGGCCTGTTATCTTTATAATGGAAGGACAAAGTGAAAGAATTTATGAACAATAAGTAGCTAATGGACTGGAATATAAACTAAAAAAAGTTATTGCTGGAATTCTAATAAATTTCAGATTCTTTCTATATTTTTTAAATTTTAGTTTTGCTTTTAAGTGAAACATTTGAATGGTGTCATAATTGCACTCCCATCATAAAGTTTACCTGGGGAAAAGATGTTGTCAAAGATTTTTTTCCAATGGTGTTGGTAATTAAGACGTGGTTTTGGAGCAGATAAATCTTAAAGCCAGTAAAGGGATGCAATGATTTACTGGATAGCTTCCTATAGTTTATGTACATCTACTTGGAATGTGTCTTCTTTACTGTAATGCATTCTTTGGACTTCATGCCTCACTCACTCTGCCAGAAGAAATAACAAGGCTTTTCCTTGGCCTCAGTGGAAGTGTTTACTTCAGGCATTTCTAAGTACCAGCAATATTTGGTTTTCTGAACTTGTTCTCTCTTCAGGCCAGTCTGGTTGCTACTTAACAAGAAATTTTCAGTTCCTGTTCTGTGCCTCTTGTAATTTTCTCCGGATTGTTTTACTTAACTGCCTGCATTTATACATTCATATCTTATTTTACTTGGGTTTTGGGATTGCTTACAAAGGAGCTCAGAGATACATATGCACGTTCTTTTGCTCAGTCCTTGACCTTTTGACAAAAACAGGATCTCCTGGGCTGCAGTCATGGCTGAAGTGTGGGAAAACTCAGGAACTGCTCTCTTTTGGTAATGTCAGCAGCCTGTGTCACCCCCAAATTAGCCACCTGTTCAGGTAGAAGCAGCATAATGGAGCATAAGTTGAAGGGGGCACATGAACTCAATTAGTGCAAATTTTTGTTACTTTCTTAGGGGTTCTTTGTTTCATTTTGTTTTGTTTCTGAAACCTAAATTAAGTTTGTTGCCCAATTTAACCTCCCTAGATTTGCTTTTAAATTGTAAAGCTTCTTACTGGTGTGGAGAGTTTCCAGTGTGGCTGAAAAGGATGACCTCACTCCTCATTTCACTGGCGACTCTTGTGGCAAGAGATCCTGGACTTTGCTCTGTGCAATTGTACTGAGAAATAGTCCTGTATTTCTTCCAAAAATTGTCTTACACTCAACTACTGTTTATTAAAAAGTAAAGTTTAAAACTCAAATACATGACTTCACTGAAAATGAGAAAATCTGTCAGAGAAAATGTAACATCTGGGTGCAGACTGGGTATTCTCAAAGTGGTTTTGCTGAAAGGCAACTTCTGATTTCATATACTCAAAATGCTCCTTGTGACCTAGATTCAGATTATGCAGTGAACAACTCTTTGTGGTAAACCAAGGTCTGAATTTATGAACTCTGTGCTTTGAGGAGATGCAGTTTACAGGAGTTTTTACTCCTGATTTTTCAAACACCATTTTGCTTTGGTCACACTGAGATTTCAGTGTAGAGCTGAGCGGTTCACGTTTCAGTGTAACGAAGCAGTGACAGTAACTCCCCGCTGTCCCATAGCCTTTGCACATCTGGTCTGAGCCCCTTTGGCTTTCCCCTGGAGAATAAGGGGAGAATGACTCCGAACTGGAAACATGTACAAAGTACAATTTCTGCAGCAGCTGTAGCACTGGTAGCACACGTGTGTGCTCAGCTTAGCCTGGGCAGCTTTCCTTGTGCCTGGCCACCAGTGGGACCAGTTCCTGCGACAGCCTCAGCAGTGGCTACCGGAGAGGGGCAGGTGCTCTGTGCGTTCCTCATCAGCTGTTCTGGAGTCACTGGGGTCTCTGTGTGCCTGTGCTTTCACTGCAGTGCTTATGAGGTTTGCAGATGCAGCTGTGGAAGGGAGGTGCTCAGGGTCAGCACTGGATGTTTCCGAGCTGGGGCACTGGCCAGGATGTTCCCGGGTTCCGATGTAGACGGTGACACTGTGAAACCTCAGCATGTGGTGATGGCTTATCCAGACTCTTCTCAAGTGGGTGTTGGTCTGCTTAAAAAGCTAGCTTGGCAGCCTTATATGCTCATATAAGCTTTCTCTCTGAGCCTTGTAGTGGATTAGATTTTTATAGTAATTGTCTGGTTTAGAGATGGAAATAATTTTTAGTCAGTGTATTTCTTTGTGTGGGAGTTGAGGCCTTTGAAGGTTATTTTTTTTTTGTCTTGCATAGTGCAATAATACATTTCAGGACTACAGAAAAGTGCTGTCTATGTTTCTTTCAGTGGTCATGAGCTCATCATCTCTATCAAGCACATACAAAGCAGCCAAATACCATCAAAAGATGTGAATTCACTTTAAAATAAGGTCCATGAAAGTTCAGTATTCTTGGATGTAAGGAGAGAAGCTCTATTAGTTTATTAAAGATATCTCTAAAATCAGTGAAAAGGGAAAGAATGCAGAGCCCAGTTAAAGTGAACGGGGAGAAATAGTGCATATACATTTATAGAAGGGTATTGAACTCTTTGGCCTAAAGTACAGCTGAGTAAAATATTTTGAGGTATTTATTCTTTAACTATTTTTAAAGAACTGGTCTCCCCTATATTTTCTTGTAAATGAAATCTCTGTACGTTGTTTAAAAAAAATTGCCATTCTGTACTAGGTGTATTTCCTTAAATGATTCTTTTGCTGTTTTACTGGGTTTTTTAAAAACAAGAGTTTTAAAAACCATATTACATTATTTTCTACTTCCAGTGTGTGTTCTTAAATTCAAAGAGTTTAATATCAATATTGAATCCATTATCTTTGCTTATTTTGTGAAGCCAGTGACAATAAATGGGGTGCAAAGCACTTTCAAGCACACTGATTGTTTGAAAGATTTGAAAGCTGTGTGGACTGAGTTTACTGCATAACGTTAGTTGCTCTTTGCTATAACTAATCTTAGAAAAGAGGCAAGTCTTATTGGTTGTGTCAAAATATCATTTTTTTTAGGAATATCCAAGAGTAAAAATTGGTGTTTTCATTGAACAACCCACTCCTTTCCTAACTAAATTTTTAGACAGACTGTTGACTCTGGACTACCCACGGGAGGCACTCAGTATCTTCGTTCATAATAATGTAAGTATGACTTCCTCATTGTACAAAACTTTAAATTTTGGAAATGATGTGATGAATCAAAGTGTGGAGTATATGTATAAGAATATATATATGTAAATATATCTATTATGTATATATATTGATATAAAAATACTGTTGAAATGCATAGGAAGCTATAATCCTTCAGAGTCTAGTATGCAGAGCTGGAAAAATTGAATGAAAAAGTGCCAGGACTTACTGAAGTCTATTTAAAGAAACTGCTTAGATTCTTTTATTAATGAAAAAACATGTATTTTGAAGTGTGTGCTTCTGGAGGAAGAACTGACTGACATAAAACAATAGAGTAGAATAAGAACAGAACAGTTCCAGTTGGAAGGGATCTACAGTGACCATCTGGGCCAACTGCTGACCACTTCAGGACTGACCAACAGTGACAGCAAATAATTTACGACCTGAGACCTGACATGGGATTTTCTTTTCACCTTGCTGATAGCCCAGTGTATTTTTCTTTCTGTTGGCACTGCTGCTGGGTCCCACGGACAGATTAGTGTGTTCAGATGTATTTTGATTGGCAATGCAGATAAATTACTTTTGAATATTCTCTGCTAATTACCTCATGATCTGCCATTGCTAACGCTTCCCCAGTGACTTCAGTCAGTATTGCTATTTTAGGCAGCCTGGTCTACTGGAAGCTGTCCCTGCCCATGGCAGGGAGCTTGGAAGGAGATGATCTTTAAAGTCCTTTCCAACCCAAATCAGTTCTGTGATTCTGTGATTTCAGTGAGTGAGGTGTCAAATATGTGCAATTATTTTGGAAAAAAATGAGACTAGAAGAGAAATGGGAGTAAAATTTAATTTTACCCCTTTTCAGTGCACATGCATTGCTGTTGATATGATAGCAAAAAGGGGATCAGTAATAGAGGTAGAGCTTATTTCTAAAGTGTTCATTGTGGTTTTGTAAGGGGATTTTGAAGGTATAAATGTGATGTGCACATGGGAATTGTGGGCTATGTAGGTTTTGTAGCTTCAGCCAAAATTTTTATGGTATTTGAAATGGAATTTAAAGACTGAACAGCTTTTTATTATCGAGGGGGAAATCCCTTATCCAATATTTCAATTCTTATAATGTCAGCCACAATAGGCAAAAGCTACAATGAGGGCACTGGTTTCAAGTATTGCATGCAGCTGAGAGCTTTTAAGTAGAGATAAATAGAAAGGTAAGGAGGAAGGTAAATAGAAATTAAAGGAACAGTCAGTGGGGCTACTTTTTTAAGAAACAGTGGCTGTGCCTGTACAATTTGGTACAGGTGCAGCTCCCTCTCTAAAACGATTCTGGAAGGGAATAAAAAACTCCTGCATGCCACTGAGGTTGTAGGATGGGTTTTAAAGACTGTCACATAAATATCTTGCAAATTATTGCATAGATAGTTTGTGAATCTTCAATTGTTGTACAGCTTTGATTAATATTGCTGATGTCTTGGGTTATTTTCCTAAAGTTTTGGACAGAGGAGGTTCATTTTAATGACAGATATACTGGAATGTCTTGAAACACTGTTTGGCATCTGTTTCTCTAGGACAGAATACAGTGTGTTCTTGGACACTGTGTTTATGATTCATAGTAATTTGTGCCTTACACTTGCTATAAAAAATTTTTACATGATTACAGGAGGTTTACCATGAAAAGCACATCAAGAAATTCTGGGAAAAAGCCAAGAACATTATCAGAAATATTAAGATTGTTGGGCCTGAAGAAAACCTGAGTCAAGCAGAAGCCCGGAACATGGGAATGTAAGTTCTAATTTATAAATCTGTTTTACTGATGCATACACTCACATTTTTTCATCTCACACGTGTATTATTTTGTGTCTTTAACGTTTACATCTTCACCTGTGAAAATGGGAGTTTTTGTGGTAGAAAGGATCTAGACATAAGATATGAATTGTTGAGTGTTTTATGGTTTCTGTCTAATATAAAAAGCTGTTGATCATTGTGAAAAATTCTCTGGTTTGGGCTACTTCAATAGTCTGTCATCTTGTGTTGTGATGATGGCATAGACAACGCATAGTATTTATTTTATTTTCCAGCTACCTTACTGCAGAACTTTATTCATTTTTGCATTAGATATGCTTTTAATGATTGCATTTTTGTTGTCCAAGCGCTTACTCTTTTTTCTTTTTTCTTAAGTGACTTTATACTAAAGTAAGCATATAGTTAAATTTCACCAGGATCTACAGGTGACTGAATTATATTTCTTCCTGTCATTCAAAGAGGCAGGAATATCCTTTAGAAGTGTTCTAGCAGAAGTTTCTCACAAAGGCAACTGGCTTTATCTAAAGTTTGGTCTTGCTTTTTGCTTTTGTTTTTAGTAGAGTGTCCAAAGCTTTAGCTTTTAAACCTGGCACTTTCCATGCCTAAAGATGAACCTTGGAGCTTGCATCCCCTGTCAGACCTGCCTGTCACAGGGTCTCTCTAATGGCTGCAGAGTGCCTTGTGGCTCTCCCAGTACATCAGTCACATGGTGGAGTTTCTCAGCCCAGGATCCCACCAAGATCAGGACCACCACCTTGCTGTGGCCCTGGAGCAGGACTCAGTCCATGATAATTCTTTGACTCACTCTTCTACCAAATCTTCCCCAAGTGTCAGAGCAGAGAAGTTAATTTCAAAAGGCCATTTTCTGTTCAAAGGTTGAGCATAGGCTGTTCATTTCCTCAGCTGAAAGAATGAAGGTCTTGAGTCTCTGTGGTGTTCTTGGAAATCTGTTTGAATGGGGCTTTGTTGTGCTGAAGCCACTGGAAAACTGATCTCAGGCTGAGGTCCAAACCTCTCCCCTCGCCTTTCTAGGAATGCTGCAGATGTCCAGTGTTAGTTTAAGCACCCATTCACATGTTTATAAGTCATTCTTTCTTTATTTCTAATACTCTCTAAAGCAGATCTGCCATGTTGGCAAACTTAGTGTATGTTATGTGTAACTGAGGTGGCGTTTCTGGAGTTGCCTTTTCCTTTTGTTGTTATACAGACAATAAAAGGCAGAACCTTCAGTGTAATCAATATCTGTAGTCATACTAAATCTCACTCAAAGACTTTGAAACCTGTTATCTTTTGGTAGAACATACTGACTTGTAATACAACAGAGCTTTTGATCAAGTCCCTGCTTGATCTGTGGATTAAAAACCAGTAATTTATATCTATATTTGCACAAAGTCATTTCAAATCCTGTTTGAAAGGCATGTGGATAATGATGTGTGATATATTATCCATGGTATGGATACAATTTCACCCATGTTGTTCCAGTTTTGAAAGGCCCCTTTGGTAAGGATTCTGTCCTAAGAGATACATAGAGAAAATCTGAAGTACAACGTGTGTGGAATTAAACTGTGGCTAAACACTAAATCATCCAAGAAGTATGAACCTTAGTAGAAGGATTTTCCAATAAGCAGTGTAGATGTAATTCCATGGCTCCTTTCAATTTGTCTGAAGCAGATTCAGTTAATCCGCTGCTTGCTTTGCACACCTGGTGTGCTTGGCTGCCCATGTGAACATCACTCACTTCACTGGAACAAACACATTTTACATTTCTTTAAAAAGTCTAGCTCAGAAGTCTGAGATGTTCAAGGTGCAGGCAGTTACTATAAAAAATTATTTGCTTTCAGCCCTACTTCTGACTTTGATCATCATAACCTCATTTATTTCTCACTAATACTACCATGGGAATAACTTGAAAAGAGTGTTTCTTCAAACTTGTTTATTGTTCTGATTTAGAGATTGATATTCAGTCTTCTGATTAATCTTCTCCTGCCTTTATCTGCATTATTGACAGATGGAACAAAGCTGTCTGCCTCAAATACTTGCTTTCTCTTCTTTTCCAAATCTGCTCTTAATGTCTCTCTTTTAGTTTCCAGTAGATTTGGAATTAATTTAATCTTCTCACTTGCACTTTTCACACACAGTCTGTTTAGTTGAAGAAGCATATCAGGGTTCAGTTAATACAAAGAGGGGCACTTAAGCATTAAAGGTGTAGTTTGTTTTCAGCAGAATATATTGGACTATATAATTCAGCTGGATCAGTTTTCTCCTCATCTCTCTTCTTCTTGGCTTTTGGCTCAGTAAAAAGTGGTGATAAGTTAAAATTATATTCTCAGTAAATGACACTCTCATGTCAGTATAAATGTGAGAAAATAACCTTTATTCAGTTTCACCCATAGCCATGCAGCAAACTTTGGTCAACTTTTCTCATTCACATAATAAGGAGTAATTGAAGCTGTTAATTTCTTGCTTCTTCTTGATATGGAAAGCCCTCTCATGTGCTTGTGAAAGTTGGATAGATGTTGAAAAGGATCCAAAATTATGCAGTCTGCAAAACAATGCTGGGAAACAGGAGTGCACAGCTTTCCTTCTTGTGGGCTTAATTGGGGTAAAAAGGAAGAAAAACTAAGTAGAATAAAGAGAAGGAAGGTTTAGCTGCTTGTTGTCTGAATATTTTATCTGCATTTTCATCACTTGAAACACTTGAGTGGCATTTGCAGGTTTTTAGCCTTTGTCTATAAGGTATGAGTTCTAACAGTTCTTTTTTACTTTAAGGAAAAATTCTTTGGTTTTGCCTTGGTTGCAGATGAGATTTCAGCCTGCTGTTACAGAATTTGTTATGACAGAAAACATAAAAGGCAATTAAACATATTCAAATAATAACAGAAAATTGGGAAATACTCACTTCTGAGGTTTTATTTAGAAAAAGCATATTTTCCATATTTTTTTTCTTCTGGTACTTAACAGCCTTCAGGGTTTCTCATTTGGGGGAGCTGGTTCTTTTTTGTTCCTCCCTCAAAAATTTTAGTAACAGAGCAGGGTAGGAATTTCCCAAAACTTTATAAAAAAATGTCATTTTTCTCAGCTTTTAAGTGGGAATGTGCACATTTTAATGAAAGTTTACATTGAAATCTTTCAAAAATTTCAGGAAAAATAGTAGATATAAGTGTCAGAGTTCACTGGCAGCAGTGTTGAATTTTGAGCTGTGTTTGGGGTCTCCTGTGTGTTTTCTGAAGGAGGATATTAAGTCATTGTCTCTGAGTTCTCATTTGGTATTGATAAATGATGGCATGGACACAGGAGTGGTAGGACAGCCTCTGAGCAGGGCAAGTATCTTGGCTGTGGGGGAAGGGAGAGCAGGGATTAAATCTTTGTCTCGCAGATGTCAAGAGTTTTCTTTTAGAGACTTGGAATTTCTGGAGCTGCTTCTCCTGGCCACTTCAGTAGTTTTGGGTTTCAGTCTCAGATGGAGGAGGAACACTGAACTTTGAGTGCTGCTGTAAAACACCCGTAGCTGATTTCAGGAGTTTCCAAGTGTGATAACTGCCTGGATAAAGCAATGCTTTAACCTGAGATACAAAACTAAAGATTAGTTTAGTTTTTAGTTTTTGTTTGTTTTTAGTTTTTGTTTGGTGTGAATGCGTTTATGCTGTTGTGGCTGTCTGGAGAGATGCAAAATGTAACCCTAATTGGCAGGGGATGTCACCCAGGCTTTTGGTTGCAGACTTGTGTCTGGCACACCTTTTCTTTCAGAGGTCTGTCAAGTGGTTGAAGTGCTCTGCCTCTGGGCTTGCAGTCCACATTTGGAAGTGAATTTCCAAACTGAGAGGTCTAAAAATGATAAGTTGATTAATTGCAAGTTCAAACTATGCCTAAAAAAAAAAAAGGGTAGATCATATGTGTCAAGTAGACCCTTGGATGTCTCAGTGGAAAGTGTGATGAAGGGAAGAGCTGTGGCATTCTCCCGTTTTCAGATGAGGTCACTGTTCCAGATGGACTTGTGGTTTGTAAATGCAGTCAAACATCACTTTGATTGCAAAACACTTGAAATTTATCTGCTGAGCTTCACTTCACATTGCCAACCAAAAAATATTGGCTTTCTTCAAAATTGCTGTTAATCACTGCACTGAAATTTCTATAAGTTACGTATAAGAACATAACTTTCTTTGCAATATTTGGTCTTAGTTTAGAGCAGGTGGAGTGTAAAGCAAGTAGATTGAAGGTTTTAGCCATTGAATTTAGAGAAAGAAGCATTTTACACATGAGCTTTGCCAGAAAGCCACTTTCCACATGTTCCTTGGAGTGCCCTGGATATGCATACGAATAGTTTCACCTATAATCTGGGATTTCTGCATCTGGAGAGGTTAACATACAGTGTAAGAATGTAATACACTAAAGCATGAGAATATAAAGTGTTATGTTTATTTCCTTGGGCAAAGCTACTGGACAACACTGAAAGCCTAAAGAGTGGATGCATTATTTTCTTGAGAGTATGCTTGCTTTACTAATTTTTACCACTTCATCAAATTTTTATAATTACAAGCATTAATTCTATTCATGTTTTGTTAGCAGCAGAGGGTTTACCTGCTTTTGGGGCAGTGCTGGCAGGTATTGTGGCTGGAACCCTGGAATGGGATCAAATCTGGTCTCAGGTCTATTTTCTTCACTAGAATAAGGATAAAGTAGCTGAATGTTTTTGGAAGAAATACAACATCTAATGCCAAGTGCAGTATAAAAGTCAGGTTACTATTAATAATTGTAATTAAGCCAATGATAAGGCTACATGTGACTTGTGTTCAGTGGTTGTAAAGCTTTGAACAAAATGGATTAGTAATGGAAAATACCATAAAGACTGAATTGTAGAACTGCGTTATGGCCAAAATAAAACTTGCTGGTTTCAGCTGAGGCAATTATGTGAGAAAATGCTGATTAAGGAATTCCTGTCATAACAATGTCTTTATAAGATGTCAGTTACTGCAAGCCCAGAGAATGACCACAGATGTAAAATGGGTGTGTATTCAAACACTGTGGTTTTAGCAGCAGTGGGGAAGACCCTTTCTGACACGTGGGTATTTTAAATTTTTTTTCTGAAATTATTGCTAGATTTTTAGTGATCAAGCTTGAAGAGGAAGGAGTGCTTAATGTTATAGAATAAGAAAGCTCTACCTTCTACTGTGACTCTAACAAAGTCATACCTCTTGAGTCCTTTGAGCAGAAGAAAGTTTGAACAGAAAGACCCAAGAGGTGTTGATAAGTAGTAATTCTGTGGAAGATTTAGTGCTAGGTTTGGAGGGGGAGGGAAGAAGAGCTGGCAGGAAGCCATGGCAGCCCTTCGCTTGACTTGTATGTAACCTGTCACATCCACCCTTTCTCCAATCTTTTGAAGTGACAGAGATCTTTGTCTTTGCAGAAAACAGTCACAATCAACCAAATCAAGTGGAACTTGAACTAAAGCACTGATTATAGATATTTTGAAACAAGAAAGTAAGATAATGTTTCAGACTGTTACAGTGGAATTGAAATAGGGAAAATAGACAAATTCAATAATACCACCTGCATGATAGGAAGCTATTGCTGTGGTATTGACTTGACGAAATTGTTCCACCTTCTCTAAAAGTATATTGGATTTCCTCTAATCTACTATTCTGATGGCATAGTAAAGCTGAATTCACTCTACCAAGTTTTTGCCTAGCAAGTCCACCCTACTAGAGACATACAAACATAGTCTGTAACTTTCATATTTACTGTAGAATGGGTTTTCTTTGTCTTTCTCTTGAAGGCATGGGAATTTGTGCAAACAGTAGTTCTTTTGAGATCAAAATCACGACTGGTAGAAATAGTGTATGGACACAATTCAGTTACCTTCTCCAGTATAAATTCAAACCTTTTGGAATTGGTTTATATTTCTCTTTACCGACTTTGCTGTTCTTGTAGGTCAAAAAGACAAAGAAAAGGTCTTTAAATGTATGCTTCTTTATAGTTTTTGTCTTACACTCTCCATAATGTTTCAATTATCATTAAGATTAGCAGATTGCATCTGTGGAATCTTTTACCAAAGACAGCATTACATCCACATGCAGTTACTTGCTAGAGGAGCTTACTAAATAAGGCCATACTTCACTATTAAGTGATTATACCCAGCTATATAAATTAATGTCCTATTTCTCCTGCCCCATTTTCCATTAGGACTCTGTGTAGAAGGTATTATTGAACTTCATAAAGACTAGAGGCCACTTAGCTAATGAAAACAAAAATACAAGGCATCTGATTTGTATATTTTAATATTTTAGTTAAGCACACTCCCACAATCTAAAGACACCTTTCTTTACAATGCTGTGCTGCAGAGGACTTTTAATGCAGTGAATCAGTTCAGTACTTACTTGTGGTTTGGGTTTTTTAAAAATCTTTTTGTTTTGTTGTTTGTGAATTTTTTCTGGATGTGTGTCCATGTGGACGTTATTATTAACAAGATTTAATAATCCTTCTTTTGACTTTTTAGGGACCTTTGTCGCCAGGATAAAACGTGTGAATATTACTTAAGCATAGATGCAGATGTTGTGCTGACAAACCCCAAAACTTTAAGAATACTGATAGAACAGAACAGGTATAGTAAATCTCTTATTTTGTCAAATTTCCTCTAAATTGAAAGGAGTCTCTGGGGTCTGTCCAGAGAAAACAAGATCCCATTTGTTTTTGCAGAGTTAAATCCTCTTTGTTTACTTGTGGTATTTCATTGCCATAGTTCATAACAGCCTTGGGGCCCAACAATTCACAAAGCGTTTTGCTCCTGTCAAACAGCAATACCGAATGTGAATTTCAAGTGCTTCAGATTTTCATATTTTCTTATTCAATATGTCACTTCACAGAAAGATAATTGCTCCACTCGTAACTCGCCACGGGAAGCTTTGGTCCAATTTCTGGGGTGCTTTGAGCCCAGATGGTTATTATGCTCGATCAGAAGATTATGTGGACATTGTCCAAGGGAACAGAGTGTAAGTAACTGTAAACAAGTTAAAGTCAGGGTACCCAGTATGGTTATTAGCAACACATTGCATGAAAATATGAGTATGGTATTATTTCTGGAGAGATGAGGTTAGGTGTATTGTTTTGTGTTTTCTATTTCATAGAAATACACTAGTTTATTCCCACTCACAGCTTGGGAAAAAAAAACAAGTGTTCAACGTGATGAGCTGGTGTTAGAACTGGACACAGTCATTACTGGTACCTGTCTGATGGTGTCTGGTTGCTCTAGCAGTGCACAGTATAGAAAAAAGGCAGGATAAACAAATAGCAAACCCAAAACTCTACATCCCTGAAACCTCAGCCAAAAGGAATGGTTGTTGTATTCATCAAATGACTTTGTCATCTCTTTGGGGCAAATGGAACAGCTATAATTTCTTTGTTTCATCCTGTATGTGTTGTCATGTATATCTTAAGGAGCTCTTCAGCAAAACTTTTGTCAAGGATAAAGTTTTGGGTTTGTCCCTCCCCTAAATTAATGTGATGCAAGTTGTTCCAAGCGTGTCTCTTCCATATGGTGGTGCCTTTTCTTCGCACTGGAAGAACAAAAAGGTCTGAATCAGACTGCTTGATGAATAGGACTGGCTTGCTTTCAGACCTGCTGTACTAAAAGATGTGCTTGTGATGCTGAGAGGGGAGAAATCTGCAGAGGGAGCATTTTGAAAGCGATGCTTTTGTGTTGATATTGGCCCAACTCACATAAATACATGGCCTGCTGTGGTCTGTGGGTATTTGTGTGAGGAGGTCAGCTCAGCTGTGTGAAGTCTCAGTGAAACCTTTAAACTCATTTAAAAATCTGTTTTGGAGTTACTTTCTCCATCTGGTAATGTAGAAAAATATTATAAGAGAGTTTGATTGCCTTAGCTATGGAAACATGAAGTGCATGTGTAGTTAAAACTCTATAGAAAATTTGACCTTGCTGTATTTTTATAACAGTATTTCATAAAAATTTAATTACTGCCTATACCTTCATTTGAGATGTCCAGATGTAGTTTTCCAAGTACCTTGGGAACCTTTCAGCTTCTTCTCTTCTCCTTTCCACTTGCTTAGTCTTGTCAGCAAATACAGAGATGCTGATTTAATGGACTAGGCAACAAATTAGTTTTCATTGCTTTAAACTATTTTGTGGTTTTTTTTTTCTTTTTTTGTTCTTGTTTTCAACAGAGGAGTATGGAATATCCCTTATATGGCTAATATATACTTAATTAAGGGAGAAACTCTCAGATCTGAGATGAAAGAAAAGAACTACTTCATGCGTGATAAGTTGGATCCTGATATGGCACTCTGCAGGAATGCCAGGGAAATGGTAAGGTGTGCATGGAACAGCTTGCTTTCAAATACACACATTTCTTTGTGTCCTGCTGTACTCATAGACTGCTTTACTTGATTGATCTTGGATATTATATTTTACTTCTAATTCAAAGTACTGGCCAATTTTTGTGTGATTAAAACCCTTAAGGTGTATTTCTTTAAATTGTTGGAAACAGAACTTTTTCAAAGCCAGTGCACTGATGCACTGACTGCATGGTGGTTTCTAGTTAATTCCCTGAAAACTTCTGTTGAGGTTAAAATACCTTTCTCCTTGGCACAGCCTCAAGAGATAAGAGGGCTCAACTGTTCTGCTGTGTATGAAGAAACTTAAAACTTTCCAATACGTTTGGATCACCTCTACCACGCACATTTTTATACAGTGTGAAACTTCCAGCAGCCGAAGTTGGAATATTTCTCAATTTTTTATTAAGTAGATATATTTTGAAACTATTGATGGGCAGTGTTATGTAAAAAGCCTAGGTGATTTAAGAAATTGTAGGAATCTTCTTAGGGAGCATGAATTACTGATTAGTTTTTCTAGCTGGATTAGACTGTATCAGATAGATGTTCCTTGTGTTAATCTGGAAGTAATGAGAGAACTGATTTGTACTGTAAAGTTATGAATCTGTAAATCCATATTTCTACTGATATTTACACTAGTTTCAGCACAGAGACAAATAAGACCTAAACCAGACCTATTTCCAGACACTATAGCATTGAAAAATATTTTTGCTGAATTGAACAAGAAAAGTTGGCAAGTATTAATTTTTTTATTCCCTCGTAACAAGGCATGATCTCCTCTGTACTGATTCTTCAGAACATCCCCATTCAGCCCTGTTGTATTCAAACCTCCTCAGCATCAGTTCCTGCAAAACCCGTGCTTTCCATGTGCTCATTAAACTAATCTGACTGGCTCATCAGAAAATTGCTTCCTCTTTTCCTCTTTCTCAGTCTGGGCTGTAGGAGGGTTTGGTACGTGCTTGTTTTTGTATTGCAGCAGATAAGAAGGGGCTGGTGGAAACAGCTTTGACATGTGTATGGAGAGCTTTGCTTGGAGATGCATGTTGTCTGTAAAGGCATATCAGCTTTTGATCCAAGGCTGCTCTTTCCCTGATGTAACTGTGGAAACCTAAAAGTAGTCGGAAAAAGAGAGAGATTGTCAGAAAACTGATGTGATGATTCTCCTTCATTTTAGACTTTACAAAGGGAAAAAGACTCCCCTTCTTCGGAAACATTCCATATGCTCAGAGCCCCAAAGGTGTTGCTTTATTTTTTTTTTTATTAATTAGTTATTATTACACGCAGTATCGTTCTACCACAGGAAGATGCTTCTCCTCTGTCCATTTCCTCTGATGAAATGCTCTGGCTTTCTCTTCAATCTTCTAAGGGGCAGTTTTTTGCCAGGGACAGGTTTTTCATGCCCATCTGAAAACATCTCAGAGGGGCTCTTTGTTTCCTCGGGGGGTGTTTCTCAGTGCTTCTAAGGTCAAGGTGTGCTGATACTGCTGTAGCTAAAATGGGAGGAGCAGTCCTAGGCAGGAGTAAAGCTCAGATCACTGCTAGGTCTGCCAGGCCCCCTCAGTGACCACATTGTCACTTTAAGCTGTTTTTCTTGACCCAGGCCCTCCTTATTCTCCCTGCTGCAGCTATTTTATGATTTGGTAAGTGCCCACAACTGGGCATGTTTAACATAATCATTATCTTTCTAACAGTTTAACTCTTTTTCAGACAAAAACATAGAAGTACCAAAGTACTCAAATGGTAATGTCTTCATCTGCTGCAAATCCAAAAGTCACAAATGTTTCAGAAATGAAGTTTTAGTCTGAAAAACCTTAAATTAAAAAAAAAAATCCCATAGAACTTAAGTTTCTTTTTAAAAGTACTATTTTCTGCTACTACTTCTAATCAAGAGATTCTGTTAATACCTTCTGTTAATAGCTTGATAATAAAGCTGTATCTTACCACACTTGATATCTTGCATATAATTACATGAACAGACTTCAGAGTGCTCAGCTTTTTTGGATGCTGATCTGAAAATTCTTGTGTGCTATATTTGCCAATATATTTTATTTCAGGCCAATTCACCAGATGAATCATATAGTGAATACTCTGAAATAAGTTTCTTGTTCTGACTTTCATGAACCCTTTGATTGTTAGTTTATTATTTCAGTATTTAATTTGAAAGTAGATGTTGGTTTTCTTGTGTGTGAGCATTTTCATTTTGAGATCAGTTCCTTTCAGTGTGTCTGCTTAAGTTTTCTGGAAAGCAAATCAACCAATCACTCCTCTGCTTTTTCTTTTCTATAACTCTACATATGTTCTCAATAATATATGTTTTGGTTTAATGAGTTTAAAAATAAATGCAGGCAAATGCTTGTAAACAACAAGTTATGAAGAGTAGTTAGTGATTAGAGTCAACCATTTGAAAACTAAGATGCTAAATTAACAGCACCTTTACAATATATGTGTACAAATATGTGATTATATTTTATGAAAGCACAATCATGAACAGACCTTTTTAAAACTTTGCTAAGATGGACAGTTTTGCTAATGATGCTTTCTCTGATTGGTATAGGGTGTTTTCATGTACATTACCAACAGACATGAATTTGGAAGACTTCTTTCTACAGCCAATTACAATACCTCCCACTACAACAATGACCTCTGGCAGATATTTGAGAATCCTGTGGTACGCATCTAATACTGCTAAGATGTTATTTCATTTTAAAAAAATAAATTTATATATTATAAAGAACTTGAATTTTAAAGGCTTTATGTGGAGAAGTTTTATTTACTGTGTGCTAAATATTGATTATGTGCTAAAAGGTGTTCTCACCCATCTAAGCACATGACAGTATATCATATCAGTAATCCAGCTGGTGACCAGAGCATGAAATTGGAGATATGGTCCCGAGGTAACAGCTTTCATGATTTTTGACATAATGGGAACCAGTTTTTTTTTATGAGAATAAGAATTTTTAAAGTTGTTTTAGGTGCATTCAGTGGAGCAAATGAAAAGTATAAGTTGTTTTTATCACTTATAAATGTTGTTGTTCTGTTGTAATGTTTTTCAATAATGTTTTTTTAGGACTGGAAGGAAACTTACATAAATCCAAACTACTCAAAGATCTTCACTGATAACATAGTAGAACAGGTGAGTATAAGTAGTTTTTAAAAAATTTGTGGGACTGACAGATAATAAATTGGCAAGCAGTAAATATTTCCATGCAAATGCTGTTTTGGTCTGTGACTAAACAGTTTTTTGATGTTTTGCATCAGAACTGAATTTTTGCCATTTGATATAAGCTGCTTGCTTTCATGCAGCTGATCTGGACAGAGCGCTTGTGGTGGGTGGTCAGTGGTGACAATTAGGGACAGTGATTTAATGAACATTGCCTCTCTGAAAAGCTAGGATAAATTGTTTGTTTGGAAAGCAATGTTAAGTTTTAAGCTATTTTCCTGTTTTAACCTGTAATGTGGAAGACCAGGGTTGCTACTTAGAGCCATAAGGCACAGAAGGTGGGGGTGCACTGACACATTCTTAGTGCTGGGTCAGGGCTTAGAATGTAGCTCTTAGTTTTTGCTTTTGTGAGAATGTGCTTGAGAATCAAGTTTTTCATTGTTTGATTTTTTTGGGTTTTTTTTTGTAGCCATGTCCAGATGTGTTTTGGTTTCCCATATTTTCTGACACTGCCTGTGATGAATTAGTAGAAGAAATGGAACATTTTGGGCAATGGTCAGGTGGAAAACACCAAGTAAGTGTCAGCCTATACAAACATAATCTTAATGAGTGATCTTAACTACTTTTACAATAGTAAGTCAGGGTGTACTGCAACAAACAAACATCCCAACAATTGCCAATGGTCTGAAACATCTGCTTTGTGGTATGAAGTGCTTAGTTTAGTTTACCATGTAGCTGCTTCTTCAGTAGATTTAGAGCCATTCTTCAATTAATGTTGTGGTGTGCTGACCCTGGCTGGATGCCAGGCACCCACAAAGTCACTCTGTCACTGGAGAGGAGTCACTCAACTGGACAGGAGAGAGAAAGTAAACAAAAAATAAAAGTTTGACTTGAGAGATAAGGACAGGGAGAGATCATTCAATTGTCATCATAGGCAAAACAGATTCAGTGTGAGTAAATTAATTTACTTTCTACCCTGATTCAATTGGTAATATAATGAGCAGTGAAACAACATCTTAAAAACACCTTCCCCCCACTACTCTCATCCTCCCAGGCTTAAGTTTACTCCCTATTTTCTCTACCTCCTCCTCCCCAGCAGTGCACAGGGTGGGAAAATGGGAGATTAGTCATCACATTCTCTGCCACTTCTTCCTCCTCATGGGGAGGGCTCCTTACAGTCTTCCTCTGCTCCAGCGTGGGTCTCTTCGAGGGGTGCAGTCCTTCAGGAACAGACTGCTCCAGGGTGGGTCCCCTGTGGGGTCTCAAGTCCTGCCAGGTAAACTGCTGCAGTGTGGGCTGCTGCCAGGACGCTGCTCCAGCACAGGCTTCCATGGGGTCACAGCCTCCCTTGGGCATCCACCTGCTCTGACCTGAGCTCCCCCAGGGGCTGCGGGTGGATCCCGGCTCCCCCAGGGGCTGCGGGTGGATCCCGGCTCCCCCAGGGGCTGCGGGTGGATCCCGGCTCCCCCAGGGGCTGCGGGTGGATCCGGGCTCCCCCAGGGGCTGCGGGTGGATCCGGGCTCCCCCAGGGGCTGCGGGTGGATCCCGGCTCCCCCAGGGGCTGCGGGTGGATCCCTGCTCCCCCAGGGGCTGCGGGTGGATCCCGGCTCCCCCAGGGGCTGCGGGTGGATCCCGGCTCCCCCAGGGGCTGCGGGTGGATCCCTGCTCTCCCAGGGGCTGCGGGTGGATCCGGGCTCCCCCAGGGGCTGCGGGTGGATCCCGGCTCCCCCAGGGGCTGCGGGTGGATCCCGGCTCCCCCAGGGGCTGCGGGTGGATCCCGGCTCCCCCAGGGGCTGCGGGTGGATCCCGGCTCCCCCAGGGGCTGCGGGTGGATCCCGGCTCCCCCAGGGGCTGCGGGTGGATCCGGGCTCCCCCAGGGGCTGTGGGTGGATCCCGGCTCCCCCAGGGGCTGCGGGGCCACAGCTGCCACTCGTGGGCTGCACCAGGGGCTGCAGGGGAATCTCAGCTCCAGAGCCTGGAGCAGCTCCTGCCCTTCTTTCCTTGACCCTGCTGTCTGCAGGGCTGTTTCTCTCATAAATCCTCAGTCTCCTCTCTAACTGCAGTTTCTGTTGCACTGTTCCCCCCTCCCTTTCATAAAGGCACTGCCACCACAGAGGTGCTGTCTCTGTCACTGCTGGGCTCATCCTTGGCCAGTGGCAGGTGTGTCTTGCAGTGGCTGGCATTGGCTCTGTAGGGCAAGTTTCCAGCAGCTCCTCACAAAGGCCCTGCAGCCCCCCTGCTGCCCAAGCTGTGCCACATCAACCCAGTGCAGACTTTGAATTAGCAAATTAGACATTAACAGTGGTGCAGCTCTGTAACGGGTGCCTGACAGTTACCCAAGGCTGACTTTGGATAGCTGTTGATAACTGCTCAGACAAGTTTTACTCATTTACTTCTGAAGTACTAATTTGTCAGACTTGTCCCCATAAGGAGTTACCTGAAAATGTTATGAGCCTATTGTGTCAACGTTCTCAGAATTCAAGGTATTTATTAACTACCGCTGAAAAATCAGAGGAAAGTTTCTCTTACTCACAAATGTGGTACCAAGACAGATTATAGTCACAATTGTAGTGCAGGTAGGAGCCTCTGGAAAGAATTTTAACATACTTTTATCTTCAAATTATTTCAACATTTATTACCCCATCAAGTTGATGCCTGTATTCTTTACATCTGATAGAATTTCAGTTTCATCTGCAGCTCAGTAAATGAAACTTATTATCCCAATAAGCACTTTTATTTACAGGCAATGCATCCAAATATTGATTAATCTTTTAAAAACTTCCAATTTTTACTCACTGCTATCTAAGAACATTTTTTTCCTTGACAGTAAGCTGTAGAACTGCTGTACAGCAAGCTCACTGACACCCACTGAAACGTTGCTTTGTTGCAGTTCTATGATTCTGCAGATTTCAAATAAATATTTGTTGAAATGTCTGAAGCATTCCATGTTCCTGTTTCCAAGCTATTTGTGGTGTTTTCATTAGGACAGCCGCATTTCTGGAGGTTATGAAAATGTCCCAACTGATGACATTCATATGAAGCAAATAGGACTGGATAATGAATGGCTGCATTTCATACGAGAGTTCATTGCCCCAGTAACACTAAAAGTCTTTGCTGGCTATTATACCAAGGTATGGGCTAAAAGCTTTTGCAGATAATTACTTCATGGTGTGACTAAATTTGACTATTTTAATGAATATAGCTCTTTGGTTCGACTGGGGAGTTTATACATGTCATAGTAGTGGTTAAAGATGAATGTTGTTGATTTTTTTATTTTAACTAAGCTTCAAACAAAAATCCCAAGAATCCTGTGTGTGACTTGGCAGTTCCCAAGTTGAAGTCTGGCTGTATGTTTTGTTGCAGGGCTATGCTCTACTGAACTTTGTTGTAAAATACAGCCCTGACAGACAGCGGTCACTCAGACCTCACCATGACTCCTCTACGTTCACAATCAACATTGCCCTCAACAAAGTAGGAGAGGACTTTCAGGTAAGTCATTGACTTAAGAAACATTGTCCTTTGAGTATCTAATACTATTTCTAAACTAGAGCCCAACCACATGTATGTAGAGACCCAGCTGAGAAGGAAAATATGCACATTGCTAATTGGGATACATTATGCCTTATGTTTTTTTGACAAGTACTAAATTTTCTCAGTTCCAGAATCCAGAACTGTTGATGCAGTCAGGCTGAATTGATCAAACTGGTTTCAGATGGTGGGACAGAAGGGGTTTGAAGAAAAACTTAGGAGACGTTAGTCATTTCATTTTTAGCATTTCTGAAATGCTTCATTTCTCTACAGTGAAAACCAACTTTTCAAAAGAGTTTAAATAGTGTCAAGTTGACTCAAGGGACTTCTTTTCAGAGAATTTTTTAAATTATTATTTTTTTGATCAGCCACAGAATGAAATTTTTTAATTCTTGTATCTGTTTAGGTTTTTTCTGAGTTAATTTTTTTCTAGTCTGATATTGACTCAAATAAAGCAGTCCCCAGAGTGTGGAGCTAGGCAGGGCAGTGGCAATAATATCCAACTTATACTTACAGAGAGATGTAACCTGTTGTGTATATAAGCCTGCGTCATTCACAGTCCTTAAAGTCAATAAATGTGCTTGCCACACTTAGTCTTAGTATTTTAGAAAGCACACCTTCAGTTTGAAATCAGAAGCCAGATTAGTTAATTTAAGATTTGTTCAAATCCTGTCCTGGATAGGTATGCAGTCGTGAAACAAGGCCTTTGAACACAATTTGCTTCTTTCTGGTAGAATCTATAGTGAAGTTACTGAAGAATAATTGAAATTATTATTAGATTTGTTGCTTGAATGAGTTGTTATCCAGAGATGCTAAAGCAAGACCAGGGGAAATTTGATTGCAAATGCTTGTCTGTTAATTAATGATGTAAAGATGGTGTCATGTAAACAACCTAGCTAAAGGATGGTAAAAGAAGAAAATCCAGCCTAATAATAATAGCAAATTATTTGAAGTAATGGATATATAGAAAGGAATTTCTTAAAACACAAGATAAATGTCTGGGGTTTTGTTGTGTTTGTGTTTCTACCACAGGGAGGTGGATGTAAATTTCTTAGGTACAACTGCTCCATTGAGTCTCCCAGGAAAGGATGGAGCTTCATGCACCCAGGAAGACTTACACATCTACACGAAGGACTTCCTATCCTGAATGGCACAAGATACATTGCAGTATCATTTATTGATCCTTAATTTTATTTTTTTTGTCCTCTTCAACAGCAGTGTTCTTTACACAAACATTTATTTATAGATTTCTTCTGGAAGATGGTGATAAAAGAAACTTTTAAGTTACTGTTACTACACAGCAGAGGTACTTTGGGCTAAAAGGAGGAAAACAGAAAGTGTTCTAATATTGTTGAAGATTTCTTGATATCTGCTCTGAGCCTTGAGTCCCAAAGTAAACGTGCCCTAATTGTTTTTTTCCATTCTGCTGTCCTAAAGAGTGGGTAAAGAGAGAAAATGGAAAAGCACAGTGAACCCATTTCTTCCTTGCAAAAACCCCAAACCCCAAGCAACGATAAATACAAAATCATCGGAAAAATTTATCATGATTTCCATTCAGTAAAGTGACACAGCTAAAGTTTGGTGGTCTGTATATTTGCTACCAACCAATGAAAGAAAAATCACAGCATAAAAACAAAATCAAATGAATTTTGTTTACAGTTGTTTCTGGTAAGCAATAATTCCATATGTTGGTTTATACTGGAGGGAGAATGTCTCTGTAGCCTGGTCTCTTAATTCATTGTCAATACTGAAATATTTTACACCCTTAGAAGAAAAAAAATGAATTAATTGCAGAGATGGAAAAAGGATTAAATCCTTTATCTAAGCAGAAAATGTTTTATCGTTTCTTCTGAGAACTCATCCTGTTGAAAGCTTTTCTTCAGCAAGTGACCTTTTTTTAAAGTGTTATTTTTCTAAATGTGTAGTTGCACCCAATGGATACTGGAAATTTGATGCTTATTTTCAGAATGCTGGTAAAATTTAATAGGATGTTTTATAGGGACAGTTTTCTACTCTTAAAATTACTTGAATTTTGTATCAGGAAAATGAAATGGTGGCAGTCTCTTTTAAAACTAAGGGTCTTAACTTGACATTTATTTTAAAGAAATTGGTTTAAAATATTCCTACTGTATCTACTGTTTGTAATTTAAAGAAACTTGAAGCTAATTGTCTCAAAGTCTACCGTGCCAAAATGCACGACACGTTGGAAAATCTTGTGAAAAATAAAGGTTAATTTTAAATTAATGGAGCATCTCTTACTTGACTGTATCAGGTAGTTTCTTTTCATTTGCAATTGTTCTTAAAGAAACTGATTTACTGCCAAATATTTCCTAATGATCGGCAGTTGGGAGATGGGCATGTCAGATTCTGGGTTGTTGGCTACTCAAATTGTTCCAGTGAGTGCCTGTGTACCAAGCTTTGCATTACACTTTCAGAATTACCCCCGCAGGAGTGATGGTTCCTGGGTTTGTTTTTATATGGAGGCTATTTGATGATCTAAAAAATGCTTCACTTTCTAACTGTGTATCTTTGAAGAAGCTTTATACCTATATTTTCTAAACAGAAACGTTATTTGCAGCTGACAGGATTAGGAGAGAGTTTCAAAAGATTTCTCTTTTACTGAAAATAACCACATCTGCTAATTTCCCTGTTCTGCAGTTTTGAGGAATGAGTTGTAGCCATATTTAAAGTTGTGCTGAAGCAAATACATTGATGTGAGTTAACTTCAATAATGTATTAAAATGGGCTGGCTTGAAAAGGAATAGCTTTTGACAGGATTTTTTTTGTTTAAATTTTTCTTTACACTGTCAACTTTTCTCCTTTTCAGGCTAATATTTGGCACTTGCTATCCCTCAGCTTTGTTTCCTGGTGTGGAACAGCTGTCTCAGTGTCTCTCTCTCTCCTGCCTGTGCTTAGACAAACCTTACACATAAGAAAATCTTCAGGCCTTCAAAATGAAAACAGCTTTTGTTGATCATCTTTTTCTAAGCATTTGTCTGTAGTCTCTTAGGCTAACTTAGAACAGAATAATATTTTTTACCACTGGATCACAGTTAACAGGCAGTTTATTGTTTTGAGGAGATTTCTTGGAAAAAAATCACAAAAATACAATCCTGTAAGACTGGAGTTTCTGCAGAATTTTTTCTCCCCCATAACTTGTATTTCAATTATGTATTCTGTATTCCTCAGCAAAGTTTCTTTTTTAATGTATATTTTGCCTCAAGAAGACCCTGAGGGCTTTATTTACTGCTAAATTTTTGTGTTTGCAACTCTCAGTTCACTCTGTCATTTAGTGACACACAACTCATTATTTACTGTGCTGCACATTTTTTGGAAGGGAAAATGTGTTCACTATGTGTAGGTTACTAACGTTCTCTCCTATTTCTTCTTTCAATAAAGTATTTGCAAAGGGTGGCAGATGCCTTTCAAGTGGACAGCAACAGGTATGGAATTGTTCTCATTGGTAACTCACACATGCCAGGAGAAGACATTTTTTTTTTCCTGAGCAGTTCACCTGAATTAGTTCTGAAAGCTTTGCTGTGCTGTTGGAATGTGGGGATGTGAACTCACAGACTAAAAGAAGTGCCACTGTTAGAAGATTCTTTCTATATTTCACTACTTCTAAAAACACTTAGGTTCTCATGCCTCTTTAGCAAAGTTTGATTTGAGGCATAGAAGACACAGCTGTAACCTAAATTCCAGCAGTGTATGAGAAACCTTGGGAGTACAGGGACACAAGGGTGCTCTGCAACAGATGAGGCATTTGTAAAGTATTTTGTTTGTTCTGCCTTCATCTAGCTTTACTTTTCACAGTTAAGTGCTTGGAGAGACTGTGGTGTGGGTAAGAGAGCAATATATATGCAATAGATTTCTGCAGGATTTCTGCAGTCTCCTTTTGCTTAAAAGCACTGAGTATATAGCTTGGTTTTATTTCATATTTGAGAACTATTCCAGCTCTACTCCTAAGAAATGTTCAGTGCTTTTGGTTGTATTTTACACATTTAATCTTTATCATCACTATTCAGCAAGTAATTCCAATATCTATTTGTCAGTTCATTTTTTTGTTCCCAAAGGATTACTGTTTCATGCTTACTGTGAGTGGGTAGGAGTAAGGCTATGACAAGCCCCAAAAGAATATAGATATTATTTTTTCAGTGAGGCCATCATAATGAAATCTATTTGGTTGTGCCTGTTTCTTTATGATGACTTTCCCCCCACATGTGCTGTATTCATGGACTAAATGCTAATTCCACAGCAGCTTCTCTTTTGCAGCAGATAGAGATATTAAAGAGACAAAAATCTAGAGAGGACCCTTGTACTACTTTCCTCCCATGAGCCTGTAACCAGTTTTACTTTTTTTTTCTGCTTGAAAGAACTGGTTTGGATTTTCCTCTTCAGCTACTGCAGTGAGCTTTTTGAAGAACTTCAGTTTTATTTGATTTATTTCTGATACGGTCTTCAGTGGACTCAGTTCTGGAATGAGTAAGTATTTTTTGGAATCTTTGCCTCCCTGGATTCTCATTTTCTTGCAGGGCAGAGTTATCTGCTCTGTTGTTTTTGTGAGTGGAAGGGAAGACAATACCTGTCTCAGCAGCCCCTATGACTGAGGTGTCAAATAAATTACTTGACTATTACTTTTTTTTTTTAAAATTATGGGATTCTTTTGATTCCACAGCAGACTATGGATTGGAGGGCAGAGCTTTCACAAAATACATTTGTAAAATTGATATTGGTAGTTCTTATAGATGAGATTTACATTAGTAGTGTTAACTGTAGAGTTGTAATAATAAATAATTAAATTATGACTGCCAGGATTTTGTTCTACCTAGATGGTGGAAGTGCCACTTAAATGTCTTTCCAACATGGTGTCCCAAATACTTTATGTATCTTAATGTAAGAAGTTTATTGGAATCTACTGAAGCAGATAGTCTTGCTCAACAGTGCTGAAGAATCTTGGTCCAAACCTGAAATTCAAATGGAAGGATAAGCTTTTGTTGTTGTCGTTATCTTCAGTGAAATATTTGGCACTTTATTACTTTATTTTTTTTTCCCCTCTTCTGTGAGTAATTATCTTCCAATTTGACATATGGGTCAAATCTGTATAATTGCATCCCACTTACAGGGTGTTGGCTTTTATTGTATATCAGGACTAGGGGAAGGGAAGAATGAGGAAGGGATGGGTGGAAGTTCAGAATTCACCCCACACAACTGCTTCCTTCTGCAGCTGTTTGCACAGAGCTGTGTGCCTATAGCACCTCAATCCCAAACTAACAGGAGGAGGTCTGAGAAGCAGTTGATAACCTGGCATGATGCTAAGGCTGTTTAATGCAGGAACATCTTTTTCTCTTGGTAATTCATTGCTTCTGCAAAATGAGTTTTCTGCATTAAGCCTCACTTCACAAGAGCTGTTTTTGGCTGTGTTAAAGCAATGCCCCATAGGATTATTTTGCACAAGGTTCAAATGTAAGATCAGATTTCTGATAAAATCATATTAGTCTTAAGTTATTTAAATGAGTATGGCAACAGTTCAAAAGCAGGATTTCAGTCAGCATGATTGCAACCTGTATTGGCATCAGTGCAGCTGCAGAAGTAGCAGAGCTGAGAGCCTGGCCAGCGAGGAGGGTCTTGGCCTGGGGTGATGCTGGGCTGCTTAGGCAGTGGAGAGGACTCTGCTTTCTGGGAAAAAACCCGCTTGTGTTTTGGGTTCTGAATACTGATCCCTTTGCACTTGCCCGCTCCACTTATTTCTGCTTTATGGTTGTTGAATGAATGTCTGAGGTTGGCAAGGGACATGTATAGTCATACAGTAACAGACTTGACAGGAACTGGTCTTCTGGCCTCAAATCAGAGTTCTTCTATTTCCCAGAATTTTGCTTAGTTGTGAAAGGAGTTGCTCAACTACCAGTGACTCTGCACCATTATGTTTCTGCAGTCTGTTGAGAGAGGGGATCAGAGAGAGAAGGAAGGGAGCAGAATAAATTTATTATAAACTACTTCCTTGCTACAATGTCTGTAGTGTAGACAGGGCATGAAAGCACTGCATTTTCAGAGCCTGAGTTGGAATGACAATCAGTGTGAGCAGTAATTTAAGCCTATGTGATGGTTTACCATATTTAATACTTTAAGACATCAGGAGCTACCTTTCAGAGTGGGTTTTGCTAACACTTCAGGCTTTAAGCTTTCTCAGACATGACTTACTGGTCTCTCACAATGTACAGTCACCACTGTCAGTGTGTGCAGAGGAGGTTTGCAGCCTTGATCTTTTCTTCTCCATGTCTCTAACAGCAGGCCTAGCAGAATAAATGCTCAGGTCTTGTTCCTTAAATCAAATTGCTGACTGATAACAATTATCACTCTTCTGTGAGGGGAAGGTGTATTTAACTTGTGATGTTAATATTTGAATATTTGGTCTTGCTCCACCTCTTGTGGTAGCTGTCAGGATGAAGAGATGGAAGTGGTGAGGTACCAGAGAGAACAAGCTGCATCCTGCTGTGGTCCTACAGTAAGCAGACTGGTTACAGAGAAATCTAGGGTTTACTGCTGGAGTTTGATCCAACTTAGTTGCCCCCCAGATGTGTATAAAGAGCTTAAAGAAAATGGAGTGTGCTTTATAAGGATTAACTCCTCTGATGTTTTAGCTTCTAAATTCTATCAAGTCTCTGATCTTATGAGAGATAAAGATTGGGGGGTGGGGTGTTAAAGTGGGGGGTGTTAACTTGCTTTTTCCTCAGAGACTTCTAACACAGACATGGTGCAATTAAGGCATTTCTGTAAGAAGTGCCTTCTAAAGGAAGGTACTCCAGCATGAAGTATATAGACTGCATGAGAAGTTGGGGCAGAAAGTATTGGGTATAAGCTACTTGAAGCTAGTTTTATCTTTGGCAATGCTGGGAGAATGTATGACATGGGCAGGTACAGAGTGCAACAATGAACTTCTGGCACAGCCAAATTTAGAGACTCATCATCTCTGAGTCACTTTTGTACACTGATTCTCCCAGGGAGCTATTTCAAGCATTTGGTCATTGTTCAAAATATGTACCATGTTAAGTAGGTTAGGTCCTGGCAAATAAAGTGATTTGTCGTAGAATTTCTAGATCCAGCAGTCACAGACTTTTCTTTGTCTATAGTTCCTATCAGGAATTGTAAGCTGGAGATATTGATAGAGTTACTTGAAAATAGAGGAAATTCTCAGTTCTTATACTTCAGTCACATGCATTAATCTGCATGCGAGCAATTTGGCCACGTGTGCTATGAACCTTTAGTTCTCTTAGCCCCCTTGCCTGTGTTGCCATCGCTCAGGCATACAGTGCACGTCTCTCCATCCAAAGGCTGTGCCCCCTTCACATCTCATGTGTTTGCCAGATGTCAGCTTTGCAGGGACAAAAAATAAGCCTGGGTGGCCGATGGCTTTTGCATAAATGGAGGCAGGAGCAAGGGAGACAGAGATAAGGGATCTTTATTTTCAAGTGTTCTTGAAGTGTAAATTTTAAAACTTCTTCTTCAGAGCTCTAGAGAGCTATGCTCTGTAAAAAAGCACAGATGAGGTCTCCTGATTTCCTTCTAGTAGTGTATGCAGCCAGTGGGATGAGATGGACATTGAGGCTCCAGGCAAGAGCAGTTTCTCAGATCCTGCAGGCAATGCCTCCATCCTGAGCTTGTGGCTGTTGGAGCAGGTGACCAGTGCCCTGTTTCACTGCTGTGGTCTGTCATTGCTGAGGGCTTTTTACTCTTCCTCTCATTATCCATGGGTGTATGTGTATGAACACAAACCCATGCTTCATTTTTTTTTCTATAACCTGGCTGTAGCTTGGCCTTGTTCTGCAAATAGGGTTTTTTTCAATGTGCAGCTCATACTGAAAAACATTATCCCTAACAGAGAAGAGTACACAGGCATGGCTTCATTTTTCTCTAAAGATTACTGACAGAAAGGGCAGATGAATATGAACTTCACATTAGTTAATTGATCCATGTTAGTTGTTCAAATAGCAAAAGTAGGAAAATGAGGTGTTCTTTAGCTTGAACATAATAGTATGGGAAATGCTCTGTTTTCCATAATTAGGTAGACATAATCTACCTGAAATTACACAAACAGGAAAGGCTGAATGGGTACCCCAGTATATTTCTGAAATAGTTGTGCAGGTGTTCCTGAAATGTATTTTTTTGGCAAATGCATGGATATGTTCTTGGCAAGCCATTCCCATTTTTATTTACTTTTAGTATTAAGGGTGCAAAAGTAGATTAATATACTGCTATAGCAGCATTCAAATGCTGGGAATTAGAAGCTCAAAAGAAAAAAAATAAATTATATTGCAGAGGATAGAAAAACTTTGCATCTATTAATACAGCAAAAACGTTCCCTACATGGAGTATTTTACGACCAGAGCCCTGAGGTGGCACTTGAGGAACATCAGCAAAATACCACAGCCTGAAGACAATTTTTTTTTCTTCAGCCACAATTTTAACTTTCTTTAAACAGAGCTTCTAGTTCCAGACTTTACTCCTGAAGGGTCTTTTCCTCGTGTACAACCAAAATGAGAGATTTCATTAAAACATATGTATTCAGAAATAAAGCCAAACTACCAACCTAGTCAAGGCTCCTTAGCTGAGCTGCCCCTACATGCAATGCTCCATGTAGCTCTAACACCTGCCCAGTCTCATGCTTGGCTTTAAAATCCCATGGCAAGTAGTCCAGTATAGGGACAGGTGTATTTTTGACAAGAGTTCATGCAGTACTGACGCTGATTGCACTTGTGAGTGCAGGATGCTAGTGTAAGGATTCATTTCAGCTAGAACAAGCTTTTGCACATGGCTTCAATGTGTCCTCTGCTTGTGGGTACATAAGAACCGCTAAGAAGTTGGCAAAATACTTGGGCCTAAAGTGCTCATTTATCTATTTCCTGCAAAGCAGGAGGTGTAATTTGATAACAAGACCACAGAGGCCAAGGGTTGAGAGAGCACAGGTCCACAATTCCAATGATTGAACAAGCTTCACATTTAGGATGAATAAAACAATTTTTGAACGAAAGGATGCTCATCTCAGAGGATGCTGAAATCTCACCTGGCTCTTACAGTTTGGGATTAAAGACACTCTTTCCTTGAGTAGGGAAGCAAATGAACCTTTTCTGTCTTGATAATTAAGAAATCCAACTAGAGCTCCTTGCTGTTTTTTCTTGTGGGTCTGTGGGAGCAGGATGGCAATTGCAGAGTAGCACCAGGACTTGATGGATGTCCAAGAAGAGCACTGAGACAGAGCAAAGCCTCTGGAAGAGGGAAGGCTGATGCCACACTGTTTTTTCCATGGCACTGATCAGGGCTGGTTTCTTATGTCCTTTTTATTTGCTTGGTTGTTTCTTGTTTTTAGTTGGGAAATGAAGGAAGCTAATACAGTTCTTGAAGAACGTAGATCACCAGAACTACAGAAATGAGAAGTGGACACTTCTATTTTTTTCCAGAGAAATAGCAAAAGTACATAATCTGAGTGTTTAAATATGAAGAAACTCTGGTTGACAAAGTGTAGGAGGTCTGCAGTAAGCAAATCTTATTCTTTTTTCTGGAAATGCCCTTACAGAGTTATTTGATTTCTGCAGATAATGGAGTAAAATATGCACAAAGTAAAACTGCAGCTCCTTGCCAATGCAAAAGGAATTGGTCTCATAAGGCTGAAAATTTCTTTTTGCTTCACAAAGAAACTTTAGAGAAGGGTACTCATGTATTTATTCTGACTAAAATATAAATTCTGCTTCTGTATAGCACTTTTATAAATACTCCCATCCGCTTTTTCCCTTTTGTTTTTGATGTGCTTATCTCCAAGATTTTATGTACAGCATGGTGTATTGTAGTGATGCTTCTTTACTTCAAAGGCAAACCAAGGAAGCTCTTTTGGGCTGACTATCTTCCACAGAAAATCTGCTCATGATAAAAACTTACAGCAAACTTTACTAGATTTCTGTTTTCTCTTTTAAATGTCTAAGAAGTGATGAGTGTTTATTGCTAATGATAAGAATGTTTTCCTTTCACTACATAAGCTTGCAGATTTTTTTTTTTAAACCCTACTGAAGAAAACTGATTTGGGATTCAGTTTCATTTTTAAAAGACAATAAATAAGTTTGTGGGTTTTGTTTTTGGGGTTAGTTTTTGTTTGTTGGGTTTGTTTCATTAATAAAGAAACCAAGTAGACATATATGAAGTAAAATTATAAATCTTAATCCATAGGAAATGAGTTTAGAAAATTGCAAGGCAGTGGAATTGAGTGAGCAAGTGACAACATTGCATATCATGGGCTATCCTTTACACAAAAAAGATAGCCTTAAATGTCTTATTTCAATCTATTTGTCAAGCTGTAATGGAGAGTGAAATATATTGATCATGTCAGAAGTTAACAGATTCTCTGTTGTCTTTCATTTTCTGTTCTAAGGGGCTGAATTCCCAGTAGGCATCTCTGTCATTTCTCACACATTTGGCCAGCTGAAACAATAAGAATTATTTATAAGGCCTCTAATTGGAACCCATATGTTCTCCCACCCCAACTTAAATTTACTCTTAGTTTCCCTCCCAATAGTTGTTAGATAAATTTAATTATTTTTTGCCTTTACTGTGCTGCCTTTGGTGTGTGTTGCTTGGTGCAATGTCTTGTGGTACAAGTGGAGCACTGCAACGACATGGCACTTCTCCATCCCTTGTGCCAACTCCTTTCTTGAATCCAGTATTTTCCTGAATGCCTGTGGTCCACTGGTAAAGTGATTACAGAGATGCCTGCAGTCCTTCCTCACAGTTTCATGAAACATTTCACTGCTTCTCTTGGATTCCTGGAAGTTGGTTGGAGATACAGAGCTTCTTTCAGTGTTCCCACCTGGCTTGAGTTCAGCATGTTGATAGCCCTCTGTATAAAGTGAACCTTGATAAAGAGAATATTCTTCCTTTTCATTTAGCTTTCCAGCTGCCTAAGTTTTAAATTATGAATGTTTTTCTGTGTAGTAGAGTGGTTTGGGAAAGGAGAAAACAGTCCAACAACACAGCCAATACCACTGGCAATAAAAATGCTACTTAAATGTGAAGCATGGTTTCTTCATGGTATGCTTCTCCAGGCTCTAGTTCCTCTCTATTCATCCCTCCTTCAGTTCGGAAAAAAATATATTCAAACCAAATGCCAAAATAGAACTTTCCTTTCCTTTTTAGACTAGCAGTAAATTCAGGACTGTCTAAAGACTTGCATAGATAGTGGACTAACAGCTTTGCACATGTCAATTTTGTATTTATCATTCAGGAAGTTATTTGAAAGTATGTTGAAACTCTTTGAACTGAACTGCTGCCCTCTGCAAGCTGGAGTGCATTATGTTTTGGTTAAATGATAACACATGAAGATCAGAGAAGGCCCTCTGAATCTGTAATGGTGCTTTATGTGCTCGTTTTCATGTGAACTTGGGGCAGAAGGCTGCTAGAATTCTCATATTCGCTAAACTTAAACCAAGAATAATAACAGCATGAAAAAATGCTTATAATTGAGGAGTGAGTTTGGATATTCCTACAATAGCCTCCTGTCTGCTAAGCTTCTGGTCATTTATTCTGCTGTCTTGGGTATGTATTGCATAAATGTACCTCAAGAACATTATTTAATTTATTTGGTGGTTACTTAAGGCTACTCACAAGAATAATCTTTAAAACGCTGATAAATAGAGACTAAATAACCATAATTTTGAAAAAAATGTAAACGTATGAATGGTAATATAATGAGATCTGTTTTGGGTCCATGCCTGCAAAATGCTGAATTTCTCTACATTTGACTTAAGCTACTTCTTGGAAATGACCCTTCTCAATTTCATCTTGTGATCTGTGTGTTCCATAAACTCTCTTCTGTAATTTGCTGGGGAGGTCAAAGTATTTAACCTAGTTAATAAAAGTATGAACAAACAGAGACAGTGGAAGGAAAAAAGGCTTGGTCTTGTCTATGTACTTTTTCTCTGGTGAGTGGAAGTTGTAGCTAGAGTAGTGCCTTTATCCTCTGTCTGCCACCCTGCAGCCAAGATTGAATTGTACAGACGCTTGTTAAAACCAGAATGGGGTCTGGATAATGGAAATTAGGACAGAAATAAAAGCTGCAAAAATACTTCAACACAATACTTGAGGTACAGTTATAGGAGTCAAGTCAAGCAGTATGGTCACATTTGTACAATGTGTGCATTTGTCCACGTGCACCTAAAAATGTCGTGAATAATACTTACATACCCACCTTTTTAGGTGGAAGTTGCAATTTACAACCAGGGAGAGGCTGAAATAGCATCTGGTAATAGAGCAGCGCTCGCACAGCCTTTCATCTCATGCGTCAGAGTATTTGATGGGAAAATTGTGGCTCAGAACTGATTTGTTCATTCCATTTGGCAGCAAGCCTGGGAAGAGGCTGCAGTCTCGGTTTCCAGTCTTGGCCATGGCCCCTGGCTGAGGGATTCAGTTGCCAGGCGAGCGCTTCCCGGCAGCGCGGCTGGGGCTGGGGCTCTGAGCAGGGATGGCTTTGAACCCCAGACACAGCCTCCTGCCAGCTCCATCCACAGAGCAAGGGAAGAAACACAAAACTTTCCCAACAAGCTGATGTTTGGTGCCGGATCTCTTCCCTGGTCCTATTCTGTTACTTTCTAAAAATGTCTTCTGGTATGAGCCCAAAATCGGCTGGACTGCAGGAGCCAAGAGCAGCACCAGCAACGCGATGCCGTGGGAGCATCCCTTCCCTTCCCTCCACCTCCCTGCTCTTGCTCAGTCTCTCCTGTACCTGTTTTACCTTTGAAAGAAATGCTACCTCTGACTCTGGTGCTCTTGCAAAATTGGATGTTAATATATGGAGGTTGTGTTAATACCTGATGAGGCTAATAATTCGGTTAATGTTTTCCTAGATGATGGTTGAATGTGCCATTTCCATGTGGTGTATGGTGGTGAGTATGAAGTTACCTGGTGAGGTGTGACCCCTTTTCCAACCCCTTCTGCTAATTATTTGGATAAGAGAAAATAACTGTTACCTCCCAGAAGTAAAATGTCATCATGTTTCTTTGAAATTATTTACTGTTCCAAATATTGAAACGCTAAATATATATTTTTTTTAATATTTTCATTCCTTACCAAAACACTCAAATATTTCAAGTGACCACTGACATATATGTTTAATTGTACATTTTCAAAGCCAGGTCAAAAAACTAATATAGAACTTAAAACTATATTTAAAAAAATGCCGAGACCCATGTATTGAAGTTTCTTAACAAGATGCAGGTGAATAGAGCAATTTTCATCTGCTCTAATTTGATGTATTTGTCTACTCAGGTCAGAAAAATTCAAATGGAAATTTTGTATACTTCAGTGATTGCATTAAACAATTACATGGTTTGTAGGCTTCAGAGAAAAAATACAAGGAAAAATTATGTACATTTTACACCTTGAAACTGTAAAATTCTTGGGCTATTACATTTTATAAATATTCATTTTTAATTTCTTTTCTTTACCTGTTCTGGAGGTAAAGATCTTGAGAGGCTGAGTAATAGAATGTGAAATCTTCGTGTTACTTCGTAAGTCCTCTGTTGGCAAAGTTCAGTTGTTTCAATGAAACTTTATTGTCAAAGGAAGTAATTATCAGAAAAGGCAATTTCTTTGTAAGTAAAGCCATTTTTGAACTTTTTGGACTGGGTTTTGATTTTGTGGGAGTGGCAGATGAGAAAATACAACTGCAATTTTTTTCTTACTCAAGATTGTTGATGTCATCTTCTATGTGGGCTGAAAAGTTATGGTTTTGAACCACAAGGAGCCTTTCCATGCACTGGGAATTCCTTTCTAGATATGGTGAACAGGAAGAGCATTTTCAATAAAAAAAAAAAAAGAAAAAGAAAAAACAAACAAAAATTGGAAAATAAGGGAATTCCTAAACTGGCCTTAAAGACTAATCCAGAAAAAAAAATCATCCTTATTTTGTTTGGTGGTTACTTAATGTTTTGTTCCAAGTGCACCAAAGGAGCATACAAAGGGTTAAGAACATTTTTTTCCTATAAGAATGTAAAACATAGCAAGTATCTTTACTTACCATGGGACTTCTGTGGTTGGTAGCAATGAGTCAGGTTAAAGCAGACCGATGGGGCAAGGGGAAAGGACAACTTTCTTTACAAAGAAAGCAGTGCTGGAAATAGGAAGGTGCGTCGAGTGGCTCTCGTGTGCCACGTGTCAGCGCTGCTTCACAAACAACACGGTGCTGGTCTTCAGTGTCCTGCTGGATACCCTGGTTATCCTACAGCCCTCTGCAACCACAGCTGGGCTGTCAGCTGGGTAAGTCATGCTGTGTTTATCCTGAGAGGTCATTCTTGGCCAGGCATCAATACAGATCTGGCAGTCCCAGATAGCTGTGAAAGAATGAGGCAGTGCTGGAGGGCCGAAGCTTTCCTCACATCGGTGGAAAGTTTGGAGACGTGGAGTGGGTTCAGTGTGTGCTTTGGGCTAGGGGGGTGCTGGGAGACCTGTTTGTTTTCATGGCTCTTCTTTCCCTCGACAGCCATCCTCAGTGCAGGAACACAGGAGGAGGTGTGGATGCAAGAGCTGAGGCTGCTGTGCCACTGCCCGGGCATCTGCTTCCTCTATCACCCTTTCAGCTTCTCTGGGCTCAGGTGACATGGCTGGGAAGCAACAACAGCAATGTCCTGTTGCCATTTTTAGTCCTGACTGACATTTATAGCGTCAGGCACAGAAGAGGCTCCTCAGCCCTGAGTTAATGAAACCTCTAAATCAAGAGCTGTATGGCTGCTAACAAAGCAGCTGCTTACTCATCGGATCTTGCATCCTCAGGAATTCTTCACATCTCCGGTCAGTTTTCATTTCGTAGATGTATAGAAAGTATATATCAATCAAGGAGGAAGCTACTAAAGACAAAAGAACGTGTGTAGTATATTTTATTTGAATCGCCATTTGGATGGAGGTGCTTTCAGAAATGGCTTTTTAACTAGAAGACTCCTTCAGAGCTGAAGTGATTCAGAGGAAGAATAAAGCCTGTGAAACCCACTTCAAGCAGGGGTGGAAAGAGGCAGTAATTTGTCTCTTGCTCCATTATATAATTCAACAGTAGGTTAGAAGTGCTTTCAGCTCCAGAACCAGGTCTTCTGAAGGCAACTTGTACAGGCAAGAGATTTTTCCATGTCCTGACTCTAAGGAGTGTTGGCTCCTGTGTTTGCAGCCATGAGGAGGAAGCTCAGCTTGAAGCTTGTGCCAAAGCTTATTGCTGAGGACAGAGACCTTGAGCCCTGGCTGCTGCCAGGCTGTGGGCTCTCCCCACACTGCTGGGAGCCTCAGCCTCCTGCAGAGAGGCATTGGGAGCTGGGAAATGGAAACCAGGCCATAGGTGCTTTTGGCAGCATCCTTCTCTCTCTCTTTTTATGACAGCATACCTGGGGTTTGCTGTCCCTCACTTCCTCCCTCCCAGAATAAATATTTGTCCTGAATCTCTGTCTATCTCCTAGTATTTGGAAATCTGCCCTGAAGGTGTGTGGGTATAAGAACTGGACAGGGAATAAGGAGGAATGTTTCTGTTAAAGCTGCTGCAGGAGAGAAAAGTAGCTTTAATTTTTTTTTTTCCTCCCTCCTCCTCTTCCTCAGAAACAAAATCCAGCAAAATTACCATTTCAGGAAATGCACAGATTTGCTTTAAAAAATTCCTTCTGCTTCAACGTGTTTTCTTTGCTAGCTCATCTCTGGAATTCATCTGCATTCATGGTGTCAGCAGTCACTATAGCCTAAACACTACTGTAAAAGTTTCCAGGGGTTTTTATTAATTTGACTCCTTGTGTTATGCTGATACCTAATCAATGGATTGATTGTGGCAAGAAAGATTTCAGAAATTTGACTTTTTTTGCCAGCACGTGGTAATTTCTGATTTAAACTTGGCAATTGGTAAGGGAAAATGGTGGCTCCTGCAGGCTTTATTGGACAGATGTATATGAATGCTGATTATGCTATTTATTGTGTAGATCTCAACTGACTGCATGGTAATCAGCTTCTTTTTCCTTAGCTAGCCTGGAGTTGCTTATCTATCAATTTCTACTTTGCTCATTGTCTCGCCACGTATGTACTTTCTCTCCTAGTCTGTTATTCTGCACAGATGCTCTGTTGATGATCTTTGAACACAGGCAGGGAAAAGCCCCTTGTCATAATTTTTTTTTTTTTTTATTTTCACCCCTCTTTGGCAGTGAAGCATTTGGCCACGTCCTCATGTTCTCTTCCTACCAGTATTGCTTCCAGATGTTGTCTTGGTGCTTTTTTCTTGTTTGCGTTTGGATTGTCGCTTGATCATTAGCACTCTGTTTCTAAGAGGGAAGCCTTTGACTTGGTAGCAAGCAGACATAAGCCCAAGCCACAACTGTCTGACCTCAGCTTCCTCTGTTTGAGGTTGTTTGGATTTAAGATGTGGGTTTGGCCTATGGCAACAGTCAGAGCCAGCCACAAAGTGCATTTCTGGTTTCAGAGGTGGGTTTTACCAATGATCCAAGACTACAGAGCTTATTGCTTCATGTTGATTATGTGTAGATTCAAATCCTGTTGCTAAACATTTAACCCCTTTCCTTTTGTTTGGAACACTGCTATGGACAGCTTACATCTTCAGAGGAATTACATAACCTGAAACTCTGTGCTTGATGTGATTTTGCTCTCAAGAGCCATAAATATCATGAGGGGATGGAGGATGGTCTCACTCTAGACTGGAAGTGAGGCCACCTCTCTACAATGGCCCTGGCACAGACCTGAGCTGTTCTGCTCTGATGGGGGAATTGGAGCTCAGGTTCTTCTTGCAGCTGCCTCAAACACCTTTTCCTTCCCATTGCTCCTAGGGGAGTCAGCCTTGTTGGAGTGACAGGTGTGACAGTGCTGGAGGTTTGTAGAGAGAATTATTAATTACCAATTTAAGTAGCAAAAGATGTTAACCTATTAGCCTATGTTCCTCATAGCTCTCACTACTCATGAATCAAGCACAAGAAAAGCAGAATGCTCTTTTCTCACATAGCCCAAGTAATCTCATCCTGTCTCCTGGCTGTTGATTCTGGCATAAAGAAATCAAGTATTAATGTCCACTGTTTAAGTGGTGTCTGTGTTTTGTGAATCACTGATTTTTGGAGTGTTTCTTACCTTCTGTTGGTGGGGAATTGGCTCCTTTACCTCATCCTCAGGAAGTGGAAGATTAGCTAGAGACCTTAACTGTATGCCATTCTCCAAATCAGTGCAGCCACAGTTCAGAATGCAGATAGGCCCCAAATTCAGTCTGGTACAGAAATGGAGACCTGCAGTCCCCAGGTGACAAAACATGAGAAGAGTCACATGAGTGACAAAGTCTAAACTCTGTTGTTATAACAAGGCTGTTTCAGACAAATTCACCCCAGCCTAGGCAAGGGAAAGGCCCTCCTCAAATTTCATGCAAAAAATGGTTTTTTGTCTGCGGTTCCTCAAGACTGAAGCCCCCCAGGCAAAGGATGGAAAAAAAATCACTCTGCCATTAAAAAATGCTGAAGAAATTGAAGAGTTGCTTTTGTTCCAGCAAACTTCGTGTATTTCTTCCCCTCCCTTGGCTGGAAGAAAGTCAGCATAAATACCATATTGTAAACTGTGGTTGATTTGGCTAGATGCAGATGTTTATTCAAATGGAATAATTTCCAATGCAGCAGACTTGTTCCAAAAGTAGTCCAGGAGTGATTTAAATCTGGAGAACAATGTTACATTTACATGATCCACAGGAATTCAGCTCACCTGTCCTTACTCCTTCTCAGCTGGAAAGAAGCAAATAATGCCCAGATTTCTCTTGAAGCAGTGAAGGTGTGAAGGAGCTCAAGGGCTCTCCCTTTTTTCGGCCCACAGGAGGGCAACATCGAGCTGCAGCTGAAACAGGCATTGCCAGAGCAGGTGTACAGTTTGCTAATATAAGAATCAATGAATTGAAACGAATTAGCTAATTTAGAAGTATTATAGACTATGGCTATTTAGTGGTATGTCAGTCTGCATCCTCTCTGGCTTTGGTTATATTTGTTAATCTGTAATTTCTCTAAATTCCTTTTGTCATCTGTAGCCAACAACATATGATGTGAAGAATAAGACAAAGTTCTTTATTAGGGTGTAGTCCTGCTTTTAATTTTTTTTTCTTACTTCTCTTTCCAAACTGTGTTGCACAGTTAAATGTTATGTTGAGGAAAATGGACTCCTAGGGTTGTGATTTTGAGTTGTGGCATTATCTAAGAGTACCTATATGTGAACGGCTGTGCTACACAGACTGCAGGCTGAGAACTGCACAATACTGGTGGCATGAAGTTCAGCTATTTCAGCAACATATCAACTTTGGTGTTTAATGCAGGTGGCTTGCAGTAGCAGTGTAGCAAAGGTAGAAACACAAGGGGTTTGTTTTGCAATAACCTGCAGCCTCCATAAATGCTGATCGTGCTCTGGAGTGGGGTGCTTTGGGAGGCTGAGAAGCCTGACTCTAGAGGAGCTGAAATATGGACGAGATCAGCCAGATCCTAAGAGGCAAGGAAACCTGATCAGACAGAGCTTGGCACTCAGGCTTTCATGATGTTTTCAGGTTCATAGAACTATAGAATATGCTGTGTTGGAAAAGAACCATCGGGATCATTGATTGACAGGTGAGTGAAGGGAGAGGGGGCTTGTGACTGCAACCTAGACTTCACAAACCTTTCTTCTGGGCATCCCTTTGGCTGGCAAAGCTGGTTCTGCCAGGGGATTTATCAGGGGAATTACCTGAGCTCTCAGGGTCTTTTCTCCAAGGGGGGATGGAGAACCCAGAAGGAAGCTGTGATATACCAGGCAATAATAAAATTTTTGTTTCTAACCAAAATTATTTGGAGGGATAAGCAAGGTAAAGTGATTTAGTAAAGGTGGTGTCTTCTATTAGACCAACTAATCCACAGTCAGGTTGAGGGAGGTTTCAGGTTTTACATGGATGTTTAGTGGTATGGTTAAGAGATCTTCATTCAGGTGCTTTGGGGTTTCATAGAATCAGTAAATTGCCAATTAAAACAAAATTTATAGTTTGAAAACTCCCCCTTCCCAAGCAATATAAGCTAAAAGCATTATTGAAACTGAAAACTAGGAGTCTGTAACAAGGTATGGGGTTTTGTGCAAGTTCCATGGTTCTGCATGGTCATAATACTTGAATTTCATTTTTAATGTTCAAATCAGTAAAGAATGACCTAGGTTGCCCCCGCCCCCTTTTTTCTTTTTTTTTTCTTTTTTTTTTTTAACCCCAGGAAATCCTGAAGCATGTTGGCATATACTAAAACAACGTCGATAGGACATTATAGGTGATGGATTGGTGTGTAAAGGATACATTCTAGTATTTTATTACAAAAGCAATTGTTTTGGATGTGTATCACTTCTAGTTTAGCCAGAGGCAGTTATAGAGTTTCATATAGCCAGTAAGATTAACTCTCTGTGAATTGACATTTTGGGAAGCTATCAATCTTGCATGGACTGAAAAAAGTCTCAAGTAGAAGAACAGGCTTGTGTCTATTTTGCTCTTTATCAGTAAATGCCATTTTTGGGTCCTTGGGAGCTAGACTTGCTCCAAATCATTATTCTTTAATGAAGGAAAAAAGAAATCAGTCTGGAAATTATTTGGCCTTCAAACCTACTCTGTTGGCCTTCTGTTATTGGATTCTCAACGGCTCTGTTTGTCTGTGCAGTCCTGGCCTTGCCTGTAAGAAGTGTAGGTCTTTGGATGTATTAGCTCAACTCCCTATCAGCAAAGAGTGTAGGTACTAAGGGATCTGTCAGTGTGATCTGTTAAGGATGAGTAATTAAAAAGATTAGTGTTTTTATGTAAAGTTCAATTATGCTAATGAAAATTTAAAATAAAGAAACCCAGATGAGTTTTAAGTCTCTTAAGAGTTACTTCTTAAAGGTAACTCCAGTTTCTACAAGTGCATTTGACTTGTTTTTGATGGTTTGTGTGGAATCTAGGGGGTTTGTCCCACTTACATTTTACCTCCTCCTACTGGTTTGTCAAAATGTATTGGGGGCAAGATGCTCCATGCATGGTTACAGTGGGAGGGCTGCCCTATGAAGAGTAGTCAGGCATATTGAATCCAGGGGAAAAAAAGAGGCCAAAATTAGCACCTAAATGTGGGCACAAGTAAATATGCAGGTGTGGCCATGCTGTGGAGGGGCAGGAGGGGAGGGCTCAGGGCTGTGCCCAGCACAGCATCTCCTCTGGCCTTAGGAGTCCCCACAGCAGAGGCAGCCCCAGTGCTCCATCAGCCACATCTGCCATGGCAGAGAATTGCTGCCACAATGGGCAAAGCAATCCCAGGCTCCCTTCCAGACCCTGGTGTACAGGGTGTAGAAACCCAAGGGCACCATAGCAGGAGTACGTATGACACTATTTTGGACGAGCTCAATCTGCCCTGACTTGCCTCAAACAGAGGTGCCACAATTTGCTCAACTTTTTCTCACCATCTACAAATTCCCTTCTTATACCATCTCTAATCCTTGTTCTCCAACCCCCTTTTTATCTTCCTGGAACACTCTACAAACCCCTTCTGATGAGTAATTTCACAAGCTGTCTCTGGTGCCCAACCCTGAGCTGCTGCATTGCTGTGACAGCCACAGGGAAACCTCTCCCGCTGAGGAACTCCACAAATTGTGCATGGGATTGGCTAAGAAACATCTCAAAGACATCCCTGCTGCTGTGAGAAAGGCCCATGGAGCTGGAATGTTAGATTCTCATTGGCAGGTGATATACAGCAAGTGGGATGATGTGGTATGGAAATATGATATTCATAAAAACACAGTCCATAAAAATACTCCCCCCTTTTTGCCCCTCCACCTCCAAAAGGCATAAATTATTTGGACTGGATCCACTTAGAGCACAGGTTTCTACATCAAACAGTGTCAAATGGCAAAACTTAGAGAAAAGTCTGAAACTGGGGAAGGAGACAGGATATTAAGGTGGTTACAGGGGTTAATATTGTTTCAACATAAATGTAAAAGAGTGTATTCTGTACTCCATAGGCTTGCTAAATCAAGCTTCAGATAACATAAAGCGTCGAACAATGATGACAACCCCTTGGACAGAGCTGCACCCATCCCACCACTTAGGATGGCGTGCAATAGTTTTCTGCTACCAAATACTGGCGAGTGCTTTCTGGCTTGGTTTGACTTTTTCAGTCGAAAAATATGATTTCAAAGCGGAGCATGTGTTTTTGTATGCACGTAGCTGTTCTTGTGTATAAACTCACTGATTTCAATTAGTTCCTTGGCCTCTGGGCCCTAGGTGTGAATGCCAGGACTGGGCTAGGACTCGCTGCCGCAGCTGCTACGGGTGTGGCAGAAATCCACCCAGCTGCAGTGACTGCCTTAGGGTGTGCAGAGCGTGGGCCTAGGGCACTGGAGTAAATAAAAGGAGTGAAGATGAACTGATGTTTCCAAATTCTGTCACTGAAAAATTTGTTTGACACACCTACGCTCGCATGCACACACACAGATCCTTCTTCTAAAAAGGAAGTGCTCTGCATGCGCTGTGTCCTCTGTATGTATTCCCTTAGACACCCAGCTGCTGAGCACTCATAAATGATTTGAAATTTATTCCCCTGTGGCTTCCTGCTGTGGAGGAGCAGTCAAGGACTTTACAAAGTCTTCTGGGACTTGTACTGAGTCACTGTAGGCACAACCTGGGAAGGGTTGGGGGAAAAGGGAACCTTTAAAACAGGGCTGTGGGAAGCTCAGGTGGGCAGGTGAGTCAGCAGAGAACCTTGTGGCAGCCAGTGAGGGTTAGAAGCAGAGTTTTTGCAGCTAAAAACCACAACCCCAACTACAGGCATGGGCAGTTTCCATAATTTCTGACAAGCAGAGACTGAGGTTGTTCCACTGTGTTTTATAAAGCTTTCCATGCTGCAGCTGTGTCACAAAGCAGCGAGTCTCTCTGAGGGGAATGGGGACATGGACAGGAACAAGCCCACCCTGGCGATGCTCTGAGCTTGCTGCCAGCTCTGTCATTGTACGAGCATGACACTTCTGAGTGAGTAAGTCCTGCAGAGAAGCAAGTACGTTTTTGTGGGCTCTGTGCTGCACTCATGCAGTCAAATGGCTCCAAGTTAGTTCCAAGTGTCACAGGTGCGTGAAAGACAATTTGTTTATTGAACTGTAAAAAAGAATGGGAAGATTTCAGGGGGGTACAAACACCGTAATTCTCCAGAAGTGCATGGTGATGTGTCTCCTCAAAACCTCTTACTGTAGAGTTTGGGACTTAGCATGTCATGATGAATGTCATTCTAATTTCCAGGAATTCCAAACTTCTTAGCAGCACAAAAGAAATAAAATCCAAAAGTCTGGATCATTAGCATAAGAGAAAGACTGTACATCTTGACTTCACAGAGTTCAGAGTCAGTTTCCACTTCTGCAGTGGTAAAAATTTCTTTAAGCAGAAGTGTCCATTTTGGGTTGTTTAAATAACGTGTCAGAAGAGCAGAAGAGTATGCATGGATAAGGACATGATTGATGAGTGGGTGGAGAATAACTATTACTTTGATGTTTAATATTACAGGCTAGCAGAAACCAGAGACGGATGTTTTCATTACATTTTCTGTCTTCAAAAGATGGTAAATTAAGGGTGGTCCCGGGTAGCAAGGTGCTTTTCAAAAAGTGCAAGGGAACAGCACTGAAATTGATGCATTAGTCATTTTTCTCTTTGTCCTCTGAAAAATGAAAAGGCTGCCTGCTGGATTATGGAATGCTGCCGATGGTGTCATTTGTCATGAAAAACTGTGCTTGCTTTCTACACCACCTTTTTAATAATTGATACCTACTCTAAGATCTGAACTCACAGTATTTGTGTAGAGACAGAAAATAAAACCTCCAATAGAGGGTCACAGATAATAAATTGACCTTTTCTTATGCTATTTCTACTGAGATTTTGAGTAAAATTTTCATATCTGGAGAAAATGCTCATGAAAACTTAAAAGTGAGCAGTTAAGGAGTTGATATATCTGGAAACAGTAACTATAAGGAGCATGTGATGGTACCATGTGGGGAGTTTATATGGTCCTATGTATTCACTGTGTCTTATTAGTTCAAAATATCTGGTTTGCTAAGGGGGAAAAAGTGATTTTTAATAAATAGATACAGTAAAGTTAAGGAAAGAAGGTAGCTACTACTTCAAGTATCAGATTATCTAAGTTTCTTGAATATGTCAACCTAATTGACAAGAGCAATTCTCTGCCTAAGCAATATATATACAGCTGTGCTGTCTGTAGTCCCAGTTGTAAAACTGGATTTGGGAGCCATTAGGTCTAGCAATGCACCATTGCTGTTGGTGTTTGGGTCTCCCTGGGAATTCCTCTAACCAATAGGAGCAGCGACCAGGAATCAGTTCTTGACTGCAGGATCACTTATTTGGTGCCAACCTCTTTTATCAAAGGATCCATAAGCCTCTAAGCTGTAGTGTCCTTTTTTGTTAGACAAAATCAGTAGCAGTGTCTCACAAACCCAGTGTCCTTGAAGAGCTGGAAAAGTCAAAGACTGTTGATTTGAGCTGGAGGGACCCTTTTCCCTTAGGAATTCTATAAGCAGAAATAGCTGACTGTAGAAAGCCATCCTAGACTTTTTTGTTGTTTCAAAAGTTGTTCTTTCAGATAGTCCATTGAAATAAGGATTTTTCTTTCATTTCTTCCAAAAAAGAACTTCTGCCAAATGTCAGCTGAGGTGGAAACCATGAGTTCAGTGTATGCACAAACTGAACAACACCAACGCTGGAACTGAGCTCTGGCAGAGGTACTCAGCTCTGTTTTGAAAGGGCCACCTCCAGGAGCAAGAGGCAAGTTCAACAACGTAATATTTTCCAGTTTTCTCTGAGTGTTGATGATTTTCATACTTTTAAGATTTATATCATAAAGCCGGAGAAGGAAATGCCACTACCAAATGTCAGAACATTCTGTTTGCAGCCAGGTCTCCTTGGGTAAGGCTGCCTTGCATTTTCCACATCGCAGCAACCTCGGCTAAAGTGAGTTATTCTGACTATCCTAACAGTGGAATGGTTTTCAGCAAACACTTTTGAAAAACCTAGAAAAGAACAAGCAGAGTGGATGGATTGCTAGCAGTCCTAAATGCATATTAGAAGGATTTATATTAAAATTCTGTCAGCACATATTTGGATGAAAGCTAAAGTCCTAACTCAGTACTAAAATACTGAGTACTGAAAGTACTGCATATTAGTTTTAGTTGAGTGGTAGGAATACGTTAACCTTCTTCCTCAAAGGAAAAGTAATTTCAATGTACATATAGGAAGGAACAGCTAATTCTGGTTCTTTATTAAAGGGATAAACATTGATTTCCTAAATTTTAAGAATTAACAAATATTTGTCCTGTTAAGTTTCCTTGGTAATCATATCTTTACTAAGTTTTCTCTCTGTTTGCTGCCTTCTACATAGATTTATATGGCACACATTCACCAGTGAATAGATTTTGGATAGTCTCACTGACAGTGGTAACCACTGCCCTCTTTCATAAGGAATTATCCACCTGCTTCTTCAGCCTCTAAAAATTAACTGCAAAAAACTTTACTCATTAAAAATGATGGAATATCTCCATCTATTATTTTCCCAGGGATACTGTTTTTTTTTTCCTTTTCCCTTGCTATATAATTTAAATATTAAAATGTTAAAGGCATTTTTGTGGGGAACATACATTATGTAAGAGTATTTCTGCATTGGGCACATTAAAATCAATCCCCTCTCGCTCATGAAAATAAATGCGTGTACTGGCTGGTCTGCAGTGCCTGCTGTTAAATATCTTTGTCTTTCTCTGCACAGATGTAGTGTCTTGAAAGTAAGAGAGGTTTGACTTGTGATCCTAGACCATCACTGAATTTCCATACAACTGATGGAACAGTTTCCTTCTGATAGGAAAAACTATTCCAGAGAACTTTACAGACCTTGGATGAGGATGTTACTAATGGATGTGATTACATATTTCTTCCCATTTCAGGTCTAGACAAGGGATGCATATGTATGTAACAACAGTGAAAGCAAAAAAGCAAAGCCCAGGAGTACAGAAGCACTCACTCTGGGGTATCTTTGGAGAATGGCCATTTTAACAGAGATTAGTCAAAATCTTGCTGTAGCCTAAATTAGCTACAAACCTTAATAAACTGTTAGGTCACATTTCCAGTTAAATGCCTTAGTATTGATTAGAAAAGAAAGTCAATTAAGTATTTAAAAAAATAAGTCACAAAATTAAAATTACCTTACATTTTTCTTGCCTTTTTTTTTTTTTGTTGTTGTTGTTCCTAGGAATGTACTTAACCATTTTCACATCCAGTAATCTTGCCATAACACAGGAGGGTGGTGTTTCCTACCTTTCAACATTTCTGTGTGTGTTACTATTGCCTGCTGTGCACTTTGCTGAGGAGAACACAGTTACTGATGCTAAAGAGAATATTCAGAAACCTTTTTGAAAGTGTGCTTGCCAAAAGGCATTCAGCATTCCTGAGTCTGCTTGAGAAAAAAGCTTAGTAGAGACTTTCAGTAATTAGATTAGTATTTATGTTTTTATGTAACTGTAATTTCAGTAAATAGGTTAATACTTACGTTTAGGACATGAAATTTAAAATGTTTAATTGCATCATGAATTTTTTCCACATGGCCTGGAAGTCTTCAGACATTTTTCAAATCTCAGTTTCTTAAATATCCAAGCATAAAACCACATTAGTATTCAGAAAGAATTTTTAAATCTTCATGCCTTATTTGCTCAGGCTAAGTGTACATCCCTCTTTGATTAAGACTTAGCTGGTCCTGGAGTAAAATCATTAAAGATTCATAAACGACCATTGCTTTTTCTCCTCCTTGAGAATGTACTGACACATTTTATGCAATTATTTGTCTCAAGTATGTTCCTGAACTTTTAACCCCCTTTACATTCTCTTATGCTTACTTATATTAAGTCCAAAAATCTTCATTTCAAAGCATTTTAAAAAGCTAATATACAATTCATTTGAGTTCAGTGAAAGTGAAATTATGAAAAAGCATCCTGTCATGGAAAGGCTCATTGCTAATTAACTACATGGGTGGTTTACTTTGAGGAATAATTTCTCTCAATTTTTTAATTTCCAGGTTAAGACACCTTTGCATCTAGGCTCATCTTTAGGAGAGATATCTCTAAAAGTGACAGCTGGATATTGTTGTCCTGCAAGGTGAAGTCTGCTGTCACATCTCCTGCTCACACATCTCAGCTCTGTGGCATGGGGGCTCACAGGGAGTTTAATCCACCAGAAATTTATTTTTTTCCCCTTCTTTTATCTTGGCTTTTGAGCACACAAGACTTGCTCTTCCTTTAGCACTCATCTAACCCAGTCCCTCCATTCTTTCTCATTATTTGTGCCTGGTCTGAAGTGAGGGGGAGTGGGATGTTTCCAGGGCTCCAAGGTGTGCCCCGAGTCCCCAGTCCCCAGCAGGCAGGCACCATCTCCTGCCAGGGCATGGCCCAGAGCAGCAGACACCACACTGCCCTTGGGTGCTCCTGGACCTGCCTGGGCACACCTGTGTGCCTCTCCCACCCGTGGGGCTTTTCTGGCACTCTCTGGAGTGGCAGTGAGAACTGCTCACCATCCTTGGCCAGTGCCTTTTCCTTCCTCCTGGGTTTGTGCTCTAACTCAGCTGCAGGTGTAAAAGCCCAGAAGACACAGCTGAGAGCCATTATGTTCAGAGTCTGGAACATTTTTATGCTGAAATGGTTATAAAGCAATTCGAATTGGTAGGTATACAAAGCTGGGAGAGTAACCAGCCTCTTTCCATCAGTTATCCTAAGAGTAAGGAAATTAATTTTAGAAGTCTGTATAAAATGCTCTTGAATATCCAGTGTTGTTATTAAAGCAGCTTTCTTTAATGTGTTTATAAATTTCTAATGTGGATGTACTACAATTAAAACGGATGATAAAACCCTCACTGGCTCCAAGAGTCAGGATTAATCAGAATACTCAATTATTCATTACTGGGTAAACACCTGCACAGGATTTTAGGTTATCAAACTCGCCTGTTTTGATGCTTTGGTTTAAACTCAGTGTACACTGGAGCCTCAGTAGGATTTTCGTATAAAATAAGAAGGTGATGTCTACACTGGAAAAAAAAAAAGCTACCTTCAATTTATATTCTCAGTAAAGCTAAATTGTCTTTGTTCAAAGTGGACTATAAATCTCCCTGTATTAATGGTGTCTAAATATTAAGGATGGTTTTTTAGGTCTTAGAAATTCTTTCCAGTCACCTCTTTTTCTGCTGTTTGCTTTAATTAAAGAGCCAATGCATTACTGACATCAGAAATGCCAAGAAACAAAATTATGGTCAAAAAGAACAAAGGGAAATTTTATCTAAATTATTAAAAACTTTTCAGGATGACTTGTTTTGAAATGTCTTTTTCTATTGGAAACCAAGAACTGAATGATTTACCATGTGTCCATGTATTCAGAGCACAGGATTTGGAGTTGCAGCAGTCATCCTTAATGCTAAAAATTGGTATTTCTCTATATAACTATTTAAAGAGAAAAAAATAATCCCACATAATGGGTTTTTTTTCAGTCCTCCTTCATGGTAATTAAGGTATAAAGCAATTTTTTAAAGTGGCTAGCTTGCCTTTGCCTACTTAGGACTTTTAGTTTAGCCAAGGGAATAAGAAAGTTTACTCCTACTCTTCTAATTATGCTGCTTACAGTCATGTGTAATCTCAGTGTAGCCAGTCTTAGCTGAGAATGTGAGTAAAGGGTCTGAATTCCTTTTTCAGAATGAAAAGTGAAATACATCCTTTGACAAGTTACCACTGAGACTGGTTTTCATACATTTTGCAAAATTTTTTGTCATCCACTGTGTTGCTGCCTCTCATCTTTGATAAAGTTAATATTTTTCTAAGTTGTTATATATAGTCATTTTCTCAAGCAAAGTTTCTAGAAGTTATTTATATTATTTGACATATATGTATATATATATATATATATATAATGGGCAACTTTCAGTAATTTTATAAATGAGCTTTCTCCTGGATGAAGTCTTTACTACTCCAAACAAAAGAATTTTAAGTATTCTATTCTTGATTGAGCTTCTGAAAATATAGCTGTTATCAAAAAATTCCTGTCAGGTATTTTGACTTCCTTTGAGGTTACCTAAGTAAAAACACAGGAAACCCCCCCTGAAAAGTTAGGATAACCTTGGCTTTGGTGAAAGAAAATGTTGTGCAAGGTTTCAACATCTCTTTTATATAAGAAAATAAAGCCTGAGTGCTGATTTTCAGATTCACTCCGTTTGAGCCACAGGATTCTCTGACATTGTTATTTATAACTACAGTCTTGTCAGCTGGATATTTATATATATAATTATCCATGCTTTTATTTTAGACTAATCATTTGCAAATATAACCTTTAAAATATACTAAAACATCATTAGCCTGCTAGTATTTTAACTACCACATATACTTTTTTATTTGTTTGGGTTTTTTTTTTAATATATTGATTGTTTCCATCAAGGAATAAATTACAAATTCCATGGAAGTAAAATTATTAACCTTCAGGGTCTATACAGCAAGCGTAGAATAGAGAACTTCAAGAGATGATGCCTGTAAAACCCTCTTAACTGTTAACATATACAAATCTATTATGACTGTAGAACTGAATTTCACATGTTGACTTCCAGTGAAGCAGATGACACTGCAAGAGAATACTTATTTTGGGTAGTTTCATCTTCAAGAATGGCTCCATGATCTTTGACAATGATATTATTGCTTTGCTGGGACTTGTATCTGGCTTGCATGGATGGTTGGCTGCTTAGTGCCTTGTCAGAGACGTCTGTGTCAACACAGAGATCTAGGTTTGGAAGGGCTCAAGTGCCAAGTTCTGCATCTTTTATGTTGTTCCATTTCTCTTTGAGGGTTGTTTTGTTTCACTCTGATTTAAGTCCATTTAGAACAAAGTTCTGCTTTGCTTGTGCATGAGGTTTGCTGGTGAGGGCAAAGTGTTTGCAATGAGCCTTGCAGTGGGCAGCACTCCCTGCTATCACAGCACAACCTGGCTGCCATCCCATAATAGTCTAGTTTCCTCAATTTCCCACCTTCCCCCTGCTGCAGCATCAGAGCTCTCTTCCCAAATGTAGAACAGAACTCCAGCTATCCAAGGATCTCTCTACTGCCGTTGAGCAGCAGACCCTTTTGTGTAACACAGCCAGTTGTGTGCTGAGATTGTGATCTTCTCTTGCTCCTGAAGCCTTCCAGGAAGCACTGGGCTGGCTGGAAACCTGTGGCAGTATCAAAGATGCATTCATTCCCAGCACTCCATGCCCAATCCATCCTTTCTATTGCTCCTGTCAACACACAGGCTCAATGATGTTGTGGCTGTGCAAATAACTCCACCACAGTTTCCATGACTGTAAAAGGATCAGGAAAATGTCTGTGATGTTTGCTGGTTTTCCTTTAGCAGCTTCTACAGCAATGAAACCCATAATGTTTAGGTGGCCTCTGTGGCAGAATAACTGGATATTTAATAATGACAACAAAATAGAGTTAAGACACAGATTCTTTACTGTGGTGAAAAAATTAGCATTTAGGTAGCAAATACACACCACTGTGCCCTCAAACTGCCTGATTTAGGAAATTTAGTACCTGATTAATGTGTTAAATATGTGGGACATATTTGATCAAAGTTGGGGTATAAAAAGTTTGCTAAAATTGAAAGGGTTGCAGTAAGAAGGCTTTTAAATATGAGCCTTTTATTTTGGGATCAATATTCTAAACAAATATTTTGAAAGCAGTGTTTCTGTCACTGCAGCAGTGTGTCAAACAGGCAAGCTATATTCTGTGTCAGGTAGCGTTGCAGACTCTGATTTTAGAAAGCTCAGGAAAATGTACTACAGTAACCCACGTTTCCTTTTAGATGTTGCCACTTGGGCACTGTAAAGCATCCATAGTGGGAAGGAGGAATCTGGTGCTTACTTTGAAAATTCTCAGACAGAAGACGCTCTGGTTTGTGTCCATCTAGAAAACCACATAATTCCCTGAAGTGTTTTCTGTCACAAATAGAAACCTTATTTCTTCCTGAGGAGTGGCCTGGTTTTCAGCATGGAAAAGGAAAAAAAGAAAAACAAAACAAAAACAAACAACAAAAAAGAACAGGTTGGAAAGTACTCTGAGACAAAAATAATGACATGCAAAACTTGATCAGATTTCCCCGTTTTGGAGGATGGTCCTTCTGCCCTGAAAGGCAGGAGGATTACATTCTGCTACAACAGCCAAATTGACCCCTCTCTCTCTTCCTTGAAGGAGTTGGGTGCAGATCTAAAATATTTAACTCTATTGCCAATGTATAATGTTAATTTTGAACATCAATACAGAAGGAGAGGGTGGCAGTTTGCATTCAGGGATGACCACAGCAGCTTATTCCATCCATGCCTTCCTGGAAAGAGAGGGACTGGAAGCACAGGACAGAGAGGTCGCTGCTGATGACTCCACCAGCTTCATTCCTTTTATTGTGCCTCAGTTTTCTAGACATTCTATGCCATCTACATGAAAATGTACTTCTTTTGTGCAAATGTGGTAGGAACCTGAAAGGAGGTTGTAGCCAGGTGGGGGCTGATCTCTTCTCCAAGGTAACAAGTGACAGGACAAGAGGAAAAGCCCTGACATTGCACCAAAGGAGGTTTAGATTGGACACTAGGAAAAATTTCTTCAGTGAAAGGGTGGTCAGGCATTGCTGCCTAGGGGAACGGTGGAATCACTGTCCTTAGAAGGGTTCAAAAACAATGGAGATGTAGTGCTATAGACGTGGGTTAGTGCTGGATCTGGCAGTGTTAGGTTAAAGGTTGGACTCTATGGTCTTCGGAGGTCTTTTCCAATGTAAATGATTCTATGATTCTAGGAAATGCCTGGCTGCAAATTGTCCTTTAACTGCTCAACTGAAAAAGTATTTAACAAAGTTATTCTTTTCTTTTTACTTTTTTTCTTTTTTTTCTTTTGTTTTTTTAAAGACATTTAGAAATATGCAAGAAAACCTGAGTTTTGGCTCTTAATATCTTACAAATGTTGTCATTATACTCACTAAACCACATCGTTATTGTTGGAGCTCATGCTAGTGTTGCAGGAGCTGCTAGACCAGTTCAGTAAAGCAGGTGGAGAGAAGTTGGAATTAAACCCTCTGTTTCTGTCCACTGGCCTGCAGGCATAACTACATACCTTCAGTGCACTTAGGTGACTAACAACAATAGCTTGCCAAATACACTTTTCATTCCTGGTGACTGAGCAGATAACCTAGGGGCCTTGCACAGATGCTTTTCTGCCATTCCACTTTATATTTTAAGTGCTTTGTTTTCCTGTACAAGCTTTGTGTTGTTTGCATAAGTATTTTTTAAAGTCCTGATTACACACCAGTGAGAAGCAACTCAGTCCTCAAACTGTTCACAGTTGGAACTTTTTGTTATGATAACAGGAAGAGTAGGGAGAGAGCAGAAGACAAAGGGGAGCCTGAAGAGTTCTCTACTTGGCACTGACTTGCAAAGATCAGGTCTGGAGTCAAAATTAAATTCAAATAATTGCTTTTGCTTTCTTGCACATTAATAGCCTATTATTAATGCCCAATACCTGTGCCTCAAAGTTAGTTTAAATAGCCTAATCTTAATAGGATAGTTCTAAGTATTCATCTACATTGTCCAGGGACCACCTAAATTAAATTGATTGGAAACTGCTTATAAATTGCAAATATGCATTGATCCTTTCTGCCCACCCTTGCTTTCAGGAGGAGTTCACATTCAGGAAAACTTCTTTCCCATAAAGCTAATCTATATCTTGGAATCACTGCAGTAAATACATCGACAGCACATGGCATGGGCAGACAAATGAGGATAATAAGTCAGATTTGTTTTCAGGACAAATACAAACTCTGCTGGCTGATAGGCCACTATGCTCCTCACTTCTCAGGGCCCAGTTCATCTTCTCACAGTTCCAGCTCCCTGTTATCATTAGAACTGACCAGAATTTTAACTCTGAGATAAGCGTGGTATGTAAATGCATTCCTGCTTCCAAATCCATCAATAACAGTGTTTAGTATTCTCTGGGCAGGAGAGCAAGGCACTAGAACAAGCCCTATCCCATAAAAATTGATCTTCAAGTTTCCTGGACAGTTCAATATCCACTCTGAATACCCCTGTTGGAAACACCACTGAGCTGAAGCTCATTGTTATTATGACAGACCTTGCAAGCTCTGTTGTTATGTGGCAGCAAGGGAGGGGAGATTATTAGGGAGAAACTCATCAGGCCACCAGAGAAACAGGATGTCTTGAGTCCTGCTGGGTTCTGTGTAAGAGTCGGAGCTCAGCACACTGCAGAGTAATGTGCTGGGGGCCTGAGGCTCGAGGGATGAGCTCTGGGCTAGCTTCCACAAGGAAAGGAAATTCCAGCTGGCTGGGGAATTGTTGGCATGAGCACAGGGGTGTGGAAGGGAGGCTGTGAGTTTCTTCCCTTGCACATAGTTCCCCTTTTCTATTAGACTGTGGTACAGCTCCAAGCACTTTGATCACTAGTAACTCCTTCATGCTGCCAGAAACAATACCAGGAGTATTCAGCAGTGTGGAAGGGGAAATGTTACATATAATAATAATAATGCAGCACCAGGCCATGTAAACAATATTTTCAATACTGAAATAATTCAAATATTTCTCTTTCTTTCTTTCTTTCTCTTTCTTTTTTTTTCTTTCTTTTTTTTTCTTTCTTTTTTTTTTCTTTCTTCCAAGCAACTATTCCTACTTTGCCATTCTTGCTGCATATGGAAGATAAGATATTATGTGTTCTTGAACTCTCACGGTTGATTTAACCATTTGGAGGCATAATGACAATGAAATTAGATGAAAACCCCATAAACCACCAAAATCACACATCTAGAAGCACATGGAGTTCAGAGTTAATATTTCTGCTGGAATGAAGATGTAGAGCACATTGCTGTTTGCGTTTGGTCATACTGACTTTCCAAACTGATGACATGTAATGGTAGGAAAAGCATTCCTACTACTCTTTGTGTGAAATCAAAAGGTCTTTTTTCTCTCCATTTATTTCTCAATTTTTTTTCCCGAATTATTACTTCCAAGAAGTAATGAAATCAATTTTGTACACTCCAAAGCTGGTTTTGATGCCTTATTGTCAGAGATCAATCAATATTTTGTCTCCAACTGTAGGATGTCCAGATCTTGAGTTCTTAGAGTTATCAAGCAGTTTGAACTTATTTGTAATAATGTTCCAGAGGACTAATAGAAGCAGATAGAATATAAAGAAGCAGATTTAAACACTATATATGAAATGACTGCTTTGCAGTAAAGGTGGTACCAAATGAACAGTGCCATCCACAGCCTTTCCTACCCCAGGCCAACAAATCCTGTTTTGACTGAGGGTAGGGTGAGGTATGGACCCACTTGGTCCAGGTTCACTTGACCAGAGCTGCTCAGACCTTGCTGGGGCTTTAGTGCCACCTAAGCCTTGCTGTCACTGGTGTGGGCAAACCTCAGCTGATCCACTGTGGACAATGCTCACAGGGGCTTTTTCCTCTCTGTAATATTCTTGTTCCTTCTGCAGAGTTCATCTGCCTTTTCTTTGTAATCCCTCCTGGAGCATGACCGACAGGAACAGAGTCACGAGGTCAGTTTTTCATTAATTTCTATTCAGTGCTCTGTCCTTAGAAATTTGTGAGCAGTTTGTGACCTGAAAGCAAGCAGGGGACATACAGCTGTCCTTCCAAGGAAGAAGTCAGGCAGACTTTAGAGTTGAATGCAGCAGGAAATGTTAGTGAGATTTACTGAAGCATTAGAAGTGTTTTGGCACAATGTCCAGGATATTTATATTGACCTATGTAACCCTGCTGCAAAAAACTCCCTGCAGCTCCCACATTCTCAGAAATAGCTGATATCTATTTTCTATTTTTCCCCTAAATGCTTTAAGATATGTTAATTTAGATATTTCATATCAGGTATTGCTACCATCAGGGAGGCTGTAAATAGATTACATAGATTTCTGAAATCTGTAGCACTTTTTAATGCACATTTCCTCAATTTTAGCAAAAAGAAATCGATCAAAAAGGCACCCAGTAAGGCATTCCAGATCCCTATATTCAGAATTTAACAAAAATGCTTAAAAACAATAAGAAAATGCACCAGATAATAGTAGGCTAGTAAAAACGAAAATGGGGGGGGGGGGGGGGGGGCAGTTCAGTGTTGGAGCACTGCTTTTTCTTTTCGATTTATTTTTCTTTAATAATGAATCAAAAGTTTCCATGTAAAAAAGTTTTTATATTAGACTTTTAAGACAATAATGATTTTATCTTTGCTGGGATAACCCTGACAGCTATTCACTGAAGTAGTAATAGGCTGCAGGAATACCCACGCACCCTACTGCTTATGTATTTATTTCTCATGCGTATTCCTGTTTAGAAACTGAGAAAAGCCTGTAAGAATTACAGTATAAATCCTATCAGAAAAAAAGGTTTCATGAGAGATGCAGAAAACTTAATAAAACTAAAAAAAGTCTACTTACTAGTTTTAAAACCAGATGTGATAGGCCCCTATGAAATAATTTCCTACTGCTATCATGCTGATTAGCTGCACAGACTGTGTTACTGTTCTCTTGAACAGATGGTCTCTACTTCCCTGCAAACTACAGAGTTACTGGATGACAGAAGCATTGAAATTCGAAGTCCTTTTAAAAAAAAATAGTCCTGTTTTAGATTTACTTCTTGATGAAGGTTCACATTTTTTTACTACAGGGTAATATTTCTCCAAAGTTTAAATCCCTACCACTTTATTTCTGGAAGGATTCACAGGATTAGCCTCCAGTTTTTGCTATGTTATGTTGGTCTGGCTCACAGCTCCAAGGGCCTTATTTTCTGTCTGGTGCCTTCTATACTCCACCCGTCTGCCTGTGTGATTGAAAAGGCAGCATTAAGCAATCTTTGCTTATGACAGCATCTTCCAGAAGAACTCAGATACTTTCAAACCCTCTGTGTTTGTTTACTTAGTTAAGAAAACAACTACTGTTTCAATGGCTGTCTTGAGGACTTCTAGGTAAATATGAACGGTTGCATGAACCAGCTTTATGACTGTGGCCAGTCTTAGTCTGACACAATGCAGCAATCAAGCACAGAATACACGGCTCTTTCCCATCTGTCTTTATGCAGCATGGAGCTTTGTCTGGCAGGATGGATTGTGCATATATATATATATATATATATATATATATATATGTATATACTCATATACATGAGTATGTTTAAATGCTTCCTGTCAATATAAGACAGAACTGTGACTACTATAATGCTGCAAATTCCACTGAACATTTTATGAACTTGGAATTTATGTTACTGTTTAGTTTTGTTTTGCTTTTCTGCCATGTGTTTCCTTAGAAGGACCTCAAGCTGCCAATATATCAACCAAGTTCTACATTAACAACTTTACTGCCTTATTTTATATTTCTAAAAATTATGTTGGAGAATTTAGTACCTGTGAAACTCTAACAGCTATAGGGCTTAGTTCAATACAAGGATCTATAGCAGCACAGCTAGCACACAACATGACGGACAAAGAAACTGCAACTCCATTTGTTTGGAAGGAGTTGCACAAGCCAAACCTGAGTACAAAACCTGTGATTTTCTGGTAAACATAAAGACAGGCACAGTCCCATATGGACTCCAGGGCTCCTATGAGCACTCGTGCAGCTAATCCACATGGGGAAGAATGCTTGGTGCCTTCCTTACTGACAGAATTCAGAGAAGCAGCTTTCTAGACACAGGACCTCAGCTGTCACAAGAAAAAAAACAGATCTCCAAGTGACTGCATAACCACTACAGCCTAACCCCAGAGTTCCCTCACCCACCACCTTTGCCTCATCTGGCAGCATCTCTGCTTATTCTGTCCTTGTTTGTGGATGACAAAAATAAGTGGCAGATTGGACAGGCGTATTATTTGCATGCCTGAGATCATCCAGCCTTCATAGATCTGACATAATGAAACATTAATTCATACCCTATCAATTGTTTTTGCAGTTGACATTAGATTGATCCCAAGTGTCTGTTCACATCTGCTTGAAGGATTTGTATTTTACACTTCTTGCTGAGCATATAATGAAACGTAAATTCCCTGACTCACCATGTACAAAAATGGCTTACAAAAAGGATTTTCTCTTTCTCTGTCATACAACTCAACAAAGCCAGTTCTCTGCATGCTCTTTCAGCTGGTTTAGCACTATCTCACTCAGGAGAGGAAACCAGGGAATATACCCTTCTTACATAATTTTTATTACATTCTGAACCAGCCTCTTAGCATCTTCCCTGGGTTTAATTTCTGACTGAGAAGCCATTTGAGATAGATCTGAAGACAAATTCCTAATGACCCAGAGTTCAGGGAGTCGTTAAGGAAAGTCTTGATCTTCATGATCTTCACTCTTCTGTCCTGCAAGTACTTCCCTCAGAAAAAGTGCCTAGGCATGATTGCATGAGTTCTGAGTTGCTTCACATATTCTTTCACAGAAAGAAATGCCATGGCTCTATTGCATTTCTTTCCCACTTTGTCACCAATTTACAACTTTTTTCTATAAATCTGTGAAATCTTTATTAGGTAAATGGGCATGCCTGTTCTGCAGCAGAGGATCTGCCTGGCTTGTAATCTGTGAGAAATTATATGAACTAGTTGGAGGCTAATTTTTTTTTTTTTTTTTTAATGTGGAGAAGCTCAGGGAATGGATGTGCCTGTTTGTTTTTTCCACAATGGCTCTCATGTGCTCTTTGACATCAGTGTTGCTCTCTGTTCCTCTCCACAGGGAAAGAGTTTCAGTTGTAGAGGGGTGACCTTATGAATTGCCATTAATTAACACTTCCACGTGTAAATCAGCACCTCTATCATAGGCATGCAGAGAAGCTGCTACTCCATGAGAAATGTGGACACACAAGGTACCAACAACTCTGTCCAAGTGTGAGCAGCTCCTTCCTACATCTTCTGTCAGGCCAAGCAGTCAGACATGCATACATCTACCTCTGAGACAAAGGAAAATATTCCTGAGGATGTTAATGGGGAAGTAATTTATATTGCCAGAATGTGTCATCTTCAACAAAAAAATCACGTTTTCTTGTCCTCTTAGAGTACCAAGAGCTTTACAACTGTGTGAAACTTATGGTCTGAAAACTCTCCTAGAATGTCTAAATATAGACAAATACAATTTTTTTATAACTCTAGGGCACAGAAGTTTTTATTTTCTCTCAAATATTTCTTTTTTCAGTCAATCTATGTGGTTATCTCTTAATATTATAAAATTTAGAATATATATGGGGTTGCTCTACCATATTGTTTGAATTAATGTTGCTCTGGCACATAAATCAGATGCCAGAGGGACCAGCCATTTTTGAAGTTATCTCAAGGCCGTAAGAAAATTACTAGTTACTTTTGAATATAGCTGTTCCTTCAGCTTGATCACATGATGTGGGTTTATAACCTCCTTGATTCTAAACATTTAAGCATAAGCATTTTCAGTACTGTCTGGAGGAGAGCCATGCATCTGCCTGCTATGGGATTGATCAAATTGTCTTTCTGATAAATAGCAGTTAGTTGGACTGCCAATAGACAAAAATAGTTCTCAGGGAACAAAATAATCTGTCTGTAGAAGAAAAATCCTTTATTTCCTAATAATAAATGAGAAAATATTTGTGAGGAATATCAGCACTTCTGGCAGGACAGCCTTATACATAATGAAAAAAAAAAGTTCCCTGGCATGTAAATTGCACTATATAAAAAAAATTAATAAACACCTCTTAACTGCTTCAAATACTATTTTTTTTTCTTTTCTTAGTGTCACCATTGCATGGAGGAGCTGCTGAAAATGGAGTAACCACTTGGAACCTGGAATTAGGTTCTTTCTGTCTCTGTCAGGGAATCATTGGAGTGCCTTGACATGTTTTCTTCTGGGCAATTAATTGTCCTCTGCCTCTTCTTGCTACGGGGTCTTTGCTTTGCTTTGGCTTGGCTGTCTGGAGGGTTTGGCACCAAGGTCATATCCAGATACTCATGTGCCTGAAGCTAAGGGCCAAGAAGGGAGCAGTGCTTTACTCCAGTGAGTCTGTTGGACCTGGGGGTCTCTGTGTCCCCTGGGTGGTTGTGGGGACAGCCTTAGGGAGATGCAGGAGCCCTGTTCTGCAAAGCATCCTTTACTTTGTGGGGCAGAGACATTCCTGGAAGAAGAGGTTGCATCTCTTCCCTTGTGGTGCCTCCCAGGACTCTGCGTGTTCCAGTCTCAGGGGCTGAATGCTTGCTCAAACAGTTCTTGTGGAATTTTAAACTCTGGCTGAAAGAAGTATTTTTACTTAATGTATATTTAGACCAGGAAAAACTGCCTCTTTTCTCATGGAAACAATCTTGCTGTATGAGAGGAAATGGCACCTATAAATTTAACCTTCTTAACCTGTAAATCTTATCATAAATTGGCAAAAAGTTTCCGTCATGCTCCTTTTCAAGTCCTTCAAAGGAGAAATAAGTTTGTAGTTAACGTATATACAGTCATGAGCCCTGTGAGTTTGGCATTTCCTGGTGTTGTGCCAGTGGCAGAACCACAAATGTACATGTAGCAACTCCTCTTAGGGCAATGTCATCTCCTTCACCCTCTTGAGAGCCAGAAATGTTTCCATTTAGGAAAAACAGACCATCAAGTGGGGTGGTGGCACTTACTGCCACAAATGGACATCTTTGATGAAATCACATGGATGAGTCTCTTCTGACTGTGCAGGATATAATTTGCCAGGTCCACAAATGGAAGCAAAAGAAATCAGTGTCTGATGGTCCTTGTGGCCTGGTGTATATCACATTGTTTATTTAAACCGATCAATGAATCTGGGGATCTATTGCACAGCTTAATGCATACTGGAAATTGAAAATGGAAGATAAATTATTCAGCAGTTGAATAGTAAAAATACAAATTTTTGTGCTTTTTTGCCTGCTTGAGGGATGTGGTTATGGATAAACATTTCCACTGGTACCTAGTGACTGTAGCTGGATGCAGTTTGCACTGGCAGCTCTGGGCCCCATCTAGAACTAATCTGTTTAACAGCTCTGTCTGAAGCTTCTATCAGCCCCTATCAACTCATCTAAAAAGATATTTCTCATGCACACTGATTTTAAAGTAATTATTTAAATTACTATTACTGTTCTGTTTCCCACAGAGCCTGTCAGAAATCCTGCTCGGCCTCCATTTACAGTCAGCTTTCTGGGAGTTCAGGATCTCATGGCAAGAGAAAAATCTGCAAAATCTTCTAGAACTCCCTGCATTCAGTGTTGTGAGTACTTGTGTGGTTTAATCCTACAGGGGCTTTTTTTGAAACTCATCATTACAACAACTTCATCTTCCAGGGTGTAGCTGACCCTCAGAGGTACAGCACACCAGATAGGGTAAGTCTTAAACTAATTTTGCCCGTCTTGGAAGACATGTAAAAGTTATTATTTAGAGACTAAATTTTAGGCAGAATGGGTTCTAATGAAACTTGATTAAACCAGAAATACAATTTAGCAACACAGATTGGTTTTGGTGAACAAACATATAAAACCCCCAACCAAAAAAAAAAAAAAAATTAAAAAAAAATCCCAGCACTTTTTAGGTAATGATCAAAATGTTAGCCTGTTTGTCTGTGAACAATTCATAAAGAGTCTTGATAATGTACAGTGCTTAAGTTCCATAATTAAGAATGGGCAACATACCACTGGATTTCAATTTTAGTGGAAATTTAGACAGCTGAGAAGAATATTAACATCATCACTTTAAAAGGTGCCCTTTCCACTTATTTCTTTAAGGTGTATGCTTTTTCTGTATCAGTAACTAGGCAGAATGGCCCAAACAACAACAACAACAAAAGCTGAATACTTCACTAAAATTTTGATGGGTAATTTCAGAAAGGCTTAGGATGCAATGGTTCCTTACAGATCTGTGGGTACTGCCTTATGCTAGGAGTGCAGTTGATGGAACTTTTCTACTTTTGCTTTTATTTTGTGAAAGCAACAGACACAAAGTGTGGGGCACTCAGGCAAGTGTGTTATTCAAATTAAACTAACAGGCACTTTTCCAATGCTACCTTGAAGTGCTTCCTAAAGCTCCATGCAGTTTGTTAGCAAGCAGTCTCATCAAATAAACATCAAAACCAGTGAAAGCAAGGCAGTCACAGCTCATGCCCAGTAATGAACTGGATGAGTAGGGAACATGATGTGAGGCTAAGCCCACTGGTCCTGAGCTGCTGTCCCACTCTGCAGGGAGAACCAGGGAAATGCTGCTGCAGCCCCTCAGGGTTCCTTCTCACCTGCATCCTGGCGTCTGGACTGTACTGGAGGAACTCTGTGCTCAGCTTTCTCCTTTGTTAATGTCAGTTTGCTCCACAGAGATGCTGTACAGGGAATCTCAAAAGAGGAATTAACTGCTTACATTCCAAATGGCAATCTGCCATGAGAGGTGTGTACTGATAGTGTGTGAGAGCAGTTCCCAGGGCATGCACCGTGGAGCCACATCAGAAGCACAGGAGACTGAGAGGGAGAAGGAACAGAACACCTCTGTGTACACTAAACCAGTTATTTCGTTATGATAAACCAGAGCTGTAGCAGACCTGTGAGCTTTGTCAAATAAGGCACTCCACAAAGTTCGAGTTTCCCCCCTGCTTTTCAGTACGCTGTTGTAGTTACATGAGTAAATGCTTAGAGGGAAGTGACAGCACATCCAGAGCATGACAAGAGCAAGGCAGCACTGAGCCCCCTGAGCCAGCAGGAGATCAAACTCCCTGAGGGGCCGGAATGGCTGAGGGTGCTGTCAGGAACGGACATCCCACTGTGGCTCTGAGCTTCAGCTGCTCTGATGGATGTCTCAGCAAGCTGCCTGCTACCAGCCTTGTCAAACATATTTCTGCACCAACCCCGAAGAGCAAAAATAGCTCCCTCCTTGTTAGATTTCCATAGCCACAGTACCCCTGCCCAGATTAATAAGTCATTACTAATTTAGAAAAGCATAGCTCATATACCTCTTTACATACATCCTGCTCTGCAGGGATAGCCAAGCAGCAACACACTTTCAAGCACCACCTGTGCAGCCTGGCTCAGAACTTGGCAGAGAAACATGGGTGGTCTCCAGACACCAACTGCAGTCATGCTGACACTGCACGTCCAGCTGTACTTAGAGGGACTTGGAAATGTATAATGTTATGTTAGTAAGTAAAGCCCCTATTTAGGCTAACTCAAAGCAGCTTTTAATCTTTGCTAATGAAAATCTGCAGTTATGATCCCAAGTATTTTTCCAAATACTTCTGCAGCTTTGGGTGCAATCCAACACTCGCTGACTTAAAAGAAAAAAATCTGGCTGTAGAAGGCCACTTCTGCTGACAGTCCTGTACCAGCTGCAGGGGCTGCCCAGCAGGGGAAGAGCCCCAAATTCAGCAGGGGCTCCCCTGACCAACCTATTGCTCCCACTGTGCTTGCGCAGGCCTCCTGCACGCGCCCTGAGCAGTGCAGAGCTGGCACTGTGCATCAAGCTGTGCCAGGGGATGAGGAGTCCACAGCCTCTCTTGAAGCACTGCTGTCACAGCTCAAGTGCTCCTCAGGTAGTTCTTTTCTCAAGGAACTTGAGGTTTTGCACAACCACAGCCTTAGATTCCAGTTTCTATAGTAATATAAGTTGCCTACCTGTGAGCTGAGGAAAGATTAATCAAATTTGTAGTGTTTTTACTCTTCCCTTTAGCCAGAGCAGATGAGGCTCCAAGCAAAATAATCTGCAGCCTGGAGGGACCACTTGGCACTTGACTTCACTTCATAAGCATCTCTTTTGCCAGCACTTCTGAGCTAGAAAGAGCAAAGGTGGACATGACAGCTGAGGAGAATGACATTAGGAAGCACTAATGACTGTTGTTCACTTCCAGACTCCCCCACACCAGAGAGAACTGAGTAATGAGTTTTGATTAAAGCGACATTAATGCATTTGTGGCTTTCCGTGTTCTGCAGCCCCAAGGCTTCCTCGCCTGGAGCAGAGTGTGGCATGGGCTGGCTCTGCTGCTGCTGCTCAGGTAATTTCCCTTAGCTTGGGAAGATGTCAGTGCAGTTTGTTAAGGAAGTTTAAAACTGGCAGCTCTGCAGAGCAGGCTGAGAAAGGGCCAGCAGTGCTTGGAGACTGTCAGTGCAGGGATTTGCTGATGTGAGGAGCGACTCCTGAGCTCCCAGGCTGGGGCTGAGCATCTTTGGTGTGAACATTGACAAGTTCCTTAGGTAAACCACCAAAGTGCCATTGAAACTTTATGTCACAGTAAAGGAGACAGTGACAGGATGGAAACCTGTCTTTAAAACTCTTCAGGGAGACCCCAGGTCTGCAGGGAGACAGAACCCTGCTCATACAGCAGGGCTGCTGCTCCAGCCTTGGTGCTCAGTCCTGAGGTGAGGTTTCAGCAGGCCAAAACAAGCCCATGTAATGAGGTCCAGGGGCTTTGTGCCTCTTGCCAGCTCCTCATTAGTGAGCAGACTGCACTACAAAAGGCAAACCCATCAGCCTGAGCAGGCACACAGTGCTGCTGGGTCTGTTGCTGATTTACAGAGCTCAGCTGTTCTGGGTTAAGCAATCACATAGGGGAACTTGTTGGGAGCTTCCTTCAAGTAAGCCCTAAAGTAAGTTACATCTTTATGGGAAAATGTTTAAAAATAAAACCATATGAAGATGCATGCAGGAGTATGGGCTGGAAGGGGAAAGCCAGCTCTGTTTTTATTTTGCTGTAGCTCACTGTCTGCACCTGGTAAACAAGAAGAGGATGAAGCAACTACTAAAAGTGAAGTTACTATTTCAGGGGAGAAGAAAATGGAGATTAATCTAAACTTGCCTTCAAAGATTTTTACTGATCTTATGTTGTTTTTTTTTCCCTATTCCTTATGGGCAACAGAGCTATAGTATTTTGCCTTTGTTTCTGTTTCTCCAGTTGTGAGCAGTTATTATAGTAGGGACAGACAATGGAAATAGCATAAGCTGGAGTTATCATCACTTTCCTGTGACCATGAGTATTTCAGTATTTGGTTTTCATCTCTGCTAAATCAGAGCAGATCCTTTATGTGGGATGGTGATTCCAACAAAGGCATGGCTTTGAAGAAATATTTCCAAATGTTTCCATGCAGATGTAATTTTTTTTTTTTTTTGTCCACTAGAAAAATGTTGCATAGGAATGTGACTTGAGCACAGCTACGCTGTCAGTAGGAGAAAATCGGTGATGCAGGGCCCTAGTAGAGTCCATCATATGTGAGCTGCATGTGAAGGACATAAATTCATACAGTTTTATCTTACCCTGGTTCTGAGGGAGCAGTGAGTGATTTTTGCTGGGCCTTTAGTTAGGAAATGCAGTTACAGTTTGCAGGGGAGTTGACAGAGGCTTCCCAGGAGTGATGGGCTTGTGGACCATGGAAAATTGTTTAATGGAGGCAGACAAGTTGGAAAAGAAATGGCTTCTACTGGAGAGGCCCAGGCCTTCCCTTAGTATAGTCTGATTTCCTATCTTTCACACCTCTAGGAAAAGATCTGTGAATATTAGCTCACAGTGTGAAAAATTAATATTACCTATTTATAGCCCCTGTTCTTTTCCAGTGTGTTTTGCTGCAAGATTGAGTATTTTCACAATCAGCAAGGGTAAAGGAAAACATTTTGAGAAATTGGCAGAAACATGCTAACAGTTTAGCAGGAAGCTGAACACTCTATTTCCATGGAAGTGTATAAACTGAGATCTTTTTATAAGTAGGAGGAAATGAAGCTTGTGTTTTGTAGGTTTTAAAAATAAGTTACTGTATCTACCACATATTGCATTAAAATAGAAAGTCAAGGAAGCTAAAGTTGCTCACAATGTCCAAACTGGCACATGCCATTTCATCTATAAATACCTGGAACTGATACATTCATTGATAGGTAAATAGTATCATTATCCTCTTAGGTTTGTATGGCTTAGTGGTCCCATTTTTAAATTCTGTCTTCTAATTTTAATGGAGGTTCAGCCTTCAGAGATCTGCAGATCTGCTGAGAGGGGAAGCAGGGGCTGGGAGGATGTGAGAACAGAGGAGCACAAGTGCTTCAGCTGCTCGGCTGGGCTGCTCCTGGCTTCCACAGCATTCTCAGTAGCCTGAACAAATCCTGAAGAATGCAGATTTCTCCACATCTTTGAAAAATAGAACACAGCAACGAGAAACAACTCTTCGCACTTTCATTCAGAAAGAATTAGTCAGTGACTTTGATGCAACTGTTCACTATTAATCATGTTCTATATTTTAGTCTCTTTTTTATCAATATTTTTCCTTTTTATAGAATTCATATATTTTCTGGTTAAACTTATTCTGGTGTTGGTAGTCATGAAATATCATTCAGTTTTTGGGGTTACAGTTTTTCCTTCTCTGTAAGCAGAAGTTCTACTTTTGTTTTTCCTCAGTCACGAGGCTTCCTCAGGTCTGACCCCATGCCTGTTCTTTTAGCATTCTGGATGGATATTCCTTGTGTGAACACATAAATTTCAGCCTTGGATGAATGTTGAATATGGTAATTTTAATTTCTGTAGTCGCAGTTCATTAGCTAACCATAGTTTCATTCCAATATTCTACTTTATCATCTTTACATAAAAAATGTCGGCGTATATTACATTAAATTTTTGGGCTTAAAGGTCTTTAAAATTTTGAAGCATCCTACTGCTTAACAGTTCTGTTGAGTTTCTTTTTTTTGTTTGTTTTTTTTTGGGTTTTTTTGTTTGTTTTTTTTTTTTGTTTTGTTTTTGGTTTTTTTGTGTTTCTTTTGGGATGTGTTTTAAATGGAATTTTAAAATCCAAACTGAATTTGCTTTTTGACAAACTTCACTCTATTAATTAGGTCTTTGTCCATTGAAACCTGATTATTTTTTACCCGTTCTCTGAAATCTAATTTAAACAAGACTCATAAGTGCAGCAGAACTATCAATCTCCAAAAATCTGCACTTATTATACAGAAGCAGCAGAATATATTCTTTGCTTTGAAAATGAAAATCAATAGAATTTTATCAGAGGCAGGTGACTCTAGAAAGGACACCTGGGTACTGAAAACTTATTATATGTTATTGGTGGATACCATTTCATAGAAATTAATTATAATGGAAGAAATATGAGCAACCTTAGTATTTTAATCTTGTAGATGAACAAGGGCATTTAAAACTTTTACACATTGGAATAAAGACAAATTTTAAACAGCAGAGCTTTTCAAATACAAATTTGAAGCTCTTGCAAACAGTCCTCTCAGTCCTCTAAAGAGTTAAATTTCTAATTATTCTTGCAAGTGTTTTCTAAAGGACTTTGTGAAAGGTGAAAAGAATTGCTGACATCACACTCAGAATCTGAGAGGTACAAAATAGGTTTATATAAGCTGATGCTGCGTCAATTTTGTTTGGATACTCATTTAAAAAATTCTAAAAAAAATTTATTAATTTTCCTACATAAAATAGCTCATCTATAAACACTTGGTATAAGAGATATTTATTATTTTTAAACATAAACCATAAAAAAATATTTTATGTTTGAGAAATGGACTCAGCATTTGGGTGCCAAATGACTCACACCAAAATTCTTTCAGCTGCAAAAGTTTCACCCACTTTTATACCTGCAAGAGCCTGAAGAGAGGAGAGGTTTGTGAATTCACTGAGAAGTGAGACAGTTGTAAACAGAGACACCAAAATAGTGTTTTTTTACTGAAAATGCAGCTCCCTCTGTGCAGTGTTTGTTTACACCTCCCGGGTGCTATCTGAGGACACGACTTCTATCCCTGCCTGGCCTCTCCTGGGTTCTCCTGGGCCTTGCCACCGTCCTCCAGCTGGGAGACAAAGATGTGCATTCAAGCACTGGACCTTCCCACTGCACGGGGAGTTAGCACAGAAACCATGGAAAAGCAGCTCTTTAGCACCATTCAGAGTTGGGAAGCCTTGCACTCCTCTCACTGTGCCTGGGAGGAAATGCCTGCTCCTCACTGAGGGGCAAAGGAAGGAAGGATTTCACACAGAATTATGTGTATGCACAAACACACCTGATATTCTCCTTAACAAGTCTGTGGTTTGTAGCTCTGATGAACTGTTGGGGTAGATGTTAAAATACAAGAGGAAAATCTCTAGAAATAAAGTCTCCTAAAAAAGGCCCAGTAGAAAAGTCAACAACTCAGATCTAGCTCTAGGCGTCTGCCCAAAGTATGGGAAAAAAAAAAGGGTACAGAAGGAAAAATTCTTGTCAAGACAAAGAGATCTGTGAATTGCTTCTGTCCTTAGAAAGACTTTTCCCTTCTCATGCCATGGCCCCTGTCCTAACACCATGACATTTCCCACACTCTATCTGAGGTAATGGGACATTCACCTCATCTGAGGTCTCTCAGTATTACTCCAGTCTTAATTGCTTTATTGGACTTCAGTCCCAATGCTGACATTCACTTTCTGTGGGCCTGTGTAAGCAATTTTAGTGGAGCTGAATCCAAATTCAGCAAACTATAAACTGATGGATATTATCTTTATTGGCACAACAGAGAGCTTTTTGCCTTTTTATTTTCGTGAAATATATAACATAGAAATATTGCCATATTTATAGTAGAGCCATAAGGATTCTTCTGCTTTTTTACTTAATCTCACATTGGTAAAGAGCATCCAAGACCATCCATTTCATTGACAGTTTTTTCACTTATACATGAGTCTGCTGCCATTTTACTTCATATTTAATGCTTATTATCCAAAGTCTGGTCTGTCAAGTAATTTTCCTTCTTACTTAGACATTTGCCTCCATTCTGCTGACCTGCGTTTCTACATGTGTTTTTTTCTGAACCATAAAGTGTGCTGGACTCGGGAGCCAGTGCATCAGCTTTTATGTAAACATCTTTGTTCCTCCTAGCCCTTTTCTGTTTTGGCATTATCACATAGTGTTGCTGCTCTGACACTTATGAAAGGTTAATCATTATGACAACACAGTTATCAAGCAGAAATATTAACCAGCCTGTTGCCTGCTCATGCATTCACTAATTATACATAACGTGGGGACTTTTTACATAACAGCAATGCTTCACTAATCCCTGTCCAGCATTTCAGGGAGAGTGGAGAGAAAATCCTGTACAGAGCAGTGGATTTCTTAAGGTTTAGGTTGGCATGCACTCAGTCATGGCCCATCCTTTAGAAATCCAGGGACAGAGGTGATGACAATTTTTTAAACTTTATACATTATTTTTGTGCTGCAAAGCAGCCTGGAAAACCTTTGCAGTATGTTGGGGTTATGGAGCACTGCTGGGTTGTGCTGGCAGCCAGTTTGAGTTGGTTGCTCCTGTCCAGTGGAGATCCAGGCATCTGCATTGGGAAAAAAATGACACAAGTGCTTTGTTCAGGTACAGTCAAGGCAATGTGTCTAAATATGATGAGATCTAGGGACTTAAAGGCAGATTGGCTTAATCATGAGTTTAATGACTCAGAGTACCAAGGTGAAGGGTAATCCATCTTTCAAAAAGAGTGGTCTGGGAGCAGATTGTAAATCAACCAGGATAAAAATTTTGTTGTGAAGTAAGAACATAACTATCTTCAGGTGACACTGTGACATTGATGCCTGGGGCAAAGATGGAGTGCAGAAACAGCAAAACCTGCAGCCTGGTGATTTCTGTAGAGGTACGTAGGACCAATACGTGCAGCAGTTTCTGATCTGAGGAAGGCAGATCCATAAGAAGAAAGTGGACCATGGAGATCAATGAGTCAGCAGTCAGTAGAAGAAGCTGCAGGCTTAAAGAAAGATGAAATGATAAAAGGAGAAGTGGTGCATAGCATACAAAATCGCATGTAATGATTAAAATAAGGACAGCAAATCTGTCTAAAGGGCACTCCTGTCACTGAACAGCAAACACAGCCACCTTTTCGGAAGGTTTCCTCAACATAAATATGACATCTAACTGGAGCAGGAATGGCCAGTAAGATAAGGTACAACAAAAATGTGTGAAAGAGACATGAGCCTGCCCTGTGAAGGAGTGTAGCTCAGGTAGTCCATGAGTGGTTAATGACAGAGAGAGATGCTCCTGCTCTAAGGAAACCCAAGGAAGCCTGACACTGGTACCTGCCTGGATGCTTGTTTATCCACATGACAGAGTGTGTGTGTGTGTGTGTGTGTGTGTGTGTGTGTGTGACACTGGGGCTGCCACCAGGGAGCTGCAGTGCTGATATTCCTCCTGGGAATCCCTGCCTGGTTGGTTCAGCTGCCTGAGGGAGCAGTGCAGGCTTGGGGTGCTTTGGCCAAATACAAGAGTGTGATGCTCTGAAAGCAAATTCTGCTCAGGAGAGACAATTTTATGGTTAAAATAAGGATTTAGCTTCAAAGCAAAAAGTAACTATTAAACCTTCATGGGCTATATAAAGATGTGCTGAAGGACAAAGGAAAAGTAACTTGAGTGTTCTGGCACGATGTTCTCTAGGCAAACTATTTTGCTGCAGTTTGGTGATGTCTTTGTAACTTTGACTATTTGGAAGCATAAAATAATAGTAGCAGTAATAAATAACCCATTGAATGATTGGAAAATGCTGTTTTGGTGGGGTTTTTTGTTGTTGTTGTTGTTTTTTGATGGTTGGCAAATAGATACAATTGTCTTATTATTATTTTGTGATCTTTTAATTTTTCTTTAATCCTTGAACTGAAATAAATTTTTCCTACACAGGAGCATTCAAAAAATAGCAGACTATATATATTACTACTTAGGTTATATTTGGTTATTTTTGATTTACTCCCTGCACTAATTGCATTGCCAATCAGATATGTGTAATAGCACCTTCTAGGCTTAGCTAGCCCAGAACTGCAAACATTTCACATTGAGACAAAAGCAGCCTGCTATAGGTTAAGATTGCTACAAAACATTTAAATAACTGTTTTTCTGCCAAAGGTATGTAATTCTTCTTTCTCATGGCTCTTACCTCCTTTTCTACCTTGTTTTCTCTGTCTTTAAAGGAGCACTTTCCTTTCCTAGAAAACTTTACTGGTTCTTCTGTTTCTTCCAGTTAATTATTATCATGCTGGTTTTCAGTAGATTATGTATCTATTAAAACACTGTAGAGAGACTTGATCTTTCCTACTATGCCTTATGTACTATTTAAACATGCAAACTGAATTTGTTTGAAATGAAATGTCACTGAAATACCTAAAAATGTATTCTTAATATTCTGTGAGAAGTCTCACCACTCTGTCCAGGTCTGAAACAGTTTAGATCAATGCTGAGCTATATTAATTCGTTCTTTTTTTTCATGTTTTGGGAACTGTATAAATTTAGGCTACTCTGAGTTGCCACTGAAGTAGGCTGACAGTCAGATTGGAATGACTGAAGAGATCAAATTCCATCCAGAGAAACCTTGGCAGGCTTGAGAGAAGGGCAAACCTCATGAAGTTCAATAAGGGGGATTGCCTTTAAACTGAAAGAGAGTGGATTTAGATTCAGTATTAGGAAGAAATTCTTCCCTGGAGGGTGCTGAGGCAGTGGCACAGCTGTGGCTGCTCCATCCCTGGAAATGTCCAAGGCCAGGCTGGATGGGGCTCTGAACAACCTGGGCTAGTGCAAGGTGTCCCTGCCATGGCAGGGGGGTTGGAACAAGAGGATCATTAAGGTGCCTTCCATTCTCTTCTCTGCCTCCAGCAGAGACCATTCTAGAAGTCTATGATTTCCAGACAAGCTGGAGCCAAGGTGTGGATGTCTTCTGAATTAAACCAACTTAAAAAGTTAATGGCCAGTTAAAACTCTCTGAAGCCAGAGTGTAAGACTCATAAGAAGACACAATTACTGAGATGCCCATGCTAGCTAATGAAATAAATCAGTAAAAATAAACAGTCTCCCTAGCTGTGATGTCTGCTCAGTGATTGTTTTATTTTCTCCTGGGGGAATTGCTCAGTGAGCATGTCTGGCTCTAGAGAGAAAACCAATACCTAAGGAGAAGTTAAGAGTGGACTTGGTCTTATTAGTGGAGGACTACTGGCAACTACAGCACTGTTATTGTTTTGAAGTATTAAAAGGCTTTTGGAAAAAGTTAAAAATGTAATATTAAAATATGAAAGCCTTTTTTGATAGCCTTGCTTAAGAAACAAAAAGAAAAAAGAATTTTGAACATGGAGAAACTACTACAAAGATAGAACATCATATCTGGAAAATGAGAAAGAAGTCAGGGTGAAAAAGAAAAGAAAAGGTAAGAAGCAGGGATTTTATAATAATTTGTGTTCAGTTTGTCTGCATAATCCCAGCAGAAAATCCCAGGAGCAATTTTTCCAGCAGATTAATACAAATCCTTATTTCAAACAGCTTCATTTTTCAGAGCCTTATGTTTTGTTAAACTTTTTTTTTTCTTTCTTTCTTTCTTTTTTTTTTTTTCTGGCTATACAGCAAATATTGCTTCCTCTAAAAGCCTACAGTGTTAGTTGGAGTGATGGAAGCTGATTCCAATGTCAGATTTCTTCCAAACCAAGAAATGCTTATTGCCAAAGGTTTATAATGTCTAGAGCTAAGGTTTACAATAAATTCAAGAGCACATAAGTAGATCCTTGCAAACAGCTACAAGATTTTTCTGTCTGAAGCCTCTTTTGATAGAATAAGAAATCTGGGCTGCTCTCCCCCATCTCCCCTCTGCTGGCTGATATTTAAACCTATGTTTAGTTAATCAACATATCTAAACAGAATACCAGTGGCTCCACTAAATGATAGAATCAGTTCTGAAAACATATTTTCTAGGTTCAAACCTAGAATTTACTCCTTGCTCCTATATTTACTTTCTTGCAGTATCTGTGTCCATTTTGAGTGATACTTGGAAGCACAGAGTGAGCATGAGGACTGGATATCTCACCAAAATTTGGTTTACTACAACTATAATGTCACCTTTAAGGCCCAAAATCCTATTATAAGGCCCCAAATAGTAATATTAGCATTATAATGTATTAATATTACATTAAAATAGTGTGTTTATGGTTCCACAGTCCCCATTTTGATACAAGCTAAAATGCTATTGGGCATGGTGGCTTTGATCTATGTCCATGTAGCTTAGCAGTTGGATACAGACTTTTGACCAGTCAAAACACAGGAGTCTTTATTTCAAGGGTAGAGAACAGACTCCAAGTGAGCTCCTTCCAGGAGCAGTTAATGCTAAAGCCATAAAACTGGGTGAGCTTTGCAGCAGAACACACATAAAGATATATCAGAGGGTGTTTTGCTTTTACGCAAGAAACAAATCATATCACACAAAATATATTTTTGAAAGTAGGTTAAATATGCTTTATACATTCACAAAAAAGACAAATGTTAAAATAGCATAAATGCAGTGTATGTGGTGGTGATTTTTAACACATAAATGAGATCAGACAAGTAAGTATTTTGGCAAAAATCTGAGAAAGCCTCTAAGTTGAAACAGAAGGACGATTCTGTGCCAGTTTAAAATTGACATATATTTCTACACAGCTATTTCTTTGATGCATATAGAAAGCCATATTTGACACCTTCTTTAAAAGATTCCACTCTGTATGAAACAATTCTGTTCTAAGTGGAAAATGGTTTAAAGTGCACGCTTGACTTTTCTATTGGAACAACGATTTCAGCAGATGGTTGAAATGTTGTCACATGTTCCTGTGATTTCCATAACCCAAAGGCAGCTGAGGAACCATTCCACAGTTCAACATTACTTGAAGACAATGTAAGCCCTTCCACAGGTTTGGAATAACAATCAAAATTTTATTTAAATATAAACTGTGTTCATATTTCATTGATTTTAGATCCACCCATGATTTCTTTTTCCAGTACAAATCAAAGAACTCAAACTATGGGGCAGATCTCCTTTCTTATATCTCACTTCTCCCAGTCAGGTATTGTCATATTTTTTTTGCCTTGCTGTCAATAGTTTCAGAGATGCTTTCAGACACAGTTATAAAGTCCACTGACCTCCTCATGAAAATGCTGGGTTCAGGAGAGCTGTTGTACAAGTGATGCAAACAAAACAGTAACAGTTAAAGCTGGATGCACCCAGTCTTGGAGTAAATTCTGGGACTTCCAAGGTAATTAATTTTATATGTGGAATTGAAGATACCCCTGCCTCCTGTGAATTTTTTAACTGTAAAATACTGTATAGGAGAACAGCTCTAATAAATAGTTTTCTGTAAAACCTTGGGCCACAGTTTTATTAATGTAAATCCTGAGAGTTGCTGCAATGTTGATCATGAGTCTCGCTGTTGTGAGAGACTGTAATGGAAATCCTCCTTTTCTCACCATGCAGAGGAAAAGGCTTTCTTTAAGGCTATTGTGCAGGATATGGAATAGGGCAGCATATGCTCTTTCAACTTTTCTAGGAATTTTCTGCTATAAAAATCTCCTCTATTTACAAGAACACCATTTAATTCTTATTCTTTTCAAATTTGAAATCAGTAAGAAGGAGTGAGTAAAAAAGATTTGAACTATCACTTAGCAGGAGGAAAAACATGAAAAGTACTAGTGGGGGGAAAATTTGAAAGAGTTGTAGAAGATTTTTTATTTACACATAATTTAAATTTTCTTAAAGTTTATTCTTCCTAATATTTGTACATGTTCCTGTTTTTTTGCTTTCTTTCAACAAAAGAAAAACTAAATTAAAAGAATGACACAAACCCCATTCTTATTATAGGAAGGTTCCCACTTCTATTTTTATGTTTTTGAAAGTGAGAGAAACAAATGTGCACAATACTTGGCCATAAAATATTTGCATTAGTAGGAATGTTGTCCACTGATGGCAACACACTGCTCCAACAAGCATCTCATCCCAGAGAGGTGTTGTCCCCTGATTTCCAATGATACTTGAACCTTGGCTGCTGCTTTTTCTTCTTTCTTTAGCCTTGATCACAATAGGACTTCCATACAAAATACTGTGGGGGTACTACGGAGAAGTTTCTTTCTCATATTTGAAGAAATATCAAAGGAATGACTGGATTTATTCTGCTGAGGTGGTGAAACCTGCCTGAAAATGTTTTGGCACGTATAGGAATAATTTATTTTGTTCCAGTTAACATGTGGAGATATTTGCATTGTACTGCATATTCATTTAGCTGTCATCACTGTGGGTAGGTTTCCATTTTCCACTCTGTCTGAGCAGTGATTTGGTAGAAGACAGTTCCTACAGGAATCTAGGAAAAACTGATCTATAATAGCCATAAAAACAGGCAAGGTGGAAAACGGTTTTACCTACGGGTATTGATATTTCTTTGCACACTTCAATCCCTGTTGAGCAATTGCTCATAAAAAGAAAATGCTTAGGTTAAGCTGGCAAAGATTAGAAATGCCACATATTACAGACCCCAGACAGCATTTCTGCCTGGAATGTGGGTGGCCATAAATGATAAATATGACACAATAAATAGATGGCAGAAAAATCAGAGATGTGAATATCCTATGTCCTGAAATGGAAATAAAACTGGAATTTTGTAGTAAGAGATGGCAAGATGACAACAGAAACACTGAAATAATACTTTTTTTCCTGAAGGTTCAGAGAGTTTTCTACTTACTTTATTTTAGAGCTTACATTTTAGAGGCCCAGAAAATTGAAAGAAAACAGTTTCTAGTTTTTGTGTGGATTTTGATGTGGTTTTGTCTTTTGGAATAGGTGTTCCCAACAACATGAAGCATTATTTGCTAAAGATGTATGTGGCCAGTAGAGTTCTACAGGGTATTTTCATTCCTCCCATAATGACATCACTTCTCTTCAAGCCTTCCATATAAACACCTCGCTGCTTGGAAAAACATTTATTTTTGCATTCTGTATTCTTTGCTTTATGCTACTTGTGTGGCTGAACATCTTGTCTGAACAAAGCAAATTAAAAGTGTCACTGGAACGGCCAAATTCCATGGAGAAGGCCCCAAAATTACAAAGTTAGAACAACCACAAAACCTTGACTAAAAAATTGCACAGAAGTACTACCTTTTCTATTCTATTCTAGAATAAGCACTACTGTGCTAAGGAAAGGTGGGGAGCAGAGGAATGTAGAAGATTCATCCTGCCATCAAACTGTCCCAGCCTCAGTGTTAAACCCTGTTCCATAAACACATTACTTTGTTAAAAAGGTTTTTTTCTTCTCTGCTTGAGATTCAGGGTAAGATAAAGTTGAAAAGGAACCTTGTTGGGATAAACCTAGCAATTGGGAATAAACAGATGGGGATTGTCAAGCTCAATTACCTGTGTTTGCTCACCTGCAGTCCTCATGAAGAAAAGCGAGAGGAGAATTTGCAAACATTTACTGCCCTTTCTGCAGCCTAAAAACTTTCTCTCTGGGTGAGTTTGAGCTTTCAGAAAATCTTACAGTCTAATATTAGTGAGTACAGAGAGAGGTGTATGAGAACAAAAATACCTCCCAAAATTCTCTTACAAAAAGAGTATTGGGATGTAATGTAATATTGCTTGTATTACACTCCATTTAAGAAATATGTTAGAACAGTAATTGTGAAAGTCAGCGGCATGCTTGCTTTTTCAGGGAAATACAGGTTTCAAATTCAGCTGCGTAGGTGGTACTGGTATCTCTTTAGCTCAGTAGGTTTGAAAAATGCAAGCTATGCACTGAAAAAGATTTGCCATGTTGAACATTATTTTGATATCACTTTGCCTTGCAATCTTAAGCCAGAATTGTTTTCATGTCAGACACCCGTGAGCAGTTTGCAGACATATCATAATGACTTTTTGGTAATTATGGGATTTTTTTTTTTGTGCAAAACCACCCCATTTCCCCAAGGCAGAAGCCACTGACAGCTGTGCACTGGAAGAGGAGACCCCAGCATCCTGCAGACACAGCAGCTCCACACATTCACCTCACCCAGCAAAAGGTGAGTACCCAAAAACTTTGAGGGGGACTCTGCTTTCCTTGGCAATGCTGAAACTAACTTAACTTACATGATGGATGATTTTGATTATGAGAGAAGAGAAAGAGATGCAAAGAGTAGCCTTGAGTTTGATTCTGAGGGTTCCAAACAAGTAATAAAAACAATTTCTTTCTAAGCCTAATTTGAAAGGTTATGCCATCAAATCTAGATTAACCTTAAATAGTGATGGGGCTTCATGGTGACAATGTCTGTACCCATTTCAGGAGAAACTGTGCATTCGTAGACTCCTGAGGCATGCGAGCTTAGACAAGCTAAAACTGATTCATTCAAGAGCAGAGGCAAAGAGGCAAACTAGAGAAATCCTGTCCCTCACTGAGAGCAGCATAAGCCAAAAGAAAATAATGCATCTCAAAAGCCAGGGGAAGATAGAGAATAACTTGGTGACACCCAAGGTAGATGCTGATTTATTATACAGATAATGCTCTTTGGCAACTTACAGCACAGTGATGAAGAATTTTTCCAGGCTGGGATATAATTTTGTACCAATTTTTCAATTTGTTTAATTTTGAACTTGGCATAGGAAAATCAGAAGGAGAAGGCTACTTGAAGGAGCTCTATTTTTTTGTATGCATAGCATCTAAAAAAATAAAATATTTTTTTATGAGTTGTTATATGTTTGCATGTTTCCCCTATCAAACTTTATTTTAGTTATTTGTCTGTCTCATTAAGCTTTTCTTAGCATATTTGCAAAAGTATGTGCAATGCATTATACTGTGCCAATTTCTTCTAAAGTAGCAATGATAAAAACTAACTTAACCTAAAAATACTGTTTTTTTGTTTTTGTTTTTTACTGCTATTTCAGTGGTCCAGTCTTCATTCCAATCTTATTGTAAAATATATAATCATGAAGGTGTATTTTGACAGCTCTTCTGAAGTTGAGTAGAGAATAATTAAAGCAAATAGCAATTAACCTGTATCAGGGAAGGCATCATAATGTAAGTGCTGCTTCAGGGAAATTTCTGTTGTAAAATTAAAAGGATAGCCAGGGAGAAAAATAGTATTTGAGACAAGCTGCCAGTCAAATTATGTTCAGTATGGTTGATTTAATGTTCCTTTATCTTCCTATGCAGAGTAGTGGTCTTGAGGAACATATTGGGAACTTACAAGGAGCTATAAATATAGAGGATATAAAATGGCATAGAGACAGCACTGCAAATTTAGGATTAGAAAAATGAAACATATATATATATATATGCACATAAATATATATATATACACTTACTGAAAATTAAAACAATACTTATGCAATTAGGCTTAGTTCTGTTATTTATAAAATATGGGGTTTATGCTTTTAGTGAATAAATAGCTGAATACACTGAGGCATGTCAGTAAAAACTTTAAAATGGCTGGGCAAAACCAAAGTCATAGTGTGCTGGCTCAAGCAATGAGAAAAAGGAGATGTCTAAGACAGACCAAACATGAAATCAGAAACTACCTCGGTCAGAGAAAGTTTTTTATTTTTTTCCCCCTGTTCTTAATAATTCCTAACTTTTGTCTTCATTTTTCTGTTCTCTGAGCTGATGTTCTAGTGAACTGTTCATTACTCTGCAAGATGCAGTCTGCCACGATTTATAACACATCATGTTATGTGTGAAATGCTGGTTTATCTTTCCCTCATCTATATTATTTTACATTTATTATGCTGAATTGTTATCTGCCATTTAAAAAACCAGTTGCCCATCTCAAAGGGTTTTTTCTATTTCTTTAGTGAATCTTCAACTTCTGCTCCTATTCTGTTTTCAACTCTTTTATCCTTTCTCTTTTGGCATGGGACATTTTGAGAACCCTTTGTAAAACCAGACATATTAAGTGGACCTTCTTTATCACACACTTTTTGTCTCCTTCAAAACAACAACAACAACAACAAAAAAAAAAAAAAAAAAAAAAAAACCCAAAAAAAAACACCCAAGGAATAAAGATTTATTTATGTTATGGTCTATCTGTTTCAATTTTTCTTGTGCTTTTGAATGATTTTTAAGGTATAGATATCAAATTTGCAGTCTTGTAATTCTGTGCCCTTCTCAGGACACACATTTACCATAATTGCCATTTCTCATGAAATAGAGCCAGGTCAATTATTGCATCTCAGCTAAACTTTAGAGGGATTGGAGATGGTTCTGGCAGATCTGCCTCTTTCCTAGACTGATTCTCCTGATGTTTATATTGATGTGCTCCTAACTACCCTTAGATATTCTTATCTACATTATACTCTGCAGAATAAGAACCAAACTGCTATAAAGTTAGACCCTCTCGTACTCTTTGGGGGAACTCTCCCCTCTGCTAATTTGACTACATTTTGCTGCTAATGTCTATGGATTTAAGTTGCAAAACTCCAGAATTTAGTTTTCCAACTCAATAGCTGAAGAATAGAAGCAAGAGGAAAATCACTTTTACAGACAGAAGAACGGCAAAATGCTGTTTCCGTTTGTCTTTCTGCTTGGTATGAAAAAGACTTGTCTGCACCCACAAGCACAATACTGCAGAAAGTCTAGTATTGAGAATCCATACAACTTCTCCATAAAAAACATGGACTCTTAAGAAATTCTGGAGTAGTTGGCAAGAAGTGTCATCCCCATCTTTCATTCATCTGCCTTACTTGAGCAGTAACAGAAGGTACGTAAGAGGGATCTGATCCAGCAGAATCTGTAACTGTACTTCCTTTGATCCAAAAACCCTTCTGTACATCTTAACCACAAGACTTTTCCAAGAGCTCAGAAAATATTCAGAATGATGCACTGACTGCATGTAGTATTACAAAAGGCTCTAGTTGATATACAAAATATTGTCCAGCAGCAGGGACCATGAGCTACTTAGCTGTAATGTCACGCCATTAGGTTTAAGGCAAAAAGAACAACTACAGTGTTTGTTTAGTACAAGAATTTTAAATCTCCTGAGGAGAATGAAACAGTAACTCGAGTTTCTGCTGCAGGATGAGTCAGAAATTGCAACAGCAGCCAGGACCCTGCCATGGCTGAGACATGGGCTGGTGGCATGCACTGCTTGGAAAGCTGGTGAAAGCTGGAATCTGGAGCTAAAGCATGCTGGAGAATTACTGTAGATTAATTTCTGTTGGTGTTGAAGGGTGCACCTGTCCTAAATCCTTTGCTTGTTATGACTCTCCTCCGCTCAAGTGAACTGGAAAGAGATGAAGTTGAAAAGACATTTTACTAGGGAGATAAATACTGCTGGGGTCTCTAACATCACAAAATAATATACCTGCCCAAATGCAGGCTGGAGAACAGGTATTGTCAAAATGGTCCAGTCAGTGCAGCTTGTTACAGGTGACAGACTGCAGCGTTTCCAAAGCAAAATGTATTTTCATTCTGCTGTGAATTTTGGTGAAGGGATTAATTTGAAACTGATAGAAGCTCGCACATTAATTTTGCTTAAATATCAACAAATACTAAGTTTTGCTTTCAAAAGACCAAGCTTTTAGATAGCAAGAGAAACAGCCAATAAAAGCAAGTGGGATGAACAGGTTACTTTTAAAATAAAGGCAAAAATTGTCTGAAAACTGTATCCCAGGGATATGTGAAAATTAGTAGTTGAGAGATTGTTGGACAAGTAACCCGCTCTTGGCGAGCAGAAAAGAGCAAGCAGAAAAAAAACAAGCTGAATCTTGAAGATTTAGGCAAAGCAACAGCTGAGGGAAAAGATGTGAGGAAGTGAAAGTTGCCAGACTTTGCAGAGGAAATTAAGAACACACTGCAAACCTTGGATAGCAAAATGAAAGAGCAGCAGAAGATGGGAGATTTAAGGCAATGCAGGAGGACTCTACAGGGTAGAGGCACGTTGTGCTCTCAGTAGGAACATGAATGCAGTTTATGGGTGTGAAGATAGCAGAGCTAATGTAAGATTAGTGAGAAATTAGTGAAGAATTAGTGAGAAAGTGTGACAGGAGAGCTGGCAGTCACATACCAGGACCTCCAGACACTCCCACTGAGGGATTTGCTATTCCACCCCCACGGTGATGAGCAGCTGGCACAGAATACTGCCAGACTCTGAACAGGATTCTAATTATTCCTTCAGATGTGGGTGTCAGGGGCAGATAATACCTTTTAGCTGTACAACGTGATAATGACTGAAGGAGATGGAGAAATCAGTGCAAGAGAATATTAGCTGATGACTGCCCCAGGCAGGGGCAGGGAAACAAAGGGGGACAGAGAGAGAAATGAAGATCCAGGAACGAGAAGGCTTGGAAAGCAACCCTGAGAATGCCAGAGCAATCCGGCAATCCACTCGTGTCTAAGACCTCAGAGCAGTAACTGTGTTAGCTAGATTTTAAATCAGGCTGGGAAAGGTGGCTGTGCTGTGCTGTGCTGTGCTGAGCTGTGCTGTACTGTGCTGTGCTGTGCTGAGCTGAGCTGAGCTGTGCTGTGCTGTGCTGTGCTATGTTGTGCTGTGCTGTGCTCTGCTGTGCTGAGCTGTGCTGAGCTGTGCTGAGCTGTGCTGTGCTGAGCTGTGCTGTGCTGTGCTCTGCTGAGCTGTGCTGTGCTGTACTGTGCTGTGTGCTGTGCTGAGCTGTGCTGTACTGTGCTGTGCTGTGCTGAGCTGTGCTGTGCTGTGCTGAGCTGTGCTCTGCTGTGCTGTGCTGTGCTGTACTGTGCTGAGCTGTGCTGAGCTGTGCTGTGCTGTGCTGCGCTGAGCTGTGCTGTGCTCTGCTGAGCTGTGCTGTGCTGTGCTGTGCTGCGCTGAGCTGTGCTGTGCTGTGCTGAGCTGTGCTGTGCTGTGCTGTGCTGCGCTGAGCTGTGCTCTGCTGTGCTGAGCTGTGCTGTGCTGTGCTGCGCTGAGCTGTGCTGTGCTGAGCTGTGCTGTGCTGTGCTGTGCTGAGCTGTGCTGTGCTGTGCTGTGCTGAGCTGTGCTGTGCTCTGCTGTGCTGTGCTGTGCTGTGCTGAGCTGTGCTGAGCTGTGCTGAGCTGTGCTCTGCTGTGCTGTGCTGAGCTGTGCTGTGCTGAGCTGTGCTGAGCTGTGCTGAGCTGTGCTGAGCTGTGCTGTGCTGTGCTGTGCTGTGCTGAGCTGTGCTGAGCTGTGCTGAGCTGTGCTGTGCTGTGCTGTGCTGTGCTGAGCTGTGCTGAGCTGTGCTGTGCTGAGCTGTGCTGTGCTGTGCTGTGCTGTGCTGAGCTGTGCTGTGCTGAGCTGTGCTGTGCTGTGCTGTGCTCTGCTGTGCTGTGCTGTGCTGAGCTGTGCTGTGCTGAGCTGTGCTGAGCTGTGCTGTGCTGTGCTGTGCTGTGCTGTGCTGAGCTGTGCTGTGCTGAGCTGTGCTGTGCTGTGCTGAGCTGTGCTGAGCTGTGCTGTGCTGAGCTGTGCTGTGCTGTGCTGAGCTGTGCTGAGCTGTGCTGTGCTGTGCTGTGCTGTGCTGAGCTGTGCTGAGCTGTGCTGAGCTGTGCTGTGCTGTGCTGTGCTGTGCTGAGCTGTGCTGAGCTGTGCTGTGCTGAGCTGTGCTGTGCTGTGCTGTGCTGTGCTGAGCTGTGCTGTGCTGAGCTGTGCTGTGCTGTGCTGAGCTGTGCTGAGCTGTGCTGTGCTGAGCTGTGCTGAGCTGTGCTCTGCTGTGCTGTGCTGAGCTGTGCTGAGCTGTGCTGTGCTGAGCTGTGCTGTGCTCCGCTGTGCTGTGCTGTGCTGAGTTGTGCTGAGCTGTGCTGTGCTGTGCTGTGCTGTGCTGAGCTGAGCTGTGCTGTGCTGTGCTGCGCTGTGCTGGGGGTTCAGCAGGGCAGGACAGCTGAGATCTCGGCGGTGACCCCGGGGCTGCCTTGGGTGTGCTGGCACCGTTCCCTGCTCTGCCTGCAGCACAGGGAGCTGCACACGCTGACCACTCAGCCTTTGCCTCTGCATGGGCTTTTCCATTCTTCTCGTATGGAGTGTGAGCTCTCCTTTTCCATGTATTAAAGAACTGTGCCCGTTCTCACACTGCAGCACACCTCTAGATGTGTTCTCAGGTGGCCCAGATGGTCCCAGGCACTCAGGTGGTGACAGGCAGCAGCCAGGATGAGATCTACAAGGTAGTGGGGGAAATCCAGTGCTCAATCTTATACAAACATTCGACCACTAAGATGTGCTAATGTTTATGGTCACTAATGGTGAAAGCAGTTGTTTTGGGCTAGGGAGACACTTATCTATTCCATTTGTGTATTTAATATGAACATTGTGTGGCAAGAAAATATGTAAGATTTACAGTAGCAAATTTAACAATTATTTTTAGAATAATCTGTGGATTTCGATCTATTTGTCATTTCCCATTCTGTAGTCAGCAGAACCCAATCATTTTTATCAGCACTTTGAGTGCTACAATGCACCATCAAGACTAGAGAAAAATGGGGATATAAAAGTAATCTCTGCAACAGGTATGGGTGTTTACATATAGATAGCATGTTTAGTTTGATAAATGCTTCTTCATGTAGTCAGATAGTTTTCTAAATATCTGATATCAAGAAAACACACAGAAGGTGCAAAGTTCCATTTCTGTTTTCTAGATAGACCAAAATGAACTGAATTTATAAATGCCACTGGTGTGCTACTCATTTACTGACATTAAATTCTGAAAATTGTGAAGAAGGACAGCAAAAGAAAGGCTATTTCATTTTAATGGAGAAGTGACAGTTCTGTGAACTTTCTTTGTCATTTCTCATATGGGCTTGCCAAGCAGCATGAGTAAAAATGACACTTGGAAAAAGAGGCCAGCATGGTGAATTTAATGACAATTTGTTGTTTTCTATTTTTCCCGGCCACCTTTCTTGGTAAAAAGGGAATTCTGAAAGTAAAAAAAAAAAAAATTGAAAGCAAAATTGAATTGAGAAAAACCTTATTACAAGTTATCTGTATTGATTCACCCAGGCAAAAAAAAAAAGGGGGGGGGGGGGGTTAAAGTAGATTTATTTGTTCTTTGCTTTCTTTGCATTTGTGTGATAACCTCAATTAAATTGGAAAATATATAGGCTATTCTTCTAAAAGAAAACCGATAAATATGTAGAGACAAGTTAGCATGATACCAAACCCCAGACACCTGAACTTACCGTTGCATTTTTGCATTATTTTTTATGGTACAGTTTAATATTGTTTCAGGTAAAGCACGGGGGGGGGAAGGACAACACCAAATATCATGTAGAACATATGAAAGAGTATTCCAAGATTGTTTTCAAAGTGCAGTGTTGAGAAACGGTTTGCAAGCTGCGTGGGCAGTACCACAGTGTTTGATGCCTTGTAAATCCCAGGCTGGGGCAGGGCTGGGGCAGCTGGAGCCCAGCTGGGAGCTCTCCCCTGACCAGCACCTGTCCCCAGGTCCCTGCCAGCTCTGGCACTGTGACACCGGGGCTTTCTCAGCTTCTCCCCTGCCCTGCCCTGCCAGGGGCCGGGCGAGGGGCACAGGGGATAAAGAGCGAGCAAAGCAAAATGGGCACCAGAGAGCCCAGTGCTCACACCTCTCACTGCCCTGCAACGAGGTCTTTCCTTCCAGCTGGCACTGCTCTCCTCATCTCGCTGCTACAAACCCACTAAAACCCAGAAGAAAAACTTGCACTTTTATTTTCTTTAATTTTTAAATGAAGCCTTGTATGTTATTTTCTCAATTTCCAATAAAGGATTAATTGAAATATCTATTTTAACTGAACATGGCTTGCCAGTACAGGCTGAAAAATTGTATTAACAGACTTCTCAAGCTAAGTCTTATTTTTCATGGCTCGTTAACTTTGGTGTAGTCTGCTCCAGGCTGAAATTTTACAAGATTCCAGTTCTAAAATGTTTTCTTTAAGAACTGATAACGAAAAATGACAGGCAAGTTCAATGGTATATAAAAATAAATAAGTTATTAACGTTAGACACTTCTAATTTACAGGGCTTGAAAATGTCAGATAAGGAAAAGGTGGCAGACAGTTATCATTGCTAATTACCTTCCAGCTCTGATCTGGATCCATTTGCAGTAGCTGTGAATGAAGTGGTGCTCTTTAGTGTGAGAAAAATAGGCTAGAATTATTTTGTAAAAAACTTCAATAAGAATGTCTTTGTCAAAGGTAAAGGGTACTGAGCATTCAAGCAGAGAATTATCTTAGCAGCTAGGAAAATGTTCTTTCCCAGCACTGTGCAAGCAAAGAAGGGACAGGGATCTCTGGCAAGCTTTGCTCTTTCCTTTGCCAGCTCCTTGGAGGCTACAGGGTGCTCACAGCCTCCCCAGAGAGTGGCAGTGCCCACTCTGCTGTCCCTCTCCTCCCTGGCAGGGCAGAGCTCAGGGCTCTGTCCCCGGTGTGCCTCAGCTGCTGCCCACTGCCCACACTGCCCAGGGCAGAGACCAGCAAAGCGAGGCTGGGAATTTGCAGCCCCAGGGTCAGAAATAATTCCTCAGTGTGAGCTCCACAGCTTCTCTCAGCTCCTCACTCAGAGGCAGAACCAAAGAACTTTCTGGTGATGCAGCAGCTATTAAATGCTGACTCAGTGGTGCAGGACATCTCTAAATCATCCCTGGGCAGAGAGTGGGACCTGCCCACCTACAGCCACCCATCGTGGGTCTGATCACCAGATTATTGAATGCAGGGGCTGTTCTCCCACTCCCCTCCCACCAGGTGTGCAGCTGCTCCCCAGATAATCCACCTCTCCTATTAAAGCACAGTTCAATATTTGTGGGGCAGGAAAGGGTAAGTGTGTGTTCGACGCCACTTAAATTATTGCCACATAGTAAGTATGACAATCTGCAGAGCTGGGAAGGGCTTAGGCTGTTAAACAAAACTATGCAAGAATTCATCCAGACTTATTTCTCCCACCTCACTTTTGCTTTCCGTTTCTCAGATACTGAAAGAGCTTGGCCTTATATTTACAGCCAAAAATATGAATGTTTAGATTTTTTGGTACGACCTTCAAAAAAATATTTGGAATTCATTCTCTTGGAGAGGGTGAGGAACTAATTGCTTCACTTAAAGCAAAAGGACATTTATTTTTACACAATATGGGTAATTTTTCTATTACCAGTTGGTTTGGAAAAAAGTTTTGACGGAAATGCTGTCAGGGAATCCAAATCCAAGTTATACATTGTCTTATCGACAACAACTCTACTTTGCAAAGGAGGTACCCATTTCACAGGAACTGAATTTGTTGATTAAATAATGTGAGAAACGATGTTCACAAACATAGACGTATTTCAAATACTTTAGATTTTTTTTTGTTGTTGTTCTAGGTTTGCATTTTGGAACTTGGCTTTGCATTATACCGTATATCATATGACTGAAACTGCTTCAAAAAAAAGAGAAATGGTTTCAGTATGTATGAAGTATTTAGTTCCATATGTCATGAAGGAAAAAGGTTTTGACAACTGTTTTATCAGGAGACAAGATTTGTATGTTCTGAGGTGCAGTAACATGTCACCACCTAAGCTGGTGAACAGCAGCAGTTTGAAACAGTGAGGATGGCTGCTCCAAAAGACATTTTTCTAAAAAACCTAGCTGCAATGCCATTTTCATTTAGCTGGTGACTGGCAGTCAACATTTCTTTTGGATTTGAATGAATATTCTCTATATAATGATTTCTTAGCATTTTAGTGTCCATTCTGCCTCTCTTCTCTAGCAGTTCCAGGCTTTGTGATGTCCCTGACTGTGGTGCTTGGGACGTGGTTTTCTTCCTTTCCATTTTTAAAGATGACCTTGCTGGTAAATCTGCTTTCAAAAGTCCCTTGGCTCCATTTAAAGTCCAGACCTTTAAACATGGTCCTTAATAGTTGTAAAATGTTCTCATAAATTCCAAGCTATGTATTTTCTATATTGTTTCTTTATGGTTCATTTAGTGTGACATTATATAAAAAATTTAAAGAGGCATTTCCTTCTCAATCACTTTTGAGTGAAGTGTCTGGAAAAATCACACTTAAAACTTTCTGTTTGAGCCATTAATTAGCACACTTCTTGTTAACTGCTGCTGTAGCTTTTGATTCACTGGCACCAGCACACTTCTGGTGTGATGGATGTGCTGTAAAGGCTTAGATAGATAGGCTGTTTGCATGTCATAGTAAAATGAGATATGGCATTCACTTTCAAAATGAACTTTATGGGATAATACTTTATAGAAGTGATGATGTCGTCCTGGATACTGAAGCTTTGTAAGTAAATACAAATAATGCTCCATGTGTTTTATTAGCCTTTGTCAGTGTAACCTTTAACATAAAATTAAGACAAATTCAGAGCAGTATTTTAAGATGAAAGGGGTATTAACATAATGGAATAAATCACAGCTCAAGAGTTTATGTAGGCAGCTATGAATAAAGAAACAAAGGTTTCCTGAACATAAGAAAGAGTCTGCTGTAAGGGAAAATCAAAAAGTCTTATGGAAATAGAAGGAGCTACTGGAAATTAGCACCCCTTGAGATGGGGAGAAATTTAGTGGCTCTGCTTTTCTTTTGATTCCGCTTCTATAAAATGAAAAAAGTTTAAATATTGCCCAACAGTTTTCTATTATGTATAACAAGCTGCAGTACAGAAAGCTTTTCACCTAATGGGAATTAGTGACCGAGGAAAAAAAACAAACAGAAAAATAAGAGGGAGATATGTGGAGTTAGCACAGCACTGGTCACCATCTTCTTTCTTGCCCTTGAAACTGCTGAGGGACTAAAGGCAGGGAGGTGCTCAGATGTCTCCGCATTGAAAGGACCAGATCAATTCTTCAGAGAGGAAAAGCGGCCGAGAAAAACAGAGGAACCACAGCTGGTTACTAGCCTCGGTTTTCTGGTCACCAGGAGTAAACAGCAGTAAAGGGTAAGCTTAGCTTAGGCAACATCTGCTATTTGTCCAGCATGAATGGAGCTGGAAAGCAGTGCCAGTGCTGGAATGAAATCCATCCTGGGGTGGGGTTCTATGGGAAGGCAAGGGGCTGTGCCTGGCTCACCTGCCACTGCCAGCAGGTCCCCCCAGCCTGGCTGCACCTGGCACAGCTGCACTGCCCTCCCAGAGAGCAGCAAGGGGCACCAGCAGCATTACAGCCATGTAAGTGGATGTCCCAGAGAATTACCAGGGACATTGATGAATCACACTGGCATTTGGACTGTGCTCAATGGGAGCTAAAAAGTGAAAAAGTAATTTCATTCTGTAGTACATTTTCAAAATACCTGGAGGCAGATATTTCCCTGGGTCATGGCCCTGTCTGGTAACAAACTCCTCTTTTTTGGTTCTTACATCTGGTGCTCTTGTATGTGGCATAATAATAATATTAATAGTAATAACAATAATAATAACACATTTAGGGCAAAGAGACCTGCCAATGACACCAAGAGCAGAGCACCAAGGCTCAGTTATGTACAAATTGTGCAATATTTTCTTTTGCTCATTACAAATAGAATTAATGAAAGGCAAAAATGAAAAATGCTTTTTAAAAGTGGATGAACCCAATAAATAATAGCCAGGAAAAAAAAAATAGCAAACAGAAAATGTTGTCAATTTACATTCTAAAAGACTTGGGTGGGTTTTGGCAGTCAGCATTAAATGTAACTTTGCTGTGTTACTGTTCATCATCTCAGGACTCAGGACAAAAACTATTACAAAATGCTCATATTTAATTTATTCTACTTATGTCAGTCAGTGATAGTATGTCCTATCTAATTAAATCCAGATTTCTGTGCATCTCTTCATTTACTTACTGTGCAAATAATGGAAACTAGCATCAAAGTATTACAATCAGATAAAATTGCATTTCATATTAATACAGTGTGTGGAAATGTATAATTTAAAATATATCTTATGAAATACAATCTCCTTTACATATTGCATTCAGCTCTGATATTGATCGAGATATTTCCGGGAGTGTATGATGAGAGGAGGGAAAGAGTGTTATACTTCCTCTAGGGATAAGTTTGCTTCTTGCTGATCTCTCACACTGTTTCTTTGAATAAAACTAGTTTTTGTTTGATCCTTTTCTTCGTGTTTAAGGAAGGCAAGTTTCAGAAAGGGATGTTGGAATGTAGTCAGCCTCTCCAGTCAGGTACTTTGCAGAGCAGTGGGTGAGCAATCCAGGGCCTCTTCAGCTCCGGCCCTTCTCTGCTCACACTGGACTCAGTTCCTAAGAGAAACCTGGCTTTGTTTTCCCAGTTTCAGACAAGCACAGGCCGAGGGGAGCCAGCAGGGTCTGGCTGACAAAGGCGCTGGGGAGAGCTGCCCTTGGCAAGAGCAGGACACTGAAGGGCTGCAGGACACACAACCTGCAGGGACTGCAAGGAGTGCCAGGACACCTGGGACCAACAGGTCAGCCTGTTTAACTTGGCTTCCAGTCTCAAAATGCAGCCTGTTTAGAGACAGAACAGGCTTTAAGTTATTTTTCTGAGCACTGCGTCCTTCGGGTTTGTTCATGTGTCACTCACACCGATGTAAATCCTCTGAGGCCAATGGGAATTGTGCAGGGTGCAAGTGAGAATATTCAATATTCTTCTCCTTTCCATTCCAGTGCTGCCTATTTGTGACTAAGGTCTTGCTTTTGAAATCATAGTTTTGGTTTGTATCAGAAGCATTCAAATATAGTCATCCTGGACTACACACATACACATTTGTAACTGAAACTCTTTAAAATCATCCTCTCTTGTTCCCTATGAAAATATGTCCAATAAATCCTGTAAAATATCCATCTATGCCATCTTGAGACAGGCACTATTAAAATTAAGAAAGACTTTCAAATTTAGAAGACACTTTAGGATTAGAGCCTTATATTTTAATATCCAACATCAATGCTTCAAAGAAATTGATTCGAACTTGTACACCAGCAATATGAAAGTGGCAGGTGTCTTCCTGCATTGTTATCTGAAGGCTAGGGACCAAAAAGCAAAAATTAGTGATGCAGAAATCCAAAAACTGAAATTAAAAATGAACTCATAAAAACATGACATGAATAGTGCCTATATCTCTGGAATAATAATTGTCACAGTTTATTTTTTCAGCTTTTTCATTAACCAGGCTCTTAAAATTTTTCAAAGTAATACAATTATCTGAGAAAAAAATTGCAACTATTTTCACTTAGTATTGTTTACCCTTGGAGAAGCAAAATTTTCTGCCAAATATGGAATGATTCCTTTATTTAAATCCTGACTGGCAGGAAAAAAAAATCTGCTCTCTGCAAAAATTGTCTAATTTTGTAGCTGTCTCAAGGATATGTCTTCTGTTATCAGATGATGCCCTTTCTTCCTTGAGTGGAAAACTCACTGTGCTGCATAAACAGTCACTTTGCATTATGTAGATTATTTCCCAAGAAAAGTAAAGGAGTGGCTTTTGACAATGATGGAGACAATGAAACATGAAGAATTCAGAGAAGATCAAAGGTACTCATTAGTTTAGGTGATAGGAAATAGAGCTGTTAACAGTAAAACAGTATCTTGTTACTCTTTCATACAGTATGAAATCCCATAATTGTTGCATCAGAAAATGCCTCATTTACTTTTCATGAATCAAATATTTAAAGACATTCTTATGCTTCATATTACATGTAGTAGATGGACGCCCTCATTTATTGTATTACTTTGATGTATTTTTTTATTACTTGAAAGGCTAATTCAGATTGCAGAGGTTTTATGAATATTTTATAGACTCGGTGTTATGAATGATCAGAAATATCTCTCAGATATGCTCTGGGCTTACAATTCAGCAGTGCTCAAATTAACCCCAGCAGAGGAATAGACTGTGGAAGCAAAAACCCAGCTGAATCATCTTCCCTATTCCTGCATTTCTACTCAGAGCATTCTTATGGCAGCTACAGGTGCCTCCCATATGTATAGAGCTAAGCATATCAGTAGTGCAAAGTAATTTTTATCCATGTCTCTTCTCTGCTAAGACACAACTAAGAGAATCTAATTTAGGCACTTTCATGTTTTAACCACTGATTTAATTCGATCTAAGACTATTTTTGATCTTATTTATTTTCTTGTTTTAAATTATAAAGGTCTGCAAATCTCCTAGTACATGGTTTTGCAGTTCTAATATTACTCTTTCCCTGCTCCATTTGAGGTTGAAGTATAACAATAATACAACTGGTTTAATTAAATTTTTACTGCTTCTTTATGTCCCTTATGATTACCAGACTGGTTCTGTATTTATCTACTGAATTATTTTTATTTAGTAGCAAATAAATAGTTTTTAAATTCTACCCACTATCGGCTTTCTCCCTGTATATCCTGCAAAAGAAAAAGGGATCTGTGTATTTAAAATTTTGTGATGGAATATTCTGGGCAAAGCAGTGGATATATTAGAGAAAGACAGGTAAAAAAAAAAAAACAACAACAACAAAACATAAAAATATGTCTTCAGCATCCACAGGAAGCAAGAAATAATATTGAAAAATGTGCCAGAGTACCACTAAAACCCACCCAATGTACAGAATTTGCTTGTTTGCAATATAATGGATACAGCCTCTCTCTTTAGCAGTGATAGACACCTCATCAGGCCATTTCTGCTTGCTCCCACGAGCTCTGTGTCACCTGCATTGCTCACAAGGTTTGCCGTGAGCCCCTTCAGGTAGAAGGTCTCAACTCTCCTGTACCAGGCTTGAGAAACCCTTCAGTCATGCTGTGCCTCAGCCATCTGCTCCCCTGCTCACAGCACATTTGTGTGTGACATCTAAACACTGTGTCAGGATAAATGGCCTCATCTCTTTTTCTGCTGATTTGAACTACAAACTCACCACTGTGACTGTTTTTCCGCAGCAGTGAATTCCCACAATTGGACATAAGCAGAGAAATTGGTGTCCCTGCTTTCAGAAGTCATCAGGTTTTCTTCATGATGAACAGACTGGAGGTCAGGACTACTCTGAAATCATGGGAAACATCCTTCATGAAGGGATGTGGGAGGCTTTGTGTAGTTCCTCTCCCTCCTGTTCTGCTGTGTCAGAGCCTACAAAAAGCTGCCAGTGTGGTAAATCATTACAAGCAGTAAAATAACACTGGTAAATGTATGCAAAATATGGGTGCACTGGGAGAGGGTGGGAGAGAAAAAGAAGACAGTTTTTAATGACCTCTGTCTATTCCCAAAGTAAAGACATACCCAAAGTTATTCAGCAGCATGAAGATATGTTTTAACAGTAACCTTTAAAATAATGGTAAGAAATATAAATTAAATACTGCTTGCCTATACGCCAGAGTTTGAAAAGAAAATCAGCTTCTGCTTCATTTGGTAGGAAGCCTTTGCTTACTCTGGAGAACAGGGTGTAAAGCCACAGTTTGCATTGTTAAACAGATTTGGTATTCCAGTTAGGTACTGAATTTCCTTTAATAAATATTAGTACTTGGAAAAATTCTGAACCGTGTAAAACCCACCATTTCAAATTCCTTTCCAGCACTTTAGCTTATGCAAGACTGACACAGAAAGAAACTTCTGAGGCCCATAAAGGCAAGGAGGTTTAACTTCTGTTTTCATTTTTCCTAGAAAAAATATTAAAGCCATGCTTGAGTAATCATTTTTAATGAAAAAATGTTACTCTGTGAGGTAAGCTCTGATCATAAGCCTGATCTTGTGAAAGAAGTGCATTTCAAGACTATGGTAATTGCTGCATATTTTCAAGACATCATTATTAGGATGAGCAGCTTTTAGTGCTGGTTAACTGGAACACAGCTGATTTGCAAGTGTATGCAACTCTTACATTTTTTTATGCTATCTTTCAATAGCTCCTTCTCATTTTGCCTCAGAACATGGGACAGGTTTCTGTTTTCAATGGGGTTTATTGTCTCCTTTCCTTGCAATTCCATTAGCTAATGGAAAAAATGGTGACGGACTTATGTATCATGCCCCGAGATATGCATACCACAGGTTTTTCTGTTAAGAGTTTTCAATCATGCACCACATATAAAGATCGTGCTGAAAGGTGAGATTCCAGCACACAAGCCAGCTATGAAATAGCAGACATAGTGGCAGTTTTTCTTCTCAAACTATTGGCTCAGATACAGAGGGGACAGGGGAAGGAAGGGAAATTTGCTATACAATAAAGAATCTCCTGACTCAGCCTAAGGGAAGAGATATTTTTCTGGTTCTGTGATCCAGATCACTCATGAGCAAGACCAGACCAAGGCAGATAGATCAGACAGATGCAGAACAAGCCCAGACATAAAAACCTCAAATAAATCTTCCAGTCTATGTCCCAAGCTCTTTAGTATGATGCTCAGGGCATCACTACCATTTAAGTTTTAAAAAGGAAAGCACAAGAAACAAAGCCATTTTCCTACCTTTTTACTGAATCCTGCATTATATTTTCTTTTATAAAAAGCAGGCTAAATCGAATAACTGCAGCCATCTTACAATCTGCAGGCCATTTTCTGCCTGCAAGCTGTGATCAGTGTATAAAGTACAGAGGAAAAAAGGGCAGCCCAGAGTAGGATGTAAAATCTCCTGTAAGATGCCAACCCTCTCTCAGGTGCCCTCTTTGTGGGAAGCAGCACCTCCACACTCCTGGCAGGGGGTGAGAAAGCAGTTGAAATGAAGTAATCTCTTTAGAGAACAGTCATGTCGTCCCTAAAACTGTTCTTTGGTCACTTAAATTCCACTACGCTGATTTCAGGGCACTCAAAATTTATTTACAGGACATCAGAATTTAAATAAAGGACTCAAACTGTGTCAATTTTTAAATGATTTCTTGTTCTTCAAGATACTGGCAACCCGATACCAGAAATTCCTCATCCCTTTATCTGTCTTAAGAAGAGCTTACAGACTTAGAAGCAATTTTCCCACTCTATCAGAATTCTGTGAAGGACATGAGAAAGGTCAGAAGAAAAGCTCTGGTTTCCTTGACTTTGACCACAGAGTTCTCCAAAAAGCATATTGAATATCATTACACCCAAACAGAGAAACATCATACCATCACCTTTTTAATCTATGATGGATGGCATTATGTGGCAATAACAGAGCAACACAATGACAACCTTGTCTTTTTCTGGGTTTCATGTAAATCAAATCCCCCAAATGAAGCCAAATTAAAAAATAGAAACAAAAAGAGCTGAACTTTAAATATGAGTGTGCCAGTTAGAATCCTGCAAGGAGTTCCATTTTATTTAACAGCACATGCAAGTTCAAAACACAAATTCAGATAATCATATACTTTTCCCAGTGTGGTCTCTCTGCTTTGGTGAGTCTCAGGCTTCTAATTATCCAGATCAGGTGTCATACCAGAGGGATAATGGTGGAGCCCTCTTAGGCCTGGCTTCATTTCCCCTGGAAACCAGTGTGCAGGGATCAGAAGGAAAGATCTTAATAGTTTGCACCAGATTTTCTTTAAAGAACAGTGTAAGAACTGTGCCTTGTTTTTTACAACTATGCTGGGAAAGCCTTGGATGTCTCTACATGGAAAGCACAACGGAAGGTATGACAAGCTTTAGAAGTGCCATGGAGATGTGTTCTGTCCTAAACAATGACAATTCTTTTCAGAAAAAATTATGAGTTAAATTAATTGGTATGTTCTAGGTGTATTTGTCGTTTTGTGATCTTCAAACAGGCACAACTATATATTTATTGATGACTTAGCAGGAAGATGTTAGCAGTAGGCAAGATGAAGTGTGCCTGAGAAAGGAGGAACTTTCCTATGAGTCAGCAAGGTCAGATGTAGATGAGCTGTGGGTTAGAGGAAGTCTAATAGCACAATAACTGATGTTATTAAAAATAAATAAATGTTTAACTCATAAACCATGAGAAAAAGAATGAACTGCATTACTGAGCAGTTTAGATGAGAAAGAAAAATGAATCCAACTCCTTGGATCAAGGCAGCTAGAAATGGTTTATAGTTTTAATACTCAAGACTGGGAATGACAATAACAATTTAAAAAAACCCTAGACACTGTAGCCTTTATAGTTGTCCCCATTTACAATCGTGTGAGATATTTGTGCCTATTGTGCATTTATCAACACCCAATTTTCTGTAAGGTGAAAATATTGATAATTAAAATCCCCAATGTTAAACCATAAAAAAAACACTGTTAAATGAAAAGTATTCCTCAAGTTCACACCTCAGAAAACAAGCTTTCCATACAGATAGCTGCAGCCCAGTCATGGTACCAGTGGTGTGGAATTTCTCAGTGTGGTGAATTGGGATATGAGGATTTTGCAGTTTCCCTGAAGGCATGTTGAACTTCACAGACACCCCTCCAGGGAATCCAGTGACTGAGATCTTTGTTCCCTTCACCAAGGAAATCGAATGCAATGCACTCAAGAACTGAACTCTCCACATTGCAGGTTTAGTACTGAACAGAAAAACAGCTGTGTACTTGTCTTTAAGTAATAACCAAAACCTCTCGAATCTCTACATAAGTACTCGAAGCTTGAAATGCTTGTAAGGTGTAAAACACCCCAAGCCTTGCACTTGTGCAGAGTAATTGCTTAGTCCCATGTAGTACTCATTAATTTCTTTGGTTGTGAAAAGTAATGCCTGTCAGATGTTCATTATTATCACAGTGCTGGAGGCCAAAAGCTCTGTTGTTGCTTTCTTCTGAGGTAACAAATGAAGTGATGCCATTCACACTTTATAGGTAAGGATGTTAGCTACAGAGAGCTGAAGTGTCTTGCCTTAGGTCACGAAGGAATTACTTAGTCTGAGCTGGTTATCACTTATGTTAGTCACATAAAAGAATTTGGATCTCAGTTATCAACTATTTATCACTAAATATGTCATTGAGTGAAGAATAAAGAGTCAGCATCACTGTCATCATTCAACAGAAAAACATCTTGCAAAGCTGAGTCATCACAAAGTGGAATTCTGCAACAACAGGATGTTTTAACAAGAGCAAGGCTAGAGGTTAAAATTTAGAGTTACACAAAGCATACAATAAATACAAGATTACTGAAAACTCATCTAGTTTCAAAAAGAAGTGGATATGGTGTGAATCACATCACAGGTTTCAGATTCTCATGGCTTAGGAAAACAGTTCTGATTTTGGCTTCATGTTTTAACCTTGTGAAACTCCCACCTTTTGCATTTTGATGGGAAAACCAGCCTTACTTCTCTCAATTTTTTGAGGCTTTTAAATACCCAGACTCAAATAAAATCGCAGGACAGCTAAAACAACACCTAAGACCAAAGAAAAATTTTACAGGAGAATCCGTGTTCCCAGTGGCAGCTGAATTTAGCAAATCTCTACAGAATATACAAACTTGAGATTTTAGTCATAATTTGTTCTATTACATCAAGCATGTTTGCTCACCCATGCTGGGTTGCAAGATTGACCCAGCACAATTACTTATTGCTACTTTATGAGGGACTTTTTCTCATTTGCAAATTTTACTAACTATAATATTATATCACTGTTCAGATACTTACTACTTGTGATTCAAGAAATTTAATGACTCCAAATCAAGAGTATTTCTGTGAAAGACTTGTTTTAAAATATGCTAGTGGAGATCTCTAATTGAAGATAACAATTTTAATTCTAATAGTAGATCATAACCCACTTACATTGAGATTTTTTTGAGTTTTATAGACTTGTTTGAAATACATTGCTCTCTGTATCAATAATTTCAAATATTTTTAAATTTTAGATGGTTTGGTCACTCAAAATGGAAGCTTGCTTTGAACTTCATTGTTCTAACTACTGGGAAACTTTGCAACTTGATGATCAGATACACAGAAATAACTGACATTTTTATTATCCCATAAAATTTTAATATGAATGGTAATAAACAGCCTAACTAGAAAGCTTATTGTTAATTTTAAATTGATTTGTTTTCTTTTAAGGACTGTGGTTTTAGTGTCCTCTTTAACTTTTACAGTTTATGAGGGATTTCAGTAGTAGAGGTTAATTCCTCCGATAAAATAAAAATAGCATGTGCAATAGAATGCATTTACAAAGATTAATTTTATCACAGAAATGATTAATCTCCTCAACTTTATGATGATAAATATCCAAATAAACAGCAACAAAATGCAGATTATTTCCCAGAATTTCAGATACTCTTAGAATGATGAGAAATGGGAATGCATTGGCATTAAGTGATGTCATTGACCATGGGTGATATATGGGAATACCAACACTTTTCCAAGCACCTCTGAAGCCTCACCAGTGCTTCTTGGACTGAAGTTCCTACATAACTAAGGAGGGAACAAGGCAATTACAGAAGGAGAGAGGAAAAAATACTTTGAATGCTATTTAATTGAAAGTTATTTTCAGGATAATATTTTGATTCCCATGAAAATAATTTTATTAGGATTTGGGAGGAGATCGTTGACAACACCAGCATTGCAGAGCTGGAATCTTTTCAGGTTATATTAATAAAAATAAGGAAAGCTCTTCAAATAATTAAATATCAAATGATGCATTTTAGTGCAGGTAATTTCATATTCGTTTACATCTAAAAAACACTTAAGTATTCATTTTGATTCAGTGTCAGAATTCTGATTTGAGTCAAGAAGTTCTGGTGTTACACCCTGAGTTTTTATCTTCCATCCCTTTCAGTGTGCAGAAGCATTCAATATTCTGCAAATCAGCCTCATAACTCTCAAGAGCACTGAGGGATTTTTGTGGCTTTCATTTGTTTATTTGGCTTTGGCTTTGTTTTGTTTTCCTGTCCGTTCTCTCCAGGAAGAAAATTAGTTTTGTTAAACTAGTTAATTTAGAAATGGACTGGGAAGCTATTGAATTGACAGTAATAGTGTATTGTTACATTTTTTTTATTTAAATAACAAACCATTTTTAATTCTTGGTGATGAATAAATGGTCATAGAATATTCTACGCCAATGTCACAGCTCAGAGAAAACTACAGAGCTTGCTAAGTACCAGCTGACTTAAAATCCCAGTCTATTATCTTTGTGAATTCAGGATAGTAGTAATTTTTCACTGAAGTTTTGATAGATCAAGTACAGTTCAGATGTGGAATGATTTTTATTCACCATATTATCCTACAGTGTGTTATTTCTTTAGCAGGTTTAAAGCTAAAAATAAAAAAAAAATGTTTCTCAATGCATCAGAAAATAATATCTTAAAGTATTCAGAAAATATTTAAAATTATTCATTGTAACATTTTTAGATACAGTCAGAGAGCTTGGCCATAGTGAGCTGTATTTAGCCTAAGGCTGAACAAGTATTAAGAAGACACAGAAGCTTTATACCAGTTGTGTCTTTTAGCAATTCATGGGTTTAGAAAAGGGCAGTTTGTCTTCCTTACAACAGGTGCTGTGTGAAAGCAGGTTCAGAGCTGATTAAATCACATCTGTGGGATTTGAGAAGCTGTAGGAGCCAAAGACCAGTAGTGACCCTTGGCTGCTTCCCACATACCACAGGGGGATTGCTAAGAGACTCTTGGAGGTCGTTGGCTTCCAAATGCTGGACAAAAACACTGCAAGCAGGGACAGGTGAAGGCAGGTTTTCTACCCATCAGTTTCAAAAAAGTCTAATTTTACTACATAAAAATATATCTGCTTTAAGTAACAACTTGATATAGCACTGTTTATGACCCAGACAAATATGAATTGGAAAGTATCACATTAATGGTTTCTCTCTGCAGTTTTTTATTAGTATAAAAGTAAATAAAGGAACCTCAGAGTCATAGCAGGGAACTTCTGTCCAAGTGACTTGCATTGGTTCATAAGAAAAATCTCTACAATAAAACAGCCAGGTGAAAAATGTCTACCAGCTTCTTGTTTCATTGCCATCTCCCTCTTCCAAAACAACATCCAAAAAAATTTCGCTGTTAACCAGAGTGTAATGCAAAGTAACATTCTCTAGAAAGCCACAGGAAGGATCATGCTCTTTTAGGAGGCAGGCAGCTCACCTAGCACACTGGGATGCACACTGAATCGAGCAAGCTCTATTTTCTTTTTTTTTTGGGGGGGGGGGGGGTGTTTCTGTTGGTTGTATAGTGCAAATGAGCAGATTCTTTTAATAATGCTCTAGCAGTGCAGATTCCATACGTGAAAAATCTTACATTTTTTAGTTTTTAAAAACCTCTTTCTTATAATGCCTTTGCTATAGCAGACACAAAGATCTCTGTACAGTGAAGGAATTTAGTGCATTCTCTTTTTGCCAGTGGTACATTGCCAGTGGGAGAACCAGGAGGAGATAATCTGTGTTCAGTCACTCCTTTAGCCTAAAAATAATTGAAAATGAAATTAGAAAACACTTCTTCAGCTTCTGCAACAATATGGAGTAGAAAAAGTAAGACATGGTTTTGCAAATCCTCAACTATTTTGGAGAGCAGGGGTCACAAGTAAACTAGCATATTATTTAAAAATGTGTTCCTGTAAAAGAGGGATAACAAGAAAGCAAAATAAAATTGAGCATGACAGGGATGGATGAAGCAGCTTAGTGGAACCAATAAATAGTCTATGTAGGATCAATTTAGTATATTAATATTAAACATTTTACAACACCACATCTGAAAACTCAGGTTTCTAACTAAATTATTTTCTCTTCCACACTTACTCTAAGTTAGGAGAAAAATGGCTGCTTAAGCTCTAATTACAGGACTCTGCCTAAGGAAGACCTGTATGGTTTTTATATTTGCTGAGACAACACAATATTGCCTTAGTCTCTGAAATGTCTTTGACATCAATTAATATTTTCCAGACAAATGGCACTGTCTCCAGTGAACAGGGATTCCCAGTGATGATTTGAAGAGACACTCCAGAGACACTCAAACTGAAAAAGTTACCAGTGCTTAGTAAGGCCCATGGAATCAGAACGTTTGCGATAACTGGTGAGATTAATTTAGATCAGAAGAGTTCCTCCTCCTGACAAAACAGCTTCCTGCAAGTGAACGTCAAATTTCAGTCTACAGCGACTCCAAGCACCTACCTGTACCCCTGCGACCTTTTATAGAATTTAACAGGATGCAATATGAAAAATGTTTTCCCTTAAGGATCAGCATAATTTTCTTCTGCTTGCTTTCATTCAGTTACTTCTGCTTAGGCTGCTTCAGATTATCCTGAATATTCCCATGTCGCCTATTGATAACAACACCCCCATTGAAACTTCTGGCTGTTGTTCACTCCTTTCCAGCTACAGTGCAATCAAGGAGGGCAATCTGTGTGCTTGAACCCCTCACAGCAAGAAGCCAATTTTTACCAATAAGGTAAAAAATGTTGAAGAACCAGAAAGATTAAAAAAACTCAACAAACCAATCAGCCAAACAACTATCCAACAAATAAATAAAACCAAATCCACCAACCCACCCACTCCTCTCTTCCCCCACCAAATCACTTGCAGAATATTTGAGCCTGGAAAAAATAAATTACTGGAGTAGACATGCATTCTTCCAAGTTTTTATAGAGACAATAAACCAAGAACTGGGTAATACATTCTGATCATCTGTTCTAAGAGGACTCAAAGTACTTGCCTAGTAAAATTATTGCTTTATGTAACAGTTTGTTCTTTTTGCTTTGATTAATGACCGTACTAGTTTCTAGGCAGCAACACTTCCTACAGCTACATTGGAGAAAGCTCATATTCTGGAACTGCTGTTACCTGCCAGTGAGAAAATGGTTGTCCTGCCAGTGCATTTTACAGAAAGCAATTAAATCTTGTTCTAAAATAGGAAGTGTCTACTGTTGTTTTAAAACATGTAAGAATTTTTGAGCATCCTGTTCTTGTTTTTATAATTCAATTGCATTACCGACCATGTGAATCTTCAGGCAAGATAAATTGCCTTTGTTTGAATTGTTTGAAATAAATTTCCTATGTAAAACATATTCTCTCCAAATATCTTTGGAAACACTCATGCTTCCTCACAACTCCTTTTGGTAATCAGAAAGCTTTTACAGCTTGATTGATTTTTTTTTTTTTTTTTTTTTTTGGCTCAGTGCAGTAGAAGCACATTGTGCACATGTCTTTTAGTGTTTAATCTTTCTCATTTACGGAGCTTGGTCACAGAACAAGGACTCATGAAAACACAGCTTCATTTCACAGACATATAAACCAAAATGGCAGCATTCAGGTAAGGAAACTGGAAAGACTTTGACTGTTGCAAAAGCTTGAATACTGTTGTGACTTTTCCTGTCTAAATGAAATGCAGAAAACTGGCACAGCCACTTTTGATCAAGAAGATGAGCTGCTTTGAAATGTGGTGGAAAAACACAACCCACAACCCACTGCTTCCACTTCTTCAGCTCTCATGCAGCCTAGCAAAAAAAGACTCAGACCAACATCTGCAACCAAGTGCAAGCTGCTGATCCAACCTATCTTTCAAAGAAACTGGGTTAGGACAGAGGAACATTAAGCAAAATGCTGGAGATTCAATACCTTTTTAAAGAAATTTCTTCAAATTTTTAGCTTGTTTTTGAAAAACAGGAAGGATTGGGAAAACCAAGCAGCTAATTTTTAGGTCACTCTGTTTTGAATGCAAAAATTGTGAACCAAGTCTTCAAAGAATTATTTAAGGTATACAGTAGCGAAGAAGGTGCTTTGATTTCCAATTGCCAAATATTGGAGCTACATGGGTAAAAATCTCATAAAAAACTGCATGGGGTGAAAAACGCCAAAGTGGTAGTCAGATTTCAAGAAAGCTTCTGCCAGAGATTCATGTTCAATTGTATGAACTGGACATATGGATTTAGTTATATGAGAAGAGTTTGGAGCACAGAAATATTACTTCTGTAAAAAGCCAAAAAAAATGTAATGCAGAGGAACTAGGCACCAAAAAAAAAAAAAAAAAAAAAAAAAAAAAAAAAATCTTTCAAACTAAGGCAGAAAGTGAAAGAAAAGATCACAGAGTTGTGGGATCTCCTGTCCTGAAATCAAAGAAAAGCAAATTTCTCAGAGCATTCCTGAATAAATCCAGAGCTTAGTGCCATATTTCAAAAATGAACGACAACATTCTGCTGTACAGAAAAGGTTAACAGCCAGTCTGCTACTATAAACTTATTTGTTTTTGTTTCTAAATCCTGTTATTGTGGGTTTTAGTTGTTGGTTTTGATGTTTCCTGGTTTTGCATTTTTCTTTTAAAGAAGAAACTTCCTACTGCAGACACTAGGCCAGAGACAACTCTATTAGCACAAAGGACATTCCCGCAAATTCCGGAGGCTTTTTCAGTGGATACAGGGTGGAGAGGACATGGAGAGGACACAGTCCTCCCACCAGAGAGCCAGCCAACACTTCAGTAGCTTCCACTGACAGTTCTGTATCACGTGGGGTCTATTTTTCACTTTTAACATCTTGCCTGCTGAGTTTCCAGTTTGACTTTTATGCTTTGTTGCCAGCTTTTTCCTCAGTTTCCAGCTCCTGGCTGCTGTTGCATCTCGATGGATGTCTCCCTATGCTCTCTCTTTCCCAAACTTTCTGCCTCTGGAGGAAAATGAAAGAGTCTCTCTGTTACTTTTCTCTTCTGCAGGACTTACTAAGAGAGTGATTGGTTGCTGTATTAGTTGATTATCCTTCAGACAGGTGCAGGCCAGAAAACACTTTTCTTGGAGACTTAAACTTGCTTAGGACTTTCTACACCCATTATTATTCTAATTCCTTGCAAAAGATCCTGAGGTGCTTGTTTTCAATCTATATGATCTACAGATGCTGCTAGATGATGCAATCTACTTTCTCTCATATGTTTGGTCTCATCAAAATGAAAATATCTTTGCTGGTGCTTTTCTTATTTCAATAAGCACTCATCCAAATTGTCCTTGCAGTTAGATCTCTGCTGTATTTCAGTATCAATGGAGCCAAAAAACATAAAGGGCAATGTAAACACATTGTCATAAACACATTACATATTCCTAATGAGAACTTTTCATACTAGCAACCAAATTAGTTCTGTGATCTTCCAGTCATACCACCTACATCAGTAAATCCAGTTTCTCAATAATTTCATGCTTGCCTTTTTCCCTGAAATCATGGTCAAAGAAATGGTAAAAAATATCAAGATCCTAAAAATGTCACTGTAAGACAAATTGGAGAAAAACTGGAGGTATTAAGCTCTCAGTCAGATTCCTTCAGCCTATCTGAGGTTCAAAAACAACGTCGTGTTTGATAAGAAATCCTAATGTTTGTTTATGTATTCTTTCTTCATGCAGCTGTGGGCTCAGGACTTCTAAAAAAAGATGAAGACATGAAGACAATCAAGCAAACAGGACTGGCAGTGCCCAGCAAAAGGCTGAGGAGCTGTGATGCAGGACAGGAAAACTACAGCGCCAGTTTGAGGGATGACTTTAACCAACTCTATCTTTGACCTTTACTCAGTCTTTCTAATTATTGTGATTTTCTTTTGTTTTATTGTGGCTTTTCAAAATGTGTCTGCACTTTACAAATGTTCTGTTTGCTTCAGTAGAACGAGTCAAAACAAGCAAAAAAAAAAACAAGCCAAAAGTACAACCCCAAAGCTGGAAACTGCATATTAGGAGCAGGAATGGCCAAACTCTGCTTGCCCAGACTTCTCTCTCATCCCCAGCCCTGTGTTCAGAAGGGAGAAAGCAAACAAAGGCTGTGCTTCTGTGGCACTTCCTGGGACCCTGCCAGCACCGGCAGAGCCTGTCGGTGTCCGCACACACCCCCAGGCACCCTGAACCAGCCTGGGCTGCCAGTGAGCCCATATTCCCTGGGAGCTGCAGGAAGCGCTGCGCAAACCAGGTCTGCACACCCAGGCTGCCTTCCCCCAGGAAAGGGCTCATCTTGAAGTGAAAGACAAACTTCTGTCAAATCAGCATTTCTGTATCAACTATCAAAGACCGGAAAGTTTTTACTACTTTTTTCAGAAGTAAAACACAGATGGGGACTGGAAAGCTGTTTTTGGTTTCTTTGGTGGAACATTGGTTTGTGATGAGAAACCAGCACCTGCCAAAGAGGCTATCGCCTACATATACAAGTGAGCTGTACTGCAAGACTGAAAAATTAATTCAACCCCTGTTTGTTCAATTACATGATCTGTCCCTGCTCTATCTACATACACAAGCTGAATAAACTACTGAAAGCCTCACTCAGCCTGAAGAGCCTGAATCCTATTAAACACTTAGGAGGCCACATTCTATGAAAGGATATTTCCAAGGACCTATGGTACTTCTAAAAAGCATATTTAAAAATATTTTGGCATTTAAACAAAATTGCCTTGAATTTTCAAGGTCTGAAATGGGTCTACAAATTAACTACTTCCATTTAATTTTTCCCATCAAGTTTTATGTGGTAAAAAATATTTTTTATATAAACCTAGGGAATCATCTAATAAAGAAGAGATTAGTGTATTTGACTGTGTAATATTTTCTTCCCTCACACCACAGACCATATGAATGAGTGTGAAATTCCTCTCTGCCTCTCCACAGGTCACTGTGACTAGGTGTAATTTCAGACTAGACTAGAGAAATTTCACACATTATTCAATGGTGAAAGTAAGAGGGAGACTCAAGCCCAGGACCAAGAGCATTTACAATTAGAATGAGTTGTGAGAGGCAAAGCAGATGTGCTTGAGCACAGAAACCACCTGGCAAGTGTCACTTTACAGTCCTGCATGTGCAGAAATGTTTTTCAGAAGTGATGAAGTTTACAGCACCACTGGAATCCAATACTTCACTACACAAGAAACTGGCAGCAATAGTAGCTGCAGGACAGAACTTCCACAAGCCAACTACACCTTTTTGGAGGGGGCAGAAAGAAGCTCATGTATTCAGAGGTTCAAAAAAGCAATATGATATGCATGTGTCATTGGGATAGCCACTGGTTTAGCAGCTTCAGCCATCAGCACTGAAGCCAGTGTTTGAAATTTACATTTGGGTCTTGGACAGAGACTTTATTAAAAAGCCTAGCAAAGAAAAAATAGTGAGAAAAAAATTGTTTACCACATAAATTTCCATCTTTGTTTAAGAGGCACCAAACATAAATGCCTACGGAAGAGTTCTCACCTTAAAACAATAAAACAAGGAAAAAATATTGTCCCTACTGAGTAACAAAATAAACATGAAAAAACTTCAAAATTAGACAACACTGCCTACTCTCTCTGAGAAAGTAAAGACAGTCAGTATGTGAAGTTTTATATTCATTCCACTGCACCCTTTTGTTATTTCTTTATCTGTAAACAAACTCTTATTTTACACAATGCTGAAAGAAGAGCAATTTTCCCCATGAGTGGATAAAGGCCTCAGAATTAGAATTCTGATTCCTATGGAAGCCTGTTCCCAATTTTTCTTTATTATTTATGTGATTTTTGCCGTGAGGAAAAACATGACATATCTCTGTCCCAGAAAAGGATTGGAGACTGACATGGGAAGGTTCAAGAAAGTTATTTATGCAAAATAACATTTTTCCAGTATAATGCACCCCTTGATTTAACACTGGATGCAATAACCTTTGCTCAGCAGTGAGAGTGCCAAAGCATCACACAGCTGCTAATGTAGTTTGAAAAATAAGAGCTGATTTTTGCAACAGCAATGACAATACAAAGGCATGTCAGGACCCTGAGCCCAGAGTGAGTCACAGCATTTTTCCTCTGTGTCTTGTAACAAGAGGACAAATCCTGATCATTGCAGAGGCTGACTTGTTTAGCAGGGGTTTAGCAGCAGCTCTGGGCTGAGGCAGTGCCAGGGGAGCTGAGTGTCTGGGCGAGCAGGGAGGTCCCCAGAGCCATCATTATTGACTGGTCTCATTGGTGGCAGCACCGGAATCTTGTTCTGCACTGTGAGGCCCATGGCCCAAGCTGTATTCAGCACAGGACACTCACCATCTGCAGTTATTCTGAGTGTTTGAGAGTGAGTGGGTCTCTAGCCAGGAAAGAGTGTCAGAAGAGATATTTATTCTGATGCTTGAAACTGAGCACTATTTAGATTACAGCTCAGACTTCGCAGCACCAAGAACGGGGCAGGCAGAAATCTGACTTGCGTGATTAACCTATGTTATTAAAGTTTAGAAAAGAAAATAAGTACAACTCAAATGAAAAACCTCTGGCTGTGACTGAAACCAAGAATTCAATTGTGGCAGTGCTCTGCAAACAGAGCAACCAGGGCTGTGCCCCCATGACCCCCGGGGCAGCAGCGATGATCTGCACTGGCACTTGCAGGCACTGTAGATCATCTGCCCAGGGCAATATTGTAGACCTCCACAGATCAGATTAGCCCTTCCTGTCTTCAGAGTAGATTTACTAGGGCACTAATGGATTTTTAGCTCTTCCATCTCTCTCAGTGACACTTCCCCAAGAGTGTTATGCATATTTCTGGATAGATGGCAAACCATTCTGAGCAGTAACTGCTGTGCAGCAGACACAAACTTGGTTTTCCTTGGTCTCTGCAGGTGCACTACAAAGCTCAACCAACAGCACGTTGACAGCTGTCCTTACCTTGCCCACAAATTTGACTTTTACCAGAAGTTGGGCTGCTTTTCTCCTGAGAGGTCAAATCTCTTCAGACATGATGCCCTCTAACTTCCCAATGGAGTACAGAAGGAAACAAAATGCAAAACAGTCATGGATTTCTACCTAAGCAGGCTTGCAGCCCGAGTCTGTAAAGGACTTTCTATAGCTCAGGTTAAGACAGGCACAGACACAGGTACTACAAAAAGCTACTAGCTTTAAACAAGATCTGTTTTGGAAGGGGGAAAATGTACTAAGAGAAATTTTGCAGATCAGCTGCCCAAAACCAGAGAACCAGTCTTTCTCTGCTCTACTACACGACCAGCCTGGCAACCTCAGCACTCTAGAGACACAAAAGCAATTCTTAAGAGTATGGATTTTTTCTCCCCCCCCCCCCCATTGTTTAATGTAATTTAGAATCTTAACTGTGAATTCCTTGCAGCTCTGTAGGCTGGGAGGGGCAAAAATACTTAATCCAAGCATGTAAGTGCCCAGGGAAGCGTGTCTGTGAGCAGCAGAGCAGCTGCTGGCAGAGGGGCTCATTCCCCAGGGCTGCAGGACTGCGGCTGCAGCAGGAGGCACTGGGGCAGGGGCTGCCTGCCCAGGGCTCCCAGGCAGCTCTGCACAGCCACCCCCAGCTGGCCCTGGGACCCTGCAGGGCCAGCTGCTCCCTCAGTGCTTCCTAAGTCGCTGCTCACCTCCTTTCCAGGCTCCATTATTTTTGAAATAATTCTGGTATACGCACAATGCTGTGGGCTAATATTGATCCAGTGGTGGTGAGTTTTTTTTCTGAAGGGATAGCCTTTGGGACGCTTGCTGGGTCTTGAATAACCTTTATGCTACCAGAGCAGCATAAAGAAGGCTTTATGATACAAGGCTACTGACCTATTTTTGATATTTGTTTCTAGAGAATGACCTTTCCTTTCGCTTGAAGTTTTACTCCACTTATTCAAACTATTCTGAAAACATTGCACAAGAGATTAAAATAAAAATGGATGATAATAATAAAAGAAGATATGACATCCCTAATTTCCATAAAGCAAAAAGAGTTAAATTTTTTTGTCCTTTCCAAAAAAAAAGAAAATCTCTCCTTGTTTATCTCACCTCTGACTGCTCTAAAAGACAGTGGAGAAGGAAGACAGCAGGTAATGGATACAACTATCTACCTATTCTCTTCAATCTGCTGCTCTGGGCATTCATTTAAATCTCAGGCTTGTTCTCTGTAATGGGTACAAAATTGCTTTTGTTGATTTTATCAGTTGATCTCACACTGTCTGTTTATGAATGTGTTTTATTCCACACAAATGTTTAAAGAAAAAGCAGAAGTGTCCATATGTGCACATTCAGTTTTCTGAAGGTGAAAAATATTACTTTTGTTCTAGAATAGTTTTACCTTACTCTATTTGAGGTCAGTCCAATCCTCCTCTTTACAACTCCACTATAATCTAGGAGAGCTTAAAGAACTCTTCAACTCTTTTAACTATTCCCTTGTGATTGAACTTTCATATAACCTGTTATTTTCTTGAGTTTGCTTTTTTGTTTTCACAAAGGATTCAGAAATAAACCCCTGCCCAAAGCCCCTACATGAAAATCATTGAAAAAACAACCAAAGTTGACCTCAATAACATTTACTTCTGTGATTTGTATGGCCCACAGAAGCCTTCCTTGGGAATTAACTTTCTCTGTTTGATATCAACTGCAGCACATCCAGATACTACACCTATGTAACAGCCTAACCTGCAAAATTATAAAACATCAAAATACTTGGCAAAATAATGCATTTATTCAACTTGTCCACTATTTACAGAGCAACATGAGAGAAGTGACAAAATATTTAATTAATTTCTTCTCTCTGGTCCTCTGAACTTTTCTTGAGGTATATCTTTTCCCTGTGGAATGGGAAGCTTCCTGCCGGGAGCTAGGTATGAGCAGACCTTTTGAATGCTGGTGCCAGTCAGGGCTTTCAGCATCAGTCCCTCCTCTGCACCTGAGCCTCTCCTGCAACACCAGTAACTCAGTCATACCAATATCTCTTTTGAGAGACCCACTCCAGGGCTGCTGGCAGCCCACAGACAAAACTACAAAATAATCCCTGACTCCTTTTAAGCTGCCAACACTGACTCAATTCCAAGGGGAGGGTGCCTTAGTTAAATTTGCTCTGTCTGGCCATGAATTATGGCTACATTGCTCTGTCTTTCCTGTTCAATTCAAGTGCACCAGTTTGATGTAAAACAGGGCAGAAGGAGGCAGTGATCCATCAGAGCATTTAAGCACTTCAGTTTACAGTCCCTGCACTCTTCCACTGGAGTTGATGTTACACCTCTCCATATTAGAACTTTTGGGAATGAGTTTGTCACTTGTGCCTTACCTTGAGTTTAAAGAGTTCTGACACCTCCTTCAATGCTCAAGGAAATGGACAGAGAATGTTAACATCCAGCCATAAAATCCAGCCTGCTCTGTGTGGTACTTTTGAATGCAAAGAGTACACAGGGGCCTTGATTTGGGCAGAATGACTGCATCCTCTCCCAAGGAAATACATGAGATCAGAGTCCAACGTTTTTCCACCTCCCCATATCCATCCTCATTTTACATTGTTTTTGTTTTGCAGTCCAATAAATCACAGTTGGCTCTGTTGGCTGATGTAATGTCACTGTAATGCTCTGAGACAAGTGCTGGTGTGTGAGTTATGGAGATGAGAGTGTGTAGGCAAGCACTCATTAGCCTTAACTAATGAACCCTCTAACAAAGTCACACACAATTGAGAGGAACACAAGCTACTGAAGCCTCGAGGCTTATTGCACTGGGTTTTCAGAGAAGGGTTTTTGTTTGTTTTGTTCTGATTGAGTGAAACTATTCTCTGCCTTTCTTGCTTTGTAAGAGGCCACAGTCCCCGAGTATGTTTCCAAACTCAGCTGTGGTTTATGGGAGACCTGACTTTTATGAGGAACAAAAGCCAGATTTGCCTGGGAGTGATCTGAGGTGCAGTCTCACTGTGCTGTGGCAGTAATAAAACAAGGTGATCCTGCAGAGATATACAGGTGTTCTCTTCTGAATATACAAGTGGCTCCACAGCACCGCTGACAGCCCCCAAAAGCTAAATGAACTAGGTCTTTGTACTCTGAAAAACAATCAGTCCCCTGAAGACCTCAGGGAAAGCACAGATGAGCTTTGGTTTCTGCAGAGGCTGGGAAACACAACAGGTTACAGGGAGTGAGAATACTGTGGAAAGCTGGCAGGAGCCACTCTCTCATCTTATGAAGACTGTTTCCCCTGCTTTTCACACTCGGTTATAGAGATCTCTTCCCAGTGCTTGTTTGGGGAGCAGTTTTTTTCCTTAGATACAGTGATTTTCTCTACTTTCTCACTCAAGAAATGACCTCTACAAGGGGACGATTGTAGTTATCTAATATTTGCGTATTATGATTACATGCTTTTAAAAATTCCTTTTATAAAAGATTCCTTCCAGAAATCAATGGGTCAGGAAGAAGAGATGGGGCAGCATTTTTTCTCAAAAGCTGCTGAGCCAGCTCAGGGTAAGAAGCTCCAGGAGATTTCGGGGGCATGGGAGCCAGCTGGAAGCTATTTCCATTGTTTCCAGAGTTCATACAGTTTGTCTAAGCAGGTCCCCTTCAAATATATCCTCGCATATATCCAGGGCTGTAAAGACCTGGCCGGGCATGGAAGGCTACAAAGCATTTCCAGGAAACTCTGTCATGGCAATGAAAGCAGAGAAAAGCTAACGATGGCTCATAAAATCACTATTTGCAAAAGGAGCAAAAGTGAGAGGCCTCATGGAGTAGGACTTGAGTACAAGAGAGCTGGACACAATTTGCAACTTCACCAGGTGGGAATTCACTTAATCCATCTCCCAGTCTGTGCCTCCACCCATACACTGGGGATGTAAATTCTATTTTCTTGGCCTATTTTTTTTTTTTTTGTTACTAGAGTGACTAACAGAGCTAATTTACTGATTGCTGTTCCTCAGAAGCATTGGGGAAATGACCTTAACTCTTTCAAACCTTTCCAAAAATCCAAACTCCCTTTCTCTTTGGCTTCAGTTGGAAGCCAGGGCAGAGCAGGAGCCATGTCCCAGGAGTGGGGAATTCTCCCTGCTTCACTCATCCTCAGCACAGCAGGAGGAAAGAGTGAGCTCCCTGCTGAGCACATGAGGACCTGTCAGGAGAGGATGCATCTTCCTCCCTCTGTCTTATTAAATTAGAATTACACACCTAAAAGAATGTATTTTTCCTGCCAAAAGAGGCTTGCTTTTCTCTAAGTATGGCAATAACATTCTGACCGTGGGGGAGTAAGATCACTGGTGGGCTCTAAGGGAACAAGCAGGAGTACTTCAGAGATAAGTTATGCAAAAAATTGAGCCACCTCCAGAAAGCTGGATGACTTAGCACTAACCAATGGATGTATAGAATGATTAGGATAAAACACTGCCAGCATACACGAGTAAACTACAGACCAGCATAAATAAATGAGACTTCAACATTAATAAAGTACATAAAGAAGAGTACCTCTAGCATTAGCTGGGAAATGTTATGTTCAATCTGGATTTCATTGAGGATTCATTTGAAAATTTGAGTTAGAAAATTAATCCTGACATTTCATCTTGATCGAATGACATTTTCTCCGTGCGTTCCTTTATGTGACTTGAAAGTTATATGTTTTGGTTAAAAATCCTTCCTAATCAAGATGGTTTGTAGTAGAAAGGAAAGGGAATTTAAATAAAATTTCTTCTTAGAACAGTGGTTGTCACTACAAAAATCCTTCACTGCCCTACACTTTAAACTACTGATGAAACCACAAAGTAGATCCTGCAACAGCTGGGCTGACATCCTGTTCTAAGGAACTATTCCTATAAGCATTCATCAGTGGGCAATGAGCCCAGAGTGTGAAAAGTGCAGAAAAACTGTCCCCTGCATCCCCCATATTCCTGGTATGGCAAACTCCACCATTTTACTAAAATTACTGGGATATATTTCTTAAAAAACCAGAAACTAAATTGAAATGTTAAAATCTTCCCTTCCTTTTAAGGTGTGAAGTTAATACAGTGTCTGGATGTCAAATCAAAAAGCCGTAACATCTCCATGGAAATAGAATAATTTATAAATTGCCTGTATTTAGCCATCATCCCTTTGTTTTACAAATCAACGGAACTGGAACAGAATGTGAAAGTTGCAAAGGGATGATGGCAGCACAACTGATCCCAGCTCTCCAGTAGTTTCAGTTTAGGATGGAGCAAGGCTCCTGGTGAGGACACACCTCCCTAGGCAAGCAAACAGCTCCACTTGCTGGCAGATGCAGCCCCTGACTTATTGCTTCCCACTTAATTAACCAAAGCAGAAATAAACAGCCATAAATCAATTGCCCAGCCTATCAAGGCAGAATAAAATAACTATATTGCTTAAGAGTACCCAGTGAGAGCTCACACACTTTCAAAAATACTACCTGGCCTGCAATGAAACTTTGAACAAGTATGTAGACAAAATGTAAAGTGGCAATTGGGCAAGGTGGTGAACAGACTGAAGAATGATACCAGACCCACTGGAGTCCTCCCATGCCATCAACAGTTCTTGGCTGAGCGCCAGGACAAAAGTAAGGAACAGAGATTTTGACACGACCAGTTCCCTCTGTGAACCCCAGACCATTCTAGTCTGGTACATTGACATTTTGTGGTGAGAAAATGAACACAGATTATGCATAATCTCCCCATGCTTTGATATATTTTAGTGCTTGATATACACAAATTACAGTTTGCTTTCTTTTTTTTCCAAAGGCAGCATAATGCTGCATAAAAAGATGGTGTTCTCTATAAATTCTTTTGTAAATGGCCTTTATGAATATTCTCCCACATCTTTATCTTTCATTATAATATTATTTTTTTCACCTTTACAGCAAATTTGAATATGGCTGTTAATTTTTGCCAAGAGTTCTTCAAAAGCACCTCATCAGCATTCACTCACGTTGATAAAATTGCATTTCATGGCGTACAAAAAGATATTTTGCACAAAATGAATTATCAAAAACTATTTTTCTCTATGCCAGAAGTGTATATAATAATAATTTAATTAAAATTTATTTTCAAGTAGCTGGTAGGATCCCATATAACACAGTGACAGGGAGGACTATAACATTTCCCTAGAAAGGAGATAAGAATGGAAAGTGTTCAGGAGAGACAGAACAAGGACCAGAGATGATCTAAAAATATTGTAAATGACATTTTAATTGCAAATTATTTACATACCATCAACTCAAATTACAAATAGTACATACAAAAAACCGTGGCAAGGTTTTTCAATCAATCAATGAAGGACAGATTGTGACACTTTGCCAATACTTCACTCACCTTTTTCACAGTGTGCTGTGTAACAGGGACTGCTGATACACCAGTGAAATCTCGATCCTTTCAGTCCATGCACACACCCCAATAAGCAGACTGTCCTGAACTAGACATTGGAATAGCAGTGCTCTCAGTCTCAGCAAGCACTCAAGGTGGAGAAATTACTGTGCACCAGAAGCAGTGGGAAAGGTTCAGAAAGCTCTGCTCCTCACCCTGCTGTTCTGAGCACTGCTCCTTTCCAAGGAAACCTCCCCTCTCTGTGTAACTGCTGCATGGTTTCCACCATCAGAATGGCCTGTCTTGTCTCTTACAGGATTTAAGATTTGACTTTTCACACAAAGGGGCATTCTCACTATGCCTGAGATCAGGACCAGTGCACACAGACGGGAAAGGAGTTGTATCCCTGTTGTTTGGCCTGTTTGATTAACTCCTTGGCAATCCTACCACAAATGGAAACCTAACTTTCTGGTGCCTCAACTGGCTTCTTACATAAAATGCTTGCTTTCTAAAAATACTTTTCAAGGAAACATGACCTGAGGACTTAATTTAAGACTGAATCAGTGCATGCAGAAACTCCTGCTGCATTGCTCAGTTCTAAGCAAGAACTACTTTGAGAGAAAGTACAATAATTATGAAGCTTTCACCTCCAGACAGAAGCACGCTGGCAGGATAATAAGCAACAACATGAAATAGATAAGCTTCCTTTATTTGTAGACAGAGAATTGGGAGAGAAATTCAAATCCTTTTTTCCTATGATATATTACACAAACGGCCTCTAGAGGGATCCAGGTTATTGCTTTTCTGTTGAAATCCCTTAAGCTTGGTTGCAATTTTCATTGTTTTGGTTTTTTTTTCCCCCTTTCCCCTCTGTTACTTTTCAACTAGTGAATCATTCATCTAGAAATAATGATGGGAAAAATTTGCATTTAAACCACAGAGTTCATGACCAAAATGAAGGTTTTTGAAAATCAAGAATTAAAATACCTGGAGGGCAAGGTTCACGTTCAGTAGAAGTCCAGGTTCAAACAAATCAGCTCTCAGATTATTTCACAATCAATAAAAAAACACAAATCCAAAGAAATGCCTTGGCATTCAGCTGCCTATGTGAAATGCAGATGAACTAGTGAATCTGCAGAGTTAGGTTAGGAATGTGGTAAGAATTGTGCTCAAGTTTCTGCAGAATGAGTCAGTATTTCCCACTTGAGTTCCTGGAATTCTCATGAAAAAAGTATATTGCTTCCAAATTATTGTATCTAGCTTGGGCTTTGTTAGCCTGAATTAATTCAACGAGTTAGAATTTTCACAGCTAAGTTTTTAGTAAAGCAGGAGTCCAAAGTTAAACAAAGAGTAAGAATTTAATTCTCTGGTCTCTATATTCTACACATTTGGTATTCTGGATGCACCAAATAACAGGTATAATAGGCAGCATTAAGTCAGCTTCAAAATTCAGTCTTGCAAGATTTTTACTGTATGCACACTTCACATGTAATCAAATGCAAATAAAGGAGATGCAAATGACCATAGGCATTTGTGCATAGGCAAATGACCATAGGGATAGTGCACAGTATGAAGGGAAGTCAAAGACATGCTCCCACTCTGTTTGCAGCTTTGTTTTCAAGTTTCTATTTTTCAAAAAGAGCATTTTCAGGGACCCTCAGACACCCATAAAAATATTTGAAGGTACTCAGCAGAGTCCTGCTCTTCTATGTTGTTTGGCTTGTGCAAATCAGGATGGAGAGTAGAGGAGATGAGAGAAAGGTTATGCCAAGGCCTCATTGTTTTGGAAAAAACAGGTCACAATCCTGCCACTAAAGATGCTTTGCTGAAACTGCACCATGAAATCAGACACTATTGCAGTTTGTATAATAGAGCACCACACAAAGCCAGTCCAAAACCAATCTGGCTCACTGCATTTGAAGTTTTATTGTATTCCTTCTGTTAGTGCACTGATAGCACATCAGCACAACACTTCTGTGGCACGGGCATTTGGCTTAGGTACAGGAGCTGTTGCTCATAAACGCTGAACACAGCATCAGAACCCCAAAAATATTTGCTGTTTCTGTTGTGCCTTGTTCCAGCCTATAAAGTGCAGATAAATCACCTCCTCCCAGACAACAATTTCGTGAAGATTATTCATTAGCTACTGCAGGAGCTCCGCTAAGTGACTGAACCACAAACTCAGCTAGCAAAACTCAACAAACTGAACCAGGCTTTAGGTAAAAGAGAAAGACATAACCTTTCTTCAGTGACACCAATGAGAACTTTTGTATCCAGCTCAAAAGGAATGCTTTGCAGTTAAAATCTCCTGCCGCTGATTTTTGGTTTAAACTTGGGTTTGCAATGAAAAGAACAAACTGTCTAATTAAAACTGACAATGTAAACTAAGGCAAAGTTGCCTTATGCTTTACTGAGAACTTTGTATAAAATTAGAAATGCTACAGAATTAAACATTCAAGCTTCTTCCTGAGTGTAAAACAAGACAACAAACCACTGCAAACTGAACTCTCAGGTAACGTTTCTTATTCCAGCAAGTCAGCTGCTAGCTGAATTACTTCATCACACCTTCTATCATTTAGTAATCTTAGACCACAGAATACCTCTTGAACCAAAGAGCTTCAAAATTATTATTATAACATTTAAACAAAATATAATATAATTTTTTTCCTTAATGGATTAAAAAATAATCCCTTTCTAAAATGGAATTGCTTCATTCATTGTACAACTTATTATTCCCACATGAATTTTCCTCTCCCTGTAATTTTTTGTTATTATCTATTAAAAAAACCAATTCATTTCCCTCTAGATGGAATTCACAGAAATAGTAAAATGGTTAAGTTTCTTTGGCATAGTTTTTGTTGGCTTTTTTACTCTCTGGAACTTGAATCCACATTTCTAATAATTACTTAATGCTTTATTTATGACTATGTCATGTCTTGAGTGGTTTGATAAGGAAATTCTATCTGTTTGTATTCCACGGCTTTTTCTCTCAACACCTCAGTAGGAAAATAATGGGTTTTAAGTGATTTTTATTTTCCTAATAAATAAATTAATTAATTGCTACTAATTTTACTAGTTCTCCAGTGAGACTTATCTCATAGGTCAGGGCTACCTGTGAAAAAGAGCATCAACAACAAGAAACCAAACCAAACCAAACCAAACCAAAAACAACCAAAAAACCCACCAACAACCAAAAACCCAACCAGACAACAAAATAAAACAACCCAAAACCAACCAACCAACCAAACAAAAAAACCCCGCAAACTAAAAAAAACCCTCAAATATTAAGGAAAAAAAAAAGGCAAAAAAACCCCACAAAAAAAATAAGACAGAAAGGAAGGAATCCTCAGATATTTGGACCAAAATAACAATGAACATAACGATTTTTGCTACTTTACAGCAGTTTACCTCGCAGTGGGGCTTGGAGACTTCAGTCACGCTGGGTCTCTGCTGTGTCAGGTCAGAGCTCCTGAATGCCACCCAAGCCAGCTCTCTTTCAGCAGCTTCAGTGGGCTGTATCCCGGGCTGGCTTAGGGGCAAAGATCATGGACTTCTGTCATTAGAGCCTACCACAAATGCACCTGGCTGGAAGAAAGAGAGGATATCAGATTATACCTCCTTAGGGAAGAAAACCAGATCTTAAAGGTATTGTGTGTTCTCCGATCTGCAAACATAATAATGGAAAGAAAACCAAAGGAAATATCACTGTGCTGCTATTGATATAATATTCAAATAGTGATGTCTTTAAACAGTGTATAGGAGAACCAGATAAGGAATTTATGGGAACAGCAAAACCATTCCTCTCTAAGCTCAGAGTGCACTCACTACAATTTTAGTAGCACATTTGCTAATCAAACTCTAAATGCTTTGAATAGCAAGAACTAGTGGTGTTTGTCTTTAATTTTTGGAAAAATCAATTGGTTCGTTCATTTTTGGTTCAGTATTTGATATGCATTGTTACACAGGTTTTAAAAAAACCTCCACAATGTTACATGAAAAGAGAAAAATATTTCTTACAGTGTTCCCTCACTTCACAGGAGTATTTCTAGTAATGAAGGAGAATATCTGTTACACTTTTAAAAACATGAGAAGTAATTTCAACATCCTCTTTACACATTAATATTGTTAGTAGCTCTGGTTGTTTGATGAGGCCTATAGGAAATAGATGCTCATTTTTTTGCAATATTTCAGTATATTTACTCCTTTGTCTAGATCCTTTTACCTTTTCACTGTTGCAGATTTTCTATCTCTAGAAGAAACATGAGCAAAGAAAAATGAGTAAAAAACCTGCAATTTTAAAAGGCAATCAAGCCTGAACATAGAACCTTTCAGCAGAAGTCTAAGGTTGGTTTGTGATGGATGTAAATAATGCACAGATGATGACCTTTCCCATTTTCAGGAGCTCTGTTCCTCAGATCTTTAACTAGATTCTGCCATGAAGTATAAAAATATCCATCTGAAAACAAACTCTCTTTCCACTCTGATTTATTTTTCCCCATGATCTTGGGCAGACCTGGTGTTGTAATTAAAAAATTTTCATTGTCACTTTTTATCCCCAAAACGGATGAAGTCAGAATGTGCCAGGTGGTGTAGATGACCAAAGTGCTTCTTTTTAATTTGGTGCCAAGCCCTAACAGAACCACAGTACTTCTTTGATATCCACACATAGTTTGGATTTGCCAAACAAGGAACTGGGCTAAAGCTTGAAGAATAGGGTTAAACTCCTGACAATTAGTTTGATCACAGCAGAAACACAGGAAATTTTTCATTAAGAAGTTGGCACATGAGTAATTGCTTAGAGAAAGCTTCAGATGAAGAACTCCAGTGACAATTTTTTTACTCCAGTTTCTAACATGTCTTTAAACAGCCTTATAGCTAATTGTGAGGATAACTGCTTCTCCTGCCAAGGGAGCACTAACACACATGACGAGCATCATTTATGGTCAACTTTTAAGCTTGTTGTCAACCAGCTCAGCTCACATAAGTCTGTGTTACACCTTGTAACCCACCCCAGAACCCTCTATGGCTTTCTGATTTTAGCATTATTTAAAATGTTGATTTTTTTTTTGATTGTTTGTTTGTTTGTTTTAGTGAAACAACAAGTTCAGATTATGGTTCCTCCCTCTTCCCATAGCCAGCTTTGGTTTAGTTCAACACTTTTCCTAAAATGTACAAAAGCATGAAAACAAAACACCCTGAAATTTTTTGTACTCAAGAATTTGGGTTAGACAAATACAGTTATAATGTTATAAATTAATCGCTTTCAATTGAAATAAATTTGTTAGCAGGCTTCCCTATTAATGAAGTTTATTTATTCTGACATCACTTTTTCTAGTAAAATAATTCCAATTTTACAGTGGTGGAAACTTGAATGATTTAGGTCTCCAGCATCCTGCTAAGGCTTATATGCCTTCTTGACTTCAAAATTCTCACTTTAGTAGAATAGTTATATTAAAGAAAGAAGAAAAATGTGCAATGTAAAGTCACGTGAAACTTCCTTTTCTGTGCAATAAGCTGTTTTACTCAAGGAGAAACAAGGACCTCTTGGGTTGAAATAGTAGCTGACATACAGATACGTGATTTACCATCACGTTGTCCTCTAGTCTCATGATACTGTGAGATTTCTTGCATAACTCCTTAAGTAATCATGCAGTGAAATCTTCATTGCACTACATTTTCCATTTCACCTGCTGACATTTTGTTTTATTTGGCTTTTGTTCTATCAGGAAAACAAGAGACAACATCTAGTAGATAAATTTCCACTCACTAGGTAGGAAGAGAAACCATTTTTTCCCTAAGGACTGTTCATGAAATTTTTCTGGAATATAAGGGAACCCCAGGAAAATATTCTTCTTGATTTAAATAAGTGTTGATCAGAACAACAGCCTTGGACATTTCCATTTAACTTTAGCCCAAAGCAGCTGTTATTCTGGGGAAAAAAAAAAATCCATGGGTAGTAAATTCAGAGAATTTGCCTAACCCTGTTAGTTGGATCAGATGGACATGACAATGTGACTGGTTATTTTTCCATTGCATGGAAGAAAAAACGACTTTGTCTTCCCTACAGCAGAGCACATATTTGAGAACGTACACTACCTCTCCCTCTTCTAACTGGCTACATATTTTCTTAAATTTGTAGTAACAACTTGCACAAACATCTATTAGACTTCAGTTTAAATGAGTCAATTGGTTCAAAAGCAGGAGAATATAGACAAACACACACTGAGGGAAGAGTGAGGGACAAGAAAGATGGGAGTCCCCTTAATATCAACACTGCTCAACAAATGATTATCTCAGAACAAACCAGCTAAATTTTATTGCTTAAATTTCAAGAACCTGATTAAGATAATATATTTTCTATAGCTACTAAATGATTGCAAAAGTATTTTTTTACTGGCTTGTCAGCAAGGCATTTTGATTTCTTGTAATCAGGATAGACTGTAAAAAACAATAGACTTGCATCAAGTAACAGGGATTAAGAAGCAGGTTTTTCCTAATGACTAAGTCATAAAAAGTGCATGGGAGATATTAAACCTTCAAGCTCGTCAATATAATTTCTTTCTCAATTTAAAAAAAAAGAATGCAAACTTAAAAAACATCCAACCAAAACAACAAAAACAAGCTGCTTAAAAATACTGTGAACAAAGTAGAATTTTGACCACTGAATTCAAAATAAAGAGATTTTATTCTTTCCTTCGCTGGGACGACAGACAAATTTCAGTAGTGTTTTCTATGAAGCAGGGACATCATGTCACTGACATGCATTATGATAATAAACCAAGAACAAGTAAAGGAATATTATTTTATTAGGCAAAGGTAAAGCAACATAGCTACCCAAATGTCACATGCTTTTTTGCACATTCCCTGGCATGAACAAGTGCATTGTTTTCTCTTTCTGTAATCTACAATCTACATACACACAGAGTATATTTGACAATTCAGCTAGAGGTGTTTTCCTAATTTGAAAAGCTCACTTGATTCTTACTCTGTTCATAGAGGGTGTAAGGATTCCTACAGTCTGCATTGCTATATGTGCCTTGCCACAACAGCAGTTTGACCCTTAATATTACAATGGAAAAGGCTGCTGTAAAATTTTATATGCTCAGGGCTACATCTGCAGCTATACTACTTTATCGTCAATATTATTGCTCACAAGATGGCATAAAAAGAATTATTCTCAGCAGAAATATTTGCATGTTTATTTTTAGCTCCTGAACAGATGAATACATCAGCAGGGATAACTGCTGAGGTTGTTTCACTGACATCAATCAATTCTTGTCAGATGACAAAGCATCTGACCAAATGAAGCACCAGTGGAACCAATGGGAGTTGCTTTGATGGGTAGATGAATATTTAGTAACAAGAGACATGATGCTGTAAATGCTGCACAGAAAACACTTTAGTTCTTACTCTTTAATAGTGGATAAGAACATTACATGGCTCCTTTATCTTTTATGAAGCATTTAACTGAACCTCTATGGTTTCTATTTTTTCTAAGTCAGCAGTTTTAATTTAAAGAGGTCATCTGAATCCCTCCCCTAGGTGGTGTGACCTACCCTCAGGAGTTGTTTGCATTTTTATTATCTTCTAAAATTATACTAAAAAAATGTGTCCAACCTGAGTTTGAACCACGGTCTTGAAACTGAACTTAGACACTTGCACTGACTGTGACTGGATTTTAAAATTATCTATTTCCTCCTGTCATAATAGTACTGTTCACTTGGGTGCACACAAAAATAAACAGAACATTCTTAATTAGCTCATCTGAAAGAAGTGCCTCCTAAGCATGTCTCTCCAAGCTCTGTTTGTAATTGTGAAGCTGTCATCCTAAGGGGAAAACGTAACTGTTTCCATCTTTCTTCTCTACAGTCTTAAGACAATGAGTTTGCACTTCGATTTATTAATTAACATGTTTTATATTCTTCATATAAAAAACTTGTCCAAAACTCTGTTAGTCAGAATCTAATATGTGAAGATTTAATGCCTTTAATATTCTAAAAGACCATGGTGATTATTTGGCTGAGCAACATATGTCCATATCTTGATGAATTCTGGATGCTACTGCAATTCCCACTGAAAAAGGGTTATTTTAAGCAATCACACTGATTACCTCTACTTACATATTGAACTTGAGAGAGAAGCCTATACTTCTAAATTCCTTTTAGTATTAAGGTAAATCACTATCCAAGTTTTAATTGCATGACTCTCAAGAACATCTATTTCCCCATTAAAGAACACTTTGTTTTCCAAGACAAAAAAAAAAGTTTTAAAATTAAGACATTTAAGATGAAGAAAACAAAGGTCGTGTAGATATGAACTTCATACCTTTTTGATAAATCAAATATCTTTCAAAATATGCCTTCTAAAATGTGTTATTTTCAAAATGCAACACAAATCATACTGGTGAAAGATCAAATAAACTTTCTGGATGTCAATACACCTAGTCTCAGTCTTACTGTCACAGTCAAAACAATAGCATTAGGTATGAAAGCGTACAAAATCTTGTGTGGTCAGGGGCTTGATGAGCTGCAAATGGTATATGGAATTGAAAAACTCCAGAAAAAGCCTAGTGCTGCACTGGAAATGGGCACTATTGCCAGCACTATAACACAGGGAGTTAGAGTAAGACAGGTGCATGTGTCTCATCTATAAATACGGGTTTTGGCAGGGCCTAAACACTCTCTTCATTAAAGGGAGTGAGAACTGTCTCCACTGAATTTAAAGAACTTGCTGAATTTCAGAGATGAGTTGGAGTAAATAATTGAATTTAAGACTTCAGCTATGGCCTCTTTTTCAAATGTCTGTTGTAAGTTCTAGCATTATAAGTGCTTTTAAGAGGGTTGCAAATGGAAAAAAAAAAACAACAAAACAATGCTCATGGAATGTCCAAAATAATCACATGTTTCTTAGCTGTTTTCCGATGTTAAAAATAAAACTCAATACAAATACATCAGAAGGGGGGGAAAGAAACTAAGCATGATAAGTATGCTTTTGCCAGTCTGCTTTCTTTCTCTGCAATGTGATGTTTTCTCATAGAAATATTGTGTCTGAAAAACCATATCTGTGTAGCATTGCATTTGATCAGCTGGATTGTTGTAGCATTACACCTGAAGGCTGATCAATAGCAAATTACCTTGAACAAAGTCAATTCTACATCACAGTCGGGCCATTGTATTTTGTTCAAGGTAAAGACATAATCTGCAAGCACAAATGAATTGCCTTTCTCATTTGCCACCTCATCACTGAACTTGTACTGTATTCTAATATGTGGCTTCAGATTTTGCTCTGTTATTCTATAAAAAGGAAATACAAATCACAGACCCACCTCAACATTGTCCCACAGCATTAATGTCACATGTCCAAAGGAGTCTTTTTTTCAATAAATAATGTTCATACCTGTCTGAGGTGTTTCTAAAAGCAGTTCAGCAGGGCACACTCAGGCACTGGAACCTGCACGTGGCAGTTGCGTGTCAGTCTGGCTGAAGGTAAGTGGATGTACACCAAATTTTTCCAACAGTAATTCAGCTATTTTTGCACTTCTTATCTGGATATTCCAAACTGAATTTTAACTGAAACTGATCCAAAATTGCAGGACACTCAGTGTGAGTTTCCCACACGACTCAGGGAGGTTGTTTTAGGCAGTCACTGCTGTCAGCTCCCACAATGACTGTGTTTAAGAACATTTCAGATATAAACACAGTCTTAAAAGAAACTGTTCACTGCTTTGTAAAGTAGACTTTGGGTGTTCTGTATAAAAGCCCATCATAGATATGTTTAATTATCCTGTCTCAGGTTCAACTGTACTATTAAGACAGATCTAGCAAGCTCTTGCTGATAGAAAAATCAATACGGGTGATACTTCCAGTCACTTGCTTTTTGCATATCTGCTTCACAGGAACCAACACTGTCATGCTTCAGTTCGACACAGTCATAGTGAAACAGACTTCCTGCTAGAATCCTAGCTGATACAAACATGCTTTGAATATAAAAATTGTAATTCTAGTTATTCAAACAAGAGCTCTTCCAAAATCTGGGATTACATCTGGAGTGAAGACTGATTTATAATTAATTATGATTTACTGATTCATAATCAGTCCTCATGCTATTTAGAACCCTACTAAAAATAGAAAATTACCTAATATTCAGGATTATTATGCACAAATATATTACTCAGTTTCTTATTCTCCCTCCTTCTCACTCCCCCCTTTCTGAGTATGAACATGTTGCACCATTAGGAACACAGGCTATCAAAGCCTAGGAGCCCAGCACAATTCTGTTACAGAATTCAGCCTTCTAAAACACCTGTCATTTTTCAAGGAAAAAAGTCAGGAATATTCCACTTGTTGGGTGAAGTTTATTCCCTCAAACTGGATGTTCTGAAAGGTGAAGGTTGAGCTTTACTCTTGGTGGTTTGAAGTCATTGCTCTTACGAGAGACACGTGGGATAAACTGACCTCTGAAGTGCCTGTGTCTCTGTTTTGTAGGAGTAAGATAGTCAGCAGAGAAAGCAGTACCTTCAGAAGGTGATTCTCCTCAACTGAAGATTCCCATTTCTACAGTAAGGAGAGATGAGACCAAACACCTCTCCTCCATAGCTACTCCCAACATGGCGTTTCAGATATCAGATGTTTTGTCAAAGATTTAGCTTGCCAGCAGTACCTGATACAGATGTGAATCTCAGAGATGCTCTGAAGAAAAAGGTTGTCTTCTCTGGATCCACATCACGTGAAATATTGCACAACTCAAAAGGTTACATATTTCCCATCAAAGGCTGTGCAGTGTCCACAGTCCCTGGCAGCTATACAGAACATGAGGGTGGCTTCCCCAAACCATTATCTAATTTCTGTGTATCTTGCCCAGTATTTTCATATCATTTTTACTGCTCTGCACTTTGTTAATACAAGGATTTAATAAAGACCCTAGGTGAGGCTGGCCAATCTAGGTACTTCTTACAGCATATTTCATTCCACAGATTAAGTAAATAAATAAAACTAGGGCCTGGAGCTGGCAATGAGGTGACTGAAGCCTGCTGTTGTGATTAAGGTGTCTTTCTTCCTCAAGCAACCTGGAGTTTGTTATACACAAGTCAAGCTATAAATCAGTAGATATTGGACGACTCAAAAACTATAGAGAACATAAAATTATGTGGCTTCAACTTAAAGAATCACAAGCAGAAAGTAGGAAGGCTTATTAAACTGTCTAGTTCAATCTCTGCCAAGATGGGAATATTCCCTGGAATGTATTTTACAGCACGTTATCAAAAATTGTTTCCATATGTGATTCTGCTCTGGAAAGAGCCTATAAGCGTGGTCTGGTATAGGACCATTCTGACTGAATCCGTGATTTCTTTCAGTTCCAGAGAGTTCAAAGAAATATTTTTTTTTGCTCTCAGTTGAAGACATCCACTCTTTCAATCATAGACACTATCACTTAAAATAGATGTTCTGTGAGGCACCATTGCCTTTATTTGCATTGTGCAACTCCACATTGTGCCTCAACTCACTCCTCTTGCCTTAGGCACACTGTGATGCAGGGAAGAGGATGGAGGTAACAGCAGAGGTAAATGCTTTATCAGAGATAAAGTGATACAGATTCTTTGTATCACCTACATGTGCATTGAGACTTAACAGCATTAACACTGGATCTTCCACAGCTGTTCCTCTCCTATTTCTGAGCCCACAGTTTTTGAATCCTGGTGAGTCCTTCATCATTCTAAACTTCCTTCTGATATTACTACTGAAATCATTCAAATATTACTACCACTCTCCCCAAGAGACCTGTCTTTTGCAGCTTAAGGCGAAGGAATGAGTCAGTTCCCGGAATACTGAAGCTGCTGAGATTATTCTTCTGCCTCACAATAAGCTCATTTGCTATTCATTTAGCGCCCCTTTGTCTTCTCTTTGACTCTAGGTGTGACCTTTTCATTTTTGTCTTTGATTTTATTCATAGTTCTTCTCTTTCTCCATTTCACAGTTTTAAACTCCCTTCTAGGACTAGAATATACTTTTGATTTCCTTGACTAGAGTAACCAAACACTGTTTATCTCTGTCAGTTCTTTAGGATTCATGTCAGCCTTTATGTAAGTGGTCCTCTCTTTGTGATCAGTATCTATGCTTTAAGGTGAAATTCAGGCTGGCTGTGGGTGAGTGATGCTTATGCCTGCTGACAGCTGGGAGAGAACCATGCTCATCTAAGCACTGACTGGAACAGCTCAGCTGGGATCTTCTCAGGGTTTTCAGCCAATTAGCAATTTACATTTAAGTTTTCCCCCCCCCCCCCATTGTTCATCAGATTCCTGTTCTTTGAAAGTTTCGCATGTCCTAATTTTTATGCTGATTTCAAAACAGTCTCAATTCCAATGCCATGAAACTTCTTTTTAATTATTCACATTCTCACCACTGCCAGAGGATGTCAGCAGTCCTTTCACCATGATTTTAACAAAAATCTTGCTTTTTTCCTCACTTCTCCACTTGCCTGTCAACATCACCCTTTCTGAGCCTCTTCAAAATATCCTTACGCTGTTTCCACACTGCGGCAGGCAGGCAAGCACAAAGCATAACACAGACATCTTCTGGAAACCTGGCTTGCCCTCTCAGCTTGAAGCCTTCCTGCCGAGGCTCTCTGGTGCAGTGAGATGCTGGCCAGTGTACGATGTTGAGACCTGAATGCATTGAGAGATGCACTTCAGCTCACCTGTATGTATGCTTGCTGGGTCTCTGCAACCAGTCAGGCTTAAAAATGCAGTGTAGGTATAATGGCCATTATTTGTAGATTCCCTGTTACCAAAGCAGAATTCACACCTCTTCAGTTCACTGCAATCATATTTTCTCACAATCACAACAGCGTGTGTGGTGTTGGAGCACTTACAATACTGCTTCACAGAAATCCCGCTTTGCAGAAATCCCACTCCATGCTTTCCCGCTGTTTTCTAGGCTGAAACTCATCTTGCCTACTGCAGTTTCTTCTCCTCCTCTTTTATATTTTACTCTGCTTCATCTTTCACAATTTACAAGAGAAAAATTAACTTTGTCAGTCCTTATTCTTGAAGCTGGCTGTACTCCAGAGGCTTCCAGACACATTTCGGAGAGAGAGGGCAGTGTTGACTGCAGCAGCCAAAGCATTAAGCAAGACAACCTGGGAACCTCAGCTTTATTTTTATTTGTCACAGTCTTGCTGAAGTACTGTGGCTGTCACCTGGGGCCTCCTTCTCCTTTGGTTTCAAGACCTTTCATACAAAGACAGAATCACAGAATCTGGTTTAGGTTGGAAAAGACCTTTAAAACTATTAAGTCTGTTAACTGCACACTGCTAAGTTCACCCCTAAATCATGAAATCGTGTCCCTTAAGCACCACATCTACATGTCTTGAATACCAGCAGGGAAGGTGACTCAACTACTTCCCTAGGCAGCCTGTTTCAGTGCTTGACAGCCCTTTTGGGTGAAGAATACTTTCCTAATGTGTAAACCAAACCCAGAAGTACAACTTGAGACCCTGTTCTCTTCTCCTGTCACTTGCACCTGTGTGAAGAGGCTGAATCCCCCCCCCAATCTGAGATACTCCCACCATGATATCTGCCTTGTTGGCCTTCCTCACGGTTCTTTCCCATAAACACTCAGTCCTGTTGTCCATCATCAAGCTCCAGACAAACAAGAACCTCCTTAAAATACCGGGCATCCTCTCATTTCTTGCCTATTCCTCTGAGGAGTTGCAGTACTTCAGCTGTGTGAACCATTACACCATGTTTCCATGATGGCAACTACATCACGGTGTTACTGCTGCACAAGGGCTTCCAGCTCCTCCTGTTTGTTCCCTGTGCTGCTTGCATTGGTGTAGATCCACTTCACAGGGGCTACTGATCCCACCCCTTCTTGAGGGGATAAATCCAAATTCCTGCATGACCATTCTCAAGTACTTCCATGGTTTCTAACACCAATAACCTTTGCGTTTTTGCGCCGCATGGATCTCCGTCCCACAGGCTCACAGACTTTGCCACAAAAGCCACCCTTCAATATCGTTGTGCTGTGCCCAGGTTTTCTCTCTAGGGAGTCTGGCTTTATTCCTTTTCCCGTTCACATCTAGTTTAATCTCTTTCAGTGAGCCCTGCTAACACCTGCGCCAAAGAACCTCTTCCCCTTTGAGACAGGTGTACCCCACCAATGTGTTGTGTAAACTGACCCACAATCAAAAAAACCCAAAATTCTTTCAGTGACACCAGGTTCATATCCAGATATTGCTTTTATGGCATTTCATGTTTTTTCCTGCAGTCAGAAGGATTGAAGAGAGCACTAATTGTTCACCTCAGTCCTGATGATACTGGCTTCCTTTATAAAAAGCTTTCCGGCCTATTGAAGAAAAATAACATGGAAGAGAAATGCTATTATTGCTTGGCTGATGCAGCCCTTGCTATTTTCTCATCACAATCACAGGAACAGAAGCGTTGTACTGCCACGGTGCCTGAAAGCTCACCAACCTATGAAGGAGGTTCTTGCTAAGCCCAGGGAAAAAAGAGCTTGGAGTCTTCCTAGGCATCTTCCTTCCAGACTCCTTGGCATCTCACCAGCATAGCAGTGAGTCTGCCAATAGAGAAATTTTTTTTAACTTTCAGGTTTCCAAAAGCTGTATAGTCCAAGCATTTATTTACTTTTTATCCTGGAAGTTAAAAAAAAAGGAGAGAAAATAAAGGTTGGATAATTTCCATGTTGCACATATGGGATTTCTGTTTCTGATCCAGTTACAATAGTAAACTTCTCCTGTTGTGCCACCCAAAAAGACTGGAAAATGTCCATTCTAACTGTTTTCCCCAGGCTATGCTGAGTGAATTTTCAGCTCCCCGAGGCTGAAGTGTACTGATATAAATTTACTGTGATAGAGCTGCACTGCTGCTGATTGTTGCAGAACGACCACTGAGTAGTAAATGCTTCACTGCTCTGTTACCTGGGGGGGGGCTGAGCATTAACTACACTATTGAACAGCAAATGCTTATCATCCCCAATAATTCAAACTATATAAATCACTGGAGAGAGACAATGTGCCTACAGGGAACTCACATGGTCTATAAAAATGTAAAAATCAGAACTATATTTAGCTGACAGAGCAATACTTAAAAAAAAGAAGAAAGTGTTCAAAAGATAAACTCAGACATTAAACTCATCTTCATTTCAATCTACCCAAGGTTTGGTGGAGTTTAATCTCCTCTGTAAACATCTTCATCTTTGACAACATTTAAAAAAATAGGATTAAGAACTAAAAGCAATTACTCTTCTCTCTCTCCAATCCTCCAGCCATTCATGCAACTTATGGAATGACCCCTTTTAAGTCCATCCTTAGAGCAAAGAAAAATGCCAGAATATTTTATTCACTGAGAAAAGCATTTCTACTTTGCTTAAAAAATAATGGAAGGCTTAAGATAGCTTGCTTGTAAACCATGTAACCACTGAAAGTGGAAGAGACAGTTTCCTTTTGTCTAAAGACAGCTCTTCAAATGTAGGGCTTATGCAAGGTTCATTGCATGGAAAAGAAAGGCAAGTAAAAACATTCCTCCAAGGAACTGTACTGTGACTGAGGGCATAAACTTTCATTCCTGTATAAGCAAACACTTAAAGTGAAGTGGACAAAAGGAGTTCCATTACTGTCAATTAATTACTTGTGGCTGTGAAGTTAAATATACAGGAGCATTTGAAGCACCAGAGAACTTTATAATAAGCTGGTGCTGCATATACATAAAATCTCTTTTCTGTTTTGGCCTTAACCATGCAATAACCTCTGGAAAGGCCTCACCGTGTATTCATAATGCAATTTATTGCAGAGCCAAGGTCTTCAATATATTCTATATTAAAAACCAAAGCCATCCCCAAACTTCTATCCGTAGAGAAATAAAACATGGTAACCATCAATACACAAATGCAATTACAGAAAAAGACAAAGAGAAAAACCAGATGAAAAAGGCCTCAGGGGAGAAGTGGTATGGGACTTTCTGAGTGCTCCATGTAGCATTCAGAGAGCTGATAGAGAGGCGTTTGAGAGCAGAGTTGGAAAATGATCATAAGCAATCAATGTTTCAAAGAGGTCAGTACAAAATCAAATAAGGCTACTAATCTTTATTCTTAATCCACAAACAGCTTGGTAGCATCCCACTAAGATCTATCCTTCTTGAAGATATTCTAATGAAACAAAGAACATTTTGATTTTTTAATCTCATGAAAGATGATGTCATCAACAACTTGTGTTTGTTCTTTTTTCCCTTTACAGAGAAAATACCTGTACTTGATCAGCATATGTGCCCAGCCACACTTTGTGAGCCTGAACTAACCAAGAGTAATGAGGGATTTTAAACAGAAATATAATTAAACCATGAAAGTATGTTTGAAACACTAAGAGAAATAACATGAGGTATGGCTTAATTAGACAATTTGAAAAGGGTTCTCCCAGCACACCAAGCCATTTATATACAAGATTACATTGTAAAAATGGAGCAAATAATGCCAACATACTTCAGATGTTCTATCAGGGCACCTCTTTATCAAGAAAGGAGATAAGATCTTTCTGTATATATTTGTGATGTGGGTTGAAAGTGTTGGTTTCAGTTGTCTTCAGAAGAAGAGCTGATAATTAGCTCTAAACAAAATCAAGGAAACTCAGAGAAAAACAAAGGCAATCTGGTCTTCTAAATACTATGATTTCATACAGTCCATGGCTTTATCTCCCATGAGCTATTATATTTTCATCACTCAACACTGAAAAGAGAGCAGAGTATACTAAGAAGCTTTAGTGAAAAAAATGCTTAATTTGCAATTAAGGGCAGAAAAATTAATGTGATGCAGCAGTAGTTTAATATGCTGGCAAAATGAACACTTACAAGTAATCCTCCAAAATGTACACCAGCTGCAGAATGCCAGATGAATTTAAGATGTTCATCCCACAGGACCACTCAATGAAAATGAGCTCATGCTTCAGGATTTTCAGATCAGAGCCATATGCTGTACACTAACACATTTGCAATATTAGTACCTTGAAGTAAATTTCTTAGAGCATTATTGAATCTAATTTCCAATGTCCACTGTCAGCAAACTTCTCTCATATCCCTAGGAAGATAACCCTGTTGGATGAGTCTTACATGATATTACTCTGGTACTAGGTTGAGACTATATATCACACTTGACTAAACATTAGATATACATAACTTCAGGTGATGAAGAATTTAATTGATTAAAAAAAATTTCACCTAACATTGCTCATCAGCTGGTGGAAACTACTGCAGTGCAAGGAGTGGAAATGGAGGGTGATATTTCATACCTCTGAGGTCAGCTGGGCAGCCTGCAGTGCCCAGCATCCCTGGGAATGACAGCATGAGTGTGGGTCGGGTGTAAACAGACCCTTCTTCTTCTGCCATGTCAGGAAGTCTCATGCATCAGAAACTGCCTTTTTACTTTTTTATTTAGCTCCAAAACATTTTTAGCTTTCCGTTGACAAAAAGTAAATATCTGAAAGCGCAAAAAAAAAAAAGAAAGATAAAAAAGATAAAAAGAAAAGAAAAAAAAGACATCTTAAAACTTAATCTAATTTGCCTTATGTTCAAGACCCATTATTAACGCTCCTCCCGCTCATTATGTCCAAACTTAAAAGAATATTAAAAATCTCATTGTTTTGTTACTGGCTTTTCTACCTAATTATTACCACAACAGGCAGGTAATCATTATGATGATTAATCAAGACTGAGACGTAAATAGCTCACATAGGGGTTAATAATCAGATAATAACAGTAAGCACTGTTTCTGTATAATTAAGTCAAATGACATGATTTATACTGGAGCAAACCTACCTCCAGAATATAACATTTAAGGATTTTACTGTCTTTTCAAACACCCCTACACTTTGCAAGTCTACAGTATCTGAAGGTTGCTTAAACTCTAAACTTTTGGCATTGACAAAATTTAAATTGAAGAGGCATTCTTTTTTCAAAATTGTAGTAATCATTTGCCATCGATGTTGGCCACCATTAATTAAATTTTTGTTTTTGATAGCCCAAACTTCACAGAATCACAGAATGGCTGAGGGTGGAAGGGACCTATGGAGATCTTCTTGTCCAACCAGCCCAGCTCAAGCAGAGCCATTCTAACTGATTGTCTCCAGAAACTCCATCACCTGTGTATCATAATATTCCTGTGGGATTATGCTGAGTTCTAATGCGACCAGTGACAATCTCTCACTGATTTTCTAAAAACAGTATATGATTTATAAGGTAGAGACTTTCTTGTATCCACTCATAATTGGAAGGGTTAGACATAATCCTTAATAGCTGTGTAAGCAGTAAAGCAAAATAAGGCATTTCCAAATCACATGCAAACTTAAAACAGGAAGGAATGTTCCATAAAAGCAATGGTTTTCTCAAGCTATAGCCCCTCAAGGAACAGCTAAGTATTTTTATATTAGCACTACAATAACTTATATTGCTGTCTCTATTAACTCAAATCTCTTTTTCAACTATGTGGAAGTAAATGGTAGGATGCAAGAAACATTTCCTAGATATAAATGCTATTTGAATGGTTGCTTGAGAGGAATTCTGGGAGCGACTAACAGATTTGCATTTTTGCTAAGGGCCAGATGTGAATCAACATTTCTAAGTTTGAGAGAGACAAAACTTACTTTTCCAATTTGCCTTTGCAATTTTTTATCCTTTGCTGCTCTTCTTTCTTTTCTCATTCACCTTGCCCTAAATAATTTTGCCTTAGCACTTTGATAGGAGTGCACAGGCCTGAAAGCACTGGGACAGAGTTGTACGAGTAAGAGAGGAGAGGCCACTTTCCCACAGGAAGGATTTCTTGCTTGTCACTCTTCCAACCTTCAGAAATTCCTATAAAGCTCTACCTCCATCTATTTAGTAATCTACAGGGTTGCAAAGTGAGTCAGATGCAGAATTCAGGAAAGAAATTTCATGGAAATCCAAGGAGAGACGGGTTCAACAGAGCTTTAGGGCTTGTATCCTCACAGCATCAACATGCACAGTTCATTCCACCCGTACAGCTTTCACTGCTGTGAAAACTTTATTATTAAATTAACTTGGGACAATCTCCAGCAGCACATTTCAGGTGATAAGCTGGAAAGTCTCGAGGAAAGAAAAGCAGAGATCTCCACACATTGTCTCCTCTCCACGCATTTTTGGCTAGTTAAGATTGTTTAGACAGTTTAAGACAATTGAGAATTAATTTTAAAAAAATTAGATTAAATGTCACTTTCAGGGAGGGACTTTAACCCTCCTCAGCACAGTGTCCTAGGGAATACAGTAAGGATGATATTTTTCCCTGACACTTGTTGTACTGCCAGGGTACCAAGTATCTACCAGCTGGGTGTTAATATTCCTGGAGATATCTGGTTGAATGAAGTTGTATCCAGATTTTAATGCATACTTAAACTATTAGTGTCAGCCTTCCTCCTTACACTGAGGTAAAATATTCACTTGCACAGGACAGCACCTCAGCAATAAATGCCAGAAATTTTTCCTCAGCACCTATGCCTTGTGAGCTAAGGTGTTTTAGAAGTTTCACAAACTTATTTCCTTTTTCTACTCTGCATTTTTCACTGTTTCTCCATATTTTATTAATGCCAGTCTGCTTGAAAAGGGCACAGGAAAAAACAGGCATTCTGCAGGGTAAATGGGAAAAGAAATGGACAGAAGCATTTCTTAAAATGTCACTGCTCACAAAGAGCTTGTGGCAGCCCAGCATTATATAAGGCTGGGTTTTAAAGAGCTGTTGTTAAATATGCCCTGATCTCTCTCATATTTCTAGCTTGCAATTTTAATCCTCTCCACACTGAATTTTAATTTAAAAGTATTTTAATCTGCAACTTGCTACAATCCCTTGTCATGTTTTGTATGCACTTGGGGCACTGCTGTCCTGAATCCAGACAAAGTAGGAACATCATGGTTGTCAAAAGATGTATCTGACAGAGCCAGTTATTGCTTTAGCAAAAAGCCTGAAAGGCTGTGCACAGCCTGACCCATTGCAAGCACCTGTTGTGATGGTATTTGGGGTGCATATGTTGTTAGAGACTCTTTTATTCTAATTGCACATGGACTGTATTGTCCTTTGGGGTCAGCTCTCATGCTCTGAACATAGCTGTAATTGTCACCAGAGAAATGAAATTTAACATGAACGTGGTCCTGGCACCAGTAGCTTTATTCTAGATTTTATAGAAGAAACTGAATAAACTTAGAGACAAATAAAATACAAGAAATACACATATATGTTCTTTAATGTATTTAGTCTAATAAAACTATAGAAGGGATCTACGTCAAAGTTTTTTGTTTGTTACCTCTCCACACATTTTTAGCTAGTTGTTTAGACATTTTAAGACAATTAAGAATTAATATATAAAATATAATAGGAAGTCTTATTAATATAATTTATGCCTCATTATAAAGTTTCAAAATAAAGTACTTTTCAAAGCTTTCCTCCCTGTAACGTTTCTAAAATGCAACTGAACCATACAGAAAAGAGTAGATAATAGTATTGGGAATCTTCCTACTTCAAGTAGTTGTCAGAGAAGTGGAGGTGATTATTTTCCAGTAAATATTTAGTAAAATCAGCCATTTCACACCTTCCTTAACATCAGAGGGCTTTGATAGCCTTTTCCAGCAGTTCTGAGGTCTGTGCCTCTCTAGAGCCAACACCTTGGTCTGTTCTGAGTCACTGTGATCTCCTACAGGAGAAATATATAGACAGAGTTAAGGACAGGGTTTCCTTAGGATGAAATCCAGAGGGTGAGAGGAAGAATGAATTCTGGAGTGGGGCCATTAAGGGTGCTGTCCTTGATTGCCATGCTGCAATATTGAAGTTTCCTCCTTCCTCCCTCCCTTTAAAACCACCTAATTCTTGCATTTGGCTTAGTGCTTGAGTCTAAGTCAGGAGGAGAAGATATCCAGTGAGGCTTATGCTTTGAATTGTTCCCAGTTTGCAGACTGGGAAATTCAGACATTGAGTCAACTCCAGCAGTAAGCGCTGAAAATGCTCCTGGCTTTTCATTCCTGTGCTTTGTTCATCATTTACCTTCACTAGCACCAGTGGAAGCCCTGATCTAATTGTAAATCCAAATCAGCTATACATCTGTCCCAGGAGGTCTGATTATATTTATCCAAAATAATACAGAAGCGTAGATGACTCTTAAACTTCCCCATGTAACAGTTTAGATCTCAGATTAATGAGCTCTTAAGTAATTGGGTCAGCCATAAATAGGGCTGTTTGCAAAGACAAGAAGACATTAATCTGGAAAGGTCATGTTGCTCATATTAGTAAAGTATTAGAGTATTTATAACCCAGTTTTGAGGATCAATTACTTTCAGTCAGATTTCATCTGCTCCCTTTAAATATATTCAAACTGCAGAGTCCTCTGGAGGTTTCTTCCATGTAGTCCACAACACAGAGTAAATACTTCGGGTCAAGGCAGGACAGATTTTGTTTAAGTATCTCTTATGAAGAGTTGTAAAAACTAGTATTGATTTCTGGATGTTTACTTCAGGAAAGAAGAAAAGCTTTCCTGGTGTTGGAGGTCTAAGGGATTATAACAGACAAGAGAAAGAAAAAGCCAGGATCTGCTTCTTCAGTAGCTGTCTGATAAGGGATAAAATGTTCTCTACAAACCTGGGTGCACCTTAGAGAAATGTAGGGACCTCTGCGTTGCATCCCATGCTGTTACAGCAGCCTTTCTTCTCTCAGCTCTTACAGGAACGCTGTACCATGCTGGGGAATAAATTATTTATTTGGGGACTCCTGCCTTGTGTGACTGAACCTTCTATCCCTATGGTCTCTGGGAGGTATAAACTACAGTAAACTTAAAAAGGATACGATTTTACAGCTGCCCTTGTCTGAGCTTGTTATGGGAATACAGGAAACATCATCACAAATTGTGAAGTGAATTTTTGTACTCCCTAAAATACTCAGCACATGCTCTACATTCTATCCTGACCTCCTCGACCAGGTTATTAGAGAATGAGAATGGAAGTGGTTTTCTAAGCCATTAAATTAGAAAGAAACTGCATAATATGCTGCTGTCTTAATCAGATTTCTGGAGGGTTTAAACCACATTGTTGTAGTCCTTATTTGATTTATGCAAACAAAATCCCTTAGCATAACATGCAATTAAAATAGGATAACTTATCCCATTAATAAAAAAAAACAAAGAAAAAAAATAAAACCCAGCACCTTAAAGCTCCACCTGAAAGTTTCATGTTTTGCACTGTGATCATAGGGGAAATGGAAAGGTGAAAACAGTAAAGAAATCCTATTAAGAACAGAGGTACTAAAACAGGCCAGTCTTAAAAAGTTTCAGAGGAAAGAATAGGTAAGTAAACCTGAGAAAACAACTCATCAAAAATAGTTTCATTATTTCTATCTAAATTTTTGCTCTTTACAAAATATTCATGACTTGTCTGGGAAATTCTTAAAGATAAACCTTATTTAAAATATATATATGCATAAACTTCTGTGAAGTCCATAGACATTACAAACCACAAATGAACATTCACCAGATAACACTGGGTGAGGCATTTGGACCAAGAGATAACTTTAATCTGGTGTTAAATTTATTACTATATATTCTAAGCAGTTTTATAAAATTTAGATATTCTAAGCAGTTTTATTAAATTTAAAATGCAGGTTTTCTTAAAATTTCCATTTCAAAATACTTGAACTTTTGATATGGTTTGGAGTATTTGAAATTTAGTTTAAACATTTCTACTACAATTACAGAACAGAAAGTTTGTGGCAGAAATAGACGAGATTAAAAAAAAAACATTAAAATCATATTCAAAAGCAGAAAATTCAGCCAAATTCAGACTAATTAAGATCTAATGTGTAGAATCACAGCATAGTTAGGATTGGAGGAGACCTTGAAGATCACCACCTGCTCCAACCCCCCTGCCATGGGCAGGAACACCTTCCACTGTCCCAGGCTGCTCAGAGCCCCATCCAGCCTGGCCTCGGACACTTCCAGGGATGGGGCAGCCACAGCTTCTCTGGACAACCTGTGCCAGGGCCTCAGCAACCTCAAAGGGAAGAAGTTTTTCCTTTTATATAATCTAAACCTACTCTTATTCAGTTTGAAGCCATTCCCCATTGTCCTGTCACTACCTGCCCTTGTAAAATGTTCCTCTCCAGCTTTCTTGTAGCTCTCTTAGGTATTAGAGGGGGCTCTAAGGTCTCCTGGGACACCTGTTATCCAGGCTGAAGAATTCCAGTTCTGTCAGCCTGTCTTCTCATAGAGCAGGCATCTTTAGTCACATAGTTTCACTTCTGCAAAATGCAATTTTGGGTTGATGGAATGTTCTAAGTGCTCAATAGGCTTCTGTGTGAGATACTTAAGTGATGAATCTTGATTTTTACTTCTCAGTTGAGGACCTGAAGTCCTGGAGCTCCCCCCCTGGATTTTGTCACTCTTCTGAATTAATTAATTCTCATTCCAATGTTGTCTAATTGGTGAATGAGGTACACAAGACACCAAGGATACCTTGCCAAGAAATCACTATTTCTGAAGCTATAGCTATAATTTTCCCGCTCTATAAATGTGCACATAGTCAGGGGAGTGAGGGAAGCCCAAAGTAATCATCACCATGTGATCCTGGCTGCTAGAAACGGAGAAAATGGTGCCTGTAACCTCCAGGGAGTTGGTTCATCATTAGATTAACCACCACTAAGGTAAGGCCATACATCACTAAAGATGACAGGCACAGAGTTGGCAATACAAGAATAATAAGTAGAACAACTTGCACTGTCACTGTGCATGGGAATGGAGGAGAAGTCTTATAGATGCTGCTGAGGAAGGGGATGGTGAATATGTAGTCATTACCTCAGGAGAAAAATTATAAACTACATTCTTATTCAGCAGACATGTCTTTGCTTATCAGGTTTATCTCATTTACAGTACACGATGAGAACCAAATACATCAGTTACTCAGTGTCTAAACATGCTTCTCCAACATGAAAAATATGTTGCTTATCCTGATAAGAGCTTAAATGCTTTTCATTTAACCTTAGCTTTCTCTACGTCAGTTTTAATGACAAATTGCTATCTACGTGAAATGTTTTCCAGCTAAGCTCCTTAGCACAACATTGTTAGGGAATGCTACAGCATGAATCTCCCTGTTCCTCACAGGAGTGCTGGCCTCAGGCACTTGGTGTTCAGTGTGACTAGAGAAGGCAACCAGCTGAAGTCCTTTTGCACTCAATGGAGTTTAGAGTGTTCAAGGATAAAATCCTATAAAATACTTCAGAACAATGGATGAGCAGCGGCTCTTTTTTTTTTTTTTTTAATAGTTAACAGAAGGGGAAGGTTTCATTTGAGGGTTCCCCACGAAGAGCAGACGTATATTTACAAGGCACAGTGCAGACTCTCATGGCACATAGAGTTCAGCATCCTCATCCTTAGTTTAGTTTCAGCCTATCTCTACCTTTTCCATCTGCTTCAAAATTTCATTAGTTGAAATAAAAATACATATAGAGAGTCAACATAGGCCAACTCTTCCTTCTGTAAATTAGCAAGCTCTTTACTGCTAACATCTTGGCATCCCTGCCTCCCACACAAAGTTGACAGGTCTGCTTTGCACACCCAGTTCATGCTGGTCATGGAATGAACCAACAAATAAACAGAAATCTTTCTCTGTTTATGCCTTTTACCAGTCTCTGAATCTGTACTGCTCTCAAGCATCTCTTGTACTCTCTGTCTGATAAACCTCTCTGTCTCAAGTATAATGTAACAGAAGTTGCAATGCTGAAGCATGTGAGGCTCTGAAACCATTATTTCCTTGGCTCAAGTCAATGCAACCTATTAAAAAATCTCTAGTTTTAGCAATCCAAATTAGCACTTAAGTGCCTTTTTAGCAGAAGATCAGAACTCGAGATCAGAGTATGATTATTGACTTATGAATGTGAAAAAGCATGTAACTTGTAAGCACGACAGCAATCCTGTACTTAAAGGTTCATTACCAGCTTAATATACCAAATAAACTATTCAATTTCTCATGTCTATTATTCCATTAATTTTGTAACCAGAGTATGTCTTCCTCTTTCTGCAGTGTCTCATCACTACACTACTTAATCAGTAAACTTCACAGAACGGAGATAAAAATAAGCCAGAGAGCAACTAATTTGTCTTACCACCTTTCAAAATTTGGATTTTTGACAGAAAAATAACATTTAGATAGTTAACTCTGTTAGCACGTTAGTGTAATGCATCTAGAAAGTCGATTTTGGCGCACTGGCAAAAGCCTTCATCACTTGTCCACTTCACGGTGTTACTGAATTCTCCAGGTCAAGGATACATAAGAGATGTGAACCTCATGGTCTCTGTGCTGAATTGTGCTGCTGAGCCTAGAGAAGGGTGATGGTGTCACCAGCCATGGTGGCAGCCCCAGGGCACTGATATAAATCCACAATAGCTAACACTTCAACTTGCCGTAAGCTCTGCCCAGGCAAATCCCCCACACACTTTAACAAGGCTCTACAAGGAGCGACCTCTCTTCTTTCTGTTTCCATGTTCCCTCGCTCCTCCTGTGCAGTCTCCTGCACACTTTAATAGACAACTGGGCCTAAAAATGGAGCTCTGACTAAATAAAATATACTGAATTAGTTCAATCACTTATCAATCAAGAAATGATGACTTACTGCTATGAATATTAACCAGCCAAAACAGGTGAAGCATCAATGAAGAAAATGCAGACATACATAATCAAAAAAAAAAAATAACTTCTCACTATGAAAAATAAACAAGACCATTGGGTAACTGCTGAAGATTTAGTAAAATAAAAAAAAAAATTGTTTAGATTTTTCTCAGTGTGGAGTGGCTTATGTTTTCAATTAAACTTAAAAAACAGAATAGAAAAAATCCAGAAAACCTCCTTAGTATGCGTATTCTCAAGAAAGAAAAGCTCTTTAATTAGAACAGCATATTATTTATGTATCTAGACTTTAATTGCACTCACTTGATATACTTAAAATTATTTTCATTACAATCAAGCTTTTTACTCTTTGCTAATTCCAGTAAACTCTACTATTTATGGAATGGGGAAAAGAAAGGGGTCTGAACAAAATTATGGCACCAGAAATCCCTTAAATCTGAATTGAACCCTATTCCTTTCAATAGGAATATTAATAATTAAATGGATATCACACAGTTGTAAAAAGCTTCTATACATGGACAGGGCCAGTCCATGGCCCTTTCTTGTCAGTGTGGCTCTGAAGGAGCTCTCATGAGGATGCTCTTTCCCAGCCTCATTCTTCCTGACAGGACTCTCCAGGACCCCACAGCTGCTCCCAGCATGGGCTGGTCCCTTTCTTTACAGAAAACACACATAGGCAGTTTTTAACACATTTTAAAGGCAGGATATTTTTGAGGAAGAATTTCAGTGAGTTACCTTTAATGCAGCATCTTGAAATCCAGCAGACTTTCTCTTCAGTACAAACCTGCTGAACACAGCAGTGTTGACTTAAGCAAATCACCAAACCCCTTAATTGAGAGGGTGTCCTTCACACTCAGTGAAGAAGATTTTGAAGATGACTCACAACAGCAGCACACTGACATGGTCACTCCCAAGAGAGTTTTGTCTCCGAAATGACCCATCATCTGTGCTGATTAGTGCAGGCTCAGGATCTTTGGCAATCTCTTGCATCTCTGGGTAGATGTAAATCAAAAGATCACATTAAATATAAACATTACTAAAAGTCCAGGATACAGTGCAACATAGTAAGTCCAAGAATCCATTTCACTGAATTTACCTCAATGCCAAATTTTTCAAACAAAAGGCAAAAAGCTGTTCCTGTGTATTTATAATAAATATCTGTGAAGCCAGTATCAACATTTTCCTACTACAGACAGCACACTGTGCTTTTCTAGTTTAATTTCTGCAGCTACGTCTTCCAGGGAAAGATTTGCTCAATAGTCCTCTCACTGAAAATATCCAAGAAACAATGACATTTTAAAATATTATTCATTGAGCATAAATTTTAAATCCTCTGAAACATACTGCCTTAATAAGTGGAAATTATTGCATTTTACAGACGGAAGAGAAAGTGAAATAATTGGGGTTTTCTGTTTGAGTATCACTGCTCCTTTGTATTAATTCAGCTTGACTGTTGGTGGAGTTACAATTTCATTATAGAGTGAGTTATTAGTTCTAATAAGATATTACTGAAACATTATTTCTAGCTTGAAATCATGTTTAAACGATGTACCTTATGAGCTTAACTTTCAAGGGCTAAACCATCAGGGAAAAACGTTAAAAAAGTAAGTCATTGTTCTGGGAGGCTAAAACTGGTTCTCGGCACAGCCTGAGCAAGGGCTTGTCTGTAGGCTGGGCAGGATGGAGGCACACGGACCGTGGGGTGTCTGGGGGGCAGCTGCCTTCCTGCTTCTTGTGAAGGGGCAGAAATGTGCCAGGAGGACGTTCTGGCATTGGTCAGCAAATCCTGCCCCTCCTGTGAGCCAGGGCTGGGCAGGGGGACGAGCGAAGCTTTTTTCATTTGTTTCACACACACAGATTAAAAGACACTTAACAGGCAAATATTAATACAAGTGAGTACACTCTCATTTCCTTTCACTTCAAAGTGTGTGTCTGGTACTATCTGCAGTCTAGTCCATATAATTTAGAGGGTCTGACATCTATTGCCCTGATCTCATTTATCACCAGCCCATCTTCATTTTAGAAGCACAGATACTCAGTGTACAATTTTTACTGTAAAATTGAATTTGTTTCTTGTGACAGAGTAGGCTTGCTGAATTTATGATTCAGTATTGAACATCCTTCACCTTGGAAGTAGCTCTCCTGCTGTAAAAACGAGGCATCTCTCTCATGAGAACAGTATAACATCATGATACAGATGCCCATCCTGTTAGACAAGGTCGTGCCAGTAGAAACTAAACTTAATTTTCTGAGACTTTACAGCACTTAGCCCTATATTTCACTTTACAAGGATGAATACTGGGAAATACTTTATCCCAATGTAATAACTGTCCTTTTGAACAGGAGAATAAAAAAGAAAACATTTGATGGTAAGTTCAAAATGGCTGAGAGAAGGAAAATATAAAAGGCATGCCGAAGATGTTACTTTTCTATTTGATAGTTCCTGCCTTTGTCTTTGCATCACAGAAAATAGCCAAATTATTTCACTCGTATTTTGGACCCAGACTCTTCATTATATGTGGATATTTTATTCAAGACTGTATTTTTTGACTTGCTCATGTCCTTTGTCACTGGGTTCACTGCCTTGCTCTCACCTTAGTCTAACCACTGCAATTACTGTCAAGTACTTAAATAAAACTACCAATGAATTGGTCTTAATTCATGTTACACAGAAGCAGGGACATCTTGCTATTTCCATCTTGTCTTCAGATTTTCACAACCTATTTTAAGTCTGCAAATCATATCATGCTTCTTTCGAAGCACTTCACAGCGCTTCAACACACTTCTGATAACAAACTTCTGTACTCACTGGACCCCTTTGTCATGCAGGAGACAGCAGCTTCAGAAGCACTGATGGGTTCACCTGGCTCCATCTCTGAAATACCACCCAAGAGGTTGCATCTCCTCATTTTCCAAGAAGGAAACAAACGTCTATCTTTCACATCATGCCTTGCCTTCCTCCCCTGTTTCACCTCATCATTATTTGTAGAGTCCCCAGCCAGCCACAGCTCATCTCCTCCATGCAAGAAAGCAGAAACCACCATCCTGATCTGCTGCACCTTTTGGGGCTCATTTTCCTCCTCTGGAGAAACTCTGCTGCTGCCAGCTGTTAAAGGTGCTCAGTAATTTTTCCAGCCAAAGTAAACACCTACAGGCTGTAATTACAGCCTGTCAAAAACCCTCTCAGCCTTAAGGAACTGAGATGCTGCAGACTAAAGCTCCTCAGATCTGTCTGGATCTTTTTACAACCCCAAAAAGGAAACCAGCTCAAAGCTGGGGAAATATTTTCCCAATTACAATTTAAATTAGGCTCTGTGTGTTCTGCATTTGAATGCACACTCCTGGGAGAGCAGCTGGATTCTGCTGTACTTGAGAGGTTTTGTAGAAGAATTAGTTATTTTTTTTAAAGATATAGATATATATTAAAACAAAACCAAAACAAAACCAACAAAAGCACAAAAAGCGCAAACCAAAACAGAAAAACCTCAATTATCAAAAAACCCCCCACATTCTCATGTTTTGTAAATTACAGCTCTTTATCTGTTTTGCATTGCTCTATATCATCATTCATAGCACTTTCCACAACCATAGCAAAAATATTGAGCAAAAAATGCATGGTGCTTGATGCCCAGGTTTATTCTCACTTTTAAATTCATTAACTTTTGTGGTTTGAATGAACATTAGAGGATCATGGACCAAATGTTCCACAGCATAAACTTCCAGCAAATCATCAAAAAACTTTCAAAGGCTTAAACCAAAGTGTAAATCCTCTTTTTAACAAAGAAGTTGACAGCCTGATATGCTCTTGATGTGTTTATTCTTCAGCTTTAAAAATGCGCATCCTTGAAAGGACTTTGGTTGATTATGCAATTGTATCACAAGGTATTACTAGCAAAGGATGTATAATCTGCATTTATCTGGGAGAAATAAAAGGTTATTGAAATAAGGGCTCAACTCTTCTCAAATGTTTTGGGTTTTCTCCCCTTCTCCAAGCAGTTCAGATTCTATAGACCTAACCTCTGATTTTGATTCCTTTTCTACTACTGTATATTTCTCCCTTACTAAGAACAAATCACAAGAACAAGCTATTTTGAAAATGACATGGACATGTTTTAGCCAACAAATCTAGTGTAATCAGCAGGCTTGGATTCCCAAAGTTGAAGGTTTATTTTAGAACAGCATGCCATGTTTAATCAGTTTTCCTAATGCTGCACAGTACTATCTGCTTTGACAAGGATATGTTGATCACATTACAGAATTATTACTGCTAATGGAGATCTTTTAGACAAGATTAGTTTTTGCTTCTGTCCAGATGCCTCAAAGAACATTATTAGTTTTTGGTGTCATATTTTTTTAATTCTAATATGATCAGCTTATGGGCTTGCTCATATGCTATAACTGCAGCAATTTATCTGACAGTTAAGATGTCAGGACCATGCAGCATTTAACTCATTGAGCACTGCTGCAACCTGGATCAAATTAGGCACTGCCCACACAATCTTATCGTAGCTGTGAGGTGACCAATGAATATTTTGATGACCCCCCCCACCTCCAAGGTTCAGAATTTTGCATTGTGCAACTCAATAGCTGTTTCCAAGAGAGCTGATTACTTCATGGAAATAACCCTAATAGTGAATCTGCATACTTTTAAAGGAATGTAGGTTGTTTTTTTCCCCACATAAATCAGCAAAATGGGATTCAGAGCTGTGCTACTTTCACAGCTAATTAATGTGGCACTATAGACTAATAGTATAACAGCTGTGCTGATAGTAGGTTTTCTATATACGTACAGAAAGGATAAATTACTTGACTATAAAGCACTTTTCTGATCTTCTTTTGAAGTTACTCAAGATATACAAGGGCTTTGTATGACCTGTATTTACTGGTTAGACAAAAAAATAATGATAGAAGCTGAGAAGGATAAAGATTAGTTTTAATACATTTTGACTAGAGAGCCTTACAATATCAACTAAGCAATACTATTGCCCTTAAGTTCAATACATACTGATATGCACTCTGATGGCATGCTTCATCCCTTTTGATAATATGCCTTTAAAAACCATGTCCTTTAGGGTCCAATGGACCATGAAATAGTCTCTACAAAAGTACCAGAGGTGCCAATGCTGAGACAAACATTCATTTTGGCTGTCAGCTTTAAGGACTGCAGAAGAAATGAAGCACATTTATTATATACTGATGTATTTTGACTAGATAATCCTTTTCAGTTGTAGGCACTATAAAGACAAGTGCAGATTACTGTGGGGGAACATTTAAAAAAAAATTGGGATGGGCTGAAACAGTTGAGCTTCCAATTTCACAGTTGGGTAATTTCCCTTATAAACTTGTATTTAAAGGAGAAGTTTTACTGGCAGTGAAGTATGCTAAATAAACAATCTAAAATTTGAAAATTAGCAAGTTGGAGATACACAGAAATTGTAATTACTAGTGCTACATTTATTAATTAATGTTGGAATTTGCTTTTCTATGCTGCTGGTGTTGTCAGGGCTTTTCCTTAGATAACCATTGTCATTCATTTCTATAAAATTTTAGTCCTTTGTCACCGCTTTATGACATTTTGATCACATCCTTTATTGACAATTTTTATCACATTTTGATCAAATCCTGTCTGATTTCTGTACAGACAAAGCAACTCATCCTGGACACCAACAGGACCTCAGGACTCAAAAAAAAAATACTTAAATCATGGTATTTTCAGGAGTCACTGCTGGGACCAGCGCTATTTAAAAAACTTTTCAGTGACATTCTCAGTAGGACTGAGTGCACCTCAGCAAGTCTGGTGACAACAGCAGGCGGTGTGATGTGGTGTGCTGTTCTGTGCTGTGTGTGCTGTGAAGAAAAAACAAAAAAAAACAAAAAAAAAAACCCAAAACAAACAAAAAAAGGCCCAGAACAAACATAGATGTAATTTTTGCAAAGTCGTGTAATGACAGAACAGGGGTAAAGGCTTTAAACTGTAAGTGGGCTGGTTTAGATTAAATATGAAGAAGAAATTATTCAGTGTGAAGGTGGTGAAGCCCTGGTACACACTGCCCAGAGAAGCTGTGGCTGCCCCATCCCTGAAAATGTCCAGGGCCAGGTTGGAGGGTCTGAGCAACGTGGACTAATGGAAACTGCCCCTGCCTATGGCAGGGTAATTGGAGCAAAATTATCTTTAAGGTCCTTTCCTACCCAAACTATTCTATATAACTGTTATTTTTGTGCATTTTTCAATGCATAAACCTAATTATTCTTATTTTAAAGCTGGAAATAGGTTGCAGAAAACCTAAGGGTTGGGTTTGGGTTTTTTTTTTTTTTTTTTTTTTTTGGGGTGGTTTTTTTTAAAATTATTATTTTATTGGGTTTTTTTGTTTTTCCAGTATGTGGTAAATGAAAGGAGAAGCTCTTACCTTTCTCCTGGCTGCCAGCAGTTGACCTCAGCCTGCTGAGCCTGTGTTATAAGGTCTTTTCAGGAACACTGGAAAGCACTCAGATGCAACCTGAGTCAAAGAAAGAGCATAACCATTAACAACTAGAATTTTTTTTTTTAAATTTACCTGTTAAACAAACCTGTCAAAGACCAAATCATGTATTGAAAATTATCAAAGCAGCCTAGAAAACCAAGAAACAGTGGAATGTACACTGCACATGATAACAAAACACCACCTACTCTGCTTGCACCCTGTCTTGCTAAGAACAGTTCTCCAAAATTCAGAGCTAGGAAAATGACTAAGTACAAGCCAAGGAAGAAATCAGCTCTATGAAGATTTATGCATATATAATTATGGGATAGAGGCACACAAGGAAATTGTTCAATAGACCCAGTCTTCAAAGCTATAGATGTTAATGGATGTTGTTAGACACAGTGTGCAGGCACTGCAACCAGCTCGAGTTCTGTTATGTGAACTGTAATTTTTTTTGTTTAGAAGAAACACTTTATATAAGTTTGTTTAACTCAAAGTTAAGAAAATACAGATAGCCTTTCAATGCTTAGATTTATTGCCTCTCTTGCCTGCTTTTATATGTCTTGACAAAAACACAGTTCCTTGAATAGATAATTAACTACATAATATATGACATATATGATATATAGGTCATATAAAATCTATGACAATCTCAAACCCAAATTTTTTTTTTAGTTTTGTTTAACTATTGAAAGTCTGTGTTTGAGGGAGAGTGGAGCTGACTAGAGACAGACTGCAGGCTTCTGTAACAGCACAGTCTTGGTGCGTGGTGAAAAGCACATCGTGCTCTGGCTTCTCTGTGACCACATGCCACAGACAAGGTAACACTGACTGCTGAAGAGCTGCTTGGATCATCTGTTTCATTTTGCTGGCAGGACACCTTTAGAAAATGCAGTGTACTGCAGTACTTACCTATGTATCAGTGTTGTCTTTATGCACTTTGAGATCACACATAATACTTATGAGAAGTGGGAAGAGCTGAATGTCATCCATCTGCATACTGAATAATGCATTCAGAAGCTGAAATTTCTTCCCAGTTCTTCAATGCAGAATTCAGTTACCGGCTGCCACCCTACTTCAAAATGAAATTGGTGCACTGATCTTCAATTGGTGATAATATTATTTAGGTTACTAGACTTGGGTTGGGTTTAATCAAATTTCTAGACAAGAGATTCACAGAGTTTAGGTGGAAGTGGTTCCTTTGAAATCCACTAGAGGCCTAAGAGAACACATTTTACCTTCAAAAAATATTAATGGCAGTTTCTGTGAGCAAATTTTGGATGCTGGACTACAGATACAGAAGCCACTATAGTTCTGCATGGAAGGATGCTTGTACTATGGCAACTGTGGCACTTTGGTTCTGCAAACTTAATAGATAAGAAAATCAATTACTCTGCCCTATTATTCTCCAATGCTCATTATGTATTTTGGCAATGTGCAAGACACAAATATTGCAAAAGAGATTGATCCACATGATTTTAATCTCAACTAAATAAAGCAGATAGTATTATAAAAAAAAGGTCAATATTATGACAGGAAGCTTAAAACTTTTAGACTTTTAACAGAAATATAAATTTTCTGACTCTGTACTTTCACAGTTTCATAACACTCTATTGCCAGCAGCAACAAATATATCTGAGATTGTTACTATGACTGCACTGAAACAAAAATTAACCCTTTTATCGTGAAGAAACTTTAAATTTATTAAATTTATTAAAACTCATTTTGTAATTAGGGGGTGATATCAAAGAAAACAATGGGAAATTTTAGGCTGAAGCCTGGACATTCTGTGCAGCACTGGGTAGTGCCCAGTATCAGCATTTGTAAAATGAACTAGTTTCTTACTTGAACTATGAAGAGGAACACACAGAAAAAAACAATCTGCTTGGAGTACACCTGAACAAAACTGCTACTTATGTTTCCTAGCCAAATGTACTAGTAAAAAAAAAACAAACCACAAACAAACAAACAAACAAACAGAAAAAACCCCACACTGAAAGTTGACAAATTATCTTGTTCTGTTAAAATACCTTTTCCAAATTCTGACTTCTTAGGCAATGAATTTAGCTAAATATTATTTTGAAATGTCACAGCAAAATGAAAACTTGAAACATATGGTTTAAGAATGTCAAAACAAATTCAAAATAAAAACCTATTTTATTTCCTGTTACTGAACATGATTCTTACTTTGATCAGTATCCTCAAAAGGGATTAAAATTATTTTGAGTATGGAGCCTGAAATGGAGTTTTGTGAAAAATTTTAGCTTCATTAACTGTTAAATAAATCTCCTTAGCCAGTCTGTTTTTCCGTATTGCATGTTCTCTCAGCCAGGAAAATCTCCATGATGTTTATTTTCTGTCCCTCTCTCTGCATGTCATGAAGCATATGTTATAGGAGACTGATTGCATCTCAGACTGACAGCGGCTCTGCTCTTCCAGGTCTCTGTCACAAAGGAAGATAGCTACCATTTAAGCAAAGAAATTCTTCAGTAATACATTTGGACACTTAACCATTATAAACTCTGGGGTTCAGTTTGCTTGAAATGAGCATTCTGATTTTCTAATTGGCTTCTCTGTTAACTTTTATAGAAGTAAAAAATTCTAACCCATATTAATCTCAGTTCTGCTGGGAAACTGTATCCTATGCCACTCAATTTATAAATTAATTCCTTCCACTCATTTTATTTGCAATCCTTCTGGCAAAGCTGGAGCTGCAGAGAACACACACTGTTAGAACACACAGAACAGGATCAGATTGTTCACTCGACATCACACAGCCCATCCAGGGGAACTTTTATGAACCATTTCTTTCTCATCAGAATTGCAGAATGGGCTAGGAACACAGCAAGACATCTTACAGGTGACTTATTGACAGCCCTCTACACAGGTTCGTATTACTTAATATTTCATAAGAACTCTGAACTGCAGGTGTTATGGTGTCGTGATTGCAGCAATTAAAACAATTAGGGTTGGAAGAGCTATCATTAAGGTATTAAAATACACCATGTTTGTTATCTGCAGAACACATGGCTTGTACACAAGGTGAAAGAAGCAAAAGGGTAACACTGCAAAATATTCAAGTGACCAATCAGATCTGAAGTCAGAAAGATGCCTCTTAGGAGAACTGTAAAAATATTACCATATAAACCAGCACAGAAACCTGTGTATATATGTAATGAATATATGGATAGGCTTGATTTACATGATAATATGAAGACATAAATACTGGAAAGGACAGAAGCACAAAGAAACCAATTAGGGTATATTGGGACTTCAAATTAATTCTATTCTCGGTTAGGTTTTTGGCATGGCTGCTGACTCTGATTATTTCTGACTCAAAAGGTGTGACTTCCACTGTGTCCTTTTCCTGCTGGTCATACTGCATAACAGTTGTTACAATAGTGGTAGGGAAACTTGTCATTTATATGCAGCAAGGTTTTCCAAAGGAGAACAGTTTTTATGTTTATATGACCGATTTCTTTGCTCACTAGTTTTCAGCTATGATTCTTGCCTTTTTAGAGTAATGTTCATCATTTGACAACTTCAAAACCTGACTGATCATGCAAACAAAGCAAAAGGGTTTTGGCTTTAAATGTCAAATGATACAACTGCTCTTATGATTAGCACAGATTTTCAGCCCTGTTGCCTGTCAAAAAGGCAAATATTTTCCCTTATACTGACTCATAAAAAGCTCTTCTGTACATTACAATGCAGCCCAAGCCCAAGAAAATCAAAAACGATCCCAGTTCAGAGGAAGAATCAATGTGATCTGGAGAAGAAATTCGATTTTGGAATTTCAACCATTCTTTGTCAGTTAAAACTTCTGTAATTCAGTAGTAGTTAAAAAATAATTCCTTCTTCCACATACTTAGGAACACATGCAAATGCTGGAACAAAATACCATATAGCCTTCTGAGAAGCATCTGATATTTTTATTGAATGTCTTGGGGTGGACTAATGCTGATGTATCTGTGGTACAGGAGGGACCCTAAATGTTTCTCATGTGCATCAATCCTCACAAATTTCTATAGCAAGAATAAAATAAGGACCTGGTGTATCATGAACCTTTCAGTCCAGTAAACAAAATTTTGTGGCAGTCCCAAAATTCTTCCCTCATCCAAACACATGGCAAGGGAACATCTGACATGCCAGCTGATAGAATGAAACTGTTCTGAGATGACAGGGAAAATCAGTATTTTACAGCTACTGCCCATGCTATCACATACTCAGCCAAGTGTATTTGGTGTAACTTGGATGTGCTAATAAAAAAAATTGTTTGCAAACTATAGCAGTTTCTGAGGACCTCAAGAACACACTGTCAAGACAACTTGTATTAAGAAATATGACCATGATAATGAAAGATCCAAAGCAGAAAATTACATCCTTTCAACTACTGGAAACTGTTTTCTCCTTTAGAAGATGAATCAAGTTTCAATCTAGGTTGGGTTTTTGGTTTCTTTTTTTTCAGTACAGCATCTGAGTATGCAATATTGACTAATGCTAGAATAAAAAACTGTGTCTGAAAAGAATTGAATGGCCTACATTTACCTTGAGGTGTAATTTTCTACTGAATTGAGGTTCTCAAGTTAACTTTAATCTCTCAACTCTTTATTTGTCATTGACCAGGAGAAGCAAGGAAAGAACAATAAATCCCTCTTTGTAGATGTACGATAAAGTACACAGCCAAAGAGGAACTTACATTCTTTAGGACCATTTGCAGAACCTCTCCCAGTTTGTTAGGCTGTGAATAGGTTTGAGTAACTGCATACTCATAGTTTCCATCATAAAAATACCTCACAGCCATTACAGTTCTTGCCTGTCAAGCAGAAGAGCACCCTCGGCTTGCAGGCAAGGAAATGGAGCCTGAGATTACATGTGATTTACTCAAGGTCAGAGAGGAAATCTGCATTAATGTTTGAACTCAAGTGTTTTGATCCCTAAAATCCAACTAATTCAACCATTATACTATCCTTTATCTATGCAGGCTATAAAGTTAAGCACATCCCCATGGTGCTTTCTGAATTAGAGTGACAACTCTCAATCTCTTGCCTGCACACATGCTGCAGGAAAAAAACTGTAAGGAAAGTTGTTTGATGAGAATGAAATATTTAAGTGCGCACTCAGGCACGTCAAACCTTATTCTTTACATACAAGCCAAAACCCCTCAAACAAAACAAAATTTAAAAAAAAATATTAGACTCTCCAGACTCAACAGATTCTTGGGTACAAGACTCCATCCAATTCTGCAGGTTTGGGGCAGGGCCTGACTGGGTTCTGTAAGGAGAGTTACAACTCAGCTGACAATTAAAGCAAACACCACTGGGCAGTAAGTTGCAATGTCCTTGTGAGCTATCCAATTTAACAATCCTGTGAATTTCTTTCTTATTAATTTGAGGTGAATTGGGACCTTGAGGAAAACATAGTGGGTTTTTTACAGTGTATTTAACTACAACTCTGTCTTCAATTCTTTCTTGGTTCCCTCAGTTTTCCTTGCAGTTTTAGCAAAAAGGATAATTTTTCCTTCTCAGTACTTTACTGGCCAGCCAAGACCTGGAGAGTGTCTTTATAAATCTGCCCAAATTCTACAGAGATGTTTTGCTTTCCTGGAATTTGTGGCCAGATTCTTATTTTTACTGATATTTTCCATCACCAGATATCATGGAAAAGACGTAAGGCAGTAGAAGGTGCTCACTTTGCCTTTGTGGAAAACCTTAAATATGCCTATATTGCCTCTGGCTTGAACCTCAGAACCCTATTGTAGGACTGGTGATGTTTTTCCCTCCCTTGGAGGAACTTGAGGCAGATTCTCTCCAGCCCAACGCTGCTGCCAGAGCAGGGAGCTGGGTGTAGCAGCAGACTGTCCTCCAGTGGAGAGGACCAGAACTGAGCCCTGCATTCTGCACAGGAAAACTTTTCTGACCAATGCACAAAGCCCAGGCTTTCAGGGCAGAAGATTGTGCATTTTATTCTGTATCTCATTCTTTGCCTCTGCAGACTGCCAAACTGAAAGGGCCTGCAGCAGATGGATCACTGACAGAGCTGCAGGGGCCATTTAATTCAGTGGTGCCCATTAGGGCAGCATTCGGGAATCTGAAACTTCACAGCTGGATTTTCATTACACAGCAACATGGAAGATATCAATGAATTAGCATCTCTATTACCTGTTAATGGAGAATGGATATATTTAATGAAAAAATATATACACCTTTGAAAGTATATGTTTATATGTCTTCTTAGTTGTAAAAAAAGAAATCTATACTAATTTTCAGGCACATCCGAGCACTTCTCAGTCCATTTGATCATCTCAGAAACAGAGGTAATAATGGAGATTTTAACACTTGAATTGGTGTTGCCTTATAGAAGCACCTGAGACCTACCCTTTGAGTTTAGACATTGTTTTTGCACAATGATAGTAATTTCCAATAATCTCATTTCATTAGAAAGAGACTGCTTATTATTTAAATTTTACTCTTAGCACATGACAGAAAAATAAGAGTCTTAGCCAAATTAATTAATATTTCTTATCTTGAATCCCAACAAATTTACCAATGCATGTAAGGGCTTCAATCTGGCTTCAAACACAGAAGTCACAAAGCCATTGCTACAGGGAAGAAAAGGAGAATGCCAGACAGGTGCTCTATAAAGGATATCAAATGTCTTTGTAGAGAACAAAGCATTCTAATAAGATCAAGAACACTGCCTTCAAATTATCAGCCAACTCCAAAACCAAAAAGGTCATCAGTTAGAAACACTGCATGTGTTTTATCATCTTTCTGTAATAAAGAAGTGGGAGAGAACTACTTCAGGAATTGTGTTAAAACCATTACTCAATCTATTACAAAACTATTGATGCAGTAATGTGTCATTAGTGGCAATTAGTGAGAGGTTAAATGCATCATGGTACAGTGATATTATGCATTAATTGGAAACCACTCATGAGAAAGAAAATTCTTATGAAATTAGGTTAGTGTTTCAGAATAACTAGTCTCTCCTTGAAAAGAAGAGGTCCTTGATAGGACTCCTTGAAAAGAAGAGGTATATTTTTGGTGATTTTATTTCTTTTTACCAATCTAATTTATATTTTCTATGTTCAAGCTTGCAGAATAGAGTGGAAGCAGACTTGCAAGAATGAGGCACTCCAGTGATCTAGGAGAGAGAAGGAGGGGCAATTCACTCTGAGACAAGTGGATGGGTGGCCAGAGAAAGACTGAAATACTCAGTTGGGATCTGACTCACGACAGTCTTCAAGCAGATGCCTTTTATTGGCCTCAAGCAGATGTCTTTTATTTCCATTCTGTACCTATAAAGGAGAATAGGCAGTAAAAATAATGTGAAAAAAAAATACTATAATATGCTGAGGGATGTGCACATACCTAAATAGATATTGCAAGCAGAAAAAGCCTGTAAATGTACTTCAGAGGATCATTCCTTCCAGTCAGAGAACTGTGTGATGTGAGGAGTGTAGCCCTTGAGACAGGGGAGAGCTGCAGAGCTCAGCAGACTAACCCAGTGATGTCCTGCAGCCTGTCTGCCAGGGCACTGCAGAGCAGAGCAGCCTGACTGGCACAGGTCAGTCAACCCCTGCTCCAGGACACCAGAACAGTCCTCATGGGTCCGATAAAGGTACCTCCAGCCCAGCACTCTGGTCCAAACATTTGTGAAACAGATAGACAGCAATATTTTTTGCAGAATGCTTTCCCACAAGTGTGACGTTTCCTAAACTGAATGAAGAATCTGAACGAGGAGCAAATCACATCTGTTCCAGACCTAACAAGGCTGTTGTCACTACTCCTTGCTATAAAAGGAGCGCAGGGCTATTAGCCCAAGGTGAGCCTAAAATGGGCCTAGCCTTAGGCCAGGATGTTGCCCCAGCATGGGAAGTTCACCATAATAGCACCAAGGTCTCACAGAAGTAACCCAGCTCTCATGTAACTGGACATGGCAAGGATCTGCACGTATCACACCCTAGCTCGTAAAATAGGGACAATACTGATACTGAACCCAACTGATCTGAGGCCCCTCAATGTCAGAGACTACAAAGAAATGAGGGAAATCTGATTTTTTTATTTTTTGGCAGTATAAAGAAAAGTAAATAATCCTTTAAGAACGTTATAACATTCAAGTGATGAATCATGTCATGGACCTGCTTCACCTACATTCCATCTGCTGATCTGCTGCCTTGTGCAGATTGGAACAAGTTGTGTCAGAATACCTCAAAAAGAGAAACAAACCTCCCCCTCCAATTGCCATCAGCTGAGAGAGGATTTTCTACTTTGGGCTCCTTGTTTAAGATTTTCCCACTAGTGTGGCTGTGTTCCAAGAACAGCTATTTTACATTTTATGGTAATACTGAAGACTGCAAAGTTAGAAAGGTGCCCCACCCCCCCAAAATATATTACGTGTCACATGAGAGATACAAATTTTATTGGATGGCTAATAATGTACTAAAGGTTCTGTCATTCATGAGTAATTTGGTTATCAAAACTGAAAGGTCACAAGATATTTGCTGGTTTCACATATAACCTCTGCCAACTCTATATAAATATAGATGTTATGTTCAAAATGAGGAAATTTGTGGGCTATGTCCTGTAAGAGAAGTCTGCTTTTCAAGGTAGTCTGAATACAACTTTCTGATAGAGCTCATTTGAGCAATGCGAGTGGGATCCTAGGCTGCAATAAAGAAAACTATGTTTGCATTAATTCCTTGGCTCCCCCAACTATGTGCTGGACACTTAAGGCAGGATGCTGGAAACCTCATGGGCTGCTAAACCAGCCAGCCATATCTGGAGAAGTGGTTCCCAGGTGTTCTGTCAGCTGAGAGGCAGATTCTTTCCCGTTCCTCACTTGCTAACATCTCCCCCTCTCTCCTGTGCAGACCAGGCACTGTTGCCCTCTGGCCCCATTCCACCTGCAGCAGCAGCAGCAGCTCTGGCAATGGGCACGGGAGGGGAACATCCCAGCCCCGAGAGTGCCACGCCAAGAGCACTGTGACACTGAGCACGGAGGGCCTGTCAATGCTGATTAGTGAACAAAAATGCACCAAAGCACATTCAACCCACGGCAGTCCTCAAAGGCAGGTGGATTGAGAGGTTTCTCAGCAACTGCTTTGCCTTTTCTCTCAACTGTTTTGTTTTGTTTTGTTTTTTTTAATTATTATCAAAGGTGGGGATTTAGTTGAAGGTCTTTACAAAAAACTCAACCAAACTACCGCTCAGAGCTTGAAACGTATGTGCCAATTTAAGAACATTTTATACTGATAAATATATATAGGGGACTTACAAGTGTGTTACTTGCACAAACATTGTGTCATGCCTGATCTAAGACATTAGGAAAAAGTTTTCCAGACTTCTGAAATTTTCCAAGAGCTCTGTTGAGGATTTCTTTTGTTCCCTATGTTTTTACAACTGCATTATATGTTGCTACTGCTTATCTCCTCTGAAAAAAACACATATTATCCTTTAAATATATGATATACAAATTTATCTTTGTGACTTCTGTGTGGTATGTAGGTTTTCATAATTTTTTTCCACAAACTCTGAATTTGAAGTTACTCACCTATTAATTACAATGTATTTTTTAAGTTTCAAAATGTGGTGTATTTTCTTCAGACTTGACAGATATCAAGCACTACCACCTTTACACCAGTTGCTGAACCTCTCTGCCATCCATACCCTGACAAATATAAAAGAGGTAGATAAACATGGAAGATGAAAATGAAATGGGAACAGATGGGCCCATCTGCAATTATACTTCCAAAAAGACTGAGAGCCTCACAGAGATTTATAAACCTTTATAAACCTTCTGGAGTCCAGACATTTGGTGATCTCATAAAATGATCCTGAAACTGTTTTAAATAAGTAATTGAAAATAACAATTTTATGTGAAATAAAAGAAATGTCTCAAATCAACACTGTACCAACAAATAATTAAGAGCTCAAAAGCTTTTGCAAGTGTACATAACTCAAGTAAGAAAATGGAACATTCCAGGAATGGTGTTCTTCCCCCCTTTCCAGCCAAGCAAAAAGGAAATTTTTAAATACATGTGATAAAAGGACTTGACTAGCAAAGATTCTGATCCAGTTGATCAGGTCTCTCCTTAGGATGTGTCAGTAACTAGCTTTTCTCTATAACAAGATCCATAACTTTTATTGTTCTGATAAAATTTGCTCCATCAGATCTGTGAGGTTCTTCCATTTTTGGACTAAATAAAACTGAGCAAGTATTCTTTCATCTTCCACCTCCTCTGTTTCTCCATTAAGTCTTGGTTTTGCTTCTGGATGAGTTAAAGAAGCAGTAATGCATGAGGTGGTTTTGTCTCTACCAAGATAAACCTGTTGATTTATTACATGCTCAGCTCCTTTCTGAGGATGACACTGGAGTTAATGGCACAACAATCCATGGAATATCTCCATCTTATCTCCCCACTTTCATCAAAGTTTAGGGCACTGTTTTTCTACAGCCTGATCAGTTTTAAGGGCTTTCTTTCTAAAATATCCCTTTTCCCCAGCAGGTTGTCAAACAGCCTAGACAGGGATGACTTCAGGTTGTAAAGTATTGGCCATGAAATAAGAAAAGAAGTGTTAAATAATATAATTTGTATAAGCTGAATTTAAAATAGTATGCTCTAACTCTATGAAATTTCATAGAGCAAGGACTGATATACCCAAGGCAGTCATGGGTAACAGATTGATTCACAAAAATCTGAGTGAATTTTCTAGGAATCCAATAAGAAAATTAAAGCCCATGCCTTTGAACGCTATGAGTTGGAGCAGTTGAACCAAAAAATTCCAGGAAATTTCATCAGCTGGCTTCTAAACTATGTGAGATGTAAGAGATGCTCAAAATGGAATTGCTCCAAGGACAGAGGTCCATCGTCTTCAAGCAATAAGCTGGAAACGTTTTCAAGCAATAGAAAAAAAATATTTTGAGAAGGAAGTTTTCTAGGAAATATGACTGAAAAACACTACCACACCAGCTGTCAATAAATGGTAACAGAGAGACTGCTTGTTTAGGCAGCAATACCATTTGCAGCAACACATTTTTATGCTTTACCCAAAGCATTAACCAAAGTTTTGACCTCAAAGTCATTAAAAAGCCTTGAGGGACTTTGTAAGGAAAAGGAAAAAACAGGACCCCAGCACCAGCACCACCCAGGGAAAATGAGTGTAGGAACTACCCTGCTGTGAAACAATGACTTATATCCAATTTCTGCAAAACTGCTTTTTCATTCAGCCATGGAAAGAACTTTTCAAGCTAAAAAAACCAAATTAACTTAGTCTGCAAGGAATAGCATTTAAAAGAGAGAGAAAAGGTTACCGGTTTTCACAAGTCAACATCTAAAACTTGTTCTGAGAGACAGAATTAATACAAAGGCATTGTTTTGTTTTGCTTCTTTCCCATTAAGTCTATGTGGAAAGGACCTGGTTTCCTAAAAAAAAAAAACTTGAAAGAAATTCCAATATTAACAGTATGAAGTGTTTTTGAAAGGCTGTGCTTAACACCTTCTGAGATACGAATTACAGAAATTTATAAAGCAGTATAAGATGTAGAACTGGGAGTCAAGGAAACATCATAAATAATAATTCTTTGCTTCTCCTCCTCTGTTTTAATTCTGTAAATATAATTCTAATATAATTGCCTCAGGCTTAATGTTCAAGCTGCAAGATGGGTTCCATTTCAAGGCGTTCTCAGATGAACAGCAATGCTTCCAAATCAACAAGAGAAGCACAACGTACAGTGCCACACAGTCAGTCCTTTTTTCCTGAGTACAAACCAGAGCAAGTTAAATCCATTACAACATGGTGAAAATAAACCCCACCATTTTGGTTTGAAACCAATAAACTCAACGGCTTCCTCTATTTTTTCTGCCATTTAAAAATGTATGTAAGTAAAGACAGGAAAGTCTCTTTCCTGCAAAGTGATTTTTAGTGATAATTTTCAAATTTCCTCTGTAATTTTATGTCTATTTTGGCTTTATTTTCTGTTCAGGTATTTTGGAAAAGGGAATGAATGAAGTTCCTCTAATTTAAGTCTAAATACCCATTTCATAAAATACATGATTATCTGGGGAGAAATAGTAGAATAAGGAGGTGACAAATCATAGGGAACTTAAAGTCAATTATTGTAATCTATTTTCACGATAATTCAGTTAATTTCTTAGAGACACTTGGATCTGAAAAGGTATAAAAGAGCCACGAGAGAAAGTGTGGAAATTGAAGATCCATCTAGAAAATGCTACAACCTTTTAATGTGAAGAGATTAAAAAAAAAAAATATTTAGAATATTTTGTAAAAAGGAATAGACTTTTTAGAACTTCAAATTTTTAATTCTTCATTTCTAGGTAGCTGTTGTAACACTGATACCAGAAGTATTTTACCTGTAGTATAATGAAAGACAGACTCAATGATCACAGCAGACTCTGCAGCTTGAAACTGATGAATTTGTTAGGAGAAATGATTTTGAGAATAGGTCAGGGAAGAAAGTTTTATTGCAAAATAGTAAAAAATGTACCTACTTCATCTTGAATCAGCTGTAGGTGTGAAAAATTACTTGTTTCTCTAGGCAATATTTTAAGCAAATATTTTGGTAGATATGCAGAATTTGCAACCAGTATTTTCTCCTCTGTTGTATCAACAGTGGCAAGGTTCCAAGTCTTGTTTTCTTTCCAGCACTTCTGCCATCCTCTCAGTTGGTACAGATCTCCTTTCTTACCCCTTTCACTTGTGCTTCCCAGGAACAAAACTTCCAGCTAGTTCACTAAATCCTTGCAAACCAAATGTTGTGACCCAAACATTTTTATTTCTATAGTGTTGAATCATGCAGGGATCCTTCCATGCAGCATTTATTTGCAGCAAGGATATACTGTAAAGTTGCACAGCTATTTGAGCTCTGAGGTTATTCAAAGCACAGTGGAATTAAAACTACTCTCTGCCACAAAACTCTTCAGTAACTGAGGTATGGATAAAGGGAGAGGGAATTGAAAAGATGGAAATGCAAGGGGTATTTAAGGCTGAGGTGATCACCTCAATTATACAGAAGAGTAAAACAAGATGAACGTAGATAGATAAGGTCAAAATGCAGTTTGGTATTTCTGTGCAGCTTAAAGGACAAAGAAAAAGGATTTATTTGAATTTTTTCCTTCCAATTCTCCATGAAGTATTCTCTCCCAAACAACCAGACAGTATAGGTTTAGCAAGTGGAAGTGTGGGGTTATATCTGAATGCACTTCAAGGTGCTACATCTTCCCTGCCACCAGCAGTGCCTCTACACTGCTTACAGGGAACATTAATTTTCTCTTAAAAACACACACACACACATATATCCTGTATATTAAATTTATAAACCTCATTTTAATTGCTTTTTTTTAATGCAACTTCTCCCTACACAGAAGATAAAACCACTTAATAGGTCTAGGAAGACTGATAAAAGGCCAGAAAAGACTGGAAGGGTTCTGCTTCTCCTCCCATTTGCATGTGCCCTGCCTGGATAACAAGAATCTTTGCACCACACCACTGGAAGGATCTCAGTGCTCTCTCACGGGTACCACTGACGCCCTTCCATGTAATGCCAGGAGCCAGGGATCCAGTAAAATGGAGTAACAGAAGAGTGCCTCCCTTCTCACATCAGTGGCGCACTTCTCACCAGTTTGCTCTTTCTTAAAGTAAATACAACCCTGATCTTCTCTTTTCCCTTTGCAGAATATGTGTCCTTTAACTCAGGAAAGGAAAGGAGAAGGTTATCTTCTGAGCCTGTCATACAACAGGCCAGCCTGTCTAACTTACAAGGTCAGGAGATTCAAAAAGTGAGGTTTTTCTTCTCTTTTCAAAAGAAATGGGGTGATAAATGCTTGCTTGATTAAGCCAGTGGATAAGAACATCTATTGTAATTCTTTCCTCTCTTTTCATTGCTTCCTTTGGCTCCAAGAGATAAGAATGGAGAACTTTTAGCCTGGCATTGATCCAAGCTTTGAAAGGACTTGGTGATAATGGATAAAGTTCTTAGTCAAATGAGCAGTCCCCTTGAAGCAAATACAAATGTTGCCTGACTGTAATGAATGAGCAGCATTTCATCTGATATTTTAAATGAATTTTTATCACGTGAAAGTGTATTTATATATTCCAGTCTCTAATCTGACTGGATTTTATCATTGACTTCTAAAGAATAACTGACACCACATAAAGTCGTCAAGTTAGGTCATAGTTAAGTATCTTTTCCTTAAGAATATGCTTCCATAAAGAAAATATCAACAGTCACAGTAAAGGACAAAAAAATTAGGAATTTCAAATGTCATATTAAATATATTTGTATTCATAGACTAATTAAAAATTTAAACTCTAAATACAAATATATTTAAATTCTCCCTCTAAATTGTCTTCTTGACACCAAAAAGCCCCAGCACACTTAGAAAATTCATATGTACAAATAATTTCATCATCTTTATTTCCTTTCTTTAAAGCTTTCACATTCCAAAATAAGCTTTCTGAGATGGGAGAGACATCAGAAAAATGCAAGGCATTTGCAGGGTTGATGAACAATGTATTTATACAGAGATATAAGATTTGCTTATTTTCTATTATTTCTCTAATAATTCCTAAAAGGTGATTTCTCCTGGACACTCACCAAATACCGAGCTGATGCTTTTCTCCAGCGCTATCTATAACTATCCCAAGGTCTTGCTCTTGACAATTAACAATGCCACAGAATTTTATTTGTGGAGCTCAAGCTCCATGGTTTTCTTCCCCTGTGTCATTTTTCATTTATCTACACTGAATTTCACCATTTCAGTGCCCAGTCACTAGTCTTAGGAAATTCTTCTGTAATTATTCTTGATCATCCTACCTCAAATCTCTAATAACAGTAAATAACACCATGGCATTGCTGATTCCAAGGTCTCTGACAAACATGTTAAAATATGGTAATATATCTGGGTTTTTTTCACATTATAGAAACCAGAATCTAGAATTAGCAATGGGGCATAGCCTCTTATAAATGTATCTACTTCTAAAATGTGAGATAAGAAAGAATATATTAATAACACTGTCTCTAGCTATAGAACAATACGGAGTAAAATATAGATTGGTTTGATACAAAACAAAAGTAAATATTTTAAATAATTTGAAATATTTTTTAAAAAATGTAAAATGAGAAAGCAGTTAAAAACATTTAACAAAAAACCCTCTCCTTTTGCAAGAGTACTTCACAAATTTTCTGCTTAAAATGTCTTCAAAATAGTTCTGGGATAGTTTAAGAATGATTCTATATTTTCATCTTCATAATATGCAATTCAATTAAAGGTAATGCAAATCCACTGACTATGCTGCTAGCTGGATCCGTATTTTGTTATTGGGTCAAAAATTTTTGATCAATGCAAAATGGTTGCTAGTTCTTTAGAAGAATACTCAGCCCTGTAAATGTATCCTGCAGCTGTGATGTTACTGCCAGCTTTCTCACAATGATGGTGCTTTTGATGAGTAAGACTCAACTGATGGCAATTTATTGACAAAATCATTGTTTATTCCTAAGCTAAGAAAATAATTCAATCACAAACCACAGTGAAATTATTTATTCAGAGCAGGAGCATATGAAAGTTATTCTCATTATATAAAAAAAAAAACAAACAAAACAAAAAAAAAAACCCAAGCAGAATTAATTCTTTTGGGTAGTTTTTAAAGTTATCTAATCAGTTCTTAAAGTCAGCTAAGGATTCAGAGGTGTCAGCCTGAAAACCACTTGAGTCCTTAAGTCAACACCTGTGACTGTGGTTAGTCCTGCTCAGAGTGTGAGGGAGAGCCAGGACAGCAACAGCTCAAATGTCCATCCCAAAACTCACACATGGCTGGAGTTCAAAATTCTTAATAGGAGAACAAAGTGAAGCAACCCCACTGGATATAAAGATATAAAAAGTATTTTATGTGACGACAGGTCATACACCCTAAAGCTGGGTAAGGTTATGAATATAAAATATACTTAGTGTGAACTTCAAATCCTTTGCTAGAAGGTAAAAATAAGACAAAAATGGAGCTGATGACATTTCAGTCAGGCGAGATGGGAATGGGATAGCAGCTTTGAAAGCTGAGAGATAACTCAAGGAATGCAGAAGAGTCAGTGGCCTGGTATAACACAGTATTTCAAACACGGATTATTTTCAGAGCCAAATCAGGTTTAAAGATACAAAAGTAACTACAAACCTTCCTTATCTTTCATAGAAAACAATCCCTTCTTAGTTTACGAGGCTATGCAGATCTTTACATTTCCTTTTAGTGAAATTCCTGAAAATCAAGGTATATTTATAATGATTTGGCAGGCTGGGTACAGAAGTCTGAGCACACATTAGTTCTGGAGCACCTCAAGTCAGCATGCACGTTGCTCCGCAGCTGAGCAGTGACTGTCCTGCACATCCCATCCAGATGTGCCATCGTCCCCCTCTTTGACAGTAAGCCTATCATGGAACAAATCTTGGTAAGCCCTGACTTACCCAACAAATCTTCTCTATCTGTTGTAAGCATCCCCACTAGGCATGAATTAGATGGATTTGAATGGCTTTTAGCATTAATAGAATGCTAAAATACAACATAGAATTTCAACTAAACACCAGTCCTTGTGGACATATCTATTTATATGAACATCAGTCAAATCAGCTCTGCAAAGTTACCAAGTAGTTCCTACTGTCCACTAAAATCACTTTGAAGGGGTGATCCTCAAATGAATATTTACATCTTCCACACTAGGCGTCCAGAACTGGATGTATAACAAGTAATTCCTATAAATAATGTCCACATGTCAGGTTTTGCTGCTCTCAGTTTTACTGCTCTTCCTTCTTCCAAGAGAAAGTGCACCAATTCACACAACTGCTGCAATAAATTTATATATTACTTAAAACATAATTGTGCACTAAGAATATTTTTGCCTGCTACTGACCTCATAGTAAACTCTATCCATAGGTGATGCCTCTCTACTTGTAAACTCTAACAAAATATGTACTTCACCTGCTTTCTTTTTCTTTTTGAGAAATTCCTCATAATAATTTGCCACAGGGGAAAAACAAAGAAACAAAAATTGATGGTTTTATGTCCATTCAAAATACACAGTTTTGTGGAGGCAGTAAATAAATGTACATCTTCAGTCTTATATAGCACAGAAACTAAAGTGTTTTCCATGAAGCACAAGCAGAAATCGAAGACCCCAACATCCAAAATAAATTTAACAGACTTCATTTCCCATCCTGGTTTCTTTCAGATGTGCTCCATGGTTAAGTGCTTTGGTACTGGCTCTGACTGAGGTCTCTCCTACAGGGGGACGTTTTCAGAAGCATTCTCTTCCTTTCTGATATCTGGTAAGAATTGATGTCAACATTCATCTGTTCCCCCAAGGAAGGCACTGACAGGGCGCCTCTCCTCTGACTGATCAGATCTCAAATGCTGCTGAGATTAACTCAGGATACTGACAGAACTACCTTCTGTTAAACTGATCTGCAATTAGGCAACAGTTTCAAGAACTGTAGACACACAGACATACATGAAAAATCCTCCAGAGAAATGAAAACATTGGTGAGCAATATCAACTAGTGCTGCTTCTTTTACTTACAGATTATACTGTAGTCTGTAACAGTGGTTCCAAAAACTAGTTCTTAAATCTTATCATTCCAAGCACTCTTGAAATACCTTTCTTTGGTACCTAAACAAGTGATCCAGATCAAACTGAATTCCATTTCTCAGACAACCTAGAGCAGTTCCTTAAGCTTATACATATGTGGCTACACAATCTTCATTTAAATGCAGAATGATCTATTAAGAACTTTCATTTCCAAATCCTGTTGGAAGTCAGTCTCTAAACTTTCCATGACTTCTTTCCAGTAAATTCCTAATCTCAGCATTTACTGGTAAAGGCAGCATTCAATCATGCTGATATTACACAAATACATCAGACAGATGTATTACCTGTGCATGCATATGAAAATATTAATGTGAAGAGTATTATTAAAATTCACAGAAAAGAGTTTATATCTTTTTGTAATACGGCATACTAAACAATCCTACAATGCACCACACACATATATAATCAATTCTAGCATTTATAAAGGTGAAAGAAAAGTAGAGTGAGGCAATTTGAGCAATAGAAACAGGAGAATATCTTTGCTTCTTAGATTCTACACAAGGATCAAACCTTTGAAAGAAATATCAGCGTTTAACTTACATGACATTTCAAGGCTATCACAAACTGGTTTTTGTTTGGTTTTGTTTTTCTAATGAGGGCAGTACAGCTGAAATAGATGGGAAGGGCTTTTTCTCCTAATTTTCCTTGCTGTCATGCCTTGATTGCAGCAACAGCAGCTACACTGATGTACAATGATACACTCGACATCCTCATGTTAATAACTGGTGACTCTGCTCATTTTCCCCATGGCCTGCCGGGTAAATTCCCTGAGGTCAAATTATTTTTATAGAGGCACTCAGCAGGAGGGAGGGCTCTCCACACGGTCTTTGAAATTCCCAGTGCCCTGGCACATCACAGCTGCCTTGCCAGACGCTGGGATGGGAATCAGCAGCGCTGCAGGATCTTCTGCAAAAGTCAGGGAAAGACGCCTTCCCCTGAAGCCCAAGCAAAAGGTATCCACTGCATGGATCTGAACCTCCACCCATCTTTTCTGCAGCCAAGGGAGTTCAGAAAATGTCCTATCTAACCTGAATCTGGCAACTGTTCAAAAAAGTAAAGTACTGACCGAGACAGCAATGTCAGCTGTAGTTTCTTTTAATTTGAAAATAAACCAAGTAAAAATTTTCCTGAATACCTCCCCAACAGGACAAAGGGGGGAAGCCAGGACTACCTGAAATGTTTATTTAGCTAAGTCCCAAAGATTCCTTCATACTGGCTATCTGTTCTATTTTTATATTTTAGCTTTTGTTTTTTTCTTAACTGGGATACGACTGGGCTGTGAGTTCCCATCTAAATTAGAGAAGCACCAGATGCAGAGGTTACTGCCTCAAGATACCAGCAATGTTTATCTGTCATGTCCTGTGGTCATGGGAGCTTTAATAGATCAGATGGTGACTGTGAAGCATCTAAGACATACCCACCTCCCTAAGAAAACAAAAAGAGAGAAAGAATAGAACAGATGCATGTGTTCCCATGCATGCAAAGAAATGAACAACCAGTGAGGGAAATAAAAGCAAAATTTAGCAAAATTTTCAGTAGTAACTGAAAACATTGCAGTAACACTGGCTCTGTTGGGTGTTTGTGGGGGTTTTTTTTGTTTTTTTTTTTTTTCTCTGCAAAGATTCACAACTGTTTGATAAATAAAAAGTTTTAGAAATACTGGTTTACAGAACCCCTAAGTATCAGTGGATGCTGATATTGGTTTTACAACTCTTGGTAGTTTTTAATTATTCCTAAGTTATTATTTTCAAAGGAAACTACAACTTAGATAATTTATTATTTTTCACTCAGAACTTAATCTCTGGGCACAGACATTTCCTCTTCCCCCTGTCCTACATCGCTTTGTCCCTTCCTCCTTCAGAGGATCTTTGTATTTTAGAGGATATCTGAAAGCTCACTGGCTATTCTGTTTACAGTGTTATTTTGCAGAGCTTTAATTACTAATGTATTTAGCATTCTGAGTGTAGAATTTGAGCCTTCTGACAAATTATTAATCACGGATATGAGAAGCTCAAAAATAAGAAAACAAAAAAGCTTACTGTGGCCATGGGCTTGTTAATCTTTGTCATTCAGCAGTTATGTGTGTTGACAGGAATACTAACACAAACCATGTATGGGAAAATTTCTGCATAAGAACCTTTTCTCCTAAGTGACATGTAGATTAGCAGGATCCCTCCTGTCTCCCCGAGCCAGGCTTCAACTTCCCATCAGCCCATTGTGTTGAAACAACAAATCAATGTCAACTTCCTCTACCCACAGATCTGGCCTCTTCTAATCTGTTTATTAGAACCCTGTAGAAAAAAAAAACCTCTAAATACTTTACATAATATTATTTAGCAGGGAAGTAATAAATTTAACAAATGTAATATACATTAAAAAAGCCCTCAAAGCCATAACCCTAAGATCTCATAAACCTATATCGGGAAACCCTGGTTTTCTTATTTGCTCCCTTGATACTGAAGAAAGTGAACATAAAATTTCTGTATCTTTTCAGTCACTGTGCTGAGCATTTCAAACCTTAGGAAAATTTTACTTATTGACAAAGAAAATAAATGCAAAGAAAGCAGTTCCTAAACCACAATTATTGAATCTTACTTAATTCTCTGGCAAAAGAAAAAGAGAAGGGGAAAAAGGAAGAGGGGAAATATGTTAAAATGAAAAGAGCTTTCCAGAAACTTGAAAGATCTATAGGTAATTGATGTTCAATTATAATTTCCCAAATTGAGTGTTCAGCTACACCTTAAGAGCATTTTCTCCTGCCTGTATTTCCATCAATTGCTCATGAACTTTTCAGTGAAAAGGATTCTAAGCCTTATCCAAATTTCCAGTTCAGCACATTGACTGCTTCTCCTTAGAGCCTGAGCTTTCTGTCAAAGAGGAAAATCGAATCAGTTTGATACTATTAGTTCTTGCTAAATCCATTTTGGCTGTATCTTATAGCCTGATTAGACTCATAAGTATCAGGTCATTGTTAACCTTTTTGCAAAGACAGAAGAGGGGCTTAGAATTCCTCCTCCCTTGCATTTAGACCCTGATTGAGACCCTGCCTAATTTCACTCTTTTTCACCTAATATATTTGTAGGTCCTCTTCCTTTCTTTACCCCTAGTAAATATATCAATGCAATCAGTATTTTATATTGGCTGGTTTTTTAACCTAGCGGGTTTTGATAGCCTTTGAGAGACAACTGCTCTGTTTCCCATTTGTGCATGCCTCCTTTAGTATTAAAGGTTCCACAACACAGCCAAATTATATTTCACTGCCTTTTACGTGCCTCTGCTTTTAGACAGTTGGCTCTTTTGCCACTATGACCCAAGGGTCATGACTGGATTCATTCATTCAGACACTTTTGTACCATCAGTGATTCTTGCTTTGTCAATTTTTCTAATAAAGTTCTCCTTCAGCAGTGCCTGCTAACTCAGCAGCAGCAGTTTGAGCTGGGAGAGCTGCTGAGCCCACCAGACATTCTGAACAAGCCTTTAGACAGATGTGGTTCAAATCCCTCCCATAATGGTAATTTCACCTGGGAAGCAATGCAATTTGTGACATTTTCCATTCTCACTAAAAAGCACAGGCACATTATGATGCTATCTGGAAATTAAAATTTAGATTTCAGAAGTGTGATTCCTACTAAAAACATATTACAGGCCCAGCTAATCACTTCAGTCAGGGCATTACTGGTGCTTTTCATGTAAATTCCAGACTAATTAACTGTCTCTGCCAGCTGCAGGTTTTGAACAAGGTACAAATACTATGTATTTTCTACTAATTTTAGTAATTTGGATTGCTATTGTTCAATAACTGCAAATCGTCCAGGCCCTTGAAGCCAGACAAATAGTTGGCTACAAATAGTTGGCTACAAACAGCAACTGCCCCTGATAACTCCTGTTTTTTCTTCTTTATTACCCTCCTGGGATGGATGACCATTATCACCAGGCATATAGATATGGACAATTTTGTGACAGTTGCTTTTATAGTCACGATTTCAGATTACTTGGAGTCATTAAACAAATACGATTCAGGAACATATGCTAGCTGTTATTTTAATGCAAACACTGTGAATTTGTGAAACATATATTTGGTGTTCATAGACTGACAACAGCAGACTCTCAGATGTAATAAAGATATAAAGCAATTTAGTCTTTTGAAGATGCTCTACTGTATAGGGCTTCTCAGATGGGACTCAGTAGAGATGGTTTCTGTTATGCCAGTGATTTACTCTGTGACCTGTTGTATAATTTCATTCCACTCACTGACTTTGATTAAGGAAAAAGGAATACTTCTGCCCATGAACTTGTACAGCACAGGATCTTTCATTCAAAATAAGGTCATGATCCTAGAGAAAACAAAACAATAAAAACCCATTGAAAACATCTCCCCAATCATATGAAAATATCCATTCTACACAGCCATGCATCGTTATTGGCTGTTATTTCATAAACCTATGGTAGGTGCTACGTATCTACAGTGCACAATAAACAGGAGAAACCCAGTTATGTACATAGTAATGCTTCAGCACTGCTATAAATACAGCTTCTATTTGTGCTGTGTTGAAAAGCAACAATTACAGTCATTTAACTGACCTAATGCAAGTGCAGTTCTGGAGCTAACATATACAAGATATCATCATCCAATCTATTAGGCCAGTATTGACATTTGCAGGAATCGCTTTCTGAAGATAAAGATGAAACAAAGTTGGGATTGATTTAAGTATTCAAAAGGGTTTTATTCACTGGTTTTACAGTGTAGCAATTGTCATTTCTGAAAGCCATATGGATTTAAATTGATTTGAAATAGAGCTCTTATTTAATTATCTGGCACGATTACAGTTTATGAAACTTACTGATTACTGTGAGAGGCTGTCTGTGGTAAAAGCTTACAGCAAAGAGAGAAGGAAGTCAACAGATGAGAGAAGTGAGAGGATTGTTAATAGGCTGATGAAGAATGAAGACATACAAGGCTAAATCACCAAGGAGTGCGTTTTGAAGTTCTTTTGCATTTCCAGATTGGTTAAGGATTAAGAGCTTTAAGCAAAAAAAAAAAAAATATATTGAATAATTTTTAGGAAAATGAAATAATTTAGACTACAAAGTGAAGCAGAAAACTTAAAACCATAAAGCTGTGGAAGAAATTATGTTCTTTCAGAGCAAAAATATCACAGCACTTTCAGAACATGCAGAAGTCTGACCAGGGATACAGAGATGCTTCCTCAGCCTGTACCTCTGCAGGGGCATTGATGTGGTGTGCTCTGGTCCTGGCACTCTTTCTGCTGACTTCTTTTCACACAGGAGCATCAGTAGCACTGGGATAGGTGAGAAAGTTATCCATGCCAGCACATTCATGTAAGGATGTGTGGGAAGGGAGGAGGGGGGAAAGGCAGCACTGAATGTTTATGGATTTCCTCCCCAGGTCAATGGTTGGTCTCATCAATATTTTCAGTGATAATACTGTACCTAATTCTGCAAATCTGCTCTGAAAGGCATCCTGAATTTTGAGCCTCTCAGTTTGAAAAGACACAAGTCCTGGTTGGGCTTTTTGCTGGATAAGACAAGTCAGGTTCAGTCACAAGATGTTCAGCTTTGCCACAGCTGAGGTAGCTTGGGACATACCAAAGAAATTAAACTTTAAGAGTCTACAGAAAGTCTTATGCCAAAAGAGAGTAATGTGAAACTCTGGGGTAATGCAGCAAGTTGGTGGAATTTGCAGAATCACAGTTCTGTAGTTGCTGGCTAAATTTCAGCTATCTTCAGGTCATGCAGAAACACCTGCAATCAGTTGTAAATGTAGTGACTGAGAACTGAGCTCTAGAGCATATGTGGCACCACAGTTTTAAAATCACACCCATATCCATAGGGTCTGGATGCCTTAGTGAAAAACATCAAGTTGCTCACAAGTGCGTAAGAGAGATCAGACATTTATATGAAGTAAAGAAAAAGTCTGTTATGTTGCTGAGCAGCTTCCACATGGTCAAATCCTACAGCATTTTTGAAGTCTGAAGGAATTTTACCGAGGCAGCACCTGCAGTATTTGGTTCTGAAGAATTAAATACATTTCTAGCTGTGGAACAAAACACTACTAAACTTCATATATATATACTTGACCAACTGAAAATGTAAACTCAGAGGTCTGAGAAATATCACATTTGTTCTAGCAATATTTAATTCTAGAAAAACTGCTCCACAAACCATGTGTCTGTGGTTGTTTTTGCTTGAGGCTATGTTGCCTCCTTCCAGTTTGAGGAGATAAGAAATAATTGTCATTTTTCAGCCATCACTAGAAGCAGTCCCTAATACATAAGGTAATGGTATAGCTCCTGGTATTCAGACTGATGGTTATTCCTGGAAAAAACAATGAATCCAACTGTGTCTCCCTTCAGCTATTCCTCATTATAAATGAGGGAACAGGAAAGATGCTGTTGCTTGCTGTTTGAAGGGATAAGACATCGGGTTTAATAGCACTATAAAGGACAAACTTTAATATCCTTTTATTTTTTTTGTTTATTTCAGAAAGGAGGTGGAGGAATTGGGCTGAAAATGGCTTTCTAGATCAGTGTGGTAAGCTTACCTGATTCTGTGAGCTTCATAGCAAAAATTTATACAAACATTATTTTTTAAAATCTGGGACACATGACTTGGGGAGCAAAGAACTGGAGGCATTTGTTAGTTAGGCAAACTGAGGAGCTTATCCAAAAAAATCACACTTCCTTCTGAGGTAAAATGAATAAGATAACTAGGGATGTATTTTTACCACACGCAAGACAAAACATGTTCTTTTCACATTTTTTTTGTACAAATTCAGGGGGGAAAAAAGCATAAAGCAAAACAAAATTCAGATCTAAAACAACTAAAGTTTTGGCAAGATTGGTTTCCCTTTGATCACACAGTACTGCTTCAATGACATAAATGCTAAGTTTTTGATTGAATTTGTACTAAAATTCTGCCCTCTCTCCTTCCCATGATTTGCAGTGAGCTAAATTCCAAAGGAGACAACTTTAATGTAATTAAAACTACGCTCCACTTTGAAGAAACACTCATTGCAGAACTCAAATTCTCAGATTTTTAACAAAGCCAAATAAGTTTGGTACTTTCCAGAGCTGTTCTGCAAGGGTCAAATAAAATTATTTTTAGACCGTCTTAAGTTCATCCATCACAGGTAAAATAAAATGGGCTTTTGCAAATCACTCTCCTGCAACCACTCATAAATAAAGGGTAGAGCCCTGTAAATCTGCATCCTTTATATGCCCTCTGCAGTTTTATGCCTAAATTAAAAAGTCAGAATCTATTTCCTATTGTCAAATGGATCTTTAGCAAGTGGGATTTGTTTTCATATTGTTGTACCTAGTAAGCATAGTGAATACATGAGCTTTTTCACTAAATTAAATGAAAAGATTATTGCTTTTGCCCTAAGCAGACATTACAGAACATGCCCAGGAAGATAAATGTAGAAAGCAAAATATAGCAGAAGATTGAGTACTTGTCAAAACCAAATTGAAGGCAGTAGGCAGCAAATTGGATTTTCTTTTACAATAACATGCAGTTCACATTCTACTACTGTAATGAATATTATAATGTGTGCTTTCTAATATAATGTCTAGCGATGCATTTCTAGAACTATTTCTCTAAGCCTAAGGATATTCTTGTTACATCATGGCTCAGTACATAGTAATGATAAGTTTGTTCAGTTCGCTGCATAGCCTTAAGGAGATCTTTTTCTGAAGAAAGGAAAATATTAATCTCTAGATTTCTCTTTCAGTTACAGTGATTCAAAGCTATGAAACTCAGCAGATTTACAATGTCTTCACGTTGTCCAGCTCCCAAATATCTCGGTACAATTGTTCCTTTGAGAACCAGCACAATCTGCCATAAAAAACCATCAAACCCTTCCCTAAGCTTAGAAACAACACTGAATTCTGTGGCTTCAAACCCAGCTTGAGCCCAAGCCATCTTGATTCTTCTAATTTAATGAAAAAATTGTATGATGGGCAATTAGCACACTCATGATCATGAGCCACAGACCTAGGGTTTTCTGCTGCACAGATCAGTGGCTCTGTGGTGAGAATGCAGCCCCACGTGGGCAGGTGACTCTAAGGGACATTGCCAGGAAGGTCACTCTTTGACCCAGAACTGAACCCCATCCTACATGAAACAGTAATTTTTACATTTATGAGAGAATCTTCTTTGGTGTGTTTGTAGATGATGGAAAGAGGCCGGTGTGCACAGCACATAGAGCATAAAGAGATAGAAACAGAGAAATAAAGATTTATTTTTTTTATACTGGATATTAAACTTTACTATATATTTCAAAAGAAAGAAGTATAGGCAAAAAAAAGCAATAATGTGAAATGAAACAGGATCATGTGGGTGAGAAGGGATGCTTGGTTGTCATAACAAAGCAATGCCTTCCTGCACAATTCAGATCTTTGGGGAACATTTCTTGCTGAATTTAGCTTAAAAATAAGGCAATCAGAAAATACTGATATGCTGAGTCTCAAAGGGATAAAAAATGTGCATGGATGCCAGCCTTGTGGATTGCTGTATGTATTCCATATCAAATAATAGCTGAAAACAAGTTGTATATTTTGCTGTCTAAATGGTACTTAAAATAAAGAAGCCAAGGAGCTGTACTATTACCATGCAGTCAGGAAGAGTGATGGGACTGCCTGTTGGTTCAAGGGCACCCATGAAATGCTTCTTTAACAGAAGCAAGCTAATGCAGTGAAACAAAAGATAATCACTTTCAGGGATTTAGCAGAGGAAATTTAAAACTTGACTGTTAAAGTTATATATATATCCTGCATTTTTAAAACTCTTATCAGGGAAGAATGGGTTTGATATTTAAGTATATATTAATTTCTAGTAATTATGAAAGAAATAAGTACCTTGATTCTGTTTAATCTGTTTTTCTTTTCCCCCAAAGAAGATGCTACATTTCTTCAACAGAAGATAATAAGCTTAATGTTTCTGTCTTAGAGAAATTTCTGAAGTTATTAATATTCTGTGTGATATACAATGTTTGGCCACTGTTCCACATCTTTCTTTGAGTGATAATCAATAACTTTCTTTGATTCCTGTGGATTATTCAGGTCTCATGTTTAGATTGTCAGAAATCTGGTGTCTAGGACTTTGCAGTTTCCATGAGTTCCAAGTTACAGACCAGCTTCTTTTCTAATTACAAGTAATTAGTTACTGCAGACATTATTTCTAGTACTAATCCTTCTTTGGAGCTAATCTGATACTGTGTCATTATTTATTTATTAGATATTGATCGTAGGATTTATGAAGTACAAGAAGTCAACCAGAAGAATGTCTCTTTTAAAACAAAGCTAGCTCAGCATGAAGATTACAGATAGATGAAATTCCTGCAAAACATATTTATTTTTATTACTTTTTTCCATGTAGATGATTCCTTGATTGACTGGAAAAACCCATTACCAAATCCAAGAAAGACAGCTATCATCAGCTGCATTTCTGAGAACAAAAGAGAACTAGCAATGTAGCTTTCAGAAATTGAAGAAAGAATAAAAAACCCCCCCGTGTCTTGAAAATGCCAAATCCATGCAAACTTGGAATGTGTCATCATGATGAAATCATCTTCCTTAAAATGTAGAGTTGATGGGCTAAAAAGAGATGACCTAACCAATAGTCAAATAGAACCCACAGACAATGAGAGGCAGTGCTGATTTTCAAGGCTACACTGTAATTTCAAAAAAGGATGGCTAAAAGGGAAGCACAACTCCTGAAAAAGATTATGGTTGGAAGGCGTCAATTCTCTATTTTCATACTGGGCTTTCTTTTTCAAGGCATGAATGGAAAAAAAAGGAAAGATTTTCACAGGTAATGGTAGTTTGTATATAACAAAACCCACTTATTTGATGGGTTATTATTTAATCCATTTTTGTTACTTGCATATTTAGTATAGGTGTTCCCTTACTGTTGCTACTACGTTACAGAGGATTCCAGAAAACTTGAATGTCATTAGCAGATTAAGAAATGATTTCAAAGGTGGAAAAATTTAGTACAGGAAAAAAATTATTATTTTAAAACTTTAAAATCTTAAACAAGTTCAGAACATCAAAAACTAAATCAGAGATGTCCTTTTCACAAGAATTGCTGATTTTAGGAGAAATTTCAAGTAAAAAAAAAAATCTCCTAATGTTAAAATCTTAGTGTTTAAGGAAAATAAATATATATGTTAATACAAAGATATGCACTAGAAAACATCAGTATAAATCAGCACAAATATGTTAACTCATTAGTTTTTATAATTACTTTGTGGCATGGACTTGTAAGATGAAGTGCTTTTCTATTCCCATTCATAATGTGGTAATGCCTGCTTTTTGCAATGAGCAAAGGAGCAGGATTTTGCTAATGAACTTTGGAGCAATTTAAAATGAAATCTATGCTACAGAGCGACAGTTAGCCAGAAAATAAAATGTTTGGGTTTTGACCAAGAAAATAAGATCGGTCAGAATTAAGAAATTTCAAACCAAACCAGATTAGGACACTGGAAATAAATCCGTCCTTTAAATTCAGCAAGAATGCAATACATTTTTTCCCTGGCATATTCCAAGATAATATTGGGGTAAAAAAAATCAGATTCTGAACACCATATATTCAAAGAGATAAATGAACGCCTTATTTTGTAAAAATTGTGTCAATAAGAATAAAAAGAGAAAAGGAAAGAGGCAGAGATACTAATATGCAACAGAAGAAGTTAAACCCTTTAATTTCTTGTTAGACATAACAGATGCTCAAAGCTTGTGCTGTTGTTTTTGAGCAAAGCTGATTTGCTTGCCTGTAACTCAATGTTAAGCTGTAGATTAGTTTTGCAGTTTATTGTTCATAATAAGATTCTGAAATTAACCACGTCTATTTGGAAGAGATGGAGGAAATACTACTTTTTAGCACATAGCAATTCCAATTACCTCCAAAGCCAATGGTGATGAATGCCAGCACACTCCTGCCTTTAGGAACATGAAACTCAGACTTTGCTGATGAACTTGTAAACTTTCCAAGATATTTGGAGGCCACCTTCAAAGGCTCTGTGCTTGAGCAGATAAACCTCAGAGAGATATCGCAGTGTGCAACAGAAGATTCAGCAGCTGAGAATTCGATCCTTTACAAAAGCTGTGGGACCAAAATTACACACAGAGCCATGGAAAAGGTGGCACGGAAGCAGACAATTAAACAGACATAGAAATAGCTAAGTATTTCAGGCTAAGTTTCACAGCATTCAGGGAACTGTGACTCTAAGTGTTTACACTAAGATGAGCAAGGGATTAATAAGTAGGCCTGTAAACAATTACAGTTTTACAGACTAATTTCCACACGCCTCCTCTCTGATGGTATCCTAGGAAATCTCTTGAGACTAACGTAAGGAAGCACTGCAGGCACACAGAGCACAAATTTCCATTCCTGCCTCCAAGGTCAGCCTCACCACGGACCTCTCCAGGAGCTGGGGGTTTCAAGGCTGCTTCTTCCCTCTGTCCCTGTGCCCCCTGAGCCATCCCCCTTCCTCAGCTCTGTGGAAAGAGGCTGACCTGTGCCCTGCTTCAGGGAGAGCAGTGATTTAACCAGCCTTTTCCCTAAGCTGCTGGTAGCAATCCCAGCCTGGCATTGCTCAGAGCTTCTGTTGGAAAGCAGCTCTTTGATGTGGTAAAGCTCTGTGGGGTATGAGAAGAGATTTGATAAGCTTTTACATATTTTTAACACGTGGGGTAAGAGAACTAAGAAGACACAACAAGGCACTCAGGTCTTGCACAGCCCTCCCACCACGACCACTGAGAAGCTTTGTCTCTTACAGAGCCAATAATGTCAGCAGATCTGCCTGAGGAGTTGCTTTTTCTCCTGCAGCCTTCACCTGCCACTGCAGTAGGCCTAATCAATAACCCTGCAAGAGGGAGAGGGAATTTAATGGGTTCAAAGGACTTTGCTCAGAACTCCTCTTTTTTTGTTCCAGCATCCCAGCTGAAACTATCAGTACATGCCTATTTTGCTCATCATAGTTTTATAAGCTACAGTAGCCTGAGGCAGTGCCTTCCTCCTCCCTCCTCCTCAAATGGAATGAATTCAGCCACGGGGTTCTGCAGCATCTGATCAATATTTACTTAGCAGGACAATTTTAACAAGAACAAAAATACTTCTTTTCATGCACTGGTCTCCTTTCTTTAAACTTGCGAAAATATCTGTCTTGGTCTGAAGCAAGATGTAAAGATTTTAATGAGGAAAGGGAAGTAATAGAATTGGAATTGATTCATTTTGAAATGTTCACAGTTATTCAGACTACAGCTCACACTGAATAGAGTTCTTATTCACAATACATGTTTTCCTTACCAAGCTGTAAAACCATTCATAAAGTGTTGAAAATTATCTCCTGGAAAAGATATATTTAAATTCAATTGCTCTTTTACAAGTCGCTTGTGGCAAAAAAAATGTGATGGTAAACAGTCACAATGAGTTATTAATTTTTTTTTTTTTTGCTTTAGATCTCCGGTATGCACATATTTAGTCCTTCAAATACATTTCTACTAGATAACACCAGTTAAAACAGTACAGCCAACCTGTGCCGTGCCAAGTAAGCGTGCTGACGCTGCAAGCTGTGTGGGGTGGGCAGTGTGCTGCAGGGAAGGGACGCCATCCAGAGGGACCTGGGCAGGCTGGAGAGGTGGCCCCTCACGAAGTTCAGCCAAGTGCAAGGTCCTGCCCTGGGTCAGGGCAATCCCAAGCAGGGACTGGGCAGAGAAGGGGTGAGGATCAGCCCTGAGGAGAAGCATTTGGGGGTGCTGGGGAGGAGAAGCCAGCCACGAGCACGGCCAGCCCAGAGACACAAACGTGTCCTGGCTGCATCCAGAGCCCCTGGGCAGCAGGGCAGGGAGGGGGCTCTGCCCACCTGCAGGGCTGTGTCCAGCTCTGCAATTCCCAGAGTAAGAAGGGCGTGGAGCTGTTGGAGCAAGTCCAGAGGAGGCCACAAAGGGGATGGTGAAGCAGTGAGGGAGCTGGAGAAGAGTCAGCTCCAGGGAGACCTCAGAGCCCCTTGCTGGAGCAGCTGACGGGCTTCTACAACAGAGGCAAGGGAATATTTACAAGGGTGTGTAGGGGCCAGAAAAGGGGCAATGGCTTTAAACTGAAAGAAGGGAGCTTTAGCTCAGATATTAGGGAGAGATTCTTTACTGTGGGGGTGGTAAGGCATTGGAACAGGTTATCCAGAGAAGTTTTGGATGCCCCATCCCTGCAAGTGTTAGAGGTCAGGCTGGATGGGGTAACCAGCTCTAGTGGAAGGTGCCCATTGCTGTGAGGATGGAACTAGATGATATTTAAGGTCCCATACCTTAAAGGTTTCACGATTCTGAGAAAATAATCTGTCTGATCACAGTGACAGTTGTTTGGAAGTACAAAATAATCTCCTAGTCCAAAGCAGTTTTTCTTGGTGTTTTAAATATTCTTCATGTCAAAAGACAGTTAATTTAGGGAAAATACTCAAATCTATAAATTTGGATTAATAATTTCTACTAGGAAGAATTTTGAGAAGATGTATGCAGAGGTGTTTAGTTACAGAGATGATTATAAATTTAGATTATTACGGCCTTTAGGTAAATTTATTTAAATCTTGAAAATGTTTCTTTCCCTTAGTATAAATGTGCCCCGAGGCTGGAAAATACTTTTTTCACAGTGTCTAATATTTTCTAAGAGGTAACTGAAACATTACTGATTCTATCCACCACTGATTTTATCAGCTACTCGTATTAGAACAGGCAAGTTTTTAAAGATTAATTCTGTAACTGAGATGCTATTTAAAAGGCTAAAGTTCCCCTTACTACAATGAGAAATGAAAATGCAAATCCTTATACTGCTGATAAACAAGCTCTGAGGAATTCAGTCTAGAATGACAGAAATAAATGAAAAAGGAAAAAGTTTGATATTGCTTCCTCCAACAACCGAGTACCTCCAGCTTTGACCTAGTTTTATTTTTGTATGTGAACCTAGACAGAAAATGGAATCAAAATGCCTTGGAATTATTCGTTTGTGTGATAATTAGCATTTTGCACCCACTATTCAAAAACAACCACAGATCAGAGCAAACCACAAGTCTCAACTCCAAAAAGGCTTCAACACTTTTCCAGAAGGGTTCTAGAGGAGATACAAATATATCCTATGTACATCAGTGCTGTGGTTGTTCTGCATGCCCTGTGCTCATCCAGTTACACAGACAAAAACCAGCAGTTTCTGATGCTAGCCTTAGAGTGAGAGTTTGGTTTTTAAAACAAGTTATTCTCTACCATTTTAAGGGTTTTCAGTCTTCTTGAGTCCTGCAGTACTATATTGCCCAGAAGTTAAACGTGGACCAGGAAAGTGACTTGAAACCTGCCAGAGACAGTCCAAGAATTAGTGATAGACCTTTCAGTGATGTGCTGTAAATTGGTTATTTTTTATATAAAGTCAGTGTGAGATAGAGAATCAACTCTGAAGCTTCACTGGATTTTCTCCTACAGCTTCAAGCATCAGACAAGTTTGTGTGCTTTGGAAAACACCTCATGGCAAACTCTGGGGTTGCTCTCAGTGGTAAGAGCCTAAACTGTAAAGGTTCAGTCTGTAACACTTATCCATTGGAGAAGTGCAGTAAAATTACTTAATAGAGTTTTTTAATATTCAAATTCCTTTAGAAGATAGCAACACCAACAAAAAAGTTATAGATAACCAGGAGTCCATTAAACTGTCCTTTATCAATGACTGCCTCTCTCTTTTGCTTTGCTTATTCATCCCTCTACTGCATTACCAGATCAAAACTTAATGCCCACAAAGAGTTTCCCAGTTACTCTGTACTGTGAGGTATAAACCTCTTCAGTGTGTCTAGTTTCTTCAGGGCTTATTTTCCCACAGTAAAGACAGACATTAAAAGTTGAGTAGGGCACCCAAACTACTAACAAACTTATTTTGGGCATCTGGAATCATTCCCTGAAGACCAGCTTGTTTTAAATGCAAAAAGAGCATCTGCAGAACATCAGTGACAGTCCTCACACTCACCAAGTTCATGAGACCATGAAGCACTGAGATTTTATAAGAAAAGTACTCAAAAACACAAGCCCCAAACAAAGCAAGCCTGCTTTCCTCTAGACATGAAGGGGAAGTGACAGTTATTGAAATATTTTTTTATCTCCCTAGAGATATATATCTTGAAGAAATTGGGGATTTGTTGAATCATGTCTTATGCTGCCAGAGACCTCATAGATTTTTTGCATCTTATTTCTTTTAATAAACTGTTCTGCTACTCTGCTACAACAAATCTCTTTCAGAATAAGGAAGTTGTTATGCAAGGTTTACTGGAACTGAAATGAAGACCTAAAGTCACAACATAACAAATAATTTTCATTTCTAGCATTATGTAATTAGAAAGAACACTACATTTCACTTAGTTGCCATCCATCTTTTTCCCCCTTCTTGCCCAGCCAAAACTGAGCATGCAATATAATTGGAAACATTAGTAAACAACTGGGGTTTTGAAAAAAGTTTTTGAAAAGCTTTTAGCCAGGAATTTTCTGAAACCACAACTGCAAGTAAGAGTTAAAATGGGAAAGCACTACAGTACAGGACATCATTATCTGATTTTTTGCCAGCAGCTAAAAAAAGGTAGAAGCCTCTACTCTTATTTCCTTCATATATATAAAAGAGGAGCAGTGTTAGAAATGCTAGAAAATGTATAGTCACACAACAGTACATCCTTAAATACTTCTGTACTGAGATAAATTTACCTATTTTAAAAATGGAGTTTATTCTTTTCATGCATGAGACTGAAGTGAAGGTGTCACTATCTGAGTATTCCTTCACAGTAGTACATGCTGTCATAAATCATGTAAACACTGAAGTGGCATTTAATTGTGTTTTAAATGTCTGTGGTTAAAATTACTCTGATAGCATATGAAAATATAACAGTAGTCTTGCAGAAAAATGACTATGATTTCTCCATACCAAATTGGTGCTGCTACTGTGTTTTAAGTTAGTCTATTTCTTCCAGTAGAAGAAATTTTAAAAATTATTTCTTTGCACTTGAGGCTTTCAGTTTGAAACTTCTTTTGTCAAATCCTCCCTTCTTCTGCCTTCTTCATGGACCTGACCTACTGAACCAGACAAAAGCACTCTTGATTCACCTCGTTAAGAAATTACTGACTTCTCTCAGAGATTCCCAGAACAGAATGACAACAAAACAGAAGAAGACAGCAATGGAAAGCAGACTAAAGGTCGAACTGTCCCTCTCTGTCTGTCAATTGACAAAACCAAGGAAAGAAGACCACACTCCCCTGCCTGGGGAAAGCCAGGATGCTAATAAGAACATTCATGATCTGTCTTAGCAGAGCCAGACTAAATTGTAGCTTAAATTAAATTGCATTTTCCAGACTGTGGAGTTATCAGGCAACTAAAGTACAAGGTGTTACATTTTTATAACTCTTTAGATTTCAAAACTACAAATTTAAATATTGGGAATCTGATATTTGAAGTTGAAACAGTTCTTGAAGCCAAGGGTAAACTATTATTCAGAGTATATATCTTTAGCACACTGACATATGAACTTATATAAAACAGTCACAAGAATATTTATAACACTGACCAATATGTCCAGCAAAAACCAAATTCTTCTTTAGATCTTTATTTTTTAGAGAACCACTATAAACTAAGAAAGAAGAAATTAGTTTACTAACAAGAACAGCCTGGGTAACACAATTTAAATTTTCTAGCTATAGAAAATCCACAGACAAATCCTCCCCAGTATTAGTTACTCTTCAAAAGTTAGCAATGCATGTTTTTACTAATGTGAACATGTTTTGCATTGTTTTCCAGCTATAACACTGTAGTGGTATGTTGATAACTTTACACAATAATCTGAATGGTTACTACCTAAGTAGGATAAAGTGTGCATTGTATGACTGGGTTAACATTGGACAAATCAACACTAAGATTTTTTTAAGTCTGTCATCCAGAAGTGGCACTCAGAGTACCTTTGCACATCGAGTGCTATCAGTGCAAGAGTAATAATTCATTAGTAGGCACTTTATTGCTGAATTTTATTATCAAGAGTCAGAGTAACCCTCATTCCCTAGAGATAAATTCACTCTCCTGAGATTCCCAGGAAGACTTTACCTCCAAACTGCATTTTAACAAGGGTACAGCAGCCTGAGAAAAGCAAATTATCTGAGAATCACTTCCATTTCTTACACCTGAGCAGATCCTCCTGATAGTTCTGTTCACAGTCCAAAGAAAACAACTTGAAGCTAAGCCAAAGCTGCAGGTAGCTATTGCTGTTTCCTTGCACAGCACCTGCTTCCAAGCACCAGGGAATCGGTTTGCTTTGTATTTGATGACAATGAACTTGACTTTGCTTCATTATTAAAGTGTGTTTGGGGGGAAAGTAATTTCATGTGGGTTTGGTAAACACTTGTCCTCCCTTAAGGGACTGGGAAACTTTATAGTACACAATTCTCTGTCAAACACTCTGGGAAAGATGTTTCTGTGTCTGCTAGACCTGCTTGGAGACTGACTGCACAAACTGACAGACTCAGTGGGAGACTTAGGTCTTAGATTTGCCAGGCAATAAGAAAAAGCTGATTTTGTAAACAAGAAAGAGGAAGCAGAGACGAAAATCAGAGACCTCAGAAACTCACACCATATGTACTTTCCTACAGACAGCTTCCAGTGCATACATATCTTAGCTAGTTTTCATTTATACTATTATTATTATTACTACTACTGAAGCGCCTTTTTTTTTTAAAGGCTAGAAAAAACACTCTGTTTTGATGTTAAATGGATGCAAAATTCTATCAGCACAAGTCTCAAATGCTTCATTTTCTAGAGCATCTCTTGATAGTTATTCTGGGTCAGCAGGATGATTTTTGCCACCCCAGTGAAATGAGCCATAAACCACTAAAGCTGTTTGCATAAATTCCACAGGGGCTTCTCCAAGCTGAAGCTTGCCAACATTTTGTGAGTAGAACATGCTCAACATGACAACACAGCAGCAAGTAGAATAAATCCTGTGGATGACCTGTAAAAGATGAGGCCGGATTCCAGATGTACTGATATCTTTCAGTTCTGACAGGTGAGACATTTAATCTGGAGCTTAAATACAGTGTTTTATATTCATCTGATAAATAGACTGTGGTATTTGGCATTCTTTTTTTTTTTACCTCCCAATGCTCCGTTAATTTTAATTTTTGGTGTATTATATAAGTGGGTTTACATGCGGACTTTGTTTTATCTTTTAAAGTGGCCTCATATTCGTATTTTCTTCTGGCAAGAAAAAATTGCTCTTTCTGTTTATTTTCTGATACTAAAAGATCTTTGATATTTTACTGATTTAGGCATCCAAGGAATATCTCTAGTGACAGAATTATTTCTGTTTAGATGTCACATGCTGAAAATTATTCCCAGTATTAGAGACAGCTAATAGCTTAGAAGCAAGGTGACAACTCAAGTTACTATTTTAGCAAACAAGTATGAACTCTTGCAGCATTATCTGACTGAAAGATAGGTAAATAATTAGATTAATTTCTGAGAGACTTCTCCCCCACAAAACTTATCTGTACTGTTATCTCCCACCCTAATAGCTTAGCAAAAGAACTGTTTGCACAAGTGATAATCTAAATGCAGACATTGCCTCAGACCAATTTAGCTGGAGATGGAAGCATTTCTAAACAAGAAATAATAGCAATAATCTCCTATTCTGGCTTTCACTGTGTTCTAGCCAATTTCTTCCCTTCTGGGTTTGTTACTGGTTGGAAAGTTATGGCATTGGCGCCTGGGGAAAGTGTGCAGCTACCAGAGTCATCGTTCAAGAGTTACTTTATTAGAATATGCTACAATTTGACAGATTTTAGAGCAAAATAAAAGTGTTACTCATGGAATCCTGGTGAAAAATGGTTAAAATGCCCCTCTAGAGCTGATGTGATTCATCCCTTTGTGCCAGGGTAGGATCAGCAGGGCTGTTTTCACTGGGACAGAAATCTCTGGAGCCCAGCAGCTGCTGTTTGCCCTTGGTGTCTGCAGGCAGTAAGTGTCAGGGCAGTGGTGTCAGGGCAGGTCACCTGTCCAAAGGGACACAGTCCCAGCCCCTTCCTCAATGGAGAAATCACCCAGCAGCTCAGCCCTGCGCTTCTCAGGATGTGCTCACAGAGCACCTGGGCTACACACACCATACTTCATGAATTCCTGCTCAGACCCGTTATTAAAGACCTTCAGCAGTGAGGATTTAACAAGCTCCAAATGCAGCCTAGGCTGGTGTTTCCTCTGCAGAAGATTTCCTCTGGCACTATTTCTTGCCACAAGGCAGAATTCCTCCCCTTGCTCTGTCCATGACAGGCATAAAGAGGAGCTGTATCTAAAGCCTTGGTCTCATCCCCTCCTCAGCCCTTCTTTCCCAAGCCACGGCTCTCTACACCTCCCCTGCGTTCTCCTCTGCACTTCACCAACAATAACAGCCAGTCTAAAACACTGCACCTCGTGTGAGCTCTTCCAGCTCATCCATCCATTAGAAGCTGATGGAGTTTTGCTCTCCCCATCACAGTTATTGTTCACTCCTGTACATAACCCACTCTTTGCCTTACTCTGCAGAGCTTTGGGCAGCCAGCTGGCTCCTTGCCTGCAGCCAATCTTCCCCCACTTCAGATTTCTAGTCCTATTCTCTTCATCCAAGTGCAAAATAGCAAAATGCTCATCAGAAAGCAGCTACAACCTTTGACTGCCCCAAATGTAGCTGTCTTTCAACGCTGTAATAAATGTACAATTTATTTTCTAAATTAGGAAGAGTCATGCTTTGCTCACATGAAGGCTAAAAGTAATAAGGAAAAGATAAATAAATCAAGAAATAAATAGTGAATACTGCTATTCAGCCTCTCTCCTACAGTCTCATCAAGCCTTCCTTCACATACCTAAGCATTTGAAAGAATTATTGAGCAATATTTTTACTTCCTGTCAGTCTTTCTAACTTTCATTAAACTTCTTATATTTCAGAAATAATTGGCAATTAATAAAGGGTAAGTTTATGAGCAAGTTGCAAATATATCCATGCTGATTTTCTGAAAAGGAACTCGGTATTTTGCAAGGAAAAGGTATTATTTCACGCACAGATGGAAACAAAGAAGGAAATGGGAATTCTAGACAAGGTGTTCCTTCACAGCATACGCAATATTTCTTGCTTTTCCTGATTAGTCCTGTCACTAATGCAGGTACTTAGGAGAGCTATGCCCTCCCACCATTATCTGCGACCAATTGCAAAGAGATTATGAGCAAACCATTAAGCTCACCACATGCTGAAAGCTGTTTAATGCAATTTTTTGATGGTAGCTGAAGTATCCTTCTGCCCCCCAGTTACAAACATCTGAATTCCTGTAGCACCACATGGTGTAAGGGCTCTGACACAGCTGCCACAGGACTGGCATCACTTGGGGGAGAAACACACACCCAAAAAAAAGAAACGCACAATAAGGAAAAATCTTTCAGACTGATCAGCTTGGAGCCACTAGGTGTGAAACCACAGCCCAAGTCAGCATTCTGGAGAGAGCAGAGAAAGCAGTGCTTATTTCAAAGCAGCTCTTGATGTTTGGGTTATTTGAATCCAGGACTCTCACTTTTCATATACCTATCTTAACACAAGCACCACTGGTTTTCTAACCAACAATTTTCCTCACCAAAACAAAAGTTTCTCTCTGAAGGAATGATCTGCAGAAAATTCTAGACCTCAGTAACATTGTGAAATTCTGCCATGGACAGACAGTTGCCACCATGGACAAGCCTATAAGTGAGATGTTTCTGTTCCCTTTGTCTGGCTGGGTGTTTTAGTGGACTCAGGGGAATCTTGAAGCAGTGAGGAAAAAGAGTGAATGAGGGGATCTGTGAGTAGTTTAGTCTTAGTTTTATTGATCCTGCTGAAAATCCGATTCTCTGTTAGCAAACTTTCTCTTAAAGTATAAAAGCAATGAAAAGAGGGTACTTCTGAAAGGTTATGTCCTTTGGGAAGAAAAACTGAGAGTAATGGATTAACTCTAAATGCTACAGCTTTAACTATGGGACAGCATTTACTGTGCACAGGACTGGCAGTTTCATGCACATTCAACACTCCACTGCAGAAAAGAGTCTGTAATTACAACCTAAATTGTAGCTCTCAGCATTAGGAAATACATAAGGTTTCACAAAAGACCTGAATCTATCTTTATAGCTCCTCTAGAGCTTTAGAAAACCCCAGTAGGAGATTTGCAACTCAAGAAGAAATTAAAAAAGGGTCTCCAAAGGAATAAATATGCAGCCTATAAGAAAACTACAACGAACTGCATAACTCTTTCTCTGAAGCTGTAGATCTTTAAACTGCTCATGAACATGCAGGTTAAGGAAATAACTACTTACAGACATGATTAAATATAAAATATAAATTCAGCCTGTAATCTACCAACTATAATCTAACTGTAATGTTAAAATCATGATATATTTCTAATATGTCCATGGAGGTGTTCAATAAAATATAGTAACATTAAAAAAAAAAAAAAAGAAAAAGAAAAAAACCCCAAACTGTTTTATTTCGGTATAACACAGGGACATTTTAAATTCTCTTTTGGTCATTATTTCAATCCTTGTGATTTCCTTCTGATTTTCCTTGTGAAAAGGTGCATACATTCAGGGTCATAGCAAAAGGAATGATTTATACTCCAGATGCTTAATTTTCCAGTTCATTACCAAGTCCTCATTTAATTTAGTACCTTATTTTCCTCTGACCAATGCATTATCCTTAGTGTTTCCAATTTTATGTAAGTATACCATAATACCCACTGAACATTAGAAATAACTATGTGCAATCTTTCTGAAAATCAAATAGTTGCAAATAACCCATAGTTTCCTGGTATATAGAAAGAGAAAAGATGAAAAACACACTCAATATCCATTAATCTACTGGAAAAGCATATATCTTTCTATCCAGATAATTAAAATGACCCATTTGAGGCTTTAAAGAATACTACATAATTTCAAAACCAATTGGAGTACATAAACAGGAATTTTTCTATTTTAGATTTATATTTTAAAAAGAAAGAATTATTTGTAGACTAAATGCTGGCTTTCAGGATACATTAGCTCACTGGTAATGTAATTATATCATATTAAACCATATGAACATTTATTTTAAATAGAAGGAACTGGCAAAAGAAATTAAAATACCAGCTAGGAAAATCTGACCTTTTTAAATTACTTCAATGGAGAGAGATCTCTTTAAGGATAATAATATATCATGTAATGTTAGAAAACAGATTATTATGTACCTTGTTATTCAAATAATCAATCTACTTCAATATCAACTTCCAATAAATGTCACCACTGTCCTAAAGAGTCACATTCTGGACTTTTATGACATAGTGTGACATGTGCACAGATGAAGAATGAACACTATACTCCAGAGTCCTGTTTACAGACAGATTTGCCCCCAAATCCATCTATAAGTTATTATTACTAGTCCTAAAATATTAATGATCTATAGGACTAACTGCCTAATAATTACTCAAGAAAAAGCTTTTAAAATAATACGTAAAAAAAAATGCCAGATTTTTGAATTGCCATATTGTCCAATAAGAAAAAGATAATTGCCTTGAATATTTTAAGAAATGGTTTAAAAGAAATACAAAAACAACTTGACACCATGACAGATGCAGCTGAACAAAAAATATAGTGGAAATATTGTTACAATAACAGGAAAATAGCAGGTAAGCCATCTCTTAATAACAGTGACAAGTCTGTGGAAGCTAATGTGACATTAACTAATGTTATAATTTAAGGGGAAAAGGATGCTAAAGTTTAAGGAGAAAAAACCCAAAGAGCAAGGCAGGCCCCTTGGAATCCTGTTCATAAGTTAAAATCACAGCCTGGTGTTCATGTCCCATCTCAGCGCGTGCTGTAGTCAAGACCTGAGCAAAATTTAGAGAATGATGTCTTTTCAAAGAGGCCAAGGAATGGCTAAATCCCAATCCTGAATCTTGCTATTCTTTAAATGACTCATCATGGATCCAGGACTGAAATACAAGCTCCAAACCACACTTGTCCTCCAGAAGTACTATACAGAAACTGTCTCCCTTTCTTACACATATCCTATGCAAGTTCCTGCAAATTGCCTGTTAGAATCTCAGCTGTGGCTAATATGCAGCAGTCAGAGGGGAAATTCATGGGGTGTGATAGTTCCAAAACGTACCAAATTTTATGCTATGACCACCGTTTGGGCTCCATCCACAGCCCAATTAAAACTGTAGGTCAAAACCCACCCACCTAATATCTTCTCACTGCAGACACTGACGAACTAATGGAAATACCCTGCACGAGCTGAAGAAGCTGAATATGGCAGTGATGCATTTTCTCTGGACACTGCATCACTGCGATCACGTGCTGAGGGCAAACAGACACGGATAACCCTGCAGCAGTGAGAAAACTTCACACTGAGCTGCACAGGCTGCAGTGCATGCAGCTGGGCTGCACGGGGCAGAGCACTCCGTAAGCTGCAGCACTGCACAGCACAGGGGTCCTGTCTCCTCTCTTCACACAGCTGAGCTAGCTGTTATGGGACCCCCATCTGGAGCACTTCCTCCATCCTCTCAATCATTGCATCTTAAAGTCAAAACCTGCAAAAAAGTCACATAGTTCATGTCAGCTGCCACCAGTTTCTTTTCTTCCTGCCCCCAGTAATGAACAACATTTGTTTTTCCTGATGTGACAGTGAGTGGCTCTCTGACGTTTTCTTGTTTTCATCATAAATCTCTGGCCCTCTTTTCCCATCACTAGATATCAGCTTCTACTTTCAACTACTCCATCAGCACGTCCATGGGAATTGATGGCTAAAACAACTTTCAGCATCTTCCCTTTCAGGCCCTTTCTGCACACGCTACAGGCTCTCTGCAACAGAGTTTTATGATTTCACACAAAGTGTGAATTTGACTGATTTTTTTAATGGTAGGAAACGATTTAAAAACACAAGCATTTTCCTGAAATGAATATGTAAATATGAACCACCAATGATAGACTTGTTCAGTGGGAAGCTCCTGAACTAAATGGCAGAAGGGACAGCTATGTTGGCAGAAGGGACGTGTGTTTCTAAAACCTAGTTGAATCACAGCACAACTTAGGTTTGAAGGAACACAAAATGTTATTTAGGCCAATCCCTGTTCAAAACAGATGATGTTTGTCACAGCTTTGTCCTGACAGGTTTTAAATACCTCCAAGTTACAGATCTTGTTCCTTTGACATGCATCTCCACAGTCTGCAGGAGGCTCTATTGCTCAAGAGCTCTTCACAAAAACAGACACCTCCAATAATTGCTGTCCTGCCTGCGGTGTCAATGGAGCAGCTTCATCCACTGTGGCACAGCCCTCCTGATGCAGATGAAAACCAGAATAGGTCTTACTGTGTGCAGAATAAAAATCTTATACACATAAGAAGAAAAAGTTTCTGAGAGGCTTCCCTAATGCAATCTCCATGAATTACAAAATTAACCCCAGTTTCTCAACCTCATTCACACTTTGCTATGCTTCAATTTCCTCCTAATCTGCACTGCTGAACAGAAAACAGAAGCAATCCTTTAATCAATAAAACCATGAACTTTGCCTTCACTGCAAGCAGTCAAAGGAAGAATTCAGATCTTTTTTTCAGTAAGTCAATGTGACTCCACTTGGAAAAAACTCTTATATCATCTCAAGTGAATATATAATACTGGTGGCTTTAAAAGACCCATATTATCCTGTATTCATATTTTCCCCATATAATAAAAACATTAAGAACAAATTTGGCCTAATATGCCAGTAGAGAAATATTTCCAGTTCATCTTCCAGACCTGAAGATGATAACTTTTCTAACATGCTGCTGAAGTGCACGCCTGCAATACCATTTTGGACACTACAGATATAGTTGCTAAGGAGAGAATCAAAACTGATCAGCTTGTCATATTTTAGTATTTTTGGGGTACATTAATCTGACTGATAGCACTGTGAAATAGCTTTCTTTTTCTTAGCAGGAATAGACCATTTGTATGTATTTATGATTGGCTCCATTCCAAAACTGCTAAGGTTTTATGTTTCCTCAGTTACTGCCATAGTTATGCTTTATAGGTCTGTTTGGTGAAACTTAGGGAAATATTCTTTCCATATAGTGACAGTTGATGTAATGCTGAGAAACACAGAAATTGCTACTTCCATTCATCATAATAACACTGATATGCCCTGAACCACTTGATATCATGTAGGATGTGACTGGTGCTTCCTCAGTGCTACCAAATTGCTTAAAAATGCACTTGATACAGCATTGGCAGGTCACTGACCCAAGGTATTTACACCCCAACCAGCATGAAGTAATGCAATTAGAGGATTATATGGGAGGGTAGGAAGAGGTACATGCTTGGCTAATAAAGATGAAAGAATCAGTGGGTGAAGAGGAAGAAAAATAAAGACCACTTAAAAACCGTTCAAAGAAAATGGGAAGATGATGCAAATAGCAGCACTTCAGGGCAGATATAAGAAAAAACAGGGACATACAGATACAATCAATAAAGCACTGGAAGCAAAGACTACATGGTGAAAGATTAATGTAATCAAGGAAATATTCAAAGAAACAAGTGATCAGCCTGAAAGAATAGATACAGAAAAGCATTCTGTTTAGCAATCTGTGAAATGGGATTTGATAAAGCACATATAAGGAGATTGAAGCAGTTCATGGAAATGAAGTAATAAAATGAAAGGTTTCTTTTAGTAATGTTTTTTTTGTTTAGGAGGCAGAAAGAATTGTATTTTTGAGCTATTTTGTGGTCAAAGTGAGTCCACATGCTGATGATAGTGTGCAGAAGAGTGTGCAAGTTTCTTCAAATTTTAGCGAATTAAAAATGAAGCAAACCTCCATTGCTAAATGGCTGAAAAGGAGAAAATGTGTAGATAAATCACACCTCTTACCAGTAATATGAAATGGACAAGGACTCAAATTTCATTTTGCAGGAAAAAATCAAGAAAATATTTTATAGGTAATATAAATAAATGGATAGAGATCAAGCAAGATTGGACATACTTTTAAAATATAATAAAGGAATTTCAATTTGTGGATTTCCGTGCTTATAATAGTAAACTTCCTAGTGACCTTGGCAGATGTTGTTTACTACTAGAATCAATACACTTTGTGAGAATTGCAAATGCAAATCTCAAACTAGTTCAAGTTTGCTATACAGTGGATTTTTCCTCTATCAGACATTGCACATCTGCGGCTGGAAATTGCTTTAAACTAGTTTAATTACTCAGGCACAGCATATATTGTCTATGATAACTTCATATATTGAGGATCTATGTATTCTATCACTTAAGGCCATCATGACTTATGCTAAATTTCTTTATTTACTACTACTATTATTATTATTATTATTATTATTATACCAGCATTCTGTGCTTAGAGACAGGGAAAAAGTGGCTTTTGTGGGACAGTAGTGAAAGAATATGTTTGGCTGAATTCAGAAACATCCACTGAGATATAGAGCTATGCGATGGTTTCAAGTTAAGCAGAACTTTCAGCACATCTTGAATTAGATTTGTTAATCATATGATGGTTATTAAACCTGTTATAGCCAATACAGCATGCTTGCAAGCAGAGATAAATGATCCAAGTGTAATACTATTATCAACATAAAGGAAAACTCCAACTATTATGCTCATTCTTTTTCTTGGAAAGGATAGAATGGATCATGGATATGGAGGTGTCATACCATTGAAACCACTATTCTCAAATATGTTTCATTCTGCAAAATCCAATTTCTATAGCCTTTTTTATGGTTTTATTCATAGTTCATATACTCTACGATCCAGTCGGAGTGATTCTTTATCAAATAAATGTACACATATCATTCATATATAACATTATCATTATAATCTCAATGTTGTCAAGGAATAATCTTAGAGATAAAATAAGTTTATTTTCAAAAAATCTGACTTTGCTAACACCACTAAAGAGGATACATGTTCAATTGTTATTTCCTGAAATGACACACTTATCAAGCCAAAAGCAGCACGCCATAAAATTAATTCTTCTTCTGATAAACAGAAAAAAATAGCAAACTAGGAAGTGAAAAAGTGCAGAACTGCATTCCTACAGGCTTATGTCAGTTTACAGTCTATCATCCTTTCCCTGTCACTGAATAGAAAAGAAATGAAGACTAATTATTCACAAAAAGTAAGAAACTGTTACTTTCTTAAGAGGTTCTCATTAACAAGAACTTTTTTGTGCCTGTAATATTTTTGAATTTGTTTCATCTGGAGAATAATTATCATTATGGTTACTCATAATCAAAATGGATAAAATAAAAAGTTATTCTTGAAAAGTTTATTGTTTTTTACTTGCTAAGTAACTGGACCATACTGTTTGGAACCAGTGAAACACAGAATATCCCAACCTTGATTCTTGGCTTGAAGGAAGAAAATTCTGATTTTCCTAAGGAGCTGAGGGAGGAGGGAGCAGAGAAGTAAGAGAAAACATTACTTTGCTCCTTGTCCTGTTGTCAGAATTTGGATCCCATGTGCTGCTGGTACAGGCAGGGTCAACTGCTCTCCTCCCACCCAAGCAATGGAAGTAGAAGTGGAATTATGGCTCACTGGGGACCCAAAGGAGAAACCCAGGCTGCTGGAGGTGCTGCTGCTGCTGTGGGGAAAATGACCCAGCTCTCAGTGCTCCGCCTGAAGCCACAATGAAATCTGGAAGCACCTGCTTAACCAGATCCATTTTGTTGTTTATGAGGATAAATTTCAGATGGAAGGCGAAATGAATTCCCACTGCATTATTGCATTTGTTATTCTAGCATGTATTAAAAAAATTGCAATAAAAATTGTAAGGAGATAAATGAAATATTGATATAGAACCCAATATACATACCATAAAACTTAGGTTCCTTTTTTAAAATACTATTTTTCTGTGAATCCAGTCAGTGATATTTCTCAGTTCATCAGAGACACTACTCTTTGAAATGTAAATGACGCTGCAGAGACTGAGGAGTGTTTTGCTGACAACTCTTTTTCAATAATGTATCTTGGACATAATGTTGAAAAAATATTAAATTATGGAATACTGGGTAGATCACCACGTGGTTTACATGAAATTTTACATTACAAAGATGCTAGTTTTTAAAAGGCTGGTCGAAGTATCAGTAGTTATGACTAAAATATTTAGAGTTTAAATAGAATTGTTTTATATGAGCAATAGAATTTATAATTTTTAAAGCAAGAAACAATGGCGTTTGCAGCATACACTGATGTATACTCCCCATTCTCTATGTTATCTGGATTCATTCACTTTTTGTCAGGCAATATGAAAAAATTATGTCAAAACCTCAAATAAATAAATGGCATGTATCACAGAGGCCTGTTGGACAGGCAATACCCACTAGGAGGCTGTGCTACAGGGTTTGAATTACTACTGTCATTCTCTGCTCCTTTGGAGTATGATGGTGGATTTTGAGATGCTTGGACCAAAAGCACAGAGAGAAATCTTGACACAAGTGTGCAGCAGAGATCACAAAAATGTTTGACTTGAGATGAGCTCATTTTATGTGCTGAGAAAAACAGAACTTCTTCCGAAATTTTAGACTATCTCTAATAGTTTTGATTAATTTGGCACTGATGTGTTTGGAAAGTGGCAATTGCTCTCGCTTGTGCTATACTTTTCTCCCATTAAAATAGACCTTTATAGAATGATGATTATGTTCAGTTCTGTCTTTATCCTGTATTTCTTCTTTCAGCAGAACATCTGAGGCAATTATTGTCTAAAGGCATAATAATCTAAAAGGACTTTTTCTATTTCAGACATCTCAACTGGTTTTATTTTGTTTAGTCATTATGCCTTCCATTCCTAGAGAATGGGAGCTACTATAAAATTGGCAGCTGCAATACCAAATTTATACAAAGCTTTCTTTTCTCTTTTGCTTCTGCTACAACTGAATGTGGTTTTGATGAGAAAGGTATTTCCACAGATATTGCCTATCAGAAAGCTGGATATGTGCAATAGAATTGCTTGAATTACTATTGCAGGACTTAAATTTTATACAGCCGAGGATCATTTTAATTTCAGTCTTTCAGCTATTTGTTTTTTTTTCCTAAGCAGCAACAATAACCTCCCTATAGAGATTGTACTACAGGACAGCATAAGCTCTATTTTTTCAGAATCTGTAAATATATAGCTTGGTCTCCTGCCAGCAAATGAAGTAAACGTCAGTGTTAGAGCTTAGTCGAGTCATTTGATAGACACTTATGGCTGCAGTGGATTTTCAAGCAGGATACAAATGTTTACATTAGTCTTCAGCTCATCTTGTGTAATCTCCCCTCTGCCTTCCTGACTCCATTTCCTTCTTGGTTCTGTGTCATTCTGTTCCCCCTGACATCTGTCATGAAAATAATTAGACATTGACACTTTTGGTTTTTTTTCCTGTGAGTCTTCTATTGCTATTTCTGTACTGGAAAGAGTGAGAAGAACCAAAGAAACCAAGGAAACCAAAGAAAGGTTCTTCCAGAGGATTAGTTTGTCCTTCAGTGGGATATTGGACAAGATATGCCTTACCCAAGAGTCCTTGATGATAGCACAAGTACTTCAGGACTCAATATTTCCAGTAGCACTGAGACCAGCATCACAGCAGAGATTTAGAATAATTCTGGGTTTACAAGGCTCCAGCTTTTCTAGGTAAGGATCTGCACCTGAGGAAGTCTATTTCCCCACACAAATTTTTGCAGCTTTGAATAGCCCGAGATCTCCTTTTGTAAAATTCCTCCAACACACAGAGACACAGACACACACACAAACACACCCAAACACACACACACACAAAAACACACACACAATCACACACAGACACACACACACACAAACACACCCAAACACACAAACACAGGCACACACACACACACACAGACACACAGACACACACACACAGACACACACACAAACACACCCAAACACACACACACACAAACACACACACAAACACACCCAAACACACACACACACAAAAACACACACACAATCACACACAGACACAGACACACACACACACAAACACACCCAAACACACACACACACGAACACACACACACACACACACACAGACACCCAAACACACACACCCCCCAAATACACACACACACGAACACACACACACACACACACACAGACACCCAAACACACACACCCCCCAAACACACACACACACGAACACACACACACACACACAGACACCCAAACACACACACAGACACCCAAACACACACACACCCCCACACACTCTCCCTGCTTGGTGCCTATTTCTTTGTAGCTTGGTTTTCTTTTATAAGGCACATCAGAAACATGTTTGACTGAAAATAACAAAGTACTCAGCCTTTTATCTGTATTCCCTCTGTCACTTTTCATTACAGAATTCCTTCATTTAAGGATAAAAGGGAACTGCTTCATTTAAGGATAAAAGGGAACTGTTTGAAACAGCTGAGGTTAGTTTATGGCATTGTACTGTTGCTTTTGTCTGTTTCCTGTCTCCTCCTTGGGACTGAACCCATACATCCCCTCTAAATCTATGGGCGAGTTTGAGGTTTCTGCTTTCAGAACAGCCCTGGCACGTTGCAAATACACAGAACTTCTGCACAGATACATGAGAAGTGAAAGTCAATAAAGTGCTCAACAGCAGCTGTAATTTCCTGAGAATCCTTTGCCCTGTAGGCAATCCTTTGTGGAAGGGTGGACTACACAGGATTTTCTGCTAAACAAAAATCTACATCAGTGTTTCGGTACTGCAATTGCAATATTTCCTTTTCACTACAGATGACAGTCTGTGGTTCTGATTATTTTCTTGTTTCTCTTGCCAATTGTAAACAGGACAGCAGTGATAAAGTGGAAAAGCAAAGGTAATATGGAAAGTTCCCATTACTTAAATCTCAATAGTTAACAAGACTGGACATAGGGTTTTCTTATTAAAAGAAAACAACCAAACAAAAAAAAAAACAACAAAAAAAAAACAACCTACTGAAAAAAATATTAATTTCCCAAAAATTGCTTTATCCATTTTTTTTTCCAGTGAACTTCCTGATGGAAAATGCAATGAGGTGGTGTTTCAGAAGGGCAGATATTGTTGATGCAGGTCATAAAGTATATTTATCCCCTTTATATTGATGATGCAAGTTGGGGACATTTTTTAAAAAATATTATTTGTTCTATTATTTTTTTCTGTGACTGTAAAAATATTTAAATATTTAAATTTCAAAAATTATTTTATATCAAAATAACAAGGAAAAAATACTCCAGAAAAATGGTCAGTTTAAAATTATTTCAACACAGAAAAAAAACCCAGTTTTTTTTCTGTTGTGTTTTTTATTTGTTTATTTATTTATTTTATTTATGACTCACAGGTTGGTCCTCTAAATTATTTTAGTACTCATAGTAAGACTTACACAGGAGGAAAAAAAATTAACCCAACCCTCAGGTCCTACACCTCCTGGTGTGAGTAATCTAAACTTTTTTGAAAATCAAATTTTTTCATGTAGCAACTTTAGAGAGACTTTATAAAATGAGATTGTTTCATGTTTCTTCCCTTGATTTTTATCTGAAAGGTAGCCTTGAAAAGTAGAAATGGGTGCCAACAATTCTGATGTAGTGCAATGGTCTGCATGTAGAAATTCTGCAAAGATTTCATGAATCTGAGAGACATCCTCTCAAAAGAAAATACAAACCAAGGGTAAAATTACAATCTTCCAGATGGAAGAATATATTTGAAACCAAGGAAATGTACTCCTTGATGCTCATTATGAATGACATTTTTTAAAAACAGGTTAAAATAATGTGGCTTTTACATATTGATCATGAGAGCAAAAAGTTCTGACCGAAGCAAGCTTGAGAAAGAGAATTTCCAACCTGATAATCAATTCTTGTTCTCCTGAGGTGCTGGAGTTACAAAATGCTAGTACCACAAAGGTCAGTGAAGGAAAAACTCACAATGATTTCAAGGGAATTTAGATATAAATCAAGGAATTTCCATGGCTTCTTAAATGTGCGAATGTATTAGGACAGACAACTGTTCTTAAGAAAAGCTAATATAAAAGAATTGATTGAAAATTGTATGCAGTGAATGGTCCTGCATTTCATCTCCAGCATGCTGAATAAAAAAAAACAAAAACCAGAATAAAAAAACTACAAGACAGAAGGAAATTCTCTCTTAGTTTTCAGTTATGCTGTTTCTTAAAAATTTCCAAAACTCTAAATCATGAGGAAACAGGAAGACTGTAGCTGAACTTCACTTTTATGTGCTGAACCAACTCAAATCAAAATGCTTTGTTGAAATTAAGGGTGAGGTTTCTGGTTGTTGTTTGAGCACCAGCAAGGCAGATCAGTATCTGCCACTGCTCAGATGATGGCAGCCTTAATTTCCACTTGGGGCAGGCTGACAAACTGTGGCTTTCCCCTGAAACACTGGAGGCTGAGACAGGGGATCTCGGTCAAATATAATTGCATTTATGGTACAACAAACACATCAACCAACAAATCAGAACACAAATGAAGTGACTTGCTGTTCAGTGACAAAAAACAACAAGCACTATGTGATTTCATAAAATATGGACATATCTATTTTCCAATGTTTTTCATGGGGAAAGAAACAGTAATGAAGAGCTCAGGGAAAACTACTCAGAGTTACAGCACCAAGGTTTCTTTGAAGATACAGATGCTTAAATTGTTTGACCAGTTGAGAAGGGAAAAACTGAGAATAGGAATATTTCCAGTGAAATGAAAATGTTTACCTCTTCAAACCAAACATTTTACCCATATTATGTTATTCTTTAAGAGTTATTTATGTCAGTAAAATATGAGGGGATAACAGTGAGAAATTTGATTCTTTCTCTGTTAGATGATCTTGGCTAGAAGGGAGGCATGCTGCTAACCCGAGCACAAATGAAGAAGTGGATATGATACTCCTGAAGATCATTGTCCATATGTGAGTGCCTTAGAAAGCTTTCAAGAAAGCACCTTAAGCTACACAATGTTAGGCTGGGGGAAGGAGGTTTTGCAGAGATCTCACTCTAGAATATAACACTAATCTCTGGTGTGTTTGTCACAGAAACAGTACCAATGGAAGATTTTGTCTTTGAACTTGAAGTTATTTCTGAAGTTGACTATTTTTTCTGTAGGAACTGTACTTCGCTGAAATTTTCTACCCTGTAAAAGTTTCATCTTCATAAAACAGATACTAGCTTATGTCCTATTGGATTACCTAAATCCACAGAATCTTGAAATACAGTTAATTGATTTTCACCCATTTGAAAAGATTTTCAAATGGCATTCAATGTAAAGTACAGATAACCTTTATAATGATATAAATACCGTATAGATTGATATATCCACTTACTTGAGTGCAAGTACTGTGTAAAAACAAAGAGCCCCAAGGGTTCCCTTTCTCAGCTGATGTTCTGAATACGCAGACATTAGACATTCAAAAGGTGCCCAGAAATGTGGCTGAGGAAGCAGAGAATTAGCACAGACACACCGGGAGAGAAAGGGCATTTACCCAGTGTACTACAGACCAATAAAGCAGGCAAATATAATTGAAATGTGACCATTATTAAAACATGGCTACAGCACCAGGATAAGTTCTTAACACTAAACATGTTCCAAACCAACAAGTGCAGAATTCTTTTCAACAGAATATCAAAAAAGAAGTTTTATAGCACCCTTTGCAATGGTTTCAATTTGACCGTATAAATAAAATAGAATTTAGATTCATTTTCTATTGCTTTATCTAAGCTTAGTTTTATCTGTTATTATTGATGTAAGTCATTAAAAATGCATATAACGAATACATTAGTATTGACAGTATTTAATCTTTTTATTGCAACAGGCAGTGAAAGACACATTGGTCCTTTTCACTGAAGTTCTAATGAATAAAGAATACTACTTCAATATAGAAAGATTAATAAAGATGTAGAATGGTCTCCCATATTAAATCCATATTTTACTATTTAATCACACAGCACAGGTTGTTCTTGTGTTGTACTGTATAGGTATTACCAGGGCAGCTAAAATGACCTAGAAAAATCAGAGTATTGCTAATTTGGACATAACCATTAACTCCTATGGCTTTATTACTATGGTTGAAAAGCCAGACAAGAGCTGGGATTTATCATATTTATTAGGAAGAATGAGTAATTTCTCTGATATTTTGTTAACACAGTGGTGCTTGGTCACACAGCACTTGCTTTTGAAGTAAAATACATCAAATCACTCTCTATATAGAGGGAGATAATGGAAGTTAGTAAAAGACAGAAAAAAAGAGTGTAACTCAGCAGAGAGAAAGGACATAGATCAGACCAAGGAGAAAATAAAAGTAGAAAAAAGAGACTAAGGAAGAAAACACCAAAATAAAAATTATATTTTGAGGCCCACTTCCACAGACCAGAGAAATATAAATATTATTTTATACCAAAAGGATTAGACTTGCCATCAGTCTAAAAACTCTGAAAGCATCACTCAGAACATGATTGGGTAGAAACCTTGTCTGCATATTACCTCCACCCTTCACCTGCCACAAGTCCAAAAAGATTTTTAAAGAGGGCAAGAAGCAGCTCTGTGTGTGTGTGACAAATAAAGCCTCTATGTTCTGCAAAGCACAGAAAAGCAGCAGCTGCTTCTACAAACACATCATCTGTGAGAGATAGAGTTGAACTGCATTATAAAGATATGGAGATCCCTGGAATGCTAATTAAACCCCAACAACCAAACAGGCATTCCTGACACTGCTGCAGAAATTGATCCACCTGTTGAGGGAAGCACTCTTGCTGAAATATATTTCATGTCTTATGCTGGAAGTATGTCAGAAATTGCATCTACTCTTCTCCTGCACTATAATCTTACTCTTCCCCAATGCTCTCAAACAAATGCCACCCCCACGGGGTTAGAGGCCCCATGTTATGGATGTGTGGGGTAATCCATTCAATCTGAAGGTGCAGCAACTGGAAACTCTGGTTTGTTGACATTTTAAAAGACAAAAGAAGGCTTAAATTTGTATGCAGGCCATCTGAACAAGTGAAATCAACATTGGGGGCAGCTGTGGAGGCTTTCTTTTGTTGATTTTTTGACACAAGTGGGAATTACAAATCAAAGTATTTTTGCACACGTATTCCTCCAGTCAATATGTCTGCAAAGAGAGCCATATCTCATGGCCATCACTAAAGTCTTGGCCAAGGACACTTGGGCAAGGCCAAATTTATCCAGCAGCTTTTTAAGGATTGTTCCAGGGACATCTCAGGTCCCCATCTTCACAGTATTAAACTTTCAAATAAGGACAGAAGCTGGGAGAATGATAAAGAAAATAGCTGGTAGAATAAACACTTATCCATGTGCTTTCTTGCAAAATAATTTAAATAATGTATTTATAAGAAAGAAAAAAATTGAGAGGAAAAAGAAAAAGATGGAGGTGATCCAATAACTGAAATATTTTCAGAACTTCCAGAATGTTTAATAAGAGCATGTTGCAATTTACATGGAGATGTGAAAAATTCAATACAGTTTACACCTCCCAGAATTCTGGAGCTGCCAGCTCTGAAGGAATGGAGCACATAAATAATGTATTTCCTGTTATTCTTGGTCTGCAGCTGATCTCCTACTGAGCACTGAGAAAGAGTTTTAGAGCCCTAGGAGACAGCTGGTGCTGTCTAGCATGTTTGACTGATTTTGTGAGCAGAGAATGAAAGGCATAAAAAGCCAAATAAGAATCTAAGACTCAAGATGCATTTTCTCCTGAAAGAAAACTTGGAAGGTTACAAAACTGTGCAAGAAGTCACAATTAAGTGTAATCTGCTCTAAAGAATTATACCATTTGAAAATGAAAAGTCTCAGGTAGATTGGATAGAAGTCCAAACATACATGGAATAGTCTCTGCAAGCAAACAGGATCGTATAGTTAGTAACCTGTAATACTTTGCATTTCAACCTAAGTGCCAGAAGGCTAATGACTGTAAAGATTTGGATTACTTGAGACTGTGGACCTCAAATGTGATGCCATCCAGGATTCAGCTGTAGCTTTGTGAGACTGAATTTCAGCTGTTCTTCAGCACAACCTGCATGGCATGAAGGTTTTCAATACTGGGTAGGATTTCTGGAGCAGGCACTAAACTCATGGGTGGTTCTGCTCTTTCCAAAGAGCTCTGCAGACTGCAATTGATAGGATCCATTCCTGTTCTCCAACAAGCAGGCCAGCTGCAGGAAAGTACATTCCTCCAGCTGCTTTCTCATCCTTCTGCAAACCATTTATTCTCTTTGTAGAGTTTCTCTATTTAAACTCCCTAAGCCGTACATCTGATGGTTCTTATTTACAAAGACAGGCACCTACTGACAGTCGTGGCAGTGCCCAATACAAACAATTGGGCTGGAAATGTGCCTTTTCTCACCGGCTTCTTTAATTTGACCTGTCAGAAGGCTAGAGATTAATGATGAATTTTGACTCATTCAGAAAATTTAAAAAACAGAATTCCCACAGATTAACTTCCTGTACCCAGGAAATGAAATTCCTTTCTCAAAACAATTCTGACTAACTCATGACTCCTCCAAGACACCAAGGGAGACAAGGGCTGAAACCGAGGCATTTTACAAGGACTCTGTAAGACAATACAGAAATTAAATCAATGCATCCCCTCAAGTAACAGGTTCCAAAGAGGAAGCCATTGTAATTATGCCACCAGCAGCAGAAGTTTCAGCAAACTCACACAACTTCTGTGTAACAGCTGATTTGGCAGAAACCCCTCAAAACATGTCCCATCTTGAAAAGTAATTTCCAGAACTAGAGAAAATGAGACAGAAACTGCTGCTTCCATTCAGCCCTGAATAGAGCTAAAATGTATAAATCATGGTTCATGAAAGAAATATGGGGAGGAGAATTTCACTGCACCACAGATGATGAATCCTGGGCAGATAGCCTTCAAAAGATGCACATATTGCTATCACAGAGAGAAAATTCCAGTGAAAAGCAATTTCACACTCTTTATAGGCCACTGTAATCAGCCAGGAAAAGAATTAGCATAGCCCAGAGGAAAAGGTACTATCAAAGAAGGTCTTGATCCAGTGGAGCACTTAATCTTATACTTAATATTAAGCACCTGAGCTGTTCCATTAAGTCACACATGCACAAATCAAACTTGGCCTGGAACTAAAAATAATTGATATAATTTCTACTAAGTTATCTGTTGTGTCCAGTGTTTTGTTCTATTCACATTGTCAATGAAAATATTCTCATTTTTCAAACGATCTTAAATTATTTAGCATATACTTGCCTATTTCTGCCACTAGTGCTTGGGCTGAATACCATTCACAGTTCAGGAAGTTGTTATGAAAATGTTGATCCATAATATAATATTTACAAATAATGAGTCTTTCTTTTCAATTATAGGTTGAATATAGATTTTAAAGTTTCTGTTTTGCATATGTTAACAGGTTCAAAATTCTCAAATATCTATAGGACCTTTTACTTTTCTGTAAAAAAATGCCTTAGTCATTGTACATATTTTGAAAAGTGGCATAAAGGCAATCAGAGCACAATAATTTTCTTTTACCTGGGCAGGTAGCCAGATGTATTTTTTTTAATATACTATTTACAAACCCTCTGCATATGCTCTTGGTTAATACACCAAAAATTGAAACAGATTTCAGAGGGAAATTTTAAAAATAAATGCTCTTTAATCAGCAATACAGTCCCAAAATCAGAAAAAACAAAGAAATATTGACAATTGAGCATGAAATAAAACTTGGAAATCCCAAAACAAACTTGAAACTTTTAATATAGCTATGTAAAATGACAGTTTAAAATATGCATAGGAGGAAAAATAAGATTTGACAGTCCTGGGACTTGCTTGAGACTCATTGAGCTTTAATCAGTAACTCTTATCATCCACAGAATCCAGACAAATAGCTTCCAGATAAAATAGTGTTACAGTACAGAGAGGTCAGCCTTCCAGTACACAGAGTTAGGTTAAGGTCATTTTTATTCAACCTAAGGTGATTCAAGTCCTCTGAACAATTTAATCTGGCTGCTCCAAGGGGCAGAGCCTTGACAAGTGGAAGGTAAAATGAGAGCAGAAATGACAGAAGGGAAAGGAAGACAAGCCCAAAGAAGCAGGACTGTGGCAGAGTGGGTAGTGAGGAGTGTTCTTGGCAATGATGCACCTCGACAAAACACCAGCTACCACTAATACAGATGATTCAGTATTACATTCCTACATCAAATTCTGTCAGGACGCCTATAGGGAATGAATTACAGTTGCAAAATTATGCTATCAGAAAGTCACCATTTGCATTCAAGTTCACCTGTTACATCAAATAGCATAATTTCATATTTAAGATTATGCATATTTAGTGTATGTACTAAAATGTGAATAATACCAACACATATTTTTACTATTTACTTTCTATGCATAATCCTCTTCCAAAACTGGCATTCAAAGATCCACAACAATGAGATTGCAGATTCCTTCTAAACTGAAGTTCAGAGCTTACACATATTGTGAATTACCTAAAACATAGAACTACATTACTTTATCAAGAAAAAAAAAAACAAAAAACAAACTACCAAAAATATCTTGCATATAAAGGGAAAGCCAAATCAGCTCCAGCTGTTGTAATCTGTTTCTATTTGCAGTGGGATTACGAAGCATTATTTAAGGAAGTGCAGCACACATTCATCCCACAGATGGGAACTAAGAGGCTCTTTCAGCAGAGTACTCAGGGAAATATTTCTCTTCATGCTTGCCAAGTTTGTTATATGGAAACTCTAACGGCATTTCTGACTTCACAGTCTCATACTCCCATAGAAGGCAGCAGAAGAAAAAAATAAATTCTTTGGAATTAATAAAAATTTTATCAAGCTGAATATAGCCCTTGTCTTATAGGTTTGCTTTGCATATACTTGATCTAACTGAAAAGACTTTTGGGCATTAAAAAGCCCCTCATATTTTAATGAATTTTGTATTAATTCCTTTCTTTATGTAATTCAACATTAAAGCTTTTTAGAACTATGACTAGGAGAAAAGATGTATAGTTTTTAAAAATATGTGAGGTAAAGAGATGAAGTTATTCCAAAGATCTTCTGCTAAGATAAACATGTTTTCTCCCTCCTCTCATATAGGTTTGCAGTTCATTTCACTTTTAACAAGTAAATGATTAAATAATCTTTTTGCTGCTAGCAATACTGTCACTGCTGTTTGGAGTGCTAGTTTGCAGATTGAGTGACCAACAATATTCACCATCTATTTTAGCAAAAAAAACCCCTATGAATTCCATTTTAATGCTGTTTTTCTCTAAAGATTTTTTTCCTTAGGCTACTTCAGCACCCCCAATATGCACCACAGAGGCTCAGAAAAGGTAATCTATATCTGAATACTCTGAAGATTTTTATTTCTATATTTTTAAGCATTCACCCATAAAATGTACTGGGTTAGCCTCCATAACCCATCATTTTGGAAACTATGGTCAAGTGGAGACAAGTTTCCTTTTTCAAAACCAGAACGTTTTGGCAGCCCACTCCAGACAACCATTAAAGGAATTAATGTTACACTGCTCACAAATTAGATTTTATTTATTGTACTACACACTGCAGACCTATAAACCTTATCTAAAACATTCATCTGAAAGAAGAACTTATACAAGAAAAGAAAAATCTGACTATTCAGCAAACCAAATCAGAGTGCTCATCACCTAATGATTTCAAACATATTTTACTGCAAACAAATGTGACAGCAGCACACATGCCCTGGAACCAAACATGAAAAACGGCCACTTTCAATTGCTGACACAAAAAGTCCCCTTGCCCCAGTTCCAGACCACTATTTTTGCTAATGGTATCTGCAGTATTTTGCAAGTCAAGGAAAATGTGCCAACACTTTAAGGGAAGAGGTAAAAATCCTAAAAGATATCAGCCTGGAGGCACATACCAACATCAAGAATCTTGCTGTCTTGTCAGTGTTGGTTGCCCTCATTCTGTTTTGCTTGGCCAGACACAGAAATCTCCAGATACAAAAGCAGCAGCCTTTGTCTGAATATCTGCTGGGGGCAGGTTTTCGATGAGGTACAGAAATGGCTGTGGCACAAAACATGACCATTAGCTGCTTGAAAATGAGCCAGAATTCTAGTTACTACCTGCAGACTGGTCTCACTTCTAATCCAACTCCTGGCTTAAATATATGTAACCCTTATATCTATTCCTAACAGACTGATTTTTATTTGGAGTCTGACTATGGCAGAGACCTCATCTCCTCTCCTGAACTTTTACCTCCTGTGACAAAACTGAGCACATTTGCTGACAGAATGGTTTCTGTGAAGGGCTCCTGAGATGAACAAACAGATGAGATTTTTACTGGATGATCTGATTACAGAAAGATGCTGAGAAATTTTTGGCCAGGATTTTAGAACATGCCAAACATTGAGTATGCCTAATCTCCAATTATTTTATCTATGCATAATGGAAACATAGTTGGGCCTGCATTGGGTTGTCTTGAAACAATTGCATTTGAAACAGCCAAGTCTTTAAAAAGAAACGAGAAGTCAGCAATGAAATTCTAGGTTGAAAGGTCAGATAAGTGAAGCACTTAAAATCCCAGCAAGAGGTCTAGAGACTGTTAGGCAATAGTGGAAACATGAAAGAGAAATTTAGATATTCAGACAGGAGTTTGGGAGACCTCCTTTGCCACTGATTTTTGCTGCTAAGACAATGGAATCAGAGCAGCAGCTTTGGAGAAACTGTTTTACCTGTTCATGTAATCATGGATATTCAGGTTGGGGAAAAAAGGGATAAGAAATAAGCTATTTGCTGAAAACAACTCTGAATTTGTCTCTGAACATGAAGAAGCAGAGAAATCTCCTCCACAGCTCAGAACAGCCAGAAAAAGAAATGAGCTTGAAGAAAAGGTGAAGAGGGGCTTGAAAGAATTTTAGGATTGTACTTGTCCTTACAGCATTAACACCTGAGTGGGAGAGTTGCCACAATGCTTCCATGCTGGGTTGCCTTGCAGAAACAGAAACTAAAAAGCAGAATTACTGTTCATCAACTTACAGACTGATATATTTTGTCTTCCTTTCTACAGTTTCAGTTTCTTAACATCTGAATGAAATCGAGTCAGATATTCTCAAAATCATTCACATGGCACCAAGGACTACATTTGAGTAAATTATTATCTGACCATGTGATACGAGAGTGAGCATTAGTTTGTAAAATGTGTTTTACAAGTTCTGAAAACCAGACAGAACAGATCTGGAAAAAACAAACAAACAGACCCAAACGAATGAGCAAAAACCCAAACAAAAACGTAAAAATGAAAAAACAAAAATAAACCCAAACCCAAACTTGGAAAATTAAATTTTTGGAGAATGCTAACAAAAGTAGTGGAAGCAATAAGAAGAACTCAGTCCTGCAAAGTAGAGTAACTAGTTTAGAAATAAATTAAATTGGAATATTCTTATTTGTTATATGTTTCATCTGCAACTTTACTATTAGCATTTTTGGGCTTTTGGTTTTGTTGAAACTCAACAAACTTATTGGACAAATATTCACAAGCTACCTTTACAAATTTACAAGTCAACTGTACAGGGAAATAAGAGCAAGGCAGAAGTGCAACTGCTCAAAAAGAGTGGGGAGAGAAGTAAAAAAAGGATATACTAATTTCTTATTCAGCGTTTTCAGTTTTAAACTTCCTTATTAAAAATATCTCTCCCTACAAATGCAAAAGGAGCCCAACAAGATAAACTCTGCAGAAAGCACCCTTAGAACAGTATGTAAAAATCAGTCTTTATAATTTATATACCCACTGTATCAGCACAGAAAAAGGTTATCTAAGCAATCTGAGGATTAATTCCAGAAGATTTAACAAAATTGTTTTTGTACAAAAGTGCAAGCAAAATATTTAACAGATCCACATTCCTCTGTCATTACTTCCCAGGGATCCTCAGACTGTAAAACTGTAAACTGGGATGGAATTCTCAATCCTTTTGACAAAGACAGATTATAAAAATGTGGAAAAAAGTAAAAGCAAACATATTTTAATATTTCCCCTTGCAGTCAAGTTCAGATAGCAGTTATCACAGCTAGCTGATTTAGCAATTGAGATAATTAAATATTATATATCAAGACAATAAAATTTATTATTTTTAAACTTTTCTTTCTATCTTTTTCCCCCCTTTATGGTTCAAAAACAAAAATATGCTAAAAATAGTGATATTTCCTTTATTTTTTTATCTAAAAGAAAGTGTTCAAAACAATTAGCTGATTCTACATGCTCGTTCATGAAAACTAAAGATGCTAAGGCTAATAATTAACTACCGAAATTCAGTGGTAAAATTGCTATTGAGAAATTATTACATGAATATGGCTTTGAAAGGAGTAAATACAGTTTTCTCAGATTAATAAAATTTTCAAGTTGTATTGTGTTTTTTTAATCTCTGATTTGTCCTTCTGGAAACTGTACATAATTTCACTGAAAATCATATCCCTTTATAAAATGCTTCAAGAGCTTAGAGCAACATTTGCATGTTCTATTTAATTCTCTGATTTCCTCAAAGCTATTTCTGTTGAGGTAAATTACATTTCTAGTGAACCACACAGGCTTAATCTTCACGATTTTTAAGCTTTTTCAATCATGTCACACTTAGAATGACATACTTGAAAAAATATTAGAACAGGGTGCCATAAGAAATTTCATTCTGTGTGAAGAAACAATAAGACAATGTGGATTTTTTGGCTCTGCTCCTGAAAAGCATTTATGTCAGTATTTAATACTACATTGCTAACCCAAAGTGAGATTGAAAATCCAATTGTTATGGAAATTTGCATTAAATTTTCCACTTCTTCTCTGAGAAAGTCTTATTAAACAAAAAGAAATGGCACATAAGGCAGATATCTTTATTTTCCCTCTTGCTTGAATATGACAATCCAAAAGTAAAAACCCACTCCCACTGTGCCCTGAACTTAAGTGCTTACCAACAACTCCAAAAACAAGCCATGTCTACAGACAGAAAAGATGTTCACAGAATCTCAAATACCACTGGACATGACTAAAAAAAGGCAATGAAATAGAGTCCAAGGACCCTGATTATGAAACTGAACCTTATTTGCTGGTTCTTGCACAAGAAACAATCAAGCTTGGCAAACCCAGACTTTTAAAGTGAATGTTCACATTGTGGTGGTTCCTGCACGTTGCACTTAGAGCTTCATCCTGTACTTGCAGGAACACTGCAGGTGGTGTAACAGCGTAGGAGAGCAGACCTGTATTCTGTGAAGCAAGCTACCATGAAATCTACTTGCTAGATTTTTTTTAATGCTGCTGTAAGCTATACTGAAGAGCCTTTTTTCCAATATCAGTGTGTAGCATAAGAACTGGGAAGAACAGACTTGGCTTTGAATCCCATTCTTTCCTCGCCCCTTTGTTGCACCAAGTGCAGGCAAGCTGTTTATTTGAACCCCAAGCCCTTTGGACAGTCTCAGCTCGACAAACAGATATGATATATGGGCACTCACACTCCTTCTCATCTGTTGCTATGGCATTTTGCCTGCTCACAAGGTGATTGGACAATTTTGCAATGAAAGTCGGCACCAAAGATCAAAAGCTCTCCTGTGGAACAGTGCTGCCTCTGCCATCTGTTTTGCATGATGCTTGACAGGTACTGGGTAGAATGGATGAGAAGGCAATACCATGTCATGCTTTTACCTATTTTTCCTCGGTAGCTGACATTTTGTGCCACCTTTCTTCCACCTACTACTTGAATTATGCAGAGGAAAACAAACTTCAAAACAGAAGAGAAAAAGCAACCACCCTCCTGTAACTGAAGCAACTCACAGAAGTTGCTAAACAGAGGCTAGCAGATATCATAACACATGCAACATCTGCCAGCATGCTTGGGGAAGCAATAAAAAACCCCCCAAAATTGCCAAAAAAACTGAAGAGTTTCCAGAAATAGATGGTGAGTTGTGCCCTGATACTTGTTGTTAACACATACTAAATAAAAAAAATTACAACCAAAAAGCAATACTTCTGAAATAAATCATTGTTGGAAAAGATTAATATTAAGATTATAAAAGATTAAGCAGTTTCTGATAATCAGATTTCCTGGAAGGTAGGGTTGAACTACTTTTAAAGAATTTTTAAAAGGACCAAATGAATGGCAACAGATTAAACCAAATTAAATGTCAATTTACTAAGAATGTGTAACTCCAAATTCAGGGACATAAGCAGTTATCAAATGTTTGCTTCTTATCCATTACTGTAAAAAGACAGAAGGAAGATACTGCCTTTAATTAAAAGATGGAAAGTGGGTCATCTAAAGTGCAACAATTTTTGTAACATTCTAATTTTTGTTTCCTACTGGGTAGGACAAAAATTCACAGACTTCTTGTCTCACAGCTCTTACAGCATTCTGCTATATTAAATACAAGTGTGAGCACTTGTATATCTCACTTATCTGTATACAAGAACACTACAAAGAAATCCAGTTCAATCTGGGAGGTGTTCAACAGCAACAGCCTTTCTGAATATACTCTAAACACGAGCTGATGAGGATTTCCTATTCAGCATTCCTGATCCTTACAGGTTTCCAAATGTTCTGTCTGTAGGGACTGCAGTGAAGACAGAAATATTTTTCTCACCCCATGCAGTCCCATCGTTCCAGCTCCCTAGGTGAGAGTGCTCTTACGTTACGGAAAGGTTTGCCTGCAAATCAGAGTAGAGAGGCATTTCTTGGGTCCAGATGAACCCTTACTGCAATGCAGCAACTCCCAGCAATGTTCAAGACAACAGCTATTATAATGAAAGCTCATATAGATATTCCTCCAAAGAACAGCCTCATTTCTAAATTATTTACACATGTTATTTTTTTCTCCCCATGCTGCTATGCATTTGAATTGCTTTGCTCTCATTTATAGCAGTACACATTATGGCTGAGATTCAAAAACCCATGAATCCCTCAGGTGGCCTTCAGGATCTAAATACGATCTCTTAGTTTATGCTCATTTATATGGGATTTGCAAAGGAAGATGCTCCTTCATTCTAGGAGGCAGCTTATGCAAATTATTTTTTGTTATCAGATGCCCATGCTTCGGTATCACCATTAATTAGCAGACTGGATACTGTGCAGACTGTGTGCAGTTGCCAATTATAATGGGCACAAAGGAAAACAGGCTTTCTTTTGCCATAGACGTAGCCAACATTACATAATCAATACATTTACTGCAAGGTATTTCTGGTGGCTCAATATCTTATTTTATATTAATATAATAATGAATATAGGCTGGAAATTTGATTAGTATTCTCACATGAAAAACTGTAGTACATTTCACATTAAACCAATGTCATAAAATGTTTGGCAGCATATACTGAGGAGAGCAAACATTAGCCACAGTGTGACCTAAACTGTGAAAAATTTGTAATATTTTTAGTAATGATTACAAGAACAGATTCCTAAGGCTTCTCTGAAGGAAGGATCCCCTTTTATTTTCCTTTGTTTTGTTTTTCAGCAGGTCCAAGAAAAAATGAATGAAAAACCAACTTGCAATTACAGTACAGCTTCTCAACACCACATGGGCTCCTCATTTTGGGATCATCACAGTCAAAACTTTGCTGTCAAAATAAAATCTGGCAATGTGTCCGTTGGTTAAATAATAAAAATGCTATTAATCACATAGCCCACAATTCAAATAATAGTGCTTCAGAGAATATTTAACCAGGTGAAAAGCTTAATCTGGTAACAGTAATTGATTTGTTGATTCCAGCAAGGAAAGGTGCATTTCTTTGTTTTGTCACTTGGACTTCCTTTACGTAAAGAAATGGAGAAAGAATAGAAGAAAGGAAAGCCTTCCTGTGGGCTGCATCTGACGAAGGTTTGGGATGTCAGCTTAGCACCCTCTCTGAGATTATGCAGTGGTAGCTGGTATCCATTGGCTGTCAGTGCTAGCTGGGGTTTGAAGGAAAAGCCATTCCTTACATCAGGCAAGCTGCAAAGCCTGCAGAAGAGCACAGCCAGTCCCATATCACCCCTCTGCTCTCTTGGCTTAAGGAGACCATGGACCCTTCATCCTTTTTAAACATTTACTTACCAGCTCCGATCCATGGTGTATCTCAGAGAATTGTTTCTGGGATTTTCTGTTTCTATTCCTGACATGCATCATTTAAGCTTGTTCCAGTTACTGATCCACACTATCCTTTCTCCTTTCTTTGAAGCTTTAAATCTTGCTGCTACAGCTCTGAAATGTCCCCACTTCATACTCTTTGACAGTCATGATTTTCATTCATAATCCTGAGTATGCATATTTTAACAGTGAATTTTCACCTCCGACCCAAATCCCAAGAAAATACAACACAATTAAAGAAATATATCAAGCATGTGGTACAGGTTTAGTCATTTATAGCTAATGTTAGTGTACCCAGACTTGGAAAGTAGGAATCACTACCAATAACACACACAAAGGTCTCAACATCTATGAAAATGGAAGGGAGCAGCTCTTTTGTTAGAGAAGCCTTAGCAGGTAAATACCAAGTTAGATGTTCATACAATAATGTAAATGAAGATTTTATTAAAGCATTTAGCAAAGGCAAATCCAAGAAAAACAGGCAGTGTTTAAGACTGGGGGAATAAGCTGTAAAAGTAAAATAATTAGGTCATGTAAATGTCTTAACAGTTTTGCTCGGTTAAAGTATCTCTGCTAAATCAGACAGCATATCCTTGGTATACTGCATTATCCCAACAGATGGATGTAAGAAGACATTCAGAAACTAAGCCTTACTCTACATGACAGTACAAAACTGATAATAGAATCAATACAGCTTCGGGGTACATAAAATTATCTGAGCATTTTAGTTAATGTGACTTCACACATGGAAGTGTGTCAGGGAAACAAGGAGAAAATGAATGTGATATATATGCCTGCAGAAAGCAGACAAATTGAGAATTAATCTGAATTCCAAGTAATCTAGAAAATGAAACACCAGAGAAACAATTTACTTATGCCAACATCAGTTAACACATACATGAACAGTTTGAAATAACTATGAAAAGACATACTGTCACCATTTCATTTTCCTGAGGCAAGGAATGTGATTTAGAAGTGCTTAAACTTTTCCCATTAATCTTGATGCAGGGAAAGAAAAAACACAAACACTCTGTTTTACGGTGTTTTGTAGTTATAGTTAAACTCAGAGTGATTACAATATTCACTTGCTTATACTTTGTCCCTGCATTTCTGAGTCACCATTCTCATTTGTGTACCAAGAGTCAAATTTTCCCTTCTCCCTCCATACTGACAGCAAAGGTTTTCCACCTATTCAGCCAAATAAGATGAGTTTCAATCATGTAGCACTTCTTTATAGACTTCACTGATGTGGCAGTGACTGTATAAAACAAGCCACATGCATGAACAGCGTGGCTGTGACTCCAGCTGAGCCCCCTCTGTCCCAAGGAGGGGATTCTCCAACTCTCATCATTCACAGCCGTTTGGCCACTGTCCCTCTGTGTCAAACAAAGGGCAAGGGGCCAGCTGGAAGGCTCTCAGGCTTGGGATCCAGCTTCCTGGCTGGCAAAAGGACACACACGTAGATTATATTTGGGATGGAGGCGTTCAACCCTCATGTTGGAACAGTGATGCATTGACATATTCCAGATTTGCTGGACAAAAGAGCAGGAGCATGGCTCTCTGTATGTTAGCAACTGACCCTTCAACTGGGAGAGCAAATCCAGAGCTCTGCTCACTGAGCCAAGCCTAATTCTGTGTCTTACGTTACGCTGCTACTGTCTCCTCTTATTCTGAAAAATTACACTGAAAGTAAGTCATATGCAAATGTCTGCATGGACTTTATGTGTGCTGCAAAAGCCTGCTAAGTGGTCTTGCTCATGGCAATGTTTGTATCTCAGTCTTGGAGTGGTGACATTTACAAAACTGATAAACAATCACAAATAAGAAGAGACATCTTCTACCAACCACAGATTTTTCCCGTGGGCAACACTGACTGTGCAGTAAGCCTTAATTCACTCTCTGGGTTCTTTTAGTTTATTTTTTGTGAGCACACTAATTTACTACACTGGAGCTAAAAAGTCTGTTTGCAGGTGCCACAATCTGCAGGGATGTCAGGAGACAGACAGGAGGTCTAGGGAGGCTGCTCTCCATGATGTTCCAGGCAGCAAGGGGAGGAGGAGGAGATAGATCAGCCCTTTACAGATGTTTTAGTGCTAAACAAAATGCAAAACCAGAAACTCTACTTCAGAGAATAAATGTGAACTGTCAGGGATGATGGGCTGGTTGAAGCAAAATCCTTTCTTTCCATCATAAACTTGGTGATATCCACAACAAGGAGAAAACCACAAGCTGTAGGCAATGCTTATGTGCTACGTAAGCATTCATAAAAATGGAATTCCTGTTCCAGTCACCTTAAGAAATGCACTTTCTCTCACTCATATTCTACACAGATGACACAGAATAGTTTCAGGAACTAAATGTGACACTTAATTGTGAGGAATCAGTTACTAACTCAGAGTGGCAATGTTGCAGAAAAACTGGAAGAAAAATGTATGTACCTAATATTATTTCACTGTTCAGCAAAATTGGAACTTTTTGATTATTTAGAAAATACTGACATCTGCATGGGAATTGATATTTTTATGAACCAATACAAGTGATGTATTAAACATTTGTATACTTATAGAGCAGTTACTGAACTACACTCCTGAAAAATGAAAAATCCATTAAAGATTTAATATTTGTTTGTTGAGAACCTTACCTTTATTAAAACAATAAACCAGTGGATGATTTAGACTTTTAAAAAAATAGAAGTTTCATTTGGCATTGATCTTAAACATTCTAAAAAGTTATTTCAGCTTTCTCCCTTCTCTGCTTTCTTCAGCACAAATCATTTCATGTTAAGAACTTCACTACACAGGATAGAATAATGACATTTCAATGAGAATATAAATAAAATTCAAATGAATATAAATGTTGCCGCACCTCACTTAGATTGTCACAGGCACCAGAATAATAATCTAACAGGTTATATTTAAGATTAGATGACTACAAACTCTGCTAATTTATGGGGAAAAAAAACCCCTACGCATATTTAGGCAAGGGAAATTAAAAGTTAGTATAAACTTACACTCTAAAAAAAAGTATTAGTGATACTATCACCATACACTGTTACGTCAAAAACTACCATTATAGAGGAGTCTCAAAGATATATGGGTTAAACAGACGTTTGACCTACAGAAAAAGAAATACTCTAATAATTACAGGTCTTATTTCTTAGCAGACCAACAAAAAAATAATCTTAAAAATATTAGAAATCTCATGAGGGTGGCCTATGAGTTTGTCTAATGCAGAAAATGTTCTGTTTTAATGTGTGTTCTGTCAAGTTAAATAATTAATTAACTGACTGAACTCCCAACTGAAAAATTCCATTTTATGAGCATTTTTGGCCCTGTCTTTTAACTTGAAGTATTGACATTTTCTTTCTTTTTTTTTTTTTTAATCCTGGATGCATATTGGTGATTGCACACATATGGAAACAAAATCTTTTACATTTTCTTTCCTGATCTCAGAGACTTGAGAACGTTGTAAACAAATTTGTCCCACACAGAATCATTTGCAGAGGGGAAGCTTGAATACCTATTTGTGTCATCATTTCTGGGAATAGGAATTCATGACTCATGAAGACAGAAACACCTCTCACTCAGCTACAGGATAGTCAGTAAAGAAAATAAAGTCAGACACCACTGAATTGTGCTAGCTTGCTTTCAAGAGCGTTGGCCATGCCTATTACTGCATTGTCTTCCTTCCTGCCTTATGGAATGATACTCTGTGACCACTGAGCCAGTGAACTTCTTAAAATATAACTGGAACGTGTCACTTTCTGCTCTTCACACCCAGTACAAACCTTACTTTAGGCACACTGATGAACCTTGGCCTTTTCTGTGGTGTCAAATGATAGAATAGATATGAAATATTAATTCATGTTCAAGAACACAGAAAAGCAGCATGTTGTATTTAAAGCTGGTTTTGTTTTGACACCCATGAATTCTTTCTATTGTCTCCAACAAGCATTAGATGAACTTATTTGGAGTCTGTGTATGCAGATGCCGCAGCTATTGTATCATGAGGAGAAGCATCTCAGTGCTAATGGATACTAACATTAGCATTGAAAAAGAGTGAAAAGCACACATAAGGAGCTCCATAAATTTGTTATAAAACCCATTACTAAATGTTATTTAGCATTTGCTCCTGAGGCTTAATGCTACACTAAATTAATACTGTTATGGTTTCTATTCCACAGATTGCCTTAAAGTATTACATAGGAGATTAAAAACCACACTATAGTAACAATGGGAATCACTTTTAATCACATCAAGAACAACAATCTCTCTTTAATGTCCTTATTTTGTACCTTAAGACCCTAAATTATAGCCCGAAGCATAGTCTGAACATATTGTTACCTCTTGGGTTAGCATCAACATATATGATTAGCTGCAAAGAGTCTATATAAAATAATTGGAGAATAATAAACATGTAAATATTAAGAGAGGTCTGACACTGCATAGAAGTCCACAGTAGAACATCCTCTGATCTGTTAAAGGCAATTTCAATCATTAACTGCAGTCATGTGGCACTGTGCTCTCTTTAGGGTCATGTCCCTAGGGCACTGTCCCATGGAAGGGGAAAGGATTTTCTGTATTGATTTGTGTCCCTTGCTGGTGGTGCTCATCGTGGTAGGCATGACTTGAGATTTTGCAAACCCTCTAAAGCATTTGGAGAGATAAGGAAAGAGAAAGGAAATAGACTGAAACGTTCAGGCAGTCTCAGCGAAAACACGCCACGACTCCTCCTTAATTCCAGTTTAGTGATACTTGTACTTCCCAAGTACACCTGACAGAACTGTTAGGGATTCACAAGGAAAGCCCCTTCTTTCAGTCCGCCTCCCGCTCTCTTGCTGCGTGCCAGGGCTATGCCAGCACAGTTTTCTCTCTAGAATGCATCCCTTCCAAAGCATATCCCTTGATGCATTTCCAGCGCCAAAGCTACTTAGCTTAATAAAGAACTATCCTCTGCTCTCCCAGCATCAGTACTGGGATGCTGGTCTACCAATCACTGCTCCCTCCTGACTAAAATATCAGTGGCTTGCAAATCTCACTGGAATTACTCCAAGTGCCCCACTAGAAAGAACTAAATAAACAAGAAAGAAAAAACACCCCAAAGAAAGAAACAAATGGAAAAAAGTTTTGCAATAGGAATATACATTGTAAAAAAAAAATCACTACTTTTATAGACATTTTGTACAAAAATTAAATTAAAATGTATTTGCTTCACAAGTAATTTAAACAGCTATCTGTTAGCTAAGATTTCACTGCCAAGCAAGACCTTAATCAGGTACACTGCTGTCACCAAAGGTGGTGGCAACCTGGGGACGCATCTGGCCTTTCCAATGTTGCTGCTCTTTTGCAGATTTCCTGTGATGCTTAGATCACATTCTTATCAGTATCTTACATTAGGGAGCTTGAGAAGTGCTAGCAGTGCCATGGCACAAATAAGTAAAATCTGCTCAGATTTATGGGGATCAGAGACATTTCAGGTACTGTTTAAAATGCCAGCAAAGTGTTTACCCCTTAAAAAAAAATCTGAAGTGCTGCCACAATGTCAAGTATTATTTCTGTGCATAAATTTTATTTCAGTCTAAAACCCAGACTGACACTGAAATTCACAGCTTCCTCTCATGGACTAAATTGGTTGTGATTTCTTGAGCCACTCTCTGCTTTCCTTGAGCACAGGCATAGCAGCATTCAAATGGCTCCAAGCTGAGCCCAGGTTTTGAACTGGCTACCTCCAGCTGCAGGTTTGCAGGATCCCGTGACAGCTGCTCTCCTTCTGCCTGTGTCCCTCTCTCCAACACCTGCCCATGCATCACCATCTGGACACAACTCATCTACACTTCATTTTGAAAGTAATTTCAGGTTTTTTCACTCTCAGCTGAGTGATATCTTGCTTTTACACCATGCACCATGGTGCACTGCATGAGATCCACTTTTTAATATCACTTAAATATATTTTGGTCTTTTAAATTCTAATTATACAGATTCATATCCTCCAGGTATAAACACATTGGTGATTCTTAATAAACGTGTGCTCTTCCAGTAGTGGAAGTTATATAAATGGAGTTCAGGTGCCTTTGAGCTAGGATGTGGATAATATTGAATGCACAGCTCCTACTGAGCAGAAATCTCATATGATCTGGCCCATTATGTAATGGAAATTTAATTTTTGTCCAATTTATTTCAAACTAGTTCTCAAAGTAATGAAGTTTTTCTATTAAGTCATTCAATCAATTCAACTTCTGTTCACCCCCAAGCAGACAGCCACAATCATATATGAGAAAAAGAAATCCCTTTTTCTTATGGTTCTGATGTTTTCATTTTATTCATTGATGGAGTTATTCTGCATATAGTGTCATGATTTAGCTTAGATTCACTTAGATCCACTCCTCTGGAAAATTTCAGTTGTAGTTTTCTTACTTTATTTAGAAAAAAAACACCTAAAAGTGCTTATTTTACCTTACTAACAGCACAGCTGTTTGAACCTGAAGTCATTTTTCAGCCCCCAAAATTTGAACAGAAGGATACATTCTGTATGATGGAACTGAATAGCCCATGTCAGGTGATCTGAGAGCAAATAAAAGATAATCCTGAGGTTATCACCAACTTTCAGATCTACGTCTTATTGAGACATATATCTGATTTTAGGGGAAGGGGAAAGTAATTTAGGTCTCGAGAGCCTTACATTTAATTAGTTTTTAATCCATTTCTACACCCAATGCCTCAGAGGATGATTTCATCTTTAAATACATCTAATTGGATGTATTTTAATTGAGAAAGCCTACAACATGCATAATAAAACTACCAGGAGTTAAAGCACAGTTTTGTATTTTAATATGTTTATATTTAATTTAAAATTGAGTAAACAGGGTTTCACTCTCTGCTGGAGTAAACAGGTAAAACCCAATTAACTTCAAAGGGACTGTTCCCAGTGTGTAGCATATGTGAAAGTCGTGGATGATTGGAGTCTAAGGACACCTGCAAAGTGTCATATAGTGTCAGTGAAATGGAAATATTTCACACTTCTTCTGCAACACCTCTGAAAAGCTCAAGTTGATTGTGGGAGGGAAGGGATAATTGCTTGGCTGTTCTTTCATTTGAATGAATCACTAATCTTGAATCAAATTATTAATTTTGAATTAAAATATTCAACATATATATATATATATTTGAGCAGCAGAAATAAACTGTTTTGATAAATAACATTTCTTCATGCTGTTAATTCTATGTGAAAGCATTTCAGAACACTGGTAACACTAAATATTGGAAGTGAAACTGAGCTTCTGAAATCTGAGTGTTTTTTTATTTTGTTTTGGTTTTGTTTCTTGGTGGGTTTTTCTTGGACATTTTTGGTTTCTTTTTTTGACATAGAAGGACATTGAACACTAAAATGCATACAGTTTTTGGAATTTTTATGTACCATTTAACCAACTTCTCAAATGCAGAAACCTTTTTAGTCAATAAAATGTGTATTGCAGAAGTTCAGTTTCACTTTCACTATCAAGACTAGCATATTCTGATATAATGGAGGCAGAACAGCCACTTTCCCATCAGAGACATGTAAATATTTTAATTTCCTGATTATATTGGCTTTTTTGATGGTGTGCTTGATTTTTCATTTTTACACGTAATTACAAGTTTGGAATAAAATTTAATTGCATACCAGTCTTTGCTGCTGCCAATAAGCTTTGTAAAATTATTGACAAAACAAAGATGCTTTATGACTTTCTGACAAAGTGAGACCATGGACTGCGCACACAACGCAGCACAGAAACATGGCAGGGATTCCTGAGCAAGCCTTTATGACTACACAGCACATCCAAAAGGTAGCACAGCTACCTTAGTATGGTTTTGCTTATTTTCTGTGATGTTCTCCTGCAGTGTGTATAGAAAGGCTCAAACTGTCCCAGCGTTAGAAAAGGTACACAACGTGTTTCTGATTCCCTCATGTGCACAGGAAAACACTACAAGCCTAATAGGAATATCAGTAAAGCACAAAGATATCACATCAGAAGCCACTGCCAATGCACAGTAATTGTCCCATGGGGAAATTCTTTCCCCAGACGTGCAGTATTAGGATATACCTGCTGCTCTGTCAGCTGGAACATCTGCCCCAGCTCTGAGGCCAGGCTGCCCCAGCTTTCTGCCCAGGGTGACCATGAGAGCCCTGGGTGTCAGTGCTGAGTGCTCTGGGCTCTGGCCAGCAGAGCCAGCTCCGACAGAAAACACAGCAGCAGCTTGAGAGACCTTCCCTGTGCCGTGAGCTACTCGATGTGCACCAACATGATCATGTCTTCTTCAGAAAATAAATCCACAGAGAAAACAGATTAAAGTGGAGCTACACAGATGTTTCTAGACTCTTATTACATCCAAAGTTAACACAGGCATTCCTAAATATAAATCACAGACCACAACACAACATAGCCTCCCATGCTCTAAAGATGCTTTTTCATTGGAAATGGGCAGCTCCAGTAATTACAATGTGACGTGCTGGTTAGCACAAAGGAGCAGCAGAGGAAACCCTTACTTACTTCCCAGAAGGAGAATTGTTATTGTAAAAATGTCTGTGCCTGCCAAGAAATGCACTTGTTATGCAGCGGCACTGAGTTCACTTTACACTCCAAAGTAATGGCAAAAAGGAGACAAATTCTTAAAAGACAAAAAACTCAAACAACAGTTACTGGCAGCAGCTTTGTGAAGAGCTTTGTTGAACAGAATATCATAATCTTAACTGAACACACATCAACAAAGTAACTTGACTGAAAGTACGTCAACAAAATGAAATGAGAAATATCAGAAAATATTAAAAATTTGTGCAAAATGTAATAATGTCAAAATGCAAATGGTGGATTCTGTTGAAATGGATGTGGCTTTTTTTTTGTCTTAAGTATTCAGAATACTTTTCAGGGGAACTGAAATATTTAAATAACTTATCAGTTTTGAGAAGTTAAACAGAGAACAGCTGATTATCTCCAGTTATCCTTTTGCTTCTTAGCCCACCTTTATGACATACTTTATTATATCTTTATGACTTAATGGCATAATGTAAAAATGGGTGTGAGTCCATAGTACTCCACATCTCGGAGTCAAATCTCTTCATATTCCTAGTGCACTGTTCAGGCACAAGATCCTGCAGGCATAAATATTCCAGACCTGTGTCCAGTGATGCTACACCTTCCTGTCGGAAATACCTAATAAAATTTGAACTATATGGAGTAAAGCTGGACAAGTGGTATGACATAGAAGCATATCAATTCCATATTTTTGAACAGTGGCAGTTGTGAACATTTTCCACGACACTTTTCTTATGCTGAGTATCCTTGAATTCTCCGCTTGGATTTGCTAGATTTCTATAAATGTCACCGAAGAGATCAGAACACCAGACCACATTCTGTGAATTTTTGCCAGCAAATTAACTGCCAGTAATGAGTAGCAGATACTGCTTTTAGCAAAATAGCCAGATGGTCAGCAAATCTCAGACCTTGGCAAAAACCTAAAGGGAATATTACTAAATAATAAAATAAATGAACAGATCAAATCAAGCCCTAGTTTGAATATGAAAATTTAGCTCTATTCATGTTTTTCTTAGCCAAACATCATGAGTACATCACACCAAATAAACTGCCCTTGGGAAGAATTCTCTCAATAATAAAATTGTTCTTATTGCTCCAATAATTGCAAAGTCATACAGAGAAAAATATGGAAAACAGGGAGATACCTGAAAGGAAGTCACCTCTTAAATTTAAACTAAAAATGTACTGACATACTATAGACTTGAAAATTAGATTTAACTTCATTTCTCAGAAGGTTTGAGGAAAAAAAGGGGTATGATATGTTAAATATAAAATGTTTGTAAAAAATGAAAACAAAGTGGTGTTTTCACACTCTCCCAATTCATGGAAATGTTGATAAAAAGATACTCAGAAATACCACAATGCAAAAAAAAAAAAACCAAAATGCAAGTACTCTGAAAATGAAGTGTTTTTATCCCTTCATGCACCGTAAACAGGGAGAAGTCTGGACTACATGGTTTAGAGTACTGACTGGGATAACTGTCCAGCCATATTTACGAGAAAAATTATGTTTTGTTTTCTTAATTTGAGGAAAAACACTATGAAAGAGAATACAGGCGATGAGATTTCTACCTGGACCAATCCACAGAAAACAAATGCATAATCCCTGTTCTTTCCTACTGTAAATGGAAACAGGTTTCAAGAAGATGAAATTCTTAAACTACTCACAGGTTTTCTTAAATTCTGAACCCCTTGCTACACATTTAAATTCAACTGCTGCTGCAGTGCTGTGTGCTTGTCATGGGATGCTGCCATTCAGCCAGATTTACGTATCAAGCAAAAGAGGTGGAGTAGTTTAATCACTTGTTCTGGCATGCAAGAGATTAATATTAATTACAGGCTTCCAAGTATCATTTAGCTTCTTAGCTTTCCTGGTGCTGACTACTTTGTAGCACGTTTGTACAAGGAACTTGTTTTACATTTATTTACAGTATGTGAAACCCCGGAAACATGTCTTGTGTGTTTTGAGTCACAAGCCACATGATCTATGGGATGCATAAAACATAAAGTTGGAATCTATTTACCACTAAAATATGCCCTTTCATATAGTCTCAGTATAGGCATATCTTATTTAAAGTCACTGCACAGAACAACGTGAAAGCCTAGAATTAACAAGCAGTTAATTAAAGTGCCAAAGTATATCCATCTAAGAGACAGAAGCCTAAATATCCTAAATTAACTCAAGATTTATAAGCAGTTCTTTGCCATTACCCCTTCAAAGCCTGAAGACACAAGTTAATGCCTGAACCTGCAAACTGGGTCGAGTATACCGATCTCTCTTCCAAAGTGACTATTCTATCAGGGACTGAGAAAAGGGTAATCAGACCAAGCCAGAACTTTCCGCTTCTCCAAAACCAGTGCACAAATGCTATTAGGTCTACAACAGCAGCTATTTGGTCTGATTAAACAGACACAGCAGCAGAATACTAATTTCAGACAGAATTCATTTCAGAACATTGGCATTTCTGCAATTCATTTTCTAGGGAGTCAGAAGCCATAACAATTAACATGAAAAAGAAAAATGAAGACCTCTTGCCAGATTTTGATCTATAGTCTACTCCATCAGCAGACAAACAGGAAAGAACAACTCTCCTCACCTGCATTTGGACCTGTAGAGAAATACTTACATCCTGATGGCAAAACTGAAATAATCTACTTGCCCTTGCACCTGGAAGTGAGTCACTGTTAAAATGTTATAGGAAAATAGTTGTATAGAACAAACTACAGCTTTCAGGTTTAATGGCTTTAGGGGAGACTTGAGATTTTGCTGTCTGTGAAGAAATCAACCAAGCAGGGATCTCACCAATTTAACTCAAATCAACACAAACATTTTCTGATGGTTTTCTGATATGGAGAAAAAAAAATCAAAAGGAAAACATATTTTGGAATGGGATAAAAAAATTAGATGTACTAGGGAAATAAGACACATTAGGGAAAAATTAATTGGGGGATCAGGAGAGAAAGTGAATAAAACTAAAAAATCAAGTTTATTTTATTGTGAAAAGCATATGCTATACAAAATATTCATACATCATAGCTGAAGGAAGGAACTTGTCAGTATCATATAAGTTTAGACAATACAGAATTAAATACCCAATCCCAGATAATGAAGGCTTAAAAAATATTTTAGGAGAACAGCTTCTAGCACTGTATTAAAAAAAATCAGAATATGAAGGAACAAAATACAGGGAGAAAAGTGTTCACATCATAAAAAAAAAAGACTAAAGAAGTTGGCCTTTCATACAGCTGAAATGTCAGCAGGGAAAAAGAAAAAAAGAAAAAAGCAATATTATAAATGGGACCATATACCAAATCTGAGGATATTGATGAGGTATGCAAATCTCTTTTTGAGATACTGCAGGGTGAAGAACCTGGACCTTGTGTAATAAAGGAAAATGTTCTCTATTACAGAGTGAATAAGGAGATAGAGGAAGTATTACCAGGTATCACAATTTTAGGTTAGCACAGAGAAGATTGAAGTGACACAGCAAAATTGAAGGGGAAAATGAGATCTCTACCGTGATAGGAAAACTAACAACAAGGTTTAAATTTCAGCAAGAAAGGTACAAGACAGGCATCAGGAAAAGCCTTCTCAAAGTACAGAGAGGCAAGGAATGGAATAGATGAAGTTTGTAGAATTTCTTACACTGAAGGCTTTTATGGGTAGATTCAGTCTTTACTGACAGACATTTGTAGGCACATGGACTCAAGTGGGATTTCTTGTCACCTTGAAATCTGACAGCTCTATTTCTTTCTACTTGCCCAGTAATTAACATCAGAATAAATAATTCTGCTTAAGACTAAGCCAAACTGATCCTTTAAGTCAATAGCATCAAATTTTAAAAGCCTTGCTGTTCATATATAAATAAAAATATACATGCATTTGTGTGTCTATATAATGATACATATATTCACCTCCATGGAAATGAGATGGACACTAAGTAGAGTTATTATAGCTAGTCCTTGTCAACCTTACTGTTTTCCTGTAAATTCCAGATAACTTTTCTGAGCTAAAGAGGATGTGCTGAGGTGAAGCATTGATAAATTTTCTTTTGTTAAATTAAATTACAGTGTAGACTTGTCACAGGAAGTTCTCTTCTTTGTCGTTCACTAATCACCAGTATTGGGAAAAATACCTGAAGAAATAATACATTAAATGCCCCCCCACCCCCCCAATTTTCAACACTTATATAGATCTTCACATGTTCTTTTTTTTAACAATGCATACAGACAAAAAAAGAAGAATCCTCTTTTATAATTATAACACATTAGAATGTTCATTTGTACAGAAAGCAAGGTAAAAATGCAGCTTCTGAAAGCTTATGAATTATTCAGACTGGAACCATAAAAAAATCCATTTGATTAAATTTCTTAATCAATATAATAGAAATAATGCAACTACCAGCAACACCTGGCTCAATAATACTTAAAATAGTCTGTAAAGGACTTAGGACTTGCACTGAGCACAGGAACTGCATTTCTGACAGCATGAGTTATGGCTGGCACTGAAAAGGAGAGCACTGAATTGCCTAAGGCATATCTTAATTGTTTAATGTAAAAGGAACCCCAAAAACCTATCTTAAATGTAGGGGTACAGCAGTCTGGTATGTCTCCTGACCATGCCAGACTCTGCAATGTCAACCTTACTATGAGTTCCTTGTCTCTGCTTTGTGCTGCCTGTACAGCTTTGGCCAAGTATCAGGTGGTGGCTGCATCCATCTGCCCTCAGAGCCCATCCCTCCGGCTGAGCAGTCACAGCTCCCCTGGGAATGGTGGCTGAGAATGGCACGGGATGTTTCTCAAATGCAGCTCTCTCTCACTCTGGTCACCGACACAGAGCTTTAACAGCTGGCACAGGAGGCTTGGTAAGACATTCTTACCAAGAGACTTCTTCCTTTCTAGCCAGTGCAAGAAAAACTCAAAAGCATTGAGGCTAGTTTTTGTCATCTTTCTTCACATTAATTTTCCTTCCTTGCAGCTGTCTCTCCTAGAGGAAAATCACAACGATTGTGTATCTACCTCTGTCATACAGACTGACTTCACATAACAGGCATTCCCTACTCTACAACCAAATTCAGATCTGACTTTTCCATGAGAAATCCCCAATGACTGGTATTTAAACAATCAGTTTAACACAACAATGTCCCAGACAACTCTTCTTCCTCTAAAACCAGAAGCATAAATATTTGGAAAACTTGGTGGGTGTTCTGACTGTAGAAGACTGTGGGAAGAGAAAGACTGAGAGAAACTGGCAAAGATGATTAATAAAACTTTATGAAATAAATAATGCCTAAGGGTTAGCTGCTGCAAAGATAAATTGCCTCTAGAGGAGACAGATTCTAGTTATGGAGAAATAAGCTATCACTTTTGGATAGCTTAATTTATAAAAGAAACAAACTTCTGAGCCTAGAATTATTTATAGAGAGGTATTACAAGAAGTATGTCTCAGCTGTTAATAATCATGAAAGAGAACAAGGAGGTGTAATGGTCAGTTATTTATCAAGAGATAAAGCGGGATGAAACCTATCCTTTTTTTTGAAACCACCAGTTTTTCACACACTAGTTATTTCAAATGTTGGAATATTGATTCTCTTAGAATTGTCACATTATCATATTCATTCCCAATGGCAGTATGTCATTTTTTGAAAGAATGCTGCATTGTGTAGTGGAACAATGTCAATGAGCTCTGTGAAAATTACCTAAAAAGCACATTTTCAAAGGCTGTCGATAATAATAAGATACTCTCCTAGTCAAAGTAATACCTGAAAGCAAAATGCTGTGGAACAGCACAATGCTTTTAACGCATAAAGCATCTCAGTCCTTTGCTCTTTCACATGAAACAGCTCTCCCAGACACAGGGAGGAGACGCAGTGCACTTAGCAAGGCCAAGAGCCTCTCACAGACCAAAACACTGCTGCCCTGATTTCCTTTGACAAGAGAAACGAAGCCCAGGCTATTCAGACACCTCTGGAGCACTGCACAGCCACCAAAGCCCTTGGTTCTTTGTCCTCAACACGTCCAGAGCAGAGGTGTGATTTGATAGTGAGATGAGGGTGTCTTTGCATGTGCATATTTCATTTTGTTGCACAGATCCCCAGGGACAGTGTTTGTCAAAAGAATACATAATAACCGTAATAGGGCAACACTTTTTTGGGGAATCCAGCCTCTCAAGCAGCATGGTCAAGTGCTGTCTGGATGGTGAGAAGAGTCACCATTGCAGTGGAACAGGAGAGACTCCCTGAACCTTCCAGCACATCAGCTCTTCTGGCTGCGTGAGCATTTTGTCATGGAGGGTGATGTGATCTAAGATCACAAACTCCTAAGCTGAACTCCTCGGGCCATCAGCCACCACAGCTTTCCTTCCCTGCTCCTCAGCTCTCTCCCTTCTGAGGAGGTCGAACTCCCAAGAGAAATGGGGATAAATTTGCTCCAAGAAGCAGCCATTTCCCCTCCTCTGCTGTGCCTGGCCGAGCTGAGGCAGGGTGGGCAGCCCTGGGCTCTGCAGGGCTGTCACAGCCTGTCCTGCTGGGGACACGACCAGCCACCGTGTCTTCTGAACACACTGAGTACAAAATACAGCTCTCTAGTCTGTTGCATTTTGGAGCATTTAATTTCTTAATACATTAAAAATAAAACAATGAGTAACTGAAAAGTTATTTTAGCATAATTGCCTAAGGTTATTACCATTCTGCCTGACAAAATTAGGGAAAAGTGTAATCATTGCTGAAGGGCAAAAGCAGTTAAGCTACAGAAAACTGGCAACAGCAAGTTAGTTCATGAGAAAAATGTTAAACCTGAATTATTTTGTAATGTTCTTTCCCCAATATTCATGATCAATTTCAAAACATAATGCACCAGGATCTGTCCATATGAACACATTAAGATTGGGAACACAATACTGGAACAGAGATGTCGTGATAGAGGACTTCACTGACCTTTGAGTGATCCAAGCATAGACTTTTACTTTAATAGACTTTGGCATTATTATAATTCTGTCCTGGTTAACTGCAAAATGTGAGTTATTACATATTCTATCCAGGTCAACTGTGTTAGGATCAGGATTTTAAAATAACCACAGAGAACTTCAGTAGATTACACAAATCATATACAGGATTTGATCGGTCTGCACAGCAAAAATAATTACTTAGTCCTGTTAAAGGACTTGTGAATGCAAAGTGTGAATGTAATGATTATATTAAAGTCAAAGAATAGAAAAAGATTTGAGGATTATTTTTTGAGCTCCTTGAAATAAATTTTCTTTTCACTTTGAAAGCAAGATGACTAGATTAAGACACATCACAGATAAAACACCTTGCCAAGCACGCAGCCTCCAACCAGCCATTTCTGCATTGCACACTCTTTCATTGTATTAAAAAGCAGCTGCAAGTACACATGCTCAGGGAATCACAGACACAATCTTTAGCATATTAATATGCCTTGTGTGATGCATTAGGAAGGCAAAAGTTCAACTCTCAGTCAGATCAAGCACATTCTTGTTATTTACAGTTCCTGGTGTTACCATTTGCCACACCAAACAGCCCTACTGGAAATAGCCCTCCCAGTGATTAGAAAATTGAAGTAACTTTTAATCTTGACTCCCACCCTACCCAGAGTTGCATTAATGGCTTGCTTAGATTAGCCTGCTGTGCAGCATCACAACCCAGCACCACCTCTGTCACCTCTGCCAAACTGCTGCCACAGAGTGCTGAGAAACACCCTTGTTAACTGATGCAGGAAGGAAGCAGGAAAAAAAAACATTCTGACAGAGAAAAAAAATCCATCTAGCACATATCTTTTGCTTCTGGAAAGTCAACATCACCGTGTTCTCATGGATGAGAGAATCCTTTTAGTGCGAGGGCAGTGAAGCTAAGCAATAAAACAGGATTTGGCACTTTGCTTTTCTGAAAACCCTGTATTTCCTACTAAATCAACACAACCAGCGACTGCACAGGTTGAACAGGTGATTAGGAACATCTCAGCCTGGGTCAGTAAACTCAGTGTGCTACTATATTAAAGATGAGGTGAGGAGAAGCGTTGACATAGGTGGCAGACTGAGAAGCCTGGGTAGTAGTGCAAATTCTGGTTGTGATGCACCTAAGTTGGCACCGTGACAATCACCATATACACAGCAAAATAATCCTCTGCTTGCAGCAACAGCTCCTGCTAGATGAGGCATGGTTTGTTAACTGCTTATCATCCCTTTGGGCTGGACACCCTTTGATGCAGTACCTGAAATCAACACTACTGGAATTGTTCCACCAGAAAATTGATGCAAAAGCTACGTTAGTTAAACACATGTTAAGTGTTTCTAATAGAATTAAAAGCAGGATTCAGTAAAGATTTCATATAATAACTTAAAAATCAAGACTGCGAAGCAAAACTAGCTGGACAAAAGTGTCATAAATTGTACATTAAACTATCTGTCTGACAAAAAACCCCCAAACCAACAATAAACAATCATTCATAGCAAGTGCTTCTTACTTAAATGTTATCTATTACCGCTGTGATTTTGCAGACTGAAAATGCTTCATATCTAGCTCCAGTATTTAAATATCCCTTTCAATAATCTTTTTAAAGTACCAAGAAGGAAACAAAGTGCAGTAAATCTGAATTAATGAGCAGGAGAGTGTAGAAAGTCTATCAAGTGGCATAACACTGCCCTTTCAGAAGCAATTCTGCATCACAGCATATTGTACACATCCACAGAAATATTTGTTGCACGTAAGATTTTTTACTTGCATTGCTGTCCAAACATATTTTGTCCTTGGACTATGAGACTCAGTGAAATAAGAAAAACCTCTGAAAAACTTCAGATTAGAAACACTGTACATACAGTCCTAAAATTCATATACTGCAGGTATCAAAAAGACTCATCTTCCTCCTGTCTTTCCACACTGGCAGGATCTATATGGAAAACTCTCCTCATCTTCACACCCAGTCTAGGTAAAGCCATGCTATAGATGTCACTTTCATACAACCCCTCACACTTCAAATGTTTGTTCAGAATATATCCCATGTTTTACAACAACCTTGTTTTGCTGGATACATGCAATAATTCAACTGCATTTCCCAGTATGCAACAGTGGATTCTCTAGAGTTAATCCACAATGACCAGACCTTGAAACACATCTCTTGTCTCATTGCTTCCCTCAATATTTCCATCTTTTTCTTCAGACTCTCTTCACATCACACTTAACGTTTCATTAAGCTCTGAAAAACCCAGCCTGAATTCCAGTATACTCTTGAAGGTAATGTCAGAAATAATGTCAATGATCACAAAAATCAGTGAAAACATATTAGAAAAGCTATCCCTCATTAAGAGATCACTGTAAGGGATTGGAAAATAAAGTTACAATAGCAGTATTGAAGAACTGTCTGTTACACAGTTTAGTACACCAGTGTGCAAATACCAATATACAGCTTTATCTCCCCACTCCTTTTGTATCTGTTGTCTCTCATCTTTTACTTCAAACTCCCAGAAACAGAGCTCACATATGAGTAGAGAATCTGGAAAGGGACAGCTATATTCACTAATATTAAGACATAAACATAATCAGCAGATGCTTAGGGAACATTTGCCTGATATGAACAGAGGGTGCAGGAGGGTGTCCCAAACAATCCTCACTTCAGCAAAGCAATTAAAAGCTAACAAAAATCTTCTGATTAATACTGATCGCTGACTCACAACTGGAAAGAAAAAAGGGACGGCTTGAAATTTATTTTCCTTATTATCAGGTGACACAAATTAGATACAGAACTGTCCTGCATAAAAAATTTAAAACTGTCCTTTTTATGGCACAAGGAATTTGCTCACTGACAAAATAAGAAATACCTCAAGGCAAGACTTCCCAAATTAAAAATAAATTTTAACAAGCTAAACAATAAATGAAGAAAACCACAGAAAGCTTAAAAATAAGGCTATAATTTTTTTACATTATAGGAGATGGTAACAATCACTGCCATAATGGAAATTTACTTATGACTTCCAGTTTCTTAAACAATTTCTCTTTGATAAGAAAGCCCAACTTTTTTTGCATAAGGCTGTGGTATTTTCACTAACAAAGTTGGTGTGTAACAGGCATTTATTACTGCAGTGACAAGACTTTATAACATTGCAAGAGAATTTCAATCACTGAATAATATATCAAGTTTTGATAACTGTCTTCCCAAAAAGAATGTTAATGCCACCACTTCTGGAGAAAATAAACTGCCTGAAAAATCCCTGGTTTACTACATTTGACAGACTGAGATATCCATCAGCACAGCATGCCAGCTTCATAGAAAATTAATGTACCGTATATTAAAGTGAGAGACCACAATATGTTAAAATTTAATTAAATGGCCATGCTTCTAGTAAATCTTAGCAAAGAACTTTTATTTTACAGTCACTGACAGGAAAACACTCAGACATGCATGTGGAAATGCATAACAGAGCAACAAACAACATATGTTGTCTTTAAATTAGGTTCTTATCTCCCCAGCTTTCCTTTCTCTGGCACAGAAGAGTCAAATAGCTAGATGTGAACTCTCTTCTTTATTCAGCATTTTCCATGGGGTTACCTTGGAATGGTTCCCACTCATGTAGCTGTCTCTTATGTATGACTTCCACAGTGTTTAGTTCCTCTTTAGATTGTAGGAAATGTGTGTTGGGGTAGAGTTCAGAACTTTAAGAGTTCAGTTCAGGGACCATACGTGCACCTAATCCCTGAATACCTTGAATATGAAAAAATAATTCATTCTGAAGAAATAATTTTTGTATCCCAAAGCTTCCTGTGTATTCTCTCTCTCATTGAAATTACTGAATGTAGCAAGATTAGATTTGTGGAACAGAGAACAAAGAAACGTGGAAAATGAGTTTCTTGGTTTATGTGTTTAACAAATGTGTTTTCATACACTGCAGGCCCTCATCATAGATGAATATTGCACAAAAATGAGCCTGAAATAGATTTCTACTCACACTTTGCTGTCAGTCACCTTCAGCTTGCTTGGTCTTCCTTCTCCATCTCGTCTCCTTTTACTCCCTAAATGAAATATTGAGGAAATTATGTTAATTTAGTAACTCCGAAGTGTTATACAACAGAACTGAGACAGAATTAGGGTTCTGTACAACCTGCTATCAACCACATGCATTTTTTGGAACATTAAAGTCTTAAAAGTTTCAGTATTTAAAAATGTTGCTGCAATAATTTATTTACATGTGGTCTTGCATATTCCAAAATTTTCTGACTGGAAAAAAGGACAAAGTTCTCATGTTCTTATTTGTTCATAAGAGTAAGACTAGTGCACATAAAAAACCTTTAAACTATGAATAAATGGATGAGCTTTTCCTTGTGCAGGTTAGCACTATGTAATGGCCATGACCTCCAGATATAAAATACAATTCTTTCAATAATTGTGTTAATGATGCCTTAAGATTCCTAGAATGAATTTTTTAGTTGTCTCTTGGAAGAAAATAATTAAGGTTCTTTCACATAAAATACTTTTCTATATTCCACATGATGAGAATCCAAAATCCTGCCAAAAATTATCCTTCATTTCTCCTTATCTTCCAAGCAACATATTTTGAAAGATTTCAGCTTTCCTTAGCACTACTTGATATAATCAGAAACCCTTTGGGCTCAATTCTTGACTCCTAACTAGAAATGGAACATAACACTGAATTTAGCATGACTGAAAAAAGTAAAAAAAAAAAAAAATAATGTGACAGGATAATATTGAAAAAAAACATTGCTACTGGAAAATTAGGGAAGAAACTACACAGTTTTGCTGTTCCAAAATAAACCCATCGATATTGTTAGAATATTCCTATGCTATATCTACATTAAAAAAAAAATAAAAAAATTAACTATTTCTAGGCACCACATTAAAATATGATGAATTTCTAGTGAAAAACCATCACAAAGGAGGGGGAAAAAACCCTGAAAACTGAACTTTAGTGTTATTAAAATAATTTCAATTTAGAAATGTGTCTCTGCCAAGAGCTTAATCTTTCAAAAACATGCATCAGTATTTCAGTTGTTTTATCTTACTTGTGCTCTTCATAAAAATACAGTGTCAGAAGAGCTAAAGGGTCAAGGTTTTCCCATTTTTATATTTAAATTATACTAGACTTTACAGCTCCAGCAATGGATTTTATACTCTAATGAGCATCAGGCTTTTTGTTTGTAACATATCAGGTGTAGGGGAGATGATAAAAGGGACTGGAAATTTTAGTTACACCAAGATATTTTGTTTAGCCAAAAATATATTATGCTGCAGTAACACAAAAAAATGCCACAGAAGATCCTTTATATAACTCCTCAAAAGTCGACAAGCTTGTCTTCGCACCTGGACCTGAAAAATCTCTAAAAGGTAAATTTCTGTTTCCTGTTAGAATATTTTTCAGCTTGATCTTTAGTTTTAAAGGATAAGAAGCCACCTTTTTAAGATCCCAAATGAGGCTTCTCCTGTCCTCTTTTTATTTTGCTCAAGCAAAACTCTGCTGATCTTATTCTGTTGCAGCTTTTAATCTGTTTGAAAATGTGTCACATCTTTAGAAGATGTTCTAACCTACATTACTTACTCATTCCAAAGTGTCTATGCATTTCATTTTCCAGAGTAAATTAAAAAAAAAAACCAAAAAACCAAACAAAACAAAAAGCCACCCAAAAACAAAATAAAAAGCAAACAGCAGTGGCAATTAAGAAATGGAAATTATGAAACAAGTGATAATTATCCATCAAAATTGCTGCACTGACATTCAAAAAGGAAGTTTTAAATGCCAATTATTCTATAATAAAAATCAAATGCATAAATGTTCACTGGGAAAATATATATGTCTTGCTTAGATATTGTATGTACAAGTAATGTCACACCTATGAGATAATTCATGCCTAAATCAGGTCACATGAAACACACGGAAGGTCTTTATATGATATGGCCAGAGCTGGGGCTTACTTTTCTCTGGGCATAATACAAAGTGCTGATAAACTTGTGTTTCTGGTCCATCTAATAAAGCTCAAGTATTGGACAGGGCAGTCCAACCTTCTTTGCCTTGGATATGGTTTTCTGCCACTAGGAGGGTCAACGGTGCATGAGCAACTGAAATATTTCACATTGACTCAAAAGAGCTCTAGGTGTAGAAGCACCTTCTTCAAATTGAAATTTAAATTACTTTCCATTGGTGGTAACTTCATTAGAAAAGCAAGGAAACAGGAGGGTGGTAAAAAGTCTACAGAACACAATTTTTACATATACCTTGTAAATGGCTTTTCACTGTTACAAAAATCTTAATAATATCCTAGTTACAGTAATTACATGGTCTTTCTGTTAACATTGCTCCAACATATCTAATTTAATTTGAATAAAATTGGTTTTGTTAGAGCTAACAAAGACCATGGTGGATCATTTCCATGTTTATCTGGTTGAGTGCTCTGGCATGATGAATTGCATATAATTTCTGATTCAAGCATGAAACAACTCACAACTCCAGCCTTTGTGACCATGTAAAATTTAGAAGAAATGGTTACTTGCTCAACCTGGACAAGCTGGGTATGACTCCTCTTGGGAAGATAGAGTGAGAAAGATGTTCTAGACAGAGTAGAACTATCTGGGATTGATCTTAAATATGGTCATAAGATTTTCAAAACCTTTATTAATGTTAATAACAGAGCAGCAGAATACACAGCCAGGCAAGCTTTTGCATTTAACACATGCCTTTGCACTGCTGAAGTATATCACAAACAGACTGAAAAAGACATCTAATAGAGAACTAAAAAGTCCATATACTGTGTAGCAGGAAATCCTACATTTAAAGAAAAAAAAAGTCATAAATGATACCAGAAAAAAAATGAAATCCATTAGAATGACATAAAGGTCTTATTTAGATATTTTTAAAAATCACGTTAGACAAAAATACCCCAAAAATAATGCGATAATAAGATGACATCTGGCCAACAACAACAAAATGCCCCCAACAAAACAACAACAACAACAAAAACAAAAACAACAACAGCAAGAAAATTTGAATTCTGAGAAATACAAGGAATATTCCATTTTCAAATTCTATACAAGGGAATTTGATACATTTTCAAATTCAATACAAGAAATTCCATTATCAAATGCTTGTGTCACTAACTACAGAACTGCACATAACTCTCTAGGTCATATTTTGAGACCACACAACCCAAAAAAATTCTACTTCATGAAATTTTACTTCTCATCCACATTATCTGTTGTGATGTGGTGATCAAACAATTGTAATGCACTAATACCAGATCCAGATCATGTGACTTCCTGGAGATCACTAATGACACTTCTTTTATGCTGGTGGCACAAAGGTGGCACAGAAATGGCAAAAACCTGCTCTACCTGGAAGGCAATGTTTTGAGCCCAAGAGAAAACACCATGTGGAAAATTGTATTCTTCAGTGTCATCAGCGTTTTCCAAATGATGGTAAAAACTTCTTGTGATCCAGAGATTATTTTTATAAGCATTCATATACATGCAGGCACTCCTGCATTCTTCATGCAACTGCTAATAAGCCATTTATTTTAATTAATAATCACATATTTAGTTAAATTGCTAGTACATAATGGTTTTTGGAGGCACTAGCATAAATTTTAACGTAAAAATTCTACTAAATGTTTATTGGAAGCATTTTTTGCACCTAGTACAAATACATCTTGTATCTGTACTCCATTTTCTAGGTCCATATTAGATTTTTCATCTAGGTTGCATTATCATTTAACATCAAAGCATGAAAGTTTAATATTTGTTTAGCATTTTTCTGAATGCCTCCCTCAATCTCTTTTGTTAAGCTAGATGGAACCTTTTATTTGACTGTAATAATTTTTTATGTTTTCTATTGGAAAACAGAAAATAGCAGGTTGGCTTTACATTACATTTCCTGTGAAACAATCAAAATAAAGTTTTAGGGCTTGTGTAGACACCTGAAGAAAACAGACATATTTTTTTAGAGCGTTTAGGTCCTAGCAGCTCCTATTTTGCTCTGCTGCTACAGATATTTTGTAAAATTTTGATCATCCAAATTCAATATCTAGAGATAATAGAAATACAGTTTACAAAGTTCAGTGAAGTTCTACTTGTCAGCTTTTTCACACACTAGGTAGAATACAAATACATTGGAAATTACATAAACACTATTTTTCATGGAATATTGTGTGTAGCTATACAGGATTACAATCCAAATAGATTACCTCTGTTCTAGAATTAGTTATGAGAACGTGGTGGCACACCACAACCATACAGAAATAATGAACCTTCACAAAATGGTGCTTCTGAGAAGATATGGTTTTGTGGTCATAGCAATAGTAATTTATTCAGAGCCAGAACTAATTTTCTTCTTGGTTGTTCCCGCCTTTCCTTTCTCTTTTAACTTTGCAATTGGAAATGGCAAATATTTTTGAAGTTCAATGTCATTATTAGAGAATATTCAAATCAATGTATTTCTTTTATACTTCATATTAGATTTATTGTCTTTTTTTTTATGCTACTGTGCACATATGTTCTGACTAAAAAGAAAAGAACCAAAAAATCATTTGTAACCTAAATAATAGCATAACCAGGAAGCATGTGACACAACTGATAAAAAAAAATGTTAGAAACACTGTTTTCAATGGAGTGAAATCATTATAGTCTGCAATAGATATTTGTAGTTGGTCATATTGCAAGGGGTATCTTGGGGTAATCTCACTTAATTTTTATACTAGTAGATTTTAGGATGGTTGTCCCTTCAACCAAATCTTCTGTCATTAGATGTAAAATGCTGGACAATGTCATTAGTGCAATTAATTAAGCAGCTAATGGATTGTGAGGAGGGTATTCAATTATACCTCACTGGAATTGCATACCAAGAGTGTCATAACCAGGTCAGTTTGAAACGCTTGTATCTCTCATTACAACATCATCCAGTGCAACAGAGAGTCTGAACTAAATCATCCAGTGACTCTTCACCCACTCATTTCCTATTGCAGCCTTGTCTGACATATACATGAATATTGTTTCTCAATTTCCTCCATGTGAACATTAAAAGCAGACGTGGTGCAATGGTTGGCTTGCAGTAAAAAATGTAGCTACATTTTAATGCATTCTTTACCAAGAGAGAACTATTACATAGAACTATCCAATGGGAGAAAGCTTTTTCCCATACTTCATATTAGTTTAAAGGCAAGCAGTTTGGTTGAATGTGTTCATTAAAATTACTTTAAGACAGGATATTAATGCTCTATCTTATTACATAAATCTATGAGACTTGAAATGTTTATTTCACATGTTTTCCAAAAGTTATTAGAAGCCACAAGAAGTGAAAAATCACAGAATTTTTCAACAGCATGAAGATCAAAGTGGTTGAAGACATGAGAAGATTTATATATCTGTTGACTGAAAGAAATGTGGGTTGCAATCACCAAAGCAAATATTTCTGAATAACATTCAGGAAACTGATTTAGCAATGACATTTAAGCTTTTACAGATTATGCTGAATTACAAAATCGATTTCTGCTTTGTGTGTTATTTTCCAAGACTGCCAGAGTAGAAGAGGTCCTTACAGGTTTTCTGGTATAAACGTCTTCCACCCCAAATGTTCTGCCAGTAGAAGCTGATGGTATTTGTGATAAATGGCTAGCTCCAAGAAATTCTTGAGTGTGTTTATTTCAATCATTGACTGTTAACCATCCCTACCACACCAATAAACATTCATGACCTTATTTATGGCTATATTTTAAGATTTCTTGTTTAGAATTTTCAGATTCAGCATAGGACAGAAAAAAATTCTATCAAAAAAAAAATTAAAAATATAAAGCCCTACCCCACAGCCCAATAATTTTATCTCTCTATTGTTTATTTAATCCATTTCATGTCAATTTAAACAAAGTGGGTATCTGTAGCTGAGTGGAAGAACAGTGCAATGACAGCTTTGCATTCTGCTGCTACCAGACTTTAGATTGAGGCACTTGGTTTAATGACAGGGTTGAGCTCAGTCAATTCAAAACTGTTTTTTAATTATTTCCTTCTATAAATGGCTTTATATTTCAACTAGACAGTGTTCTAAACTGTAAAGTGACAACTTTGAAATGTCTGACTTTTTGGAGCTCTTCAAATGCAAAATGTCCTAACCAGATATTTGGTTCTCAGGAACACATGACATTTTCCAGTTAACATGCTTCCTGGTCTCTAATTCTGTTTATACAGCTGTCACTCCTAAATTCAATAGCCATGGACTTTCCCCTTTGATTCAAGAAAATGAGATGTGCATTTTACTATATGCTGATTTCAATAAGTGCAAAGACATGGCAATATTTCTTAATTTCCCCACCTTTTTCTGGGAATGATTTGCCAAAGATTTGCTTTTACTTTTTCTCTTACATTTCAATACTATGAAACATTGATATTACCTGATGTGTTGAATCTGAATTTACCCTGTATAGTTTGATTATACTGGAATTCCAGTGACCTGTATATTTATCAACCTCCTCTGCACTCAGTATGCAGATCAGCATACCGTGTACTTAAGGCTGTTACAATCAGAATTATAAGGAGATCTTTAATTAAAATGTGATCTCATGATTCCTATGGTTGGTATGGCAACTCAGGCTAAATAAAATAATCCAAGTGATAGTACATCAGCACTCTTTGTTGTTTTTAATGTAGAATTATGATTGCAATCACTGTATTAACAACTGTGCTTACTTTATTAGCATGATTTATTTCTTCTTGGGAATACAGCCTTAAGGATATATTTTAGGCTGCTTATGCTCCAAGCAGACAGAATTCATTAAATCCAGTCACTAATGTCAAATATGTTCCTGCCATGCAACTGACCTCAAGATACTGAATCTGCTGGGGTTCTGATGACAGAAGAGGATATTTTTAATATGATTCTGATGATCACCTCCTGCATATTTGAAAAGAACTGAGTATCATGGCAAACATATTTTATGATAGCTGTAGCAAAAAATTAATGGCAATCTTTAAAAAATAGACTGCATAAATGTTAGATTTATGATTTTGTGTGTTATCATGTCACTCTGTTGTGCCTTTGACACTAAGTGACAATTTAATAGTTCACTTCCACAAAAGAGACTTAAAAATAGAGATGAAGCTGTATAGATATCACAGAATTTGACTTCATTCTTTATCCAGTGAGAAATGAAGTGGAAGTGCCTGTTAACAGTAAAGAGATGTGCATGACATGCAACAAAGTCATGGAGGAACAGTGCAAATGAAACTAACTGCTTTATACTTAAGGTCCATAATTAGCAGCTCATAGCAGGACAGATGAACAAGAAGGATGCATCTGTGCCATAACATCCAAAATTAAAGCCTGAGCTGTTCATGGCATAGTTGTTTTCTTGGATTCAAAGAAATATGGATTCCCTCCAAAGCTATAACGAAAACCACCATTGCAGAAATTGTTAGGAATGACATAGATTACATTTTCTCCTAAGGTTCCATCTACTGTTTGCTGTTCTTTAACCCTGAAGAATCTTATAGGTTGTCCTAATATACACACAAGTATAATTAGTGCAGATCACTCTGTCAGCAACCACCAATTTAGAAAGAACAATATCCATAATTGAGAAAAAAAAATATTGCAGGTGAGTTCCAAAACATTGTCTGTCCTTTAAACAACTTTTGATATGTGAGAACATATTTGTCACTAAAGTAGCACTGCACACAGGCAAAATTGGCACACAATGTTTTTTACTGCCATTAATGTTACTTATTGGTGGTCACTTAATGGTGGTTTTCTTTAGTTGTTTTGCTGGGTGGTTATCAAGGTCATCACTATTCTGCTGGTGCAAAGTGCAGGCAACTAAAGAAGCCCATGAGAATTACAATAGTGAAAGATCAAACATAGAAACTTCAGAAAATTTTGCTTATAGAGATTTCTGTTGTCTTTTAAACAGGAAAATTTATCTTGCTGGCAAATTTCTTAAAAGACAAAGAATTACTTACAAAGACAAACGGTTACTTTTTCATTTTTCTATAGATCCCTCACATACATAGACATTTTTGGATTTCATCAATACTGAACATTCCACAGCAAGGCCTCTGGGTGAAACCAGTTAAAAACCCCCTTCAGACAGTTAGTTCTTGCAGATTAATGTACTTTCATTGCTCATTTCTTCCCACACAATGAAAGAAAATCCTGTTTATAGAATCCTATCAGGATTTTATAGACTCATACATATGAGGAGGCAATAAATATTCTATACACTATGAATTGCAATGGAGATGGTAAATACATGGTGCTGGTATCAGGCCACCAGAAAAACCACCAAGCATCTAAAATTTGCTCATAATTACCTTCAGAAATTTTGTTTACTCAAACACTTTAAAGACAGGCTTGTGTAGTAAATTAACACTTATCACTACATACTGCTTAATCAGTATATTTGATTAAGCCATTATATCATTTGAATATCAATCAAATCTATAACTTTTTGGTCTGAGCTTCAAATTGAAGTATTTTGCACAAGCAAATCTGAAAAACTTTCTTTGAGAAAAATGCAAGTGCTCCAGAAAGGAGAAGCATAGAATTACATTTAATTTTTCATCTATTTTAGAGGGGAAGTAGAAACTGGAACTAAGCTGCAGGAGGGACTAGATTTTGCAAAATGTGCAAACAATGTTACCAATCTCATGATTTGAAAATTTACTCAAGCTCATACAGAGTTAGAATGAAGGTTTTACTTGAATATAGCTATATTTTTTTCAAGTCAAGAACAAAGATAATTTGTGCCCCATATTTTCTGATATTTGTCATCTGCATTCTGTGGTCGGCTAAGTTTAGAAATTCCAGCTGGGGTTGCCCACTTCCTGTCAAATATCATAGGAACTACCATTATGCATAGCACTTTTGATTTTTTATATTTGCAGGTTATTTGCTTGTTATTGTGACAACTCAGGGTTGGTGGCAGTCTGCCCTTCACTTGAACTAATGCAAAGTTTATTAACAGCAGCCTGAGTGAAGGAGACCCGTGGTGAGTGGGCCATGAAGATTCTCATCCTTTTCAGAAGGAAGCAGTATATTGCAAACAGCATATCAAATATATAACAAATCCTAATATTTAGATTTAAACAAGAAAAAGCTATATTCAATGGAATATTTTCCAGAGTAGAATCAAAAGGTAGCTCCTGGCAAAAAATATTTATTAAAAAAACCAACCAAACAAACAAAAAAATACCCAGAACATTTTTCTAAGTGTCACCATATGTATTTTTAGATGCCTGTTAGTACCAATTAAATGAAATGACAAGTTATTAAGTCAAATGAGATTTTCCTGTTATTCTATTCATTTGCAATGTTATCTCCTCAGTACTTGATTCAGCTACAGTCAAGCCAAGCTATATTTAAAACAGAACCCACTGGCTGTTCTCTCATTATGTTTCTGGATTGCTTGGAGTATGCACACCACAAGTTTTGAAGTCATTCACATAGAAATGTCACACTAACACAAATAATACCTTAACTGAGATGTTGCCCTCTCTTCCCACTGACACAAAAGTACCATGTACCATGCAGCAGATTTTTTTTCAGTAGGAATTACTCTCACCAGCTCTAAATAGCTGATTTAGAGAATTCAGGAATTAAAACAACCTACTTGCTTTTTTTAGTCTAACCAATCATCTAGATTTTACATTCCACACTGTTTTATTGGAAATACCTCAGCAGACCAAAATGTAAATATAGGTGTGTCTCTGCAAACACATTGTTTGGGTTTCCAAGAACTTTCAATAAAAATGTGCTTTGAAAATGGACTCTTCACTTCTGTTTAAAACACCGTTTTATGATTATTTGCATCCATCAAAAACATGGATAGCTGACAAAAATACAGATAAAGGAATTAGATACAGACTCCTATGCCATTGTGCAATCTATCAAGAGCTGACCTCTACATCAAATCCTTTAACCTCTTCCAGTTCTGCAGGGAAGCCAAGGGCAGCCAAGGAAGAAACAAAATGCGTGCTGCTCAGCTTGGTTTGCACACCTCATAATTTGGAATATCTGAAAAAACTGTGTTTATAGAAAGAGGACAAAAATAATTAAATAAAAAAATTCTAACCTTGAAAAGCTAGGCTCTAATAGAAGTTATGGACTTGTATCTAAGGGTGGAGGAAAATAAACTATGAGTGTATGCATTAGATTTAACAACTAAATGATAAGTATGAAATTAAAATGAGTAGATTTTGCTTTGGAGGGAAGAAGGGAAGCAGAGAGTTCAAAAAGACCAGTTACTGGAAATTAGACCTGCTGCTCCAATGCTGATTTTGGACATCCAACGTACATCTCCAAAGAAATGCAAACAGAAGTCAATTCATGCTCTTCTGAGATAAAAGGGAGCTTTGCCAATGAGATGAAGTCCACAGCCAGCAGAAAAATCAAATATTTACAGAGAAAGGCTTAAACTGTTCTGCCAGAGCCAGCTTCAGTAGGAGTAACTTAATTGATGTTAATAGTGCTTTAGCTGACAACTCAGCAAACTCTGACATTAAACTGTATCATCTCTGTGTGTGTGTATGAGGATTTCAACATTTTCCTTCTATCCCATTCAGCTGCTCATATTTCTGCTCTGAATATTACTATCTTAATCTCTTAAATCTGTGACTTTTTTTTGCATAATAAATTAAAAGCCAATTGTAATGTGATAAGATCTTTTTTTTTTCTTTGACAAAAAAGAAACTTAGGAATCTGCCAATATTAGGTAAAACCTTTTGTTCCTTTAAATTGCTGTAGACAAATTGCCTACTACAAAAAAATTGCCTGCTGTTCACCAGGCTTCTCATTCTGAATGTATTTTAAATTCTCACGGACAGGTGACTTCATCAATGTCACTAGAAGAATGCTGCTCAGTCTTATTAAAAAAAATGAAGGCAAAAAAAAGCAATATTGTCTTCATACTTTCTTCAGTCAATGATTTTCAAGAGCTAAGTCTCCAGGCTTACTTTTTCACCCTCTTTCTGACAGATAGCTTAAAAATATTCAAGGAAAAGTGTCCAAATAACCTAAAGTTAAGTCTGGATATACTTGGACATTGAATGATCTGGTTCAAAACAAACTACATTGAGAGCTGGTTTGGGATTGGTTTTCAGTGTGAGTAGCACTTATGATCGAGCCATGTGAGAAGGCAGAACTGGGTATTTTGGCCTCATAGAGGGCAGCAGACGTCCCCTGATGCTGAATTATGTTTGAGCTGGAGACAGATAGATGTTCCAAATCAGTGCTTAGCTGATTTATCAGACAATATAAAGAAAGCATTATCATTTTCACCATGTCTAATATGTAGCTGTGTCAGTGTTCTAAAGTCACAGGAGTTCTTATCTTTTAAAACTTTTATTTATTTATTTATTTGGAGTAGTTTTAGAAGCATCTTCTAAAGCAGAAGTCCTGTTTGTCAGTACTGACCTCAACACATGAAAAGTGAAGCAACATAACAACATTACAGAAACCATGACTGAATATATCTAATGACTCATAAAAACAGACTATAAATTAGAAATTGAAAATATGCAAGAACAATTTAATTTTATACAAGTGAAAGGGAAACAGTTCTAACATTCTTATATGTTTTAAGAAAAATTCCTTATGCACCTGTCCTAAAAGCTTGGCCCATTTTCATGTACCACAGCTTGCAAGGATTTAAGAACTTTCTCCTGCTTATGAAAATCTGTGCATGAATATGATAAAACACAACCCTACAATAAAACACTGCATCATGGCAGAGCCCTGCCTCAGCACCTACTCATTATTAAACAGCTGCCTGAGAAATGAGGTAACCATGTTTTATATTTCCTTCACTTTGCCTTGTTTGGGGGTAGTAAATGTAGGAAAATTAATTCCCATTAAGTTAAGTGAGCCATGTTTTGTTAAAATCCTGCTCCCTTGCTCATCCCAACACGTGCATAATTCACTCTCCAGCCTTAGCTCTTCCTCTGAGTTTAGAGCGCAAACCTGGTTATAATGAAGAATTTCAGTCAGAAGTTTGTTTCTCTATAAAATAATTTAATTCCTGTTCAACTGAGGGTGTAGACTAGATGTTATTAAATTCATTTACTTAAGAGCAGAATGCAAAGAAATAAATTGATTTGACAAGCTAATAGTTTTCTCAGAAACACATACAGCTGCTCTTAACACTTGTCTTTGTTTGCATGTCCCTAGGTGAGGAAGAGGCTGTCTGGATATTTCAAACTAGATATGGCTTATGATTTTCTCCTGTAAACTCAGAGGGTCCATTTCTGTAAAGGCTGTCACATGTCTAGTTCACCATGATAATTATGTTGACAAAAATAGTTCCTTCAACATTTAAGCCTGTTTTAAAAAGAGCAACAATATTAACAAATGAGTTCTGTGATGCTTTATACAATTCTCAAGCTGTTTCAGTCTGCATGTCTAATGCAGAGGTGATGTACACCTGAAGCAGGTTTAAGTGTAAGGCAGTGCATGTCATGGGAAGAGAAACAAGCAATGATTTCATTCTACACCACAGCCAGTGGCACTGTTGCCATGGCAGATGGCTAAAAAGTTCATTTTGCTCGCTATTATTTCATGTTTATTGGGATATTTTTGATTCTGCTTCATTGTATAGTGATAGAGAAATTTCACAGGTATCTTGCCACTTCCTAAGAAGGGGTATTAACCCAGCTGTGTGCTCCTTCTTTCAAAAGGCCTTTAAACTAATATTAATATTGCAACAACAGAGGGGCAGAATTCCCCTCTCTGCGTACACATACCTGGCCTCACTTCAGGCCACCCCTTTTGTGATGGTTACTGCACTCTCAGAAATCAAAAAACCAAAATGTTTGGAAATGGCAAAGTCAGATTAGTATTTCATGGCTCAGTATAATCCAATGCAGGAAAGTGATACAAAACTTATTTCTATTCTGGGACTGGGGACTCCCAGTGCAGCATTTTCAACCTGTAAATTAGAATTAAGGATTTACTGCAACAGAAAGGGAACATGGGGCTGTTGTGATCTTATATCTGCTTTAGATATTCACCTGTGGCTGAAAGGGGAGTGGGGACCCTTTTCCAATGTCCTCAAGAGTAGACATGAGTCTGCATTCCTTCACAATAAATAGATAAAGCAATGGTAAGAATGTGTAGTATTTCCTCCATAGCAGTAAAATTCATAGCCCACAGTTCCTACCCCCAAATTTTGCTATATTATTTCAACTTATAGATTCTCTGCTGTTATATGCAACCTGAATTCTGTTACAGAAAAAAAAAATCAAACCATACCTTCATACAGAGCTGCTGAGATTTATCAGCCGATAGATGTTTTAAAATATTCTCTTATTTCCATACAACTCTGAAATGAAAAAATCCTCAAAATTAATAATTCATTTTAGAATTACATCAGCTTGATTGTAAAATGCAAATTTTCTTCTGCCTAAATGCAGTGACTCCTGGGGAGTGTTATGCACTTTTGGATTAATGTCAATTCTTTACCTCTTCCTGACCCTGACTTTTTTCCCTTTGTCCTGGAGCTGTATCTGCCTGTCAAAGTACTGAGCTGCAGCTTCTAAAACCACCTCCTGCTTATTTGATGTATGCTATTTTCTTCTCTTTTACTTGCAATAAATCTTTGCAAAGAACAGTATTCTAGCCACTGACCAAAATTGCCACCTTCTTCATAATCACATTTATTCGGTTTCTAAGATAAGATCTGGAACACACAACAAGGGATAAAGAGGCCTTTAAGCAAACACTATGACAAGTCTTCTCTTAAATAATTCCAGTATTTATGTCAGGTAGCTGAGGGCAATGAAAAGAATAAATCCTAAATTACCACAACCTGTTCTTGTGCCTTAGGTGGGACAATTGTCAATCCTCCACCTCAAATCATAGACTATTATTTAAAAGTGACACTACTTCCCCTGTGAACCAAAAGCTGTAAAATCAGGAAACGAATTGCATCTCATCATAGCCCAAATCTTAGAAAAGACAGTAGAAATTATTAGGAGGAATACTTTTGGGAGTGCAGTCACAGTTTGAGACTTAGATCTCCCTGGGTATTTTCCCCTACCAACATCAGAGTGCAAGCAAGGAGAAGACTAAAAACAATGAAATAACATCTGGATTACTTTTGGGTTTAATTTATATTCTGCAACATAATTATCTCATTCTCAAAGGGCGCTCTCTTAGTTATTTTTGTTTCTTTTAATATGATTCATCCCAGGGTCATATTGCAGTGCATAAACTGGAAGCACCAGGGTGTTTCCAAAATGTGCACTGCCAGGTGGATGTACTGGGACATTCTCATTGCACGAGGGCAGCAAAACACTTTATTCTGGCTAATTGCAGTGTGCAGAGGCAGGCTATGATGTTTGTAATCCTCCATAAGTCAGTGTTATTTCATGCAGGATGGTCATGTTTGAACATAATGTGGCTGTATCCAGCACATGATGCCATTGTATCACAGAGATATTCACTTGGATCTGCTTTAGGGATTTTCACTCCTTCTCTGCTGCTGTAATACAGCGTTTTAGACCTTTGCCAAACATTTTCCTGCAGCAACTTGAGAAGTGTTTGGTGTAATACTGCAGTTTTAGAGGTGGCAGCAGATGAGACAAAACCCTGGGGCAATCCAGCATGGATTTCCATAGGTTTGGATTGCAAAGTAAAAGTTCTTGCTGTTTTAATGACAGGAATATTTCTCCTTAAGTAGCCAGTCAGTCCATGAAATCACTGCAAAAGTGTATTTTTTTAATATGAAATTCTATTATTTAAAATTTCCTGATTAGCTAGGAAAGAGCTACTGCTATTGGCTGCAAAAATGCATGGCTCACTGCAGAGGCCTGTACTGTTACAGGCACTAAACTGTACAGGATTACACAGAAATTGCAGACAGAAAGAATAGATACTATTGTATTAAGAGACAGTAGAAACATCTCAGTAAACAACTCTACCACTTTCATTTGACAGGTGCTTATTTTGGGATCTTGTACTGCACATATCTTCCTGTGACTGGTGGCCAAACTTCTTTCACCCCTTCAGGACACAATTTTAAATAGGCAGTTTAATTACTGCCTGCATTCTTTAGTTTTCTGCAGGGTAGATGCACTCTGCAGTTGGTTTAGGAATACTGAGCCTTTGGCAAAGAGCAAGCATAAAATTATCTTTGGAATCTTGCCCCTGGAAAGTATTTCTAAATACCTGAAACAGACAGCTGACAGCTTTATCAAAACTTGGGAATTTGCCGTGATCTAGGTATTGGAATTGCTGAGGCTGTGCCTAAAATGCATGGCCTTTCTGATGGGTAGATAAAAAAATGGGACCACAGATATCAAGCCGGGCACTCGTTTCTTTTGAAGGTATATTCTTCAATAAATGACAACATATTCAAGTTGTCAAGTGTGTTAGAGGACACCTTTCAGGAAGTTACTAAGATGTGCTTTACATCCACTGATGGCTTTCTTTTCTTGTTAAGCTCTTCATCACTGAAAAGAAATATTTTGCATTCATTACTTGCTAGAACTGCAGACAGAGTGATTTCCTAAGCTTTAACCATGGCCCACCTGAGCTCCCCCTGGTCAGTGCGGAGGTAACTTGGAAGGGCTGCACTGGGAAGGGTCAGCAGTTCAGTGACTACCCAGTTCTACCACACGGGTGGAGTTCATGGCTGTAAAACCTTACTCACAGCCACACTGATAAGGGATCCTTATCTCCCATGGGCACCACAGCAGCAAACACTCAGCATCTGCACCCTGATGGATTAACCTGGACTCCACCGAAGCTGTCCCCAAATCACTTTCCCAGCCAACAGGTACCAGGTCAATTCCTCATAAAGTTTCTTGACGTCCACTCATCGCATTTGTGAGGTACCTTGCCCATCCTGCACTCCCTGTTCAGGGTGGTTTCTGGTTTTCTAACACCAATTCCAGCATCTAGGAGATGCTGTGAATTAAACCAAAAATGATGACAGCAAGAAGTTTCTCACATTAGCTTGTGATCCCTGGTTTGGGTCACCGTTGTTATCAAAAGTTTGGTTTACTTAAACATAATATTTTAAAAATGTTTATTAAGGAAAATGTATTTTCATAATACAATCGTTTAATTGCAAGTGGATACAGAGTGTCAAAAACATGGTAAAGCACCACAGAACTCTTACTCTCCAGGTCATCAGAACAAAAGGAGACTGAGAGTCACAGGCATTTACCACATTGTCTTGCCCAACAAACATTTGTAGGATGAAGTGCAAGTATTGAAAATGCTCAGTGTTTATCTATTAAGCAATGCCACTATAAATATTAGAATTTATTGCACTTATTACATTGTCAAGAGCGTTTGTTCTGTTGGCATTTAGAATTGGATAAAGGCTGAGACATGACAAAAAATTGCTTCCAGCAGCACTTAGATAAATGTCACATCCCAATGCCCATGCTGTGTTGGCCCTCACACTGCTTTCCCACAGGAAAAACTTTTTATAATCCTTTAAATAAAAGTACAAGAGATGCATGTGTGTGTATGGATACCCACAAACTACTTCAGATATAAAAATTTAATGTAACAACAAATGAAATTCATTGTCAAAATAAAAATACACCTCCAGAAATATTTGTTCAGTTTTTAATACTGCTCCAATAACTATTGTAGGATATTAAGGAGGAAAAAAACCAGGAGTCCTTTTTTAATGTGACAGTGTCCCAGCTATCAGTTTGCAATGAGGACCTTGACAGGGATTTAGCAGTGACTTGCCCAATTCTGAGCTTATATTAATCAAGATTTTTTGCGACTTAGAAGAACGTTATAAGCTGACAGTGGAAAGTTTTAAATACCCTAAGAAAATCTTACATTTAATAAAAAGTGACAGAAGGAAATTGCAAGGTACCTTCTCCTTACTGAAAAGGCAAGCAGTGATGTGACAGATAAAAGATGACAAAACATGCATCTGAGTTATTTGCATTATGGTTATCAAATTGCTGATTTCTAGAAATAAAAATGTCTATTTACATGAATAATGAGAAAATCCTTTGACATCTTAAAAAAAAAGTCCTGATTCCTACATCAGGATGGGAACTCCAGTAAATCAATGCTACTTGATTTCACAAGCATTACTCTAGTTGTAGTGTGGGTTAACTCAGATTAAAAAAGTAGTAATTACAATAACATATAATAGCAGTGATTCATCTACTCTTATACTCCTTGGCAGGCAATATTTCTTTAGTTTGGTATGATACTTTTCTACTGGGTATATTGTTTTCTATCCAGGATTTGTTTGGGGTTCTTTTTCTGAAAATTTCTGAAAATTCTTTTTCAGAATTTTATATGTACCAATGTCAGAGGAGAAAATATTAGAATGCTCTGTGCTCTGGTATGGTATCATAATCACTGCTCAGGTAGACAGTTAAACCAGAGCAGCACAAAGCCAGCATGTGCCAGGTGGCCAGAAGGTCAATGGCATCCCAGCTTGTGCCCAAACTAGTGTGGCTGCAGGACCAGGCAGTGACTGTGCTGCTGCACCTGACACTGGTGAGTGCCCAGCTTTTGGCCTCTCACTCCCAGAAAGACACTGAGGTGCTGAAGTGTGTCCAGAGAGAGCCAGTGGAGCTGGGAAGGGTCTGGAGCACAAGTCTGGTGAGGAGCAGCTGAGGGAACTGGAGAAAGGAGGCTCAGGGGGACCTCACTGTTTTCTACAACTCCCTGACAGGAGGTGGTAACAAGTGGGGATTGGACTCTCCTCCCAGGTAACAAGAGATAGCACAAGAGGAAATGGCCTCAAGTTTTACCAGGGAGGGTTTAGGTGGGACATTATGAAAATTTCTTCCCTCAAAGGGTAGTCAGTCATTGGAACGGGCTGTCCAGGGAAGTGATGGAATCACCATCCCTGGAGCCATTTAAAAGCTACAGAGATGTGGCACTTGGGGATATGCTTTAGTGGTGGAGCTGGCAGTGTTCAGTCAACAGTTGGAGTTGGTCTTAAGGGTCTTTTCCAACCTAACTGATTCTGTGATTCTATAAAGCACTGCAATAGCAGTGCTCTGGATTTTTCCTCCCAGACAAGAATAGCAAGGAGCTGCAGCACACCGAGGGGCACAAACAAGGAAAAACCTCACCCTCCTGGATCCAGCTTACACAGTAGCAGCACAGGTCTAAGGGGAATACAGCCTCCAGAGAAAAGCCTACTTAAAGCTTGTACAGAAGAACAAGATAGCAAAAGGTTCAAAGGCAAAGCCATTCTGGTGACCTGAGCTATTTAAAGGGGTAGAATTTCTCAAGTGTTACATTCCATAACCAAGAAAAAGCAAATAAATATAAACAAGGTTTTATGGAAAACATTCTGTTGTAGGTGACTACTCACCAATAGGAAAAATAAGGAAATTTATTGTTTGGTTGTTTATTTAAAGGGTAGGACTGCCTACAAAAAATGAGTTTTGCCTTGAGGCATAGGTGTTCCCCACTAGCTCCCACCTCTCCTTCTCTGTTTACATCAGAGCCAAGGCAAAAGTACTCAGGCTTTCTCTCCCTCTCTAATTCCTGCAAATTCATCTCCTTTCTATCTTCTCAGGGTCTTCTCCAAAGCCAGAAACTATTTGAAGGTTCAGAATCAAGAATAGCATTTTTAATTTTATCACAGAAGACCAAAATTGACAGTTAGAAACAATGTATTTGAAAGCAGCAATTATCCAATTTGCAGCCTATATAAAACTTGTCTATTATTTGAAGCTTATATAATGTTAACTGTTTCATACATATTTGGAGGATTTTCTTGAAAAGCATTTGCTCTAGAAATAAATGTTTTTTTAAAGATTACAGAACAGACCGTTTTGCATGTTTCAAGACAAAATACTCAGCACAGTTATGACTTGGACGTGAGCAGCCCTGTTTGAAATACAAATTCTTATACTTTCTATTTGATATAACTTAGGCTGCCACAGCAGCTCCCATGGAAGGGAAACAAGCACTAGTTCCAAGCTATATCTCAGAAATTTTGCAGTTTGATACTGGAAAACAACTTCTAAGGTTATATCATAACAGCTCTGTACTATGAGGTAATGCAAGGGCCTGGCAATCAGAATTGACAGCAAATACTAAAAAGAGACAGTCAGAAAGTAAGTTTAACAAATGATCTGTTCTGAGAACTTATGGATATTGCCTAACAAAAATACCACTCTTTGATCTCATTGCCTTCTGTGAACTGGGGTCTCTGTCAAAACAGGAAGAAAGCAAGTCTGCTTAATACCAAATAACAGCATTAAAGAAATGACCCAGAATGGTTTGGGTTGGAAATCACTTTAGAGATGGCAGGGCTGCAGCACCCTGCCACAGGCAAGGACACCTTCTACTAGAGCAGGTAGCTCAGAGCCCCATCCAAACCCATTTCAGGGATAGGACAAGACAGCTCCAGGCAATCTGTTCAGTTTCTGACTGCCCTCACAGTAAATAATTTATTCCTTATGCACTCTTTGGCATTGTGAGCACAAGTCTGCACCAAGATGCCCTGATAGAGAGAAGCAGGACACTTATTAAGTTAATTTTGGTGTTACTTCTAAGCAACAGATGTCAGTGCCCTTACAAAATCACGAGTTGACTTTAAATAATGTTCAGCACCACCTTAGAGGCTGACTGGAGTTAGATTCAGTCCTCAATAGAAAGATTTAATAGCATCTCAAATACTGGTTTTGTTGTTTGCTTTGAATATTGCATCCAAAACGCAGAGTCAAACCCTTCAGGCAAAGTTTTTTCATTAAATGATATATACATTGGAAAGAATAAATGCAATAGAGTGACTCAGGCAGCAATGGTGCTGTATTTTTTTTTTTGTAGGCAACATGCCAAATTTAATCAGTTTGCTTCCTATGCCTGCCTGATTTGATAAGGAATAATAGCTACTGAAGGAAGCTGATAGCAAGTGACACAGATGATAGCATCCAAACTACTTTTTCTTTAAAAACCAACCAAACAAAACTTTATCAGAAATATTATCTGTCATGAAATACTTTTATATTAAAAAATCAAAGCTATTATCAATCAGAAGCTATCAAATATACACTATTTGAATCACTAATGTTTAATTCACAATTTGTTCTGAGAAATAAAGATGTTTGCAATGGAGAATAGAATATCCTCAGAAAAGTAGAAGAAAAAAGCATTCTTCCAACTAAAGACTCACAGCGACACAAACTAGAAGCTGAGTAAATTTTGGAAAATCGATTATTGGTGTGAGCATAATTTGCATTATTGTAAGTGGTTTGACTAATTGCCATTTATCTCCACTAGAATAGCTGCCAGGACCTGATGCCACGCCAACAGAAGTTCAAGGAGAGGCACAAATTGACTTAGATTAGTTTTGCATCAAGAGTATATCTCTGATTTCAGCAGAGAAATATAGTTATATTTACACATATAATATCTATAATATTATATATATAGTATATATATTATAAATGCATATATATACACAGAGAATCTCTAACATACTTCCCTTCATCTAAGAAGTCACGTTCCTAAAATCATGGATATGCATTGAAAGTAATTTATCTCAAAACTAACCCCATAACTCCCTTTTCCTCCTCACCACCTCTATGTTTACAGTTAGAAAAATGGACGATGATGATGAAAACAAATGGATTCAAACACGTGACCTAACTCTTATTTGGACCAAGGTCCCCCATGCCATCACTGGGAAGAGGTGCATTAATTGCACTGAGGTCAGACTGTACTGGACCAAAACCTCCCTTCTGCCCTCAAAACAAAAAAAAAATATATGTTCCAGAATTCCATGCTCTTTCCTCAGTTACTTTAGAATTCATCTCCTTTAAATGTTCTGTTGGATATCAAAGGGCTGGAATAAACAATCCACAGTTAAAGTAATATTTTTACTGATAGCAAAGGTGTTGCTTATGTCCAAAGTCATAGCCATAAACACAAGGACAATTCTGAAATGCCTGAATTTCTTACATTAGTTATGATTGAAAACAGTTCAAACTCAGAATTAGGCCCAGTGAGTCAATAAAACATGAACCTTTAGATGAAAGGATTCTTGATATGACTAAGATTATTAACTGAAGCACCTATAGATGTGGTCTTTCTCAACTGAAATCTAGAATAACTTTGCCAAGCAGAGAAGTTTCAGATCTGGTTCTGACAAATATACCCCACAGAATTCTATTAATTTGCAAATTTCACATTAGAAATCTCCTTTTACTTGGGCAAAGGAAAAAAACCCTAAAACAACAAAACCCAACACTTGTACAAAAAAAGTAGAAATTTTTCTGTTCTTTAATGATATATGTTATGTCTTTGAAATCTTTATTTCTGAATAATTTTTTCTTCGCTTTCTTATCTACCCACACAGAGATGTAAGGACTTCCTCAGTCCCTGCAAGGGAAAAGATCCTGTACCCTCCTTACATGGGGACCATGATTCCAAAGAGGTGCAGCCATGTGGAGATAAGCTCCAGAATGTTTTCCTACATTCCCTTCTCGATGTAGGGAGTTCGTATACGTCACATACAACTTGCACCACTAGTCCATGTGGGCAGATGACAACAAATTCAGTACATTAAAAGTTTACTAGAAATTCACATTTAGCACCCAGAACTGCTTAGGAAAGTCACTGATAACAGCCTTGTAGTGATGCAGAAATTCTTCTGCTGACCCAACCCAAGTGAATGACCAAGCTGGTCTTTATTTAGTACATGCTGGAGCCTGGCTGCCAAAAGAGATAAACAGTTCCAGCCAGATGATGATTTACTGCTCCTGTGCAGCTGTGAGCATCAGAAATGTAGCATGTAGAAAATGTAAAATCAGAAAGGTGTCATTGCTCTAGGCCTAGCAAAGAACTATTACTGTTATTTCAGAAGACAGCTGCCGTTAAAGTAATTAAACACTGACGATTTTGTTCACTCCCTATTTAAGATGACTGAAGTCAGATTATATTACAACCTGCTCTAACTCCCTGTGCAGTATAACTCCCATTCAAAAATAAATCTTGAAAACATAATTGATTATCCAGGACAATTCTAGCTTTCATTTTCAGTTAGGAGCTGAGGTGGCAGACTGGGCAGTGCTGATGAATGCTAAACAGCCTGTGACTGATTTTACAGGAATACTCTGCCAACCCTATAACACAATGAAGTATATTCAAAGTGGAAAGAACAAAATCTATTTTAAATTATATGACGGCTCTACACTGGGAGAAAAGAATTAACCAACTAATTTCTAACTCCACTAAAAGCTAATTTCCTTCAAATTTTTTATCTTTTTGACAACAGCATTACTAAGGAAAAAAAATTCCAAACCTAATTAATCAGGTTTCAGACATACTTTCCTAGTAGGTAATTCTCTTATGTCCATGTAAGCCTACTTAAAATCTCATTATCAGCTGAGAAATATTTTTCCAACATCTGGTGAGTGGCACTTCAATAGAAATATCAAAATTTTAACTCTTTCACAGATAAGTCCTCACTGCTAGATTTATGTTTGCAATATTTTTAGTAGTCTATGTGGGAAAGCTTGAGGTTATGAGGTGCCCAGACTACCTGACCAGAAACAAGCTACTTGTAATAACTTTAGAATAGTTCAGTGAAGTGGATTTTAATAATCTTGTCATGAAATACTGAAATACTTGGTGGGATAAATGCAGCTAACACACTGGTAACAATTTACTTTTCCATTTAATGCTAAATTTCCTTATTTAATTTTTTTTCTTCCCACAGCTGGAAGAATATTTTGAAACTTTTTACAAAAATTAATAATTCCAAGCAACTTTATTTCAGTGAATACGCAAATGACCTTGTCAAGATGTTTTATTTTGCCAAATTGAAAATCTATCCTTTAATTTTTCATCCTCTAGTTACACAAAGGAATATCCAAGCCAACAAAAAAAAAGAAAAAAAAAACATAAACGAACAAACAAAACCAAACAACAAACAAACAAAAAAATCTGCTTCAGCAGTGTTCCATTAATGAAAATAAAAAACCTGGATCCTCCAAAGTATTTGAGTTTCTTCTAGTTTGTGCTTCCAATGGAAAACATTTCTCTCTAGTTTGAAAAGCTCTTCAAGGTTTGTCAGAAATAACAAAAACCAATGAGCCCATTGTGATGGAAGACCTGTATGGAAATATTTTCCCTTATAGACAGGAGCAAAGAGCTTCCTGTTCTCTTGGTGCTACAAGACTGAAAGCCAATCTGAGGTAAATTTCATAACGGGAAAAAAGAAAGTGGTAGAAGGTTGCTTGCTATAGCAAAAGGTGGAAAAGTGAAGGTTATCATAAGAATACAAGTAAATATTGCAATTTTTAAAGTATTAAGAGAGCCTTTGTGTATAGGAAAGTAGGCCAGTACAAAATTGAATATTAATATAGAAAAAAATCCATTACAATGAACAGAATATGTATACTACATTTACTTTTCCTGAAATTATCTGTGTTCAGATAAAGCTTCATGAACCTATCCTGAGCCAGCAAGGTCTTTAAGCCTGCTGTGAAGGGGAGATGTGAGATCACCAGAGGCTCTCCTCCAGTGACATTGCTGACCTCTAAATATAGAATAGGACTCAAGAACTACCTCAAAACAGCATAATAAGTACAATGTGTGTCCCTTAGCCTTTGCTTTGTTTGGCTTAAATGCACACAAATTTAGAACAGGGTAGTTTATTTGAATATTGTCAGCATAATCAGCACTCTCTCCGTTATATTTTTCCTGCCATTGGTGATGGCTCTGGGAAAAACTCCCCCACTAAAAAATAATAAAAAAAAATACAGTGATGATTGGATGGATATAATAGGCTGAGATACAGAAGTCTGTTTTCCTTCTCTAGGATTTTGTATGTATTTTTGTATGTATGTATTGACTACTTTCAAAAGAGCAGGAGAAAATGAAGCAAGAATAAGAACACTGGATGTCTGAAGTGACTGATTAAACTCAATTGAAAATATTGTGTGCTTGTATGCCCTGCGTGTATGAAATTAGCTTTAAGAGAAAAATGCCATCCTTCCCCATCCCCATCAAAATGATTCCCTATTGAGCTAAGTCTGACAGATTTTACTCTGAGACATCAAGTACTTCCTTAAAGACAGTCGAAATAAAGCTCTTATTCTATGACAGGGAAGGCTAAATTGAAGTACTCTTTTTTTTGTATTTGACATTTACAAATAGCAGAAGTCATGCAGTAATGAAATAATAATGAAATTATAAATAGATTACTCTTCATTTAAATTGCAAAGATGTGCTTCTCTGCCTGCCTCAGAGGTCACACATGTTGGTGTGTAATGACCTACTGAATACAACTCCTAAGCAAAAATGGAAAGTTCAGAGGGCAGTTTACTGTCCAATGAAAGCTTCACCTTACAGCCTATGTAATTTTACAGTAACAGGTATAACTTCAGTTTTTTATGCTGCTATCCCAACCTGCTTGACTACTGTTAATTAATTCACCTTCCTGACCCCTAAGGGATTAAACAACTTGTCGAAACTAAAAGACAGTAGAGGGCAAAATGAGCAATAAACTAAAGATATTGATTAAAACCTCAAACCTAGCTCTTTAAGTAATGGGGAGAACCTTCATATACAGAAGAGAAAACATTTCATTAAATGTATTTAATATTTAGCTTCTATTGCTGTTTATTTCTGCATATGCTAAAAGACATTTCCTCAAAGCTGGGCCTGCTGAGTTGCCTTGTGAAATTTCAGAAGTGGCAGAGAATTATCTACCCACAGTGGTTGTTCTTCTCAAGTATGTGAGATGCATTCTCACACAGCATTTAATATTCCATACACAGAACATGGGATAGATTTTCTATTTTGGCTAAAGAACAGTTGAGGAAAAAAAAAAGAGAGAGTACTGTCTAGGATTACAGAGAAACTACCCTCTAACAAAGAAGTACCTTGTGAGATTTTGGAAATTCATTTTTCACTTAATCAGTTTTGACAAAAAGTCAGCAAAATTCCATACATTGCAATTCAAACTAATTGACCTGTGGGCAGATAAGGACATTTATTTAAATGCCCAACATTTCTGTAGGTGCTCAAATAAAAGTCTTATTTTGAATGTCTATTTTTCTCTGCTTCTAGTAATATACTGATGAATAAAATATTGAAAATAATTTTGGAATTCATTGTGAAAAATATAACCACTGAAATACTATGATTTGCATAATTTAAAAAAATATTAAAAAAGCTTCTATAAAGCTATAGGTATGTTTTCACTTCAAATAGTAGTGAATTCTAACTAATATTAAATAAATATTTTAATTTTTATCAGAAAAAAACATTTTCTTGTGTTTCGGATAAGAGAAAACAGTTTTTTTTTTTTTTTTTTTTTTACAGAGGAAAAGCAGGAAAAATGACCATATGGTCAAAACTCTGGGAGAGCATGCTGCATATAGTACCTTCAATTCTAAAATAATGACTTTGTCTTCTTTTGTGAGCTGTCTTGCAAATCAGCATCTGTTTCTATAACTCGTCCATGCCATCAGACACTGATACCAAGTAATTTCCAAAATTATTTCTTTATCTTCCTACTGTAGCTGGGATGTGTGAATGCTGTTTTCAGTCTGCCATATAGCAGAAGAAGAGAAAAAGAGCAGTGGTGAGAGCTCACCAATTTCAGAGTGTAACCAGCCCCAGGCACAGCTCCTCTCCTCAGTCACTGCGCTCTCTGCTGCACCTCCCTACAGGTGGAACAGGTGGAACAAGTGCTCCTTCTCCCAGGTGCAAAGTCTGTTTTATCTATTTGGACCATGAGATCCGTAGAGGAGCAGTTTGCTCTTGAACTAAGTCACTTACTGCATTGCAGCTTTTTTTTTGTTTTGCTTTTACTGTATTTTGTACTTGAAACTGATTCCTGACTCTCATTTCAATACACAAACTCTACCAGCAAGTACCACCCTTCCTGATGAGGTCTGGCTGGCCTATCCACCTGGTGGCACTCATGCATCTTTTTAATCCTGAGTTAATTAAAATATCTTTTTTAAACAAATAATTATAAAACTGCTGCCACTAAAACCCCGTGCTTTGCTAACATTGTTGGAATCTTTATTTTTACTACCAACACAATGGAAGTTACCCTCTTTCCCTGGGAGCAGAAAGCATCCTCAGTGCTGAAATAAAAATCTTTTCCACAAGAAGGTGTCTACGAAATACTCTTTCCAACTAGAGCTCTGTTCCATTAATTCTTAGCGTACTCTCGTTCCCTTAACCCTACATCGATATTGCTACTGCACTGAAAAATCAATCTCCTATTTTTATCCTGTTTGGTATGTCTGCCCAATATTTTAATCTACCATGTTGCATTTACAAGATGTTTAAACTGTGCCACTTGAGTAGACCAACAGCTTCTAAATAAATTTAGTGGTTTCAATTTATATGTACAAGTTTTCCTCTCTAATAAACAAGCAGGCATCATAGTGTTCTGCCTCTTGCCTTTGGATACATCATCAGTATAGATCTGACCTTCAAAACTGCTTCACAATAAGTTGTGCAATGAGAGCATATAAACGGTCAAGAAGGTTTGATTTATTGGCTAAATTTTATTGTCCCATTTTGAACATACTGAGATATTGTTTTCCTGTTGCTCCATTTCAGTTCTCCAAGTTTACTGAACCCAGTCCTGGACTTTCTTTTTAACATCCTCCTGCACATACATTGTTACAGCCTTCAGAACTTCCAAGATTTCTGAAGGTGACTCTGGCACACTTTCTGTCATCACAGATGAAAGTTGACACTTTTTAGTCCTTTCATATTTCGGTGTCATATTTCCTCCCTACCCAGATATTCCTCCAGACTTTCTCATTACTTGTCCATGCAGTAAATGTCAGAACTGTAGAGTGCGGCCCCAAGGACTGAATGACCCAAATATGGGGACCCTCACTGAGGCAGCCAAGGTCAGCAGCTAACACAAAATCATTATATCCGCGCAAAACACGGCTCTCAAGGCAGGAACGAATCTGACACGTGGACTGACAGAGAGCTGGGTCCTGTTCAGTGGCAAACAGAGCAGAGTTACAAGGGAGCCACACAGCCACAGCAACTGCCCCAGCTCTGCTCATCGAACATCTCAAAGCTCCTGAGGTAGCTGAGAGCAGAAATGCATAAAATGAACACAGACAGCTTTCCCTTCACTGAGGCTGAGGCGAACCCCTTATACATTTCATTTCAGTGAAGAGCTTGGGCTATTTCTGAAACATCTTCAACTGAGTTTCCCTATTTTACACAGAACGCTCTATCTTCCTTTGAACATTTCATGTTACAGACTACACAGAGATTTTAGCTCAGCCTCCTTCAAATCACACATCTTGTGTAGATTAGAGGAGGGGCTGGAAAGAAGGAATTCAGCAAATCCTCTGGCAGAGCATGGCACTTGAGTTATTAGAGCATAGCCATATCTCAGATCAGCTCCTGCCCTGGCAAGATCACTGCCAGCAGCACTGCTGGGCTTCCTTGCTCAAGAAGGAACTTTTCTGTGACTCATCATTTCTCACTGTCTATGAAAAATATGCACATTACTCTGAACATATCAGAGCTTAGCTGGCTGACAGGGAGAAAGATAGTAAAAAGATTTTTTCTTTTAATGGAAAATTTTACGCTGTAGAGAGCTGCAGGTCTTTTCTTGCTTTCTTTCTTGCCTTCTCTCTTTCTGTTCTTCTTCCTTTCTCCTTGAACAACAAAATGACAGCCCTCCTGGCCTCACAAATCTGCCAGTGCACACACTCTAGTGATTTAAATTATGGGTGGATAAAATTGATATGTACAAAATTAATGTGTCTAGTCCACAGCAGAGATCTCACCAGGGAAGCAAGTACTTTGTTCAAGAGTTTGCATTTAGAGCTTCTTCTTAATTAGATGAAAAATGCAAGGACGGATGAAGCCATAATTAATAAGGATAAATAGATGCCAAATAGATGCTTTTTCATGCATTTTTGCTCTTGCAACATCTCCTCCTGGCTAGTTCACATTCAGGCTGTAGAAATGCACTGTCATGCACTGCAGCATTTGTAAAGTACACCTTGCATTTATAACCTGATTAAGAGTCATGATGATATTCACTTTTATTTTTATTATTTATCTGCAAGTCTCCCCTTTCTTCAGCCACCTGGATTTCTTAAAATCTATTCTAGACAATGTACAATATTTGCCCAGATCTGTGACTCTTTTCTTCCACTTATACCTGTGCTAAACTTTTCAGTTCAGGGTTTTAATCCTTTTCATGAAACATCAAACAAACAAAGACTTATTTAGTCCTGACATGAGAAATAGCTTGTTTTCTTTAAATAAAAATCCAACACTGCTCAGTGAAATGAAATACTTCAAGCTTTGACTATACTAAACAAGGATATTGATTTTTTTTTTAGTTTTTTTCTACTGTGAGAGCTCTTGGAAGTGATAGAGACCATTACATCATTCTGGTTTAGTAGTCAGAATCTTGTGGAACCTTTCCAAGCTGCTGGCTGTTTTTGTAAACAGTTTGCTTTTAAAAGCACTCCAATTTCTTTCATCTATTTACATCTCCAGTGGCAATTTTATTCAATAGTGCAATACAGGTATTGCACATCTGGTATCCATAATCTGGATGTTATTATCCATCTGCTACCTGCCCTTTTTTGTCACTGCATGGAACTCAATAAGAAGCTGAAAATCTGCAGGCAAGACTAAGCTAGTAGAGTTGGGATTAAACACCTTATTCTACATGAAAACAAGCCTCAGGAAGGATATTACATTATGCATTCATTACTCAAAGAATTTTTTCAACTGTGAAAAGACTTTGGAGTTGGTAAAAGAGATCTCCATCTATCTGCAACCTTAACCTTTACCTTTGCTAATACACATATTAATATAAATAATGTAGTATTTCAGCTAGAAAGGTCTCATCTACAGATACAGTCAGTCCTAATTCAGACCAAAAATTCATTTTTATCAGCTTCATTTGTCAAGTTAGTGGGTAAGGCAACCAAAAATTCAGAGTATGAAAAAAATCTGACTCATTCTGCAAACTGAATGAATAGTGATACAAACTCATCATAATACAGTAATGAGGGGGAAAAAAAAGGAATACAAAATAATTTTTCGAAAACTGCTATAAGTGAATACAATTTGACTTTGGAAAACTGGGATTACTGATATGGCTGCAGGGTGCATTCTCTGCTGCTTTCTTATTTCTATTTCCCAGTGAAGTTGTATGATAATTTTGGAAAAGGATGAGTAGTAACACACGAGTTTTTGTGCCTTTGACTTAACAATTAATTCTGAACAAATTTCTGTTTGTTAATTTCTAAAGCAAATAAAATTGTATTCTTCTACAGCTCATGTCTATTACTTTTAGTGTATAATGGAGGGAAACAAAAGGTTGTTACTGTTCCTTTCTACTCCACACAGAACTAAAGATATTGCAATGATATTCAGAAATGTCTCATCTGAGGCCTGAGACATCTGACCATTTGGATCTGACATTGCAATCAGCATGGGAAAACTGAATGCTTCTTTCCCCAAAACTTTAAACAATAGCACTTGGAGCACAACTTTGTTAGGAGCCAGGAAGTATTCCATGCAAAATCAATCTTCCATCTAATAAAAATGTTATCTATGAAGCTAAAAGGATAATCTAAGACTAATTAAATTCCAAGTGAAAACAATTACCTTTTAATATGTATTCCCCTTAGGATATTGTCACTTTTTACCACCCTGTTACAATCATAAACCAGAGAGGTGCATTTGTACTGCTAACCTTATCCACCTCAACCCAGGTCCAAAGGATAATTCAAGTACAATGCACATCCACACAGAACAGTGCTATCCAAACAACTCAGGCAGCTTGATCACCATCTGGCCCAATCTGGCTTTAACAGAGATTAATTCTAGGTCATCCAATTCCCTCACTGTTCTTTTTTGATACATTTCCAATATCAATACAGGTCCAGTATGAAAAACTGCACTTCAAGAATGAGCCTTTTGCAACAGAAAAAAAAAGAAAATTAGTCTCCCACAGAAAATACATCATAAAAGTTTCTGTGATTTAACAAATTCAAGTGATATGACAGACATACACCTCTCTTTGTGCCTTGTGTCCTGCCTGGCTGTACCCACAGGCAGAGGAAATCTGACAAACCTTAGGTCCAGAGAAGGGAAAAATTTTTGGAATGCAAGACTCATCTGAAGGGATGAGTAGAAACAGACCTCCAAGGAGGGTTTTCATATTTGCAAGCTGCAAAGGGAACCAGACTATCCCACTGGCAGAAATGGGACAGCAGCAGCACTGCAGGGTGACTCTGCACACTCACCAGGATTTACCATCCACAAGGGAGTTGTCTCACAGCTACTTCTCAGAGATTTTTCACTTCCCTGACAAGCATGAAAGTGAGCAGGATTGACACCGTAGCAAAACTGACACCACCACTGCCAGTGTCTGGCTTTCTACTGCACCCCTCTTCTTGAGATGATTCCAATTGCTGTTCAAGATGCACAGAAGCAGAAATATCTGCCACTGGGCAATGAGTGAACACCCAGTCCAGAAATGGCCTGAACAAAAAGTGAGGTGGTCACGAGTTTTCAGAAATATATTTTTTCAGAAATCTCCTTGAGTTCTTTAAAATTCCCATCCCAGGAGAACAGCCCAGTATCATACAATTTTATTTCCCTGCTTCCCAGAAAGTGCTGGGTAGGAGAAAAAGGCACTACAGTTGGAGGGTGCTGTGTACTTCTGCTGGTAAAGAAGAAAGTAAGTGCAGTTTCAGGGCATTCAGTGACTAAAACAGATGTCTAATTTTCAACACACACCAACAACTGCATTAGGTGTCCTTTCAATTTCATACACTTTCATATAAAACCCTTAAGATGCCCCTGGAAAATAGATTTTACTACAGCAAAGGTATGTGTGTGACTATTCAGATAAAGAGTGATGCAGCCTGGTGATCAAATAGCACAAAAAATTCCCCTGATTTTGATATTAATAATTCTGTCACTAATATGGAACAATAGATGTAATAATTTACAACAATAAATTAAAGTGAAATTGTTCTTACAGAATTAAAACCTACTTTGCACCTAAGCAATTGCCACCTTGCCTACACTGAAGACCTGCGTGGGTCTATTAGCTATTTCAGCTATTTAACTCTGTAAGAAAAATAGAAATATAATCTCATAGCATAAAGGAACACAAATTAATCTCTTTTTTTCCCCCAATGCAGTACTATAGTAAAGCAGTATATCCTAAAACCAGTTCAAATAAAACTACCTTTGCTTTGTTTTCTAAGCAAATTTTATAAATTTACTCACTTAAATTTGTTCTGAGATGCCTATTAGTATCAGATACAACATGACTGTATGAAAAAAAAATAGGTTTGTTTTTTCTGGTATTTGTATAAAGCAGATCTCTTATCTTCCTCCTGCTGGTTTGCTATTCTGAAGTAATTAATGATTTCTTACCATGAGTTAATGAACAATACATTCTATTAAGAAAATTTGTAAGACATAATGTAAAGGTGCTTTGAGCACCTTGAAGATACAAGTTTTCCAACAAGATACATGGCAGACCTCTCTCCAGGTATGTAAATTCCTTCCCAATGCCCAACTTCCCACCACCAAACAAGGCTTTGATGGGCCCTACAAAGACTCAAAACTCCCTCCTGACAACAGATGGCAATATTTTCCTCTCTTTAGAAAATGCTGGTATCGCCACTGGAAATGGTTTAAGGCAGAATTCAGATTCCACAGCCTTCTACTGTCTGACAGAGCATACAGCAAATATCAGTAAATACAGCCTCATAGCTTAAACATGAGATATCAGTCCATGCAATGGAAGCTTTATCCGTGTTGGTGACTGCTTTGTCACCCACTCCTTAGTAAAACCTTCCTGGCCATTTCTACAGGTTGCAAATGACAGTGTGCTATTTGAACCAAACTCAGCACAAATACAGATTTTATATTTGGTGATGTAACTTGGAAATCATCTTCAGTGACCACACAAACATTTCATCTTAACTTTTCCTTTAATACTATTCATGGAAGTAAGCTGAAATTCCCTAAGTCTTGGAAGCAAGGGCAAAAAGTCAGGAGCAGACAGGTATTTGCTTTAGGATTTGCATAAGCAGTACAATGAACAGGAGAGTAAAATGGCAAGGAATTTTGGAAATACAAACTAGAAGAGGTTCCTGTGCTCCTGAAGGAACAACAAAGAAGTAGTCAGTGAATAAAGCTGGAGACACAGTCCAAGGTACTTCATAATCTCAGGAGAAATTCACAGTTACCAGGGTCACAGCTAAAAAAGCACATTTAGGTCCAGGTTTTCTTCAAGCTGACCTATTTGATCATTCACACCAATGACAAATTACATTGGCCAAGAAATTCTGAAAGCTTTAGGAAATTGAGTTCTGGTTTATAATATTATGCAAGCCACAATGCTCAGCTTAATGAATTCACTGTCCTGGATAATGCAAAGAAATATTTAAATATAGTGAATAATATTTTGTGTCACTGATTTTTCATTTGAAAAATTAATATATCATTTTTTTCAATTTTAAACAGTTGAATAAATGCAGGTAAACCTAAACATTAGAGGGTATTAAAATTTTGCCCCTATATTATTTTAATGTGTAATTTAGTAATCAGGGTAAAGGACCACTTGATATAACACAACATGAAACAGACATAACCTGTTAAATCCATTAGATTTACAAAAGTCTATCTTTAACTGGGGATGAGAAAGAAAACGCATCCATTTTAAATGGACAGAAATGTTACCAAATTAAATCAACTCCAGTTACCTGCACACAGTGGAGCTCAAAGGGTTTTCATGCTTTACAGGTTAAAGAGTTCTTTCATGGTTTATGCAGAGAAAAACACCTACAGGATAAAAAAGGATAAAAAGCTTGTAACACAAATTCTGGATTCCTATACAATCTCCAGGGGTCCTTAATCCACCAAAAGAATTTGTCCATCTGAACTGTTAATCTCCCAAAACACAGAGGAGAGAAGAGAGAAGAGTGTTGAATCTTCAGGATGAATTATTTTTCATTCACTGGGCTGTGTTGGAAGCATGGGATGTTTTCTGACACGGGTGCTCAAGGTGCATGAAAGTGGCTTCTGTTCTTGGATTTCAAACTAGCACATTACAGGCTGAGGTCGACACTTCCTCTCATCTGCCTGATCTTCATTTAGATGAGCTTGTATTTTTAAAATTTTAAAGATAATTATATATGTCAATATATCATAATTAAAGGGTTTATCTGACATTTGTCCTGTTAGTTTGCTTCATCTAAAACAATTGGTAACTGTTGAAATACATGCATCCAAGGCACAAATAACTCATTTGGCAGAACTTACTCATTTCAGAGTCTGTCTATTACTATTCTCTTTTAAATGGTAATTTTATCCAAAGCAATATCAGTTTCATCACTGGACTTCAAAGATTACTTTAAATTTGGCATCTTTTTGTAGGCAGAACTCCAACATTAGAAGCAACGTGTCCAGACTGCATCAGCAGCCAGCAAGGGACTTTGCTGAAAGGGCTGGACTGAGACAATTCTGATGTTTTAAAAGCTTATTATCCTTCTAAAAATGAAAATAATTTTTCATTTCCTTACAATTAAACCAGAGTAGTTGCAGAGGAAAGATTTCAGGGTTTTTAAATTACCTTGAGTATCTAAATAGCTAGTTTTCAGATTCTATTAATCTTTTTGATTAAAGCAGGTCTGCTGCTGAATAAAACTGTAAACAAACCCTTGATTGCAAGATGAGTTAGTGCTAGATAGTTTTATAACAAGTAAAAATATCTCCATGATCACAAATTCCCTGTAAAATGTATTGGTTTTGCTCATGTTTACATTTCCTTCAGCAGTCTTTATGAAAAGTTCACAGGCTTATGACTCCATAGATTTAACTCAGTTATCCAACAAGGTACTTTGCAAGACATCCATATTTACATATCCCTGCTCACTAGGCTCTGTTCTTATTCTAAAGCTCAGCTGTGCAATTTATACACTGGAAATAACCGCAGCAAAAGAGAACTTGAAGTCTGTTGATATTTTCTTGTGGCATCCACACATAGTTTTTGTTTTATTTCAGCAAGTCTCATAGGACAAACAATCAGGCTGAGGCAATATTTCAGCTCAATGTCTTCAAAAGCAAGGGACTTAAGAGCAGGTTTGCTTAAAACAGTGCAAAGGCAGTAGGAAAAGAGACAGGGAAGAATTAAACTATGAACTTTGCACTCTTATTAACTATATCCTTGACAATTTTGAAGTAAGCAACTTCATTCTGTATGTCCTAAATTATTCCAGAAATTACCTTGGATGCAGTTTTTAGGACCAAATTATTGGGCACCACTTCAGTGTCTAAAGGGTTCTCAGAATCCAAAAACATCTGCCTGCTTTCCTCAGCTATTGGAAAGGTTTCTGTACTACCAGATGGAGTGGAACCATCTCCATTAAACTACTATCCATTAAAAGCTATTAAGGAAATTTTTGAGTTTTGAATGAGAACCCACTACCAATAAAGCATTTTGGTTATTGACAATGGAAAGTATTCTTTAGGGAGATGATCAGATTCTCTATATGCTGTGAGAAAATATTTAGATGTCTCTCCTTATTGGAAAGCAGATGGAAGAATCAAATTAGCTCAGGTTACCAAGTTAAAGTTGGCAGACTTCTATATTAGGCTACAAATGAAATAAGTCTAGATTTGAATAAGACAAGGATGGCAGACATTTATGTATATATCAAAGATTAAATAGCTGCTGCTAGAAAAAATTTCTATTCCTTTGCTCTTCTTTCAAATTCCACCAAATACCCAGTTTTATTGGTATCTGAAATATGTATTTTATTAAAATAGGTTTGCTGCTGAATAAAACTATAAACATGTCAATTGATTACAAGATGAGTTAGGGCTAGACAGGTATTACTGCTTATCCCTTTTTCATGCTCGTGTTATTGAGGATACCAGTTGACAGGTTTAATTGACTCTGTAGAGAGGGAAAGATCACAACTTGAAGATATAAAAGTTTATGGTATTTTATCAAAATGCAAAGAAAACCTAATCATGTCTAAATGAGATTTAATAAAGCAGCCCACTATTTCCCAAAATGTCTTTTGTCTTTGAACATTTAGCACACAGTCTTGAAGGATCAACTTCTACAGTGATGCTGCTTCACAAAATGTGTTTTCCATGTAGAAATGGATGCATCAAACCCCAGAACAATTTATTTAAATATTTTTTTGTGGATCCCAGAAACTGAAGGTCACAGAAGGTAATAGAAATTTTTGTGACAGAATCCCAAACATACACAGTCCTACCAGGAGCACAACAAAAAGTCAAATGGGATACTTTTCCCCCAAGTTGAAAATCACTGTTACATATGAAAAAATATCCCGTCTCAGCATGAGTGTGAAAACAAGGCACTTCCACATTCTACGTAGAATAAGATCTGCTCTTGAAGATCTGGGCTTAAAACACTGAACATCTAATTCCTGAAATAAAATTTTTGTGATGCTGTTACCCATATCGGAAACAAGGATGCCTTTGGTTTTCCACATACAAATAATTCCCATTGCAGGTGTTTTTCTGCAAATAAACAAGAAAAGAAGGATGTGCTGAACCCTGGTTCAGCATGTCCTGTGAACACTGGCCATGGAGTCAGGCTTTGTGCTGGGTGAAAAGCAAATCCACTCAATGGAAAAGCACAACGGATCATATTCATGAATCTGAGGGACGGCAGCTTAACATAAAGGCATGCACTCAAAGATCAGCATCAGACACCACCTCCTCAACACAAGTTCAATCAAGAAAGATGTCACCCTGAACTAAATCACAACTCCATTATGAAGGTTGAACTAAAACAAGTAACTTTTGAATTATATGCTCCTGCGCAACGCTTCTGCTTCAGCAGTGAACATTATCCTGCAAAAATACTTTTTAACCAGAATATTTTTTTGAACAATTCCAGTTTTGGTATCTTGACAGGCCAGATAAGAAACCAAACAACTTCTTGCATCAAGTGCCACTTTTCATGATGCATATCTCCCTTCAATATATGGGCTAAGGAAAAGAAAGTGCAACTTTTAGGGTCTCACAGAACTTGGACCATGAGAGAAAGAGTTTGGCAGGGGCTTTTTTGTAGCAGCCAATCTACCCTCACTGTAGGGAGGGAAGATCAGTACTCAAGAGAGATCCTTGTGATTTCAGGATCAGTTAGAGTACAAAAGATGGTCACTGCTCTCTAAAATTGCTGGTTCAGTAAGTCCCCACTTCTCAATAATTCAACCACCAAATTTATGAGCCATATGACAGAACGTTAAATTATTTTTAGAACAACCCATAGATGATATATGGGTGATGGGGAAGCCTTACCTTGTCTCAGATGATTAATTGTTATACTTATTTTGCTAAAAGAGGCAATATTATTACTCTGAAATAATAAACAAGGTCAGTCCTAAATCTGTATTGAAAACCATGCATATGAGCACCACAGACAGATACTCTCCCAAACTAAGTAATCACTTACAATTTCATGTTTTGTTTTATACAGGTCCTTCTTTTAATCTGTCTTTTAAAAGAAGCAGACAAGTAGATGACAAAATGATTGTTGTCTGAGCTGACTGATTTAAAATCATTGCCACACAAAAGGTATCAGACAACGAAACAGGTGAAAAGTTGCCATCATTTGAAGAAAAATATTTTTTAGAACAGCTGTTATTCAAATATAACCCTTTCCCAGTTCCAGCATATTCTCAAAGGAAAAATACCATCTCTTATGTACTTATCCACCATGAAAACTGCAGAAAGAACTTCCCAGAAAAATTTCAATTAGACTTTGCCTGAGTAACATCAAATGTGTCATAATCATAATATGATTTGTAAACAAACATGGATTTTAAAATTTTTGTGTGCATTTGAATTGAGCAGCTGATTTAGCTGATATAAACATAAAAGTTTACATGATGAAACTTTTCAAATTAGTATAAATAGAATCCCATGTGTGGTTAGATTTTGATTTAACTTGAAATCAGTAAACTAAAACCAATTTCTTTAGCCAAAACTCTCAGAAATACTATTTCAATTAGTGTATCCTTCAGTGTTTTCAAAAAGCCTGGTTTGAAAAGCATTTCAGTGTAGGGCTACACATACAGATATAGCTACATTCTATTCCCAAGATACTGCATGTTGTGTCCATAAAGTTGGTAGCAAAAAGAGCACACTCCACCTATCACTTCTAAAAATAAGAATTTAAATAATACCTTACTAAGGAAAAACAATTAAACAAGAAACTCACATTGAAAAATACGTGCAACAACAATCCCCTAACGTTAAGCAAGACTGAATCCAAATTTCCCCACTCCATTTCATCCTTAGAAATCCTGCAGAGGAGCAGAATAAAATTTACCAGTCAATAAATATTTTTCTGCACTTGAATAAATATGGAAACCACATTACCAGAACTTAAAATAACAAAGGTAAAATAAAATTGATATAATAAAATTACATCTGTTTCTTCTATGCACCTGTGAGAGGAAATTATTTTGCCATAAGATAGATGATTCTCTTGATAATTTGATAAAGGGACTTTTCACCTCATTTGTCACCATTAACACCACAACATAAGTATAGTACAAAAATTTTAATTTCAAAATACTTCATCTGACATCTAGGAATTAGAAAAAAGCAACCCTATTATATTTCCTCCTTTACTGAGTAGGAATCTATTCAGCTGAAAGTTCTCTGAGAATCAGTCCTGGAGTTTAAATTTAATAGTCGTTCTACAACCACTATGTCCTTCACTGGATAAGACCACAGCAGAAACTAAGATATCTGACCACTTATTTCAACAGAACACATCCAGCCATGAGTAGGTACAGCTACAGTAAAAGAAAAATAACAAACCAAAGCCAACAGAGCTATGAAAGAAAAAGAAACAGTTGAAAAGTGTGCCCTCATTTGAAGAAAAAGCTTTTTTAGGGTAGTTGTTATTTAAATATAAGCACCTTTTGTCAATTCCAACATATTCTGAATAAAATTTAAAAAAAAGGAGGAAAAAAAAAAGTTGTGCTGCATTTAAAATGAAGTTTCATCTATTCCAAAAAGTTCATACCTGAACAGTCAAGTGTAAAAGTTTCTGGCTTGAACTGGCAGTAACAAAACGACCTGGCCAATTAAAGGATTTTCACACAGACCTCAGAATTTAATCTGAGCACAAGCCTTTGGAAAAGGGCATATTTCACTCCGCTGGGATTGTGTGCAAAAGAGCAGCACCTACCTAAGGAGCAGCTGAAATTTCTCTTCATGCTACAACACGACAACATGCTGCTTCTTACAGACCTGATTATAAAAATACTAGAAAATGTATTGTTCTCTTTAAAGCCTCCATAGCTATGCCATCATCTGGTATATGCTGCCAACTGGTGTCATCAGCATGAGGCTGGGAAAGCCTGCTGGCTTGTTTGAACTCTGTTGTGGCCCTTCTGTTTTCTTTTGGGTGGCTTTCAAAAGCTCCCATCTCCTTTAGGCAAGTGCTGAGTGTTTGCAGCACAGAAAATCCTTTTGCTTGTAGCCAGCACAGGCAGCAGCTGAGCGAGCCCCACCAGGTGAGGAAAGCTGGATGATGGACCAGTGAAACACAGGGCTTTGTACAACTATTTAATATGTATTCTGCACGTGGAATATTTTAAATTGCCTTATCAAGAACTTTGGAATATATTCCAAAGTATAGCTCTGCTCCCAGTCCAAAACATGCAAAGATTCACATCCTGCTCATTGATACTGATGCACTGTAGTACACTCAGGGACAGGGCAGGGCAAAGGACATTCTGTGTCTGTCTGCTTCCTCCTCATCCTTCTGAATCTGACCACTGTGCCTCTCAAGAGGCACATAAAATAAACAAACAAGCAAGCTGATGCCCTCAGAAGCTGCTAAAGAAAATGTGTCTCCAATGTTTTAATGTATTTTTCACTCTAAGCATAAAGTTGTTTCAACAAAACCCCAAATCATCAGAATCTTTCTGTTCCCAAAAGTAGAGGTCAAAATCTTGAGTAAGCAGAAATGATAACAGATGGTGACATTTGAGCATTTGGCTGTGGCAAAATCTATATAAATAGGAACTGCAGAAGACTTAACTGTCTGTGGTGACCAGACAGCATCAGGAGCCAAACCTCTTGAAATCAAATCCTTTGAGAGGAAAGGACAACAAACAGAAGAAAGGCTGCAGGTTGAGTTGCTGGAGATACTCCCCCAAGCCTTCACTTTCTGGGCCTGTATTAACAGTCTCATCATACTGTGGATGGAACAGAATTTAATTAAAAGGGGTATCAGAAGTCCAGCTATTTTTTGTCTTTTAAGAGCTCAGGCAATAGTGTCAAAACCCCGGAGAAGCCAAATTAGACATAAAACCCTCTTAGGTCAATGAAATCAGCCAAAACTATATCTTGCACTTAGACTAGATTTTAATGGATATGTTAATTCATTCAATCTACAGCTCAGCCAACTTACATTAAATATAATTTTCACAAGTAACAGTTTTCCCTGTTAAAGAAATTATATACACTTCTTTTAAAATGAAACTGATATGACAGGCCTTTATAGAATTAATTAATGTCACCTCTTGAGGGAAAGGTGAATGAGGGAGCATTTTAAGCCAGATGAAAAAAATGTTTATGTCACAAAATTGGTATTTGAAATGTTGTTCTATGGATCATATAACACATTCAAATAAAAATTCCTAATAAGCACATAAAAAGGCAAGTTTCATAGCCATATATTGGACAACAATCTACTTTTGGAAAGTATATTTAAGATAATTTGGGGAAGAAATATACTTTTATTGCACTCCTATAAGCATTTATCTAGACTGGGAGATATTCCAAGAGGCCTTGCTGTTCTAAAAGACCTTAGAAAACCATTCCTACAGGAATTATTTATATTCATACATACTTAACTCATTCAGATCATGGGCTGTACAAAGTCTTTCTTTTAAACTCAAGATCTTTGCTAGTACATGAACATTCTGAGAGCTTTTCCCTGACAAGGCACTGACTCCTCATGTAACCAAATTTTTGAGTTGGGTTAGAAAACCTCCTCTGCAGAGAGAGCACTGAACTGGGTTCTTGGAAACTGTATGTATTCGAGCAGCCTCTGCAGGAGTGCAAGCTCCACTCACACCTGCTTTGGGTTTTGGTAAAGCCACACCTGTTAATTACATGTTCCTTACACAGCAGCTCTGCAGATCTCTCAGGACTGCTCTCATGGCCATGACAACATGTCATGGTGCCCTAAGGGGACGTGCCTCAAGTAAGGCAAACTTTGAGGCTTCATCTCCATCACACTGATAGACATCATGAAGGGGAGGAAACACCTTTTAGGAACAAAAACCTTTCTGAAAGGGAATTAATAATCTTCTATACTAAATGTGAGCAGTAAGATATGGGACTCAACTCACCACTTCAGCAACCTGAAAGCCAGTTGATACCTGGGGCAACATAAAGAATGTTAGGAAATTCTGCTTTCACTGTTTTTTGGCCCAAGATAAAGGCACAAAAATACAGCATCCTTCCACAGTCTGGAACCATTTTTAAGTGAGGTTCAAGTATAGACATTTTTGTTCTGCCCCTTTTACCCAATAGCTGAAAGTGCAGATCCATGAGAATGGAGACATGGGGCCCAAACTGTTGTGCAAACTGGGATGTGTGCAGCCCTGGCTGGACCTACCAAATTCTTTTGGGGAAGCATCCAAATTGGAGGCTTGAAGACCAGTTAGAAGTTGAACATGCTGTCTCAAGATGCAAGTTTGGACCCAGGAAATAATTAATATTTTCTGTAATAATTTCAGCAGGCTGTTCTCTTTCTCTATTAAAATCAAAGCACAGGTATTGTAGATTCTGAAACCGCTATGGTAAAAAAAAAAAAAAAAAAAAAAAAAGAAAAAAGAAAGAAAAAAAAGAAGTCCTGAAACTTCATCCTGTTGTCTTTCAGTATAAGTTTATACTGGAATGAACTCTTCACCATTCCGAGGTTACAAACCCTATTTGCTGAAGACCAGGCATCAGGGTTTATTCTTCCATAAAAAGGGAAAAATTAACTTCAGATAGCTAGAATAAAGGAGCCAGAGGTGCTCCATACATTTCTTTCTAAGATATGGTACACAGTACTAACTTCTTAAAACATATCAGAAATAAAACCCAAGAAATGGCAGAAAATTGGCACATTTGTCTTCCCAGAAATAAAAACTGTACTATGATTAATCCAAACTGCTTATAGTTCTATCATAGCTGTTTTCTTCCACACAGAAATATTGTGAAGCTATACCTAATCATACCTAAACAGTGTGTTACAGTTTGTTTGGGGCCGTTGGAGAAAGAATTATGCTGTTTTTTCCAAAGGCACTGGAGATTTTCCATATTCAACTAATTTCTTATATTCTGCTTTTGTAGGTCTGTGGAGGTATCACCAGAGGGAAATAATAATGGAAATTAGAAATGAAGTAGACTGCTAAAAAAATATTAAAGACCTCCTAGAAATTACAGGCTTCAAATTTGATTTTTTTTTATAAACTGACAGCCTGCTGAAACTCAGAGAAAGATAAACACATTATGTTCAACTTCTGGGTATCTGCCTTACAGTGACAAGAAAATATCCTCACTTCAAGAAAATGCACTTTAGAAAAAAGGGAATAAGAAACTGAATGTAAAGATGCCTGGAATTAAACAATTTCAAAGGCTTTGACATCAAACAGTTTATTATCATCTGCCTTATAATTGATCTGCGAGATTTCTAATCTATCAGAAATAGAGAGACTCTGAGCTTCTCATGGGAGCAGTCAGGTCTTAATGAGAAATGCAGATGTGAAAGTTAAGCTCTTGCTTATAAGGAAAGAGTGAAGAAGTGGGGGAAGGAGATGGCGATCTTGCAAGATTTGAAAGAAATCTACTACAAAGAGTTCTCTTTCCAAGTGCGAAAAGCCCCCACAAACTTGTACTCTGAATCAGTTCCTTAAAAAAGCAGATCTGGTTTAACAGCTTTCAGTCCAATTTTAAGAAAAACTGAATGAAAAAACCGCAAAGACAAAAACTGGTTAGTGACAAGAAGAAGCCTTGGTACACTTCTGCATTTAACACTGTCAAAACTATTTTAACAAGGATAGTAAAATCACGTAACTTTACAGTAGTATCTGAAAGTAATTAATAAGGTATTTTACATATTAATATTCCAAGAATATGCAGAAGCATAGCAAGAAGAAAAAAAATGTGTTTGTGGGTTTTAACAAGGAATTACCTGGGCTAGCAAAACAAGAGTTGATAGCTCAAAAGCAGCTGAGAAGGAACATGGCTACTCTGTGAAAATCAGAGAGGAAATGTTTCCACAGAGAGAGGCTACCAAGAATTGGCTGGAACAAGATGGGAGAAAAATCTTTGTAGAGGAAAGTGGCACCAAAATACAGACAAAGAATTGAGTATTTGCACAGCTATGGGCAGATGCAGTGGATTGGTTTCTGCAGTGGAGATGGAGCACACAGAGGGCCTGGATACTGCAAGCCAGAGAAGATGAGGGCTGATAAGCACAGTGTGGCTAAAAAGCCAACACAAGGCAGGGGTTTCTTCACAACCAAAAGGGAAATCATGTAAAAGAGAAGCTGGTGGAAAGGGAAAGTCCTGGGTGACTGCACTGAATGAACACGGACTGTACATGGGCAGGTGGAGACAAACACCAACAGCTTTGGGTCTGCCAACAGCCCAGGTCAGGACAGCAGGTGAGAGAGACAGCTCTGCCAGACGTGATGTGCAAAAGGAGGAAAGCTGCCAGAAAACCAGCTGAATCTGCATGAAGGAAGATTTGTAACTAGTTCTTCTCTTTAGAGGTTTCCGTGAAATCAAGACGCAGGAACTGACTTCACTATCTCCAGATAAATGGTAATGGGAACGCTGGAGAAGCTTACTAACAAGAGATTAATTTTGGATAGTTGCACGGGCCATGAGTTTTACTAAGCAGCATTCTCATTGTACTGATGATGGCAAAAAACAAACAAACAAACAAACAAACAAAAACCAACAAAAAAAAACCCCAAAGCAAACAGCTTCAGAAGAAAGATAAGGGAGGGAAAGTCAGGGACACAGGAGAGATCTTGAGCTGAATTAAGTGAAGGTCACTGGGGTATTGGTGAGGATAAGATCAGACATTGTGCAGGGATGAAACTTCTACATCCAGTGCCAAGAGATAAAAGGCAGAGTGGTGAGAGGGGAAGGAAAGGCAAGCCAAGGGCTGGGGTAAAGTCAGATCATTTATAGTCAGTTTTCTCAGAAAGAGCACAAGAAAAGGGAGAAATGGAAAATGGATGTGATTAGAATTGAAAGGCTGTGAGAAGGAACCATCTAATCTGCTTGAAAGAAAAGTGAGCTGTAAGACAAAGACAGAGGACTGCATTGTTTCCTACAATAAAGGCTGGTGGGTTCTATCTGGTAAATCAGCCTTTGTTTCAATTCTCTGGCGGTAGTGTTTAATCTCAAGTAATTATCATCGCTTTGCAGTGTTCTCTGCAGCTCCCCCAACTAAAACAATATAACAGGGAATAGGAGGACATTTTAAGGAATTCATCAATTCAAATATTCATAATTTAGACTGGAGCCCTTAGTTTCCATTTTTCCTTAAGACAAACCCCCACGACTTTTGTTTTTCCTTAGCTGTTTTTTATTTAACCTTGCACAAGCTATTTAATCTGTATTAAACATAATTTTTAAAGTTTAATGTGAATCATACTAAGATGTTGCATCATTACTTAATGCAGAAGCACTATCTTCCATAGCTCCTGACCAGTTCTATAGAAACCCATTGATTATTTAAAAAAAAAAATAGAAGAGATTTTTTTAATACAAAAATGAACCACGGAAGAAATTAAAATAAAGTGCAATGCCCAACACTTGATGCCAAGATATTTTCAAGCAATTCAGAATAACTAAGATTAACTAAAATGGTTATCTTAAGAAAGGTTCATTCTCTCTAGCAAATATCCAAGGCTTCCTTCTTGCCTTTCTTACATATAGTTGTTTCCAGATCCTAACCTAATACACTTGCATTTTTTTTTTATTCACATCTATTTATGAAAACAGTAGAGATCAAATTGCACAGAAAAAAAAAACCCACCTATGTCAGAAAGTCCTTAACTACTAAAATAAAGCCACGTCAAGTTCTTCTGGAAAACCCTTATTGCCCTAGAGACGCGGACACAGAGGTGTCATCTTTCTGCCTCAAGCAGGACAACACTCAATAAGGCAAGTGGTGCCATAAGCAGGGACTCCCTCCAGCAGCCCTGACAAGGCCAGGCCAAAGCTGTCCCCTGGCCACCGTGAGCCCCCCGTGGCTGCTCTGCCCCTGGCCAGCGTGCCCAGCCTGCCTCTGCCCCGGAGAGCACGGGCGGCACAGGGAGCTCCAGAGCAGGGACAAGGGACAGTGTGCAGCCAAAGAAGGAAATACCAGATGGAAAGGAGTCTGCGTAAGAACTCCTGCAGAAAGAGTATATCACAGGTATGGAGCTCTTTCAGTTATTTTTAGCTGTTCCATTTCTGAGCATACACCAAACTGTTCTTCTTTCTAAACAAAATACAAGTACATTGACCAACTGATTGAACAAGATTATTTTAGGAACATGCTTATCCTGCTAAAGGAGAATTGTGTTACAATGCATGTAACATTTTGATTTCATGCACATTACCATAGGTTTGTATAACAAGCAGTTCTTCAACTCTTTCTGTTTTATATTAATTTATTGTACCCATTTACATATATGGATCTTTTGGAATTTTTGACTCCACATTAAGAATAATTTTCTAATTTGAGTAAAAAATAAGTATTTTGCATTATAGTAGAACTTGTTTAGCTTTGGATGAATTTTTATTTTCATTCATAATATAAAAATCACACAGAAAATTTAATTATTTTTCTGCTTATTTAACTGTCTTTTAAATTCTATTTGTCAGAATTACTGTGCTGTAATTCTTCCTCTTCACTAAAGCTAGGCAAAAATTAATGATTAAATACTAGCTTATATCAAAAGTCTAAACACCAATATTTAATAATGGAAAATAAAGGAATCACTTGAAAGCCTATCTGCAATTCTTTATCCTTTATCCATCAATTACAGGAAATAATGGCAAAAATCCTGTTAGAGTGTGATTTCTATGAAATCTATGCCTATAATATAAGAAGTAAGTGCAGAATCTAGAAAAGCATTATCAGCCTGATTTCTTATCTGTGGTTTGGTAACTACATTTCTGTCACCCTTCTAAAGTGCAGACTCAGAATTCATGCTAAAGGTAATGTTCATTAAACATTTTTTTAAATAATTTTTCCCCTACAAGTCTGACAATTTCAATCACATGAGTGAATTTATTTATGTTTGCTTTTTATATAGGTAGGACTTTAAAATCACAGGTTAACACAGGCTGGAAGGATCCTTACAAGGTCTCCAGGATTATCAGCAGTGTGGGATCTCATCTTAAATGCCTATGAGGAGAGGAAGAGAAATTCCATCAAAAGTACAGAATACAGGATTTGTCCACTTAAAATCTCTTAAAATAGAATCAAGTTGTTGCAATTAGAGCTAAGAACAATATGACTAGGTATAAAGCTCATCCTTCCTTATGAGAGAACAAAATGTGAGTGGCACATATCAAGAGTGACCCTGGAAAAATAAAACCACCTCTAGACAGAACTGGATGAAATATTTCCATGACCTCTATAAAGAGTCATTTCTTCTTTTCACACAGGGAGAAAAGTAGCTTGGAGTGCAGCAAATCCAGGAGTTTTACTTCATAAACTATTTCACATCTGCTGCACTGTTTCAGCTGAAGTCAATGCAGGCTGTTGGCACAAACAAAATACTTTTTGGTGTTTCTACTGTGGCAAAAATTAGGCACACTGGATTAAAAATCCTATTTCCACTGCTTATAGTTCTTTGCAGGGATACTAAACCTTGCAAATCCAGTATGTGCACATCACCTACACTCATGATTCACTTCCTATTTTTTAGCTATAAAATATAAGAATATAAAATGGAAATATCAAAAGCATCCAGTGGTGATTTAGCTCTGCTGCCTTAAAAGTCAGTCTTCTAATTCCCACTGGACAAGACAAAGTTAGTTAAATTCAAAGCAATTGCAAAAATCCACTCAAGCGTTATGAAGTGCATGGTTACTCACTCGATCAAAGGAGGTATTTAAAACAATCCTTAGGAGGAAGGGGTCAGCTTATTCTTTCATGAAAAATAATGGAAAGTACACACTGGTCCCTACTGCAGTGGAGAGATACCAGGTTCGTGTGCATATTTGTACATTCTGGGGAAATGGCCCTTGTCTGACTAAATTTAGCAGCTCTTTCCTGTGTGCTACTCATTGTAAACAAAAACACAATCCTGTAGGCACTCTCACAACTTCCCCTTGTCTTAAAGGTCTTTATACAATTCCTGTTAAAGACCAAACACCAATATTCCCTATTTATAGTCCCTGGTGTCTGATGAGTGAGGCTGTTCCTCCCTCTAGGAGATCCAACTAACACAACCCTACCGTGTATGTAAGGGGAATGAGGGGCAATTGCCAGGAAATGCATTATCACAAACAGCTTTTTAAATTATTACCACTGGTGGTTTTAACTAGAATTGGAACTCCTTCTTCTGGAATGTACCTGTACACGAGAAAAGGAAAGCTCTGTTTTGTACCAGTTATCTTGGATTCTCTCTCTTCCAGCTTCTAACTTGTAGAATTAATATTTCAGACAGAGATTTTCTCCAACGCTATTCACTTGATTTGCATTACTTAAAGTATCTTTCAGGCATGTTTAACTATCAGAAAAAAGTGCAAGATCAAAATTTAAATTTTGTAGTAGTTAAAAGTTTCAGAGGAAATACTTTTACTCTGAGAGCTAAGGAAATCAGAATCCACATTTGAACAGCACAGGCTGTACCATCCTGAATGCTCCTAAACTTTGTCTAAAGGACCTATTCTCTGCTGACAGCAGTAGGGTTCCCTCTGCAGACAGACTGCCCTGGCCAGCAGTGCAGCGTGCCCCACTACGCAGCCCACGCAGGGATTAGACTGGAAATCAGTTGTGAAACCTGCATAAAATATGCTGCAAAAGTTCCAAGGTGAGAAATGTTCCCTAGTGAACAAAGCTGTCCCTATTCTCCGTGTGCTGCTGGAGCAGCAGTGTCACCTCCATCCCCTCACACCTCCTGATCCCTCCACTGACAGCCAACATCTCAGGAGAGAACTCTTCACCAGGAGCTGGAAGTGAATGACTGACCCCTTAGAGGTGGCTTCAGGGCTTGACAAGGTGATGACATCCTGCATCTTTAGTTTTATTGCATCGGCTGACTGGAAGGATCGTATCTCAAACACTTAAACTGACTAAAGGTCAAAGACATGCAAATGTCAAAAATTAAATGTGTTAAAGTGGAGCCAGGAATGTGTCAGTGAATAACTCAATAGACTCTCCTGGATTAAGTAATTAATTTTTTTTTAATTGTATCAGTGTTAGCTGTTAAGAAGCAATTTCTAATTCACTTATTTACTTTTTAATTATCTATATCGGACAAAGAGATTTCACTTCCATCATGTTTTAAATAAATGAAATACTGTTTCATTAATTACTTGAAAAATACTGCAAATGTTTACAGAATCCCACTTAAATATCACCATAGAATCTGAAAATTTTAATCTCTTCTGTTCAATACCTTGCAACAGCCCTTAATTTTTCAGTGCTTGTCTGTATATACATAATTTAAAAGAAATTTTTAGTTGCATTCACAAAAGAACTGAGGAGAATCATCTTGAATATAAAGAAAATGAACATTTTGTAAGTCGAAAGATATAAAAGCAGGGTACTCCAAATGAAGACATTTAGAATTTATTTCAGGCATTTACTGCAACACCACAAAAAAAAAATCCTGCTTCCTTGTAGATTTGTTTTTGTTCTCTACCTTCATTTTTTAAAAAAGATTATTCTTCAGCTGTGATGCTTTGAATGTGAAAATACTAGCAAAATTACCCAAGCAAAACCTATGCAAAGGGACTGACAACTCCTCAACTATCAAAAAATGCAAGAAATAGCATTTTCTTTTCAAGGAAAAGAATTCAGAAAAAGAAAATAATCCAGAAATTCTGTTATCTTTCTTTCTGTTTCTTTTCATTTTGTAATAAAAATGTTTCATAGTTTTTACCTTCTAGACTCATATGTTTTTTTCATTTTCCTTTTTTTCTTTGAAAACTCTCCAGTATGGCTGCACTTACAGCATTATCAAGTTTCTTTATTTGACATGCCTACTTCATTTTTTTGTTAGAAAGTAAACTGAAAACATAGTCAAACCTCTTGCTTTTGACGAAAAGGGGTTAGGATTTTCAACTATTTTGGAAAGTTTCTGACATCTGGGCTTTTCAGTTTCTTCAGTACAAACTAAGCATTCTCAGCTGCGCAAAATCAAAACATTTCCTAGATAACTGTGAAAAAAGCAAGGTTTCCTAGCTGTTTCTGGCATGCCAAATGTCCTCATCACCCATGGTTAGATCCAGATGTGCAGCGAATGGAGCTTCCCTTCATTAATCATCTCATTTTTTTTTATCTCTATCAGCTTACAGCCTATGCAAATAACTAACAGCAAATATAATGGGACACCTAATTAGTATTTAAAACAATAAATTAGGGGCTAAACAGATTATGTACTCTGAAAGGTATATGAATGAGAAATACAGCATCTTCAGAAGATTCCCTGTCCCATTTAGTCAAGCAGAGCTGCTTTGGGAAAAAACTTTGAAGTGTCTATTCTGCCAGTGGAAGGAAAAGATATTTTGTTTCATCATTTATTTATACTTTTAAATGGGGAGCTGGAATTATTTTTCAGTAAGCATTGGCAGAGGAAACAAACTTGATAACATAACTGTTCTTGCCATCTGTACGTACTTCACACATTGTCATACAGAGTCACTTGGATAGGAAAACAAACACAAAATTGCCAAGTTCTGTGGGTTATGTAAAGTGCTCTGCTTGTCAGTACAATTCAGGAGTGCCCTCACCTACACTGAAGGAAAGATGTTAATCTAAATTTGACAGAAGTGTCTGCAAGAGGTAGGAAGGATTATCTGTGAAATTAAATAGTAGCAGCAGTTTAGGACATATTTAGACCTTCTCACTTGCACGAGGCAAACTTCAGCAGTGGAACAAGCCATCTGCTTCTGAACAGAAAGCCCTTTAAAAAGCAATCTTTCTGTCAGGCAGTGCTTGACTCATTCTCAGAACCTTTTCTGATGGGAAATCTTTGGTTTATACCACCTGAGGGTATTGTCTTCTGTGTCTGTCAGAGAAGCAGGCTCACTGTTTTCTCCCAGGTTCCTCTGCAAGAACATTGGCAGCAGGATCCTTGGTTAGTCTGCTGCCTTTTGCTGTCTTTTCCTGAAATCAGCTCCTTTCCCTTTCCCCTTTCCTTTCTCCTTTCTCCTTTCTCCTTTCTCCTTTCCTTTCCTTTCCTTTCCTTTCCTTTCCTTTCCTTTCCTTTCCTTTCCTTTCCTTTCCTTTCCTTTCCTTTCCTTTCCTTTCCTTTCCTTTCCTTTCCTTTCCTTTCCTTTCCTTTCCTTTCCTTTCCTTTCCTTTCCTTTCCTTTCCTTTCCTTTCCTTTCCACTACCAGCAGTCTGAGGGCTGTCTTACCATGATCTGACCCTGCATGGAGACCTCACACTTGAATCTGAATAGTTATATTCATTTTACCAGATTCTGGAGCAGTCTGGGTGCATTCTGTGGCCAAATCCTTTCTATAGCAATGAAAGCCCTCCAGTGTAAGACTTCTTTTTCTCTGTTTCCTTCCACACCCGTGAGCAGGCACTGACACCACATTCGGCCATCCTTGGGGAGAAAATTCAGGGTGGGCAGCAGGCCACAGTGATTTCCAGTGGGGCTTCCCATCTGAGCAAATGGGGTCCAGCCCCCATGCAGCAGGACAGGAGACGCAGCTGCCCTGCGGTTCAGCTCTCATAACCACTGCTAGCAGGGACAGCATGTCCCAGAATGTGTTAACTGCATCACTGCTACAGTCATACAGAGTTCCTATAGGAGGAAAAAAGCCAAAACCCTCAAAAAACACCAGCAAAAACAACATAACACCTAAAGTTTTGTAAAAATCTTTAACAAAAGGTTATTTTTTGAGAAAAAGTAAACATCTTATCCCACACAAAGGATGTCTTATCACTCGCTGCTCTGGTTGTAAAACTGTCAATCAAATCAGATTAAGCCTTAAAACATAATAGCTACATGTCAGTGTTCTGATAACAGGCTGGAAGTCATCTGGACTAATAGTAAAATGCAAAAAAAACCAAAAAAAACAAAAAACAAAAACCACCCCCCAAACATAATCCTTCACACTGCCAAAAAATAGACAAATAGACATTTGAGAAGAGATCATACAACTGAGATTATCCTTAATCAACAGCACAGTTTTTGTCATTTCTTTCTGTCTTGAGGTTAAGCAAGATAGCATAACAGGTATTGTGTACAGCACTTAAAATGAACTGCCTGTGCACGATGTATGGTGGGGGGAAAAAGAAAGAAGATGAGGAATACATTTGAATACTAAAGTGGAGTCACTTCCACCCCAAAACCTCTTCCCTAGAGAAAAATATGGAGTGTTTAATAGAACGCATTCCTAGTGGTTAACTGAACACACCTTCCTGCAGCTTGCTTAAGGAAAAATATCTCAGTAAGTATTTCAAGGTGATAAAGGAGATATATTTCGAAATCCTACGTTGTGAAAATGCAATCACACCACCCTTTCAAACAGTACAAGGGAGAACTTCTGAAAGAGACCCTTGGAAGCTTTGTTTCACACAGGAAGATTGCAGGTGTCTCTATTATCACCATTCCAAGCCAGGAAGATTTCCAATGTTGGCGTTCCTCTGACAAGCTTGGTTACGGCCAGTAACGTGGGGGGAAATGTAAAAGGCTTTGGGAGGGACACAATGAATAATCATTTTGTTGGGACTGCACTCAGAGGATGCAAAATAGAAAAAATAGGAAAAATATCAAGAGATAATGTTGCCATCCTGCGTTTAATGCAGAAATTTCATAGATCTTATAGAAGAATCCTTGAATTCCCACACCTGTTGGTCAACATCCTCTCCTCTGCCACAGGGGTCAGCAAGAGGTCAAGTCAGCAGCAGGTGTGAGAACCTTCACAAAGCTGCTTGGTGGAACACCAGCCATGCTTGTGGGCGTTCTGTTCTCCCTGTGTGTGCAGAGAGGAGGAAACCCAGTGCAGTCTCTGATAGCTGGGCTCCAGCTCACCGGGGAGAGCACACGAGGGAGCCTCAGGCTGAGCCAATGCCGGCCCTGAACACACGGAGAGCAGCAGCCAGCTCCCACAAGACAGGGAGGGTGCACAGCACCAGGCTGTGAGGGCAAACCTGGCAGCTCTCAAATGTTCATCTCACCTGTAATGGGAGACTGAAAGTGTGTAAAAGCTGAAAAAGGCAATGAGAAGGTGGCCCTGGCACAAAGCATTTGCCACATTGCTTCTGCCCATGTGAATGGAAGAGGAATGTGAAGACATTCCTGACTACTTGACTGGTTTTAAAACGTCAGACTATTCAGAAAAGGAGTGAGGAATACCTGATCATACCAAATTAAGTAATCCAACCATTTGGCCTTGGAGCATGTGTTAGAAATTTTTGTACTTGGAGACAGCTACAAAGAATGTCCAGGTTTTGCAACAGACTCATGGCATTTCTGTGGATTGCAGCCATAGCCTTGCAAGGGGAAATAGGGATGGAAATGTTGAAGACACACACAAAGAAAAGAAAGGGGAATTGACAGTCCTGGAAGAAAAACACTATGTTTTAAGGCTCATGCTAGATATTGCAAATCTGTACATTTTTCAGGCTGAAAGCATGGAATTCACAGATAACGTTCCATCATTTTAATCATCAACACCATAAACCAGAGTAGAAGCAGAAAAGGTAAGACATCTAAATACAGAGATGATACTTTCCTTTCTTTTGATTCTGTACACTTAAAGTGGCTCACATACTAAAAAGTACACGTCAGCCCTCTCTGCACTAAAATAAAAACCTCAGAACTCTAAGAAAATATATTACTTGCAAGCTGGGATCCCAAAAAATGAAAATAATTCACCTATGGACACTCAATTCACCTCAATGTCAGCAACAACAACAAGAAAATATCTGTGTTCTTAAACTTTCTTATCAATTCAAGACTCCACAGGGATCAGCATCCTGCATTTACAGTAGGCAACACAAATTAAATGCTTCCCAATTAATAGGGAGATACTTTGCAATGCAGCAAAATACTGCTGAAATATTAGTTTATTACTTGCATCTACCACACAAGCTGAGGGCATGATATAATCACGAAGCAAAAACTTCTCAGAGGAAAAAAAATTAGCTGTGTACTTCAGTCTTTAGCCTGTCTCTCGTTTCTGGGATAACTCATGTTTTGATGCACTTAGTTGGCTGATCTAATGCAAAACATCTCAAGGAACACAGACCATATGGCTTGGGAAGATGAACCATGTGTAAGGAAGGAGAAATGAATTCTTCAAAAGTTCAGCTGCAATGAAACTGTCACAAATGATGCACCTCTTATCTATTAAACATGTCACTATTAATGTCAAAACAACTCAAAGATATGCTCAAACGCAGTGAAAATGCTACATCCCTCAAACAAAAATTCATGCTTTGATGAATTCAATACATTCATCATACAGAAGTGTGTTATATACATAAATGGATTTTGGTTGGAAAATTAACTTACTCCACATTTTAATATGAGATGTGGATGTGATCTTCACAGGTCATAAAACTTGTTACTGAATGCCAGCTACCTTTGCCTCTTCATGTCCTCCCCCACTAGAAAAGAACTCAAACCATATTTGTGCTTCAAACTGGACACTAGTGTTGCACTGTTTCACAAATATAATTTAAATTTCTTATTAACAAAAGCAATTGCATCAAAATACTCTTGGATCCTAAATGTGCAGCTTAAATTTAAAGAAAGGGTATAAGAGATTGCTAGCAAAGCCAGGAATGGCTTCAAAGAACATCTTTGGTTATAGCTAGAAATATGGCTTGGAATGACAGAAGAAAACTGATTTTGAGCACTAATTCCATTAACCCTCCTTGCCCACAGTGCCTCTCAGCCACTGAAGCAGAAACGTATTTTTCCTGGTTTGGCAACAGCTGATATGAGGAGTATGGTGTTCAGATGATGTTGGACTCGCTGTAAAAGCAGGTTTAACACAGTCATGCCTTCCGTTGTGTTGCTTGTGATACCAGAGGAAACACAGAGAGCTTTTTGGAAACTCTTTGAAGCACTCCTGTAGTGGAGAGCTCTGCTGGTAGAGCTGTAGAGTTTGTGAGCAGGAAATTTACACCTAAAGCTTTGAAATGGCAAAATCTTAACCTTTGTGGTAAAGACTAAAGCAAAACTATGGGCCCTCAAGACTGACATAAAAGTAATGCATTTAATTCTTGCATGTAGATAAAAAAAAAAAAAAAAGGACCATGTGTGTTTCTGAAAGTACTAATTATTCTGCCAGGTTGAATCACATCGACGATGTATCACTGTCATTAACCTCATTGTTAATAGTCTTTTCAATAAATTATCACTGCGTGTTCCTCACAACCCTTTCAACTTAACATAAAAGAAAATGATCTATCAAACTTAAAGGCTTACGATCTGAATCTTAACACAGAGATGAGTGAAGCAGCCCGCGGATGCTACAGCTAGTTGTGGACTAAAATGTAATGGAATCAAACTCAGCTGTATTGCAAGACAGAGGCAAGCACAGCCTGGGATCTCCTACTGGATGTGGCCATCGCCAGCATCCGTGGCTCTCACCCTGGGCTGCGCAGTCGGAGCAGGATGAGGACCACAGCACTGGAGTTTTTAATAGCAATAGATGTGTTGCACAAATGCCAGACTCCTGGTAAATCCATGGCTTAACCATCTCACCCTTCTGCAATCTCACTCATCTTCAGCCTTGATCTGCTGCTAAACAGCCCCTCTTGCCCCCAGCCCCACCTTCTCCAGAGCCCCCTTGCTGCCTCCCACAAGGCTTTCAGCCACCACCAGCAGCATAGACAAGTCCTACAAACAAGGCTTTGGCATCTGCATGGAAGTAGGAGGAGGGGAATTGCTGCTCACAGAAGACCACCCTTCTGATCCCTTGGGACCCAGTCTTTGAAGGGCATGCAGGCTTTGCTAGCATGGACAAAGGCTGTAATAGGCTGTGACAGCACCCGGCCACTGCACACAGAGGGTGCCCACAGAGAGCTTTCAGGTTCTCATCATTCTTAATTCTAAGATTCTCAGCAATGCCCAATATAATTTTCTTTTCAATTGCCTCAGCTTTAGAAGCTGCTTCTCAAAGCAGGTTTAGATCCTTGCTGATGGCAGGCAGCTGTGGGGCATGTGGGGAGATTTTGTTGTAATTTTAACCTTACCATTGTTTTTTTTTCTCATCAATGCAGCTATGCCAGACACCTTTGTGCTAAAACTATCATTTGAAAAAAAGCCCCTTATCCATTTCATAAGTCCACTTAGTCACATGGAAGGGAAAAAAAAAAAAAAAGAATGACCTTACTTGGGAGGATGGGGGAGGAAATAAATATTTTAAGGGAAGATCAAAAAGGATTCATGTTTTAATTAGTCACTTTAGTTCTAATGATAAATTAGTTTTGGGATGATTGAAGGATTCTCTTTTCTTACTCCCTACATACTAAGATCTCCTTTCAAATATATTCCCATTCATTTTCTGTTTATTTTGGGGCAATAGATCTGTACAATTTGATAAGCTATATATTTTCTAATTTTGTTATTTCCTTCTTCCAAAAATAATTAAAAGACAAAAGCCAAGAATCATTTCATATGTGTTGATCTGCTGAGTTCTGACATTTTGCAGACAATAAGTACAAAATGAGAAAAAGAAAAAAAAAACCTCAAAGCCAAAGACTCCCAACTTTTAAAGCAGACACTGTGTCCTCCCTTAATCTAAAATTGTTTCCCAAATCTGAAACTCTTGCAAACTGTGCAATGAAGTGTGCATTGTTGAGCAATGCCCTGCTTATCAAAATGGGGGGAGAGTTTGTTTTGCCATAGTCAGTATGAAATGTTCACCTTGTCACAGGGGTGGGATTTGTGCTCCTGATTCCCAAGTAAAGCAGCCTTGGGTCTGGCACACAGTTTTCACCAGGGAAATGCACCAAGGAAATACACTCCCTTGCAAAAGAGAGAAATGCAAGTTTCCAGCTATAATTAGACAAGCCATGGAACTTTTAATGAACTGTACTCATTAGTGATACAGCCAACCAAGGCAATTAAACCTTCTTACTATTCTGGTAGCTATAAAACTGATTATGGTGTTCTCTTCTCTTCCCTTTTTTATAATTTTGCCTTTAACAATTAGAGCAGCTGCAGTAACCTAAACTAAAAGAAACAGTTTTGTTGTGAGCTAATAAATTCAACTTTGTATTGCAAAGAGATCTTAATTATGGAAGATATTTTAATTTTTCACAAGGACACAACGTTAAAAAAGAAAAGATGAAATAAATTTATGTTCTGGAACATAAAGCAGACAGACTCTAGGTGGCAAAACCAGATAGCAATAAAAACAAGGAATATTTTGAAATTGTCTTTAAGAAAGACAATTTTTGAACCTGCAATAAGTAAAACCAGGAAAAGAGTATCTAAATGATTTAATTTCTTTCAGTGTGTTATTTTAATTTATGAAGTATAAAGTTGTAGTAGTGCATGATGAGCAGAAAAAAACAAACAAACAAACCAACACTAACTTTATTAAGGCAAAATCATTAGTATTATTTGTAATTTGGCAGTCCACACAACCCTGGAATGATGTTCAGTCTCTTTCTGCCCTCGTGTATAGTAACAACCTTGATCAAGAATTTATAATCAGAGGGCATGAGGAAATGAGTATATTCATTATCATTGCTTTGAAATACAACAGTTAATAATCAAAGATATTAAAGCAAATACTCTCCAAGCTAGGTAGGCACCTGATTCCCCTTGAAAAAATTAATTTTTAAACTTAAGTTCACATACGTTGCATCTCTGACATGACTCTTTAAGCCTAAACGGGAAGGGAAATAAGATCTCACTATATATTTCCTTTTTCACCTACTATTCTAGAGCTAGAAGAATTCAGAGATGGAAATACTCAGATGTTTTACACAAAGAAAAAAAAAATCCAAACAAACAACAATCAAAAAAAACCCATAGTATTTTTCTTAAAGAATCCTCTAAAAATGTATGTTATTTCACTGGACACTTTGCTATATTTGGCCACTTTGTGCAGAAAAGATATTTAAAAACCACAACCAGGTAATGAAATCTATAGAAAATACTAATTGAAAGACATGTGAAGATATTTTTTAAGAAATACAGGACAGAGGTACCCCACATGTGGAAACAGAGTTTTGCTTTGTTGTTTTAAAACAGCAATGATATAAAACAGAGAACAAATGCTCAGCAGCAAAGTCTTACATTGATTAAGCGGCCTGGAGCATTCAGAGGCTTTGCTAAACACAGATTATTGTCTGTAAGAGAAACAGTCTACTTTTGAGACTTTTTCCTCACCACTATGAAGCAAAAAGACGAGGTGAAGACTCGTCAGACCCTTAGTCTTTTAACCCACCCATACAAGGGCTGAGATACCAAAAAGTTGAGATAAAATTTTAGTAAAAATATGTAATAATATTTAAACAATGTAGTGTTATTATTCATCCAGCTGGCAGGGGATCTCAGTGAGTTTGTACACATGCCAACTCACTGAAGCACCACCGGGCATCCAAAGGCACATCTGAGCCAACAAAACCCGAGCGTTTCTCAGTCAGAAAGGGGAAAATCCGTGTCTCCCTTGACTGGAGATGCACTGGTGCATCAGTGCCATGCAGAGGTGCCCGCTGCAGGGCTGCACCAGAGGGTGGCACCAGGGCTGTGCCAGTGCCAGCCAAGGGCCACCCAGCCCTGCCCCAGGTGCCACAGCTCCCACCCAAACGGGGCTGGGGCTGTGCCCCCTCAAACCATCCTCCAGCACTGCTCCCCGCCTGCTCCAGTGCTGGCAAAGCCCCTGTGCCAGGGACTGGGAGTGCAGCCTTTCCTTGGCTGCTCGCTGGGATGCTGACCCCTCCTCTCTGGGACTGCCACCCTGCTACCTGTGGGACACCGGAGTGCTGTTCAAGTACTGGGGCAAGTTAAAACCACATGGTCTGCTTCACTAGGGAAACACTGCTTTCTCTCTTGGCATTAAAAAAAAAAAAAAAAAGTGTCTAGTTGTTTGTTGTTTGTTTTTTTCCTCTGCCACTCTATTAATATTCTGTGTTAGTTTTAACAAAGAATTTAGATTCTTTGTTAGTTAAACAAAAGTTTAGAGCTCCCTTTACATCTCTGTAAATGAAAACAGTGTTTGGGGACTTTTCAAAAATAGAATTCTTTTTCTCAAAGGAAAAGGATCTCTTTTTATACAGGAAAAAAGAGATTCAGTAATTTTACCACACTTCTGCAGTATTTATTTTTTTTTCTAAAATTTAGAATTGTAATGTATTATTCAGTAGTTTCCTTGCTAGAGCTGCACAGAACAGGCAGGTTTCCTGAAACCAACAGAGAGGCTCCATTTCAAGCATTTTGCTGAACATATTGGTTATAGCTTTATGTAAATTAATCAACAGGACAGCTATTCGTTTTAGTTTTGACCACATGTGTATTTTGACTGAATTTTTTTTAGAGGTAACAATAGAAACCATTTCATGTGAGATATGAGGCTTTTTTGAACAGCTTATATCAGAACTGAAGCCTTTGCTAATTGAGATACAGACAGGCAAATTTGTTCACACAAGCACATTTGTATTTTAAATGTTTTTTTTTTTCTTCCCAAAGGGTCCTCACAATATGTGAATATTTCATAGCTGAAGAATATGAATATTGAGCGTTTAAAACTGTAAGCAAGGTACTATAAAATGCCTGAATCTGAACTGAATGCACAGGGATGATTCACACAATCAGCCTTGCTATTGTACAGTAGATTAATTCCTCTCAAACTCCTGGTACCTACCAACCACTGCACGTCCCTTATGACACATAAGCCCGACACCTCTAAATTTATACTTTATAATCTAAATAATGCTCAGACTAGGGCTCAAATAGTAATCCCCTAGAAAATAAACAGCTGTGCACTTGTCTAAAGAACATAGGCCTGAAATACCTTGGGGTAATTAAGAACCAGTGGGTTACCAGGGAATACACATGACAGGCAAGAAAATCTAGATCACAAACTGCATCCTTAATGAAAAATCAACAAAATGGTAATGGCACCTTAATTGTCTTTTTTTCCTCAGCTTAGAGAGGAGCTAATACTGAGACAGAGTAGGTGAAATACTGTCACTCTCTTTTTTGCTGTGAAGAAATTAAACACTTGATTCTGCCCTATAAATCCATTTAAGAAGCTAAAAAAAGAAAACCAAAAACCAACCAAATAAAAAACCCCATCAAAAATAATGCCACAGATTCAAATAAATAGCCCCAAACCCTCAGCTGGTCTCTGAGATATCAAAAGCCAGAGGGGAGCAGAGCAGGGCTCAGCAGCCCAGGGATCCACAGCCTGGGACTCTGGCAGTGCCTGGACAAGGACAGAATTCACAGCCCAGGGGAAAGGAGTGGCTGAAACCATTTTGGACTTTGCTGAGGACAAGGCAGATCTGGCAGCTATTCTGTTTTAGGAAGCTTTTGAGGTGTTAGTCCCAACTACAGGTACCATGGCAGAGTGGTGTGTATGGTTCAGTGCTGTTCACTACCTTTGTACCAGTGGCCAGACTCACTCCGTGCAATTTCTTGTCCATCTGCCTCATCCATTCATCTGCCTGAATTTAACACCTCTGGTGTTACCTACAGCCACCTATCTCTGACGAAACACAAACTTCACAATGAGAAATTTTCCTGGATATCCTGGAAAAAATCCCAGAAAATACACCAGCCTTTCCCCTGAATCACTTCTTCAAGGTGAATACTGCTCATGCTGTAGAGTAAAATCAGAGACAGAAGAGTTCATTCATCTGTCACACAATGTAATTGTAAACTTAGAATAAAGATATGCAAGACACCATCTTTAATCATATCCAATTAATACAGGGTAGTCTGAAAAGGCAGAGCAATCACATGTGAAGTTTTCAGCAGTCATTTTCTCTACACTGCTCCTTTTATTTTCTAAAAAATAAGTAGGAAAGGAAATTGTATCACATCGACTAGACATTTTATGTACATATTCCTTATTCTGGAAGGTCAGAGATCACCTCACCATTCTTTTAGAAGGCTAGAGGGCTAAACAAGAAGAGTGGAAAGGGTAGATGGCAGCATGTGCTTAAGTTCTCCGAGAGTTCTGAGCGATAAAAATTACATTAGAAAAATTTTTTCATGCAATATTAAGTCCCTATTGTACACTGAATTTTCATCTGCAGCAGACAGAATTATCTATTGGATATGAATTTATTACCTAAATTACTTATTACTACTGTGTTAACTCAAACAGATCCAACAATGATCTGCAGTCTGTCATCTTGTATTTTCAAGCCTTTGGATTACAGCCTTTGAATGATAACTTGGTGCCATGCTACGATGTGCCTGGATCTGCTGCTGCTGCTTGGCTTTCATTGAGTGCACATGGCTATATTGAATTTATTTTCTAATCATAAAAATCAAAATGACATCTTGAAAAGAAGGAAAATGTCGTCCTTCTCTTCCCATGTAATGCTAATGATACTTAGTAATGAAAATCTGGTCTTTGCTAGCCTCTAAGTATTAGCAAGTATTATTTATTATAAATAAGAACAGCGCAAAAGTCATGACAAAAGAATGGATCTCAGTGTCTAAGTCTAGGTGGGCATTGAAGAAGGTCTGCATAGATCTTGTGGCAGATAAAGTATTCCAATGGCAGGTTCAGCTTTGGCATGCAGACAAGTGCACGTGCAGACCATGGCACACCATGGACTCCGGGAAAGCAAATGCCTCTGCAGCAAAGGAGATCAATCCTTCCCCACAGAATTTCCTCAACAGAAGCTCCTGTCCCCCCAGAGTGCTTGGCCCCCTCTGCCCCAGTGTCACTCCTGGCACCTGCCACTGTCCTGAAGAAATCTTACAGCAATGTTTGCAAAGCCAGTAAACAAATACAAGCAGCACTCTGAACTCCTGATTTAAGAAGCTGCATTGGGTTTTGCAGGTTAACATGAGGCATCTAGCTCAGGAAGTGATGATATGCAGAACATCTCATAGCAATAAAGAGCCTTTGATCCTCAGTGTTGCCAAAACAGATCTCCCTGAGCAAATGGACTGCAAAGGACTCTCCAAAATGGGCCCCTCTCATTGTCAGGAATATTGCAGACATTACTGATAGAAATCACATTTGCAGCATTCATATTGCAGCCAGTTTGAGATTAAATTATGGATTAATTTGTAATGTAAAAGTGTTTTAATCTGTAAATTTATGGCAAATTAACAATAGTTTTTTTCATTAACATGGTAACTGATGTAAATTCACTTTACTGTAGGATTATTCATACATAAATGCTTTACTTTAGGCTAAAATCTAGATGGTTTCGAGATTTAGGTCTGTTAATAACTTGAGCCAGCATATTAGAACAGTCTTAGTGTACACTAATCAAGTGACTTAAAGTTATTTCTTTTCTTATTATAGCCTGAAAGTTCCTACCTATCATTTCTTTTCCTGTTGCCCTAAATTCTGATAATTTTAATTTCTCTTCAGTTTTAATTAAGCTACCCTAGGGCTTATAAACTCTGAAAGTTTTTACATTCCATTTTTTAATAATTAAAACTGATTCAATTTGTTTCAAAGGTCTGATGTTTAAACAGGCAACGTTCTCATAAACCCTCAGCTCTTCTTGTAATAAGAGCTATATTTGTGGAACGAACTGTTCATTGCACCACTCTTTCAATTGCTTCAGTCAAAGTCAATTAATGTGTGTTCACAGCTTGAAAAGTGCTGTAATGCAAGGCATACTCATATTAATGTGTGTTAAGCTTTCTGGAGGCTAAAACAAAACTGTGGTCCTGATCTGGTGTCTTCACACTTGAGAAATGTGAAGTTAAAACAGGCAGCTTCTCTAACCATACATCATATCAACACATATTGCATAAGAGAGCTTGCAGATCTTATAAAACTGTTTTAGGAAAAAGTTTCAGATGGGAAATGGAAGCTTCCAGCCTTAAAAGAGGAAGTAAGAAAAAACAAACTTGTTACCTCTTATTCTTAGAAAATAAACTTTGGAAAGTTTTAGTCTACCCTTTCATACTCCTGACTAAATTATTTTTTTGCTGTTCATAGCAAAATGATTGTTCTGGAAACTCCATGTTTCACCAGTTGCTTTTTTTTTTTTTCCCCACACTGACATACCCTAAACGGGCACCAGCAGGGGAAAGAAAAAAGGGAAGTACAAGAAGCATAAAAAAAACAATAAACCACAAATTCCACTGTCATGATATTAACAAGATATAAAATATAACATTCTATTTAAGAACCTGGCAAAGTTTTCAATTAGCTTCCTTTTTGAACAGAGTATAATAATTTAATATATAAACCTGAAATATTTGCATTGCAGATGCTGTGGCACGAAACAGTGGCCACACTCTTTTTCAGGAAAATCTATATATATGGGTTGACTTTCAGTCTTAGCACTGGGTCTATATACCTTTCCACTTAGTGTGTAGCCACTCTAGAAGAATTGAGAAAATAGTTTTTTAAATAACTTGCAAGACAAGTTGACATTTATTTAGTATTTCAGAAATTCTTTATAAAAGTATTAGCTATTTCCACAGGAAATCTCTCTGCTCTCAAATGTATTTTAATATTGACAAGAGTTTTCAAGCAGGAGATGTAACCTTGACACGCTCTCCTTACGTGGCTTCCTCTGTCCATGTACATCTATAATTCCAACGTGTTGGCAGATCCAAAAGCCAAGTAGACTACAAGAGGTGGCAAACACAAAAGTAGAGAGAAATGACCTTGCCATCAGTGAGAGGCAGGAAGAAAAAAATAAGGTGGCAAGTTTTCAATTTGGTGGGTGAAAAAAGAACTAATTATATCAGCTCAGTCCATCTTGAAGGAAATTACCTTTTTTGTCTGAAGTCTGTCTTTTAAGGAAATTGGAAAAAATATACCTTCAGTTTAAATTGAATATTTTTGACTCAACCAGTTCAATTAAAACAAGATTCAGGCAGCACAATTTTGACCAGACAGAATCCAGGACAGGTCACCTGGTGTTCTAGGTCCTGTTTCTTCAGCTGCCAAACAATTAAATTTCCTTATTTCATACTATTAGTTAAGGTCTGTGCAGTGTTTGCGACCACCGCCTACATCACTTTGCACATCAATGGCCCCAGTATTGCTTTTGGTTTTAATTTGCAGGCAACAGCATTTCTGAAACATTTTCCCAAAGGCTGTGTGAATAAAAAATAAACAGGATTCTTAGTATTCCCATTTTTTGACAAGTTGAGAAATACTTTAACAACTTGTCCATATGCCCAATCTAAAAATTCATAGGAAAGTAAGGAAACAAATATTTGATAAGAAATATGCAGAAAGAGAACCTGATGAACCTTCTGGAGGGAATTTAGAATTTCTTTCTCTCTCTCTACTCACTGCACACGTGATTAATTAAACAAGGTCACTTTATGAAATAAAATACGTTACAACATTAAGGATGACAAAAAGCAAGGGAAAGGTTTCAACGGCTCATGCAATAGACCAGGCTCTCAGTCACCAGTGATTAATCCTTTACCTCAACACCTCTCTGAAATACCAGCTCCTTGCTTTGGAAAAGCTTCTATGCCTTTTTTCCATCCTGTTTACCCATGAGGAGAAGGAAAGGGATATGACAGCCTTAAATGATGGAGATGTAACTCTTGCCTAAGATTCACCATGAGATGGTGCAGCACAGTAACTGCACAGAATCCACCCCTGGCTTTGCCTGGTTCATGGCGCACAGGCTCAGCATTTAGTCTTCTGTGCTCCCCCCACAGCCATAGAATCTGCCCTGGCATTTCACTGTGGATGAGCAAGATGTTTATTCAAAAAGACAAAGTGAGACACTTTCCTCTTCATCCCCTCACCACACCAGCAGCAGCTTTCTATAAAGAATAAAGCAAAAAGAGGAAAGGCATATATCTTAGTGACATGAGTGATTTATAGCCCCAAGGAGCGATAAAATGATCCATGACTAGAAGTCAGTGTTTTTATTAGGAATGATGATTCCGAGTCATGGTGCTTTTTCGTTATGTGCATAATTAATGTTAGCTTGTGAAAGCTGCCAATGACGCTCATCACCAGAGGATGTTCTTATAATATATGTGTGGATTTGAATGCATGATGAAGTTTTTCCATCTTTTGGGATTTGAAACAGAAGTTTGTGAATAATGCAAGATTGAAAACCAAAAATAACAAAGAAACTGCTACTCACCCAGTGAGCAGTAGAGAAAAGAGCATAGAATACAAAGTAAAGTAACCAGAACAGGCCCAGACTTTCCTGTAAAAAACAGAATTGTGTGAAGATCTGTTTGGTCTTTGCTTAGAAATGATCTACAAATTAGAAATTTAAAAGTATTTTACTGACAGTTTTGGAAGCAGCAAATTGTTGTTTACTAAGCCATCAAAACGGAGAGAGGCACCACTGGAGGTCTTGACTCTAACGTCTGTCTGAACCCTGGCCTTGAGTGTGCACCTCTACTGCTGGCTAAGGAGTCACCCGTGGGCAGCAGGCACCTCCTTTCCTGAGCCCAGCACGCCACACGTTTGACTCCTGGTGGTGTGCTTTGGATGCAAGGAGCTGCCAGTTTGCTGCACACATCGTGAGCCCAGCGTGTGCAAACCGAGCCGTACGTACCACGCACACCCAGGTGTGTTTGTGTCCTGTGCTCGCACAAACAGTGCCCAGCGATGCTGGGAGCTGCAGAGCACTTGTGTGCATGCACAGTTTGAAAACTAAAGGTTGTACTCTCGATTACAAGTTGCAACATGGAAATATTTATACTGGGAACACTTCCCAATTGACGTTTTATTGCTGCAGCACCATTACCCTGTTTTAATTTCTTCCTCAATCCCATTGCTATACTCTAAACCGTGCTTTTTTTTTTTTCCCTTTGTCTTCCTCTCAAAAATCACTTCTACATGTAAAGTAGCCTTTTCCTGACTATTTCAGTTTATTTTGAATTTTTTTACTATTTCAAATAGCACAGAAAACCAAACTATCTTGACACTCCAAGAGGAGAAATACTATCAGTAGTTATGTTTCCAAGTAGCATTTTTTTTTATTCTGCATAAGCTTTTGGATTTATCAAAATATTTACTTATGGGAATGGCTTTACTCAGTGCCTGGTGGATCACCAATTACACATTAAAGAACAAGGCCATAAAATATTGATAAAATCATTAACTACAGTTTTATCCATTTACTGTGGCTAAAACCACAAGCTGCTACAATTTTAATTTGATTCCCAAGGAAATAAATTACTTCAAGAACAGTATTTGATTGCTAGAACACTTACAGAATAAAAATTTAAAAAAAAAGGAAAAAGTACTTTTCCCCAATTCCAATTTTGTGTTCATGTGTTTGCCTCACTATTACAGTCTTGTGATCTGAACTAAATGTCCCAGACCCAGAGTCTGTAGGCATGCTGTATTCCTGAAATAACACTGTGACTAGAGTTGCAGCTCCTCAGAATTATCAGTAATTAGGCTCTTTACCAGATTAGAAAGCACTCTGTGGAATTTTTCTCTTGCTGTTTTTGAATGTTACTCCTCTATTTCTTTCATCAGAAAAACAATTGGGAGAATGAGGCCAGATAGGAAATATTAATTTGGTCCTTCAGACAAAGATCGTAACTTGTTTTCAGAAAGCTACTCTGGTACCTTTTCTTTCTGGACAAGTATTTTCTCACTCTTCTAGTGACTAGTCTAAACCTCCAATAACTTTTATTTCAGAAGAGAAGCCAGTGGATTTGGAAGCAGAACTGGCCACTGGCTCTATTGATGCAGGTTTTGCCATCATGATGGGGCAACACTTTTCCAACTTTCACAAGTAGACTTCCTCAAGCCCAGCACTTCATTAAAGGAAAAAAAAAAAAAAAGAAAAAGAAAAAGCTTTTATCCTGTAGCTCAAATATACAGATAAAACCAGTCGTGTTAACTAATTTGTCAAAACTTGGAATAAAATCCAAGAAAAGGCATAGCAAAGGTGTAAAACAAAGTGTCTTTGCCCTTGTTTGGCAGGGTCAGCCCAGAAGGACCACAGAATTTCCAGCACAGACATCCACGGAGCCACAAGCATCCACACACTTCAAATGAGCTGCCCCACACAACCTAGTGAAAGTTTCAGGAGCTCTCTGTGCAAGCATAATCTTCCTGTATAATTTCTACTAATTTTCCAACCTCATTTTGAAGCTGATGGGACACTACCAGCACAAATGAGAAGCAGGTACTTTGTTCCCCTTGTACTCAAGTTGGTTTTTTCTCAGTTGTTTTCCATGGTTTCTACCAAGTCATTAATGAGCTGTCAATTATTTGTGCAAATTAAGAGGCAGCCGCTGAGAATTAGCCACCAGAAAAGAAACATTTCCTCCAGCCTTGTAAAATGCAAGGCTACTTTTAAAATCGGTGTATCTTCATCTATATTAGAACAAAAGCTACTTTATATAAGGTAGCTGGCCATTTGAAATGTGCCTGCTGTAGTAAAAAAAAGACAGCAAAATACTAAATACAATTACAGCAGCTAAATACTAAATACTAAATACAATTACAGTACAAAGATACAATTCAGCAGCTACACTCATAGCAATATTTTGAAGGAGAAAAATGAAAATGCCACTATTGCCCTGGAGAGAGCACCATAACCTGGTTGCAATTCACATCACTACTGATGAGAACCTGTTTACTGAGTTTGCTTTTCATAAACAATTATCAGTTTAGGTCTTTGTTCTTTAAAGGACCTTCCTGTTTCAGCCTCTTGTTCTTGACCCTGCATGTACCACAGGTTATTTCCCAGTTGGTGCTGAGCCACACAAAAACTTCTCGACCTTTGGCACAATCCATAGGAAGAGATTGTTGGTGGCAAAGGTAGCAGGAATATGGCCAGGAAACCTAAGTACCTTCTCAAGCAGATGGAATTGAAATTTGTTCATCTGTGTTAGAAAAGCCACTGAGTTCTTCTCTCGCTCCCCTTGCCTCTTTATCCCCTGCTACTCATTCCCATCCTGCAGTTGTGTGTAGCTACATTCTGAGAGCCTGGAAACCACTAATGTGAAAAATGAGAACAATAATAATAATCTAACCATCTTTTTTCATCTCAATCACCAGTTGCCCTTGCAAGACAAAATTAGCAATTTTAATCACAGTGACACAGCTTTTAAATCATCCTCTCCAAGAAAAAAAATGATGTTTTTCTAAGTTTTAATTATGCAAAGGGTTACTCTAAAGAGGCTACAGCAGGATATTTCATATCCTTAAGTTTAATCACATGAATAAGTCATTACAGAATCAGGGACTGGTATTTTTGCTGGGAGACCCTGCATTTTCCCATTAAGGGAGGACTGCTTCCTTTGTCAGTCCTCCTGACTCTCATGTTCTGAGAAAGCTGGATTCACACTGAGCAGATATGGTTATCCAAAAAGCTACATTGATCTCCAGTGAAATATCAGGGCTTTTGTAGCAGGAGGAGAAGTTAGGTGAGTTTCTCCAGGTTCTTCCTCTACCAGAGGGTACAGACAAAGGTGAAACAGATGCCAAGAAGAAAAGGCTTAGAAATCCCTGTGAATTATTAAATAAAATTTCTAGATCCTTATTCTGCCTGAGAGACCAGTACTGACTGAAAAAAACTTGTATTTTTAATGAAAATTTTATAAAAACATCTAAAACTTATTGATGGAATTGTGCTGGTCTTTTAATGATGAAAATATGGACCATTCAGCACAAATGCAGGGAACAGGATCATGTACATGGGCATTGAGAGCAGGGAAGTTTACATTTTAATTCAGATTGCACAGAAACTAGATGGGCTTTCTGAGCCTGCCCCACTGAAGTTAACAGGCAGGCAGGAGATTATTACCCAGCATCATTTTGTCTGCTCATTTTTCGCCCAGCTCCACGTGTGTGAGCTACAGGGTGATGTACAAGTGACACTCAACACCATCTGCTTGACTGGAGCCCAGACGCTCACAGTAGATGCCAGTGTCGATTTAAGGCACAAGGCAGTGAATAGAGCCAGCAGCTCTTCGGGCTTTACTTCAGCCCCTTTGTAAAGCCTGCCCTGAAAGCTCCGACTCTCCTGCTGCTCATCTGTGTCCTTGCTGAGCAGAGGTCTCCCCAGAGAAGGAGGAGCTGCAGACCATCCCTGCCCTGCCAGGTGCTGCAGGTTAGTGCTGGAGGAGAAGCTGCACATCAACCTGAACAGCTGCTACCTGTGTCACCAGTCCAGAAGGCAAAGAATTTCAGCCTCCAGTTCTAGCTCCTTTCCATTGTCTTTCACAAACAACTCTACTTAAGGAGGAGACACAAAATGAATGTCTTCTCATCTCAGGAAGATTTATTTCTCTGGCATCTGCTGAAATCATCTGTTTAGGAGCACAGACTCTCCGAAGCAGTGATTAACGTTTTCAGGTTTCTGGAGTGGGGCCAGCTCTGAGAGCCAATGGATTGACACAAAAATTCAAGTACAAAACCTGAAAACCACCCCAAACCCCATCAAAATAAGTAATGTAGGGAGTGGTGGATCTTCTACTCAGAAGCATAATGCTTTTAATTTCGATTAGCAGTGAAGCTTAGACGTGCACACAGAACTTTGCCACAGGACCAGTAATGGATGCACAATGGATGAGGGAGCCCATGGATCACCTGAGTTTGTCACTGCTGTTGAATCAATACAGCAGTTATGACTGAATTTTCTGTATCACACTCAGACCCAGACATCTCAGGTGACATAACTGGAGGCAAAGTAACTTGCCTATGGCAAACAGATGACTAAGAGAATTAAAATCCAGGTCTCCTGAGTCTCAAACCAGATCCTTTTAATTTTTTTTCTTTGATACCATCTGTGAAGCTTAAGAAGCCACTTTCAGTGGGAAAAACACTGCAACAAACAAAGGTAAACTATTGTAAGTTGATTTCAGAGATTTTATCTTCTTCCTAGGTTTGGTAAATTTTCCTGAAACTTGGATGTCTAGAGGGAAAATGACACTTTCCCTTTGTGTTATAGAAACATCATCTGGCAATAGAACATTTACTTAAAAGAAACCACAGATACTAAACATCATTGCTTCAGAAAACTGCACATTTAAATTACTTATCAACCAAATTCCCTATTTTAGAAAAAGGAAGAAAAAAAAAAGAGCTGTATATTCCTAAATAATAGGCTGCACAAAGTCCATATTTGAAATTAAAATATGACAAGAAATTTGCCTGTAAAGAGAATTCCATGTATAAGATGGAAGCATGAAAAGTAAACCCACATATTTTTTTGCAACCCAAAAATCATCAGCAATGGAAAAAATTGCTGTATTTTTTGCTGCATGTTAAATGAGTTTTATAATTATATTTTCCACTATAAAGGACATAGATGCTCATTTACACAGACTTAAGACATAATTATTCTCTAAAAGATTTTTATCTTTTTGCTTTGAAAAATGACTAAAATCAAATAACCCACCACTTGTGTTTTCCCTCATTCAGCAAAACATCTGTCACAAACCTGTGCCACACAGAACACAGACTAAACAGACCATAGAAACTGAGGAGTCATGAGTACAGCATCCTCCAAGACTCACTCATTCTTTTGCCCCATTCTTAATATTAATAGTAAAATTACATATTCAGCTTCAGCACTTATAGAACACTTTACTTCTCACAGCAGTGGTTTCCCAGGATCTGTTAGCACTGAAAAGTTTCTTCTGGTCTCAGGGTAGACAAGGTCTGAACACTGATGTGTTCTGCTGTACAGACTTATTCATAATGTTGACAGGGATGGATAGATTTTAAGGCAGTATAAACACGTGGATATTAAACATTTGAAATAAAGGCAAACAAACACTCTCTTTATTTGCCATCTTGCAATTAGGAGTAACGTCTTGGCCTCACTGAAGCCAGGATTTCCTCCAAAGTATTAAAAAATACATCTGCAATTTTTCTGCTGGCAAGGACCAAAATAAGGAAATCAAGAGTAAAGACATTATTGCATAAGTCATAGCAGTTGGCATCTTTCCCTCAACTGACTGGATGCCAGTGCAAGAAATTCCACTGCCAGTTATCACTGTGCAAGAGAAGGCAAAATTCTGCTAAGTATTTTTGTGAGCATACAGCAGTGTCTACCCAGGAATGAAGCCTGAAATACTATTTCCTCAAAAATGTCTCATTATGGAAAGGTTTCTTTTCTACAACAGGAGGCCTTCAGTTCAGTGAAGTACTTTTAGGTGAATTACACTACATACACAGAACTGAACTTGATGACTTCCCATGGAAAAAGAATTCAAAGTGAATTTCAGTAGGAAGTTGATTAAATTCTCGGTGTGCCTTTAATGCCATTGAAGAAAAACACACACAGGCTATCCAATGACCTCTAAAAGGAAGAGCATGCCTACAACTCTAGCAAATGCAAATCAAATGAAAAGGACAAATGTCATGGAGATATATTTTGTAAATGTTAAGTATTATGAGCCTTCTTTTGTACCACAAATAAACTTTATTATGCTGCTACACTGCAATCAACTACAACTGCTGTGAGTAATGGAAAGAATTAAGGAAAGCAGCTGGTGTAGTACATTTGACCTCTGAAAACAGCTCTGCATTTTTCCTCCTACCATTTATATTATTTTATTTATGTAGCCTTTGAAAGGAGCAAACTCAGGACCCAGCCAATTGCACAGTTCTCTCTGGTGTGATGCAGTGTCCCTCTGCTTTTGCTTAATGAGCCTCTGTCCCCTGCAGCCCTTCCTGTGCACCAAGAGTTAATCTTGTCACTGTCACAGTGGCTCTCACCTGGGTGTGTTCCCATCTTTACACACCCCCATGGCAATAAAGCCTCAGAAGCCACACACAGGACATGAGTTTGTGGTAGTGAACTGAAAAACATAGAAAATGAGTACCAAGTAAAAAATTCCTGTCTAAAACGAAAAAATAAATTCCTGTTGCATTGCATTCAACACAATATCATTAGATTAATCCTAAATATTTAATATATATTTGTATCAAAATTATGCCCTGCCTGTTATATTTGTTTGACTTTTTGTAAAATAATTATGCTAAAATCTATGTCCCCGGGTTGCTCTGATTAAGTTTGAAGAGCTGTGTTAGAATCCACAGGAGAGGCTATCCTCTCATGGGCAGTATAATATTTTAATTTTAAATTGCATTGTGCCCATCAGAGCCGGGGAAAAGCCTCTGACTTCCAGTTCTCCCAGTGCTGTAGGATGCTCGGCTGTACTGGTGGCAGCACCCCTGTGTACAGAGCACGACCAGCACTGTCAGCCCAAGGCTCCCGATCCTGCATCCTGGCTCAGAGCCAGGACTGCTCCAGCCCAGCTGTGGGAATGAAGGATGCTGTCCCATCCTGGGATAATTAGCCAGGAAGCAGCCCCAGAGCTCTGGGTTCTGTGGTGCCCAGCAAAGCGTGAGAGGGGCAGTGGCTGTGCAGAGGAAACCTCCTCCTACCCTCTGGGAGCCCTCCAGCAGCAGCACAGGAGCCAGAGCTGCATCCCCAGAAGGGATCTCAGGTGTTGGTGCCCAAAGAGCCATTCCAGGCAGCTGCCTCCTTTGTCAGCCCTGAGTGCAGAAATCCCACAAGCCCTTTGAATCACAACAGGATCCCTTGCTCTACACTCCAAAACTTGCTGGTTCTTATGTTTGTCATAAACACAACTGCCTCAACTGAGAATTTACTTTACTTGCCAATCAGTAGGCAAACCTTGTCCCCAAGCAAAGGTAGAGTCTACACCGGAGTAGCATTTTAAGATACACGGAAACAATATTCTTATTATTGCCTTTATCTTTTATGACAGGAAGATCTTTAATATATGGGTGAATTTCCATTTGGAGAAATCAATAGTCTTAAATAATAACTAAGATTTCAGGTCTTTCAATCACAATGCAAAATAACCTACTATTAACTTAACAAATGAGAACCAAGTTAAAAGGCTTCTAGCAAATTACCAGTGAATCACCAGAATTTGCTTCAGGCAGAGATATTATTCCTAAATTGTTGCCAGTGATCTATACCTTTAGTGTTTTTTATTGCTAATTTGCACTGGTTTCTCATACTCTTCTTCTAATGGATCATTACAGCAGCCAGATAATTTGTACTGTTGCCAATAACTGTCTCAAGGTAACACTGTTTAGGTAGAGCAAGAATAATGCACAGCAAGAGTGAGCCTTCAAAAATAATTCTGAATTAAAGCATTGTTATGGAAAAAATAGGAATCACTTAGCAGAATAGAAAGCTACATTTTTAAGTATCTTGCTTTCAAAATCAAGGCCATCACAGCTAAAATACTACCTTAATAATATACTGCTAAGGGCTTTCTTTTTTAGTTTTTAAAATTCAGTTCACTTTCTTGTATGCCACAAAAATATACTGGGTCAAGCTGCACTTGAAAGCATTGCAAAATGACACAGGCATCCAGGAGAATTAAATTATAATACTATGGAAAACAAAACAAAGAATTACATATACTCTGAGATTTCTCAAAATGCTCCAAACTTTTATCATATATAAACTGCCCCACACCTCAAACCTTAAAAAAGTTGATCAGTTATTTAAAGGGTAATGATAACAATAATTCATGGATCAATAAAAAATTATTTGAACCAAACTTAACAAAACCTTAAGTTAAGATGCATTGGTCATAAGTAGTACTCAATTCACCTTTGGTATGGCACGTTCTTCCTTTCATATTTCTATGGATTTTTCCTTCCAGCAACCCTTCTCAGTGTGTTCTTGGAGGGCAGCTGAGCAGCACTGCAGGGTGTTGATGTCAGTACAGCCCAGGCAGTGAAGCAAAGGGCACTGAAGAGGGTTCTCCAGGGAGCCAAGCTCAGACTCAAGATCACCTCAGGAGCAGACAGACTACAACAGCTCCGTGCACACACTCTTGGAGTGTCACACACATCCCATCAGTGGGCCCAAACCACCTCTCTGCTGAGCACTCACACGTGTAAACACAAGTACTGGAAGCTTCTTGCCTCACCCTTGGGGTTCGCTGCCCCATCTTCCAGCTGGGTTCAGCTAGACTTGCACACAGGTAGTGTGATCTTTACAAAAGACAGACAGCCTCTATTCTTATCATTGTTATAAACGGTTGCTAATTGTTTTGTCTGCCCTCTTAGTGTCTTCTAATTTTTTAAGTTCAAAAGCTTCTTGAAAGAGATATACAAGTATTTTGACCTTCCCTTGTGATCAGTGAGCTGGAATAGCATCATCTACATAAAGCATAAACTTACAGTATTAATTGTGCATTTAATACAGAGTGGGACTGTCACCTCACTTTCTCGAGCTGGTTTTGGGCAGCAGGGAGCACAGGGCACTGAATGTGGGTCACACTCAGGCTGTATGAATCTGGCCTTTTCTGTACATATTCATGAGCCAGCACACTGACATGCAGCTGTCAAGGATTCCAAACTCCCTTCCTGAGAGATGACACCTCTCAGTGTATTTATGAGCTCACTGGTTGGTGTTTCAGGCAGATTTGAATAGATTCTCTTTTCAGGTGTCTGGCATGTTTCTATGGAGCTGGGTGACAATGTGCTGGCTTGTCCTGGGGTGATGTGATCAGAGAAGAGATCAAACCCAAGGAACAGGGCTGGCCAGCAGTCCAGCTTCTGCGCTGCCCTCCGTAAGGGTGCAGAGAGGAGCTGGCTGCTGGCACAGAGCTAAAATGGGCTGAAAACAGATCTCTGCCAGGGACAGCTGTCTGGCGACTTGAGAGCAACCATTCTTACCTCCCTTCACTGAAAACACCAGGGATGTCTGGCTCCAATTTTTCCTGCCCAGTTACATGCTACAAAAGAAGCTGAACCTCCCAATGCAGTATATAAAAAAGTAGTGACGCGCATTTTCCAGGATCCTGCTCAATTTAACTCCATTACTTTAATAACATTTCTACTGACAATACCTCTATTTTATGTTACTTATCTCCTTAATCTAAGGGGGTATATTGTGTTGCTAAACACTGATTTCCCTTAATGCATATAATTTTCATGAATACTGAATTTTCTCTGTATTCCTGGTTGTGATTTCTTTCTGTTTCTAGAACACTCTCCTTCCCACCAAAGTGCAGAGCTCTACAGAATATTTCACCCTCTGTCCCCATGCAGAACCAGCATTTAAAGCCATTCCAGGTGACAAACTGGAATAGAATAACCAGTCAAGATCCCCAGCCCATCAGAGGGAGAGCAGAGAGTTTGCTTCATTATTTTAAACACGAAGGAAAACAAGAGTGGAAAAGCATTTGAATCACAGTTTTGGCCCTTACCAACTATAGTTTATTCACGGAAATAATGACCTTATTTTGAGAGAGAGCCCAGGACAGTCACCTGGTTGGACACACAATTTACTCTTTCAATGAAGCAGCATCTCTTGAAGAGATGAGGTTGAAGTTTGACTTAAAATCTCACTGGCATTACAAGTGCTTCTACAAGGTTTCCACATAAATTAAATGAAGATATGAAAGGTAGATTAAAAAATAATTAACGAAATGGCTGACACACAACAAAAATAAAGGAAGGTTACCTGGAAAGAAAAGGGAAAGACTTTGGCTTGAAACAGTCTTTGAAGATATGATCAGCGTATTCATAGGTATTTTCCAAAGGGCCACCCTTTGTCTTCGTTCCTATCTATTTTATTTGATATATGGTGCTATCATAGAGCATTCTTCTGAACTTACATCAAATAAGCCCATCCACTGCTTACTTTCCCACTGCTGCAGGTGTCAGCTCTGCAGCAAGGGCCAAACTCAGACAAATTATTTGATAAACATACTGGCACTGCAATGCTTTCCTCTTTGTGTGCAAAGACAACAAAACCTTTCCCTTATTTAACTTTACTCATTCTAAAATTCATTTTTACTTTTAAATACACAGAAACTAGTCTTATTTTCCCCTCAACTAATATTCTTCATAAGGGTAGAAGAAGCCCTGATTTAAGAGTATAGACACATTTTCACTTTTTGAGAATATTTAACTAACTTAAAATACATCCTTTTTGAGAATACTAGAATATGAATATAAATCTTCAAAATTATCAAAGCTTATTCAATGCTATATACATATATATAATTATTATACAGAAATTCAAAAGTGTGGGTATGAATTTATTTATGAGTATAAAGGGGAAAATCATAATCGCTTGGATTTTTATCTGGTTTGATTCAATTTGCTGGCAAATCCATGTGCAAAACATGTACTTCTATTTACCTGTTTCTTAAGATCTAAGAATAGTTTGCCACTAAGAAATACAATTTACTTTGCATTTAACTACAGAAAATTGTGTTGCACCCATTTTTATGTCCTAAACAACTAGGCTATAAAAACAACAAGAAGGATCAATAGTCCACTCAAGTGATACATAAATCTGAGTATCACCAAATACTGTAAGTCTATATGTATAAATTACTTACCTCAAGAGCAAGATATAAATTTCAAGGTGCAAACAGCACTAATAGAAGGTTCAGAAGAACCTTGTGAGGAAAAATTTAAAAAGCAGATGAGGATAAAAAAACAACTAATCAATTCAGCTTCTTGCTTTGGTTAACAAATCTTCTCATAGAGATGAAGTGTTATGATGTTCCATTTAGTAATAAATGCATTTAAAAAATGAAACTTCAGCTCTGATTGTAAATGACCAAGACCATTCAAGTTTTGAAGTGCTGTTCTGTCATAAATAAACTCTCTCAATGGTTTGTTCATGCCGTTTTTTCCTTAACTACTGGATTTTAATCTAATTATGTCAAGCTATCTCAGGCAAAACTAATGACAACAATATGGAGGTGAAGTTGTAGCCGCTTTACCTGCACTAATACATGCATCTGGAAGGCTTCTAGATCAGTACCTGAGTAACATCTCAGATATCTCAGATTTTAAACATATACTTGGTTGGGATTTGCTGAACATAAAAGAAACCAGCTATGAAGTTTGTTTTCATCTGAGCTGCAGGTATGTCAAATGCAGACTTTGGAAAACATCAGTGAAACTGGAGAGGTTAAAAAAAAATATAGAAAAAAAATATATATGTGTACCAGCATGTAGTCTGCAGCTAACTCCTCATTTCCAGCCTAGGCTATTTTTCCCTTGTGGCCTCTTTGGAGACAGCTACTTGATGTTAAGAATTCAATATATTGATGGAGGGACTATTTATAAGAGGTTCGACACAAAGGAAGATGTGTTGCTAAAAGCAGTGAGAACAGGCTGCCATCATCTCAAGCATCTTCTATTTTGATTTATGAAGCCATGCAAACGAGTCCCAGTCTTGGCATAGCTTCTCTCTCTGACTATCCACATTGTAGGAATTGCCCATCCACAGCTACAAGCAGAAAACCTGCCAAGGGGCGGTGTTGATCCTCCTCTTTCTTGCACATTTGCTCTGCCCTGCTCACATGAGCTCTCATGCACAGCAGCTGCTCTGTCCTTTGTCACTACCCCACCTAAAGGGTAACCTTCCACATGTCCTTGGGAGACACAAAGCCCACCAAAATCAGAGAGCAGCAGGGGGTGAGAAGCATGAGAGATGATGATTGCGATAAAGTACTGCAGATAGAACTGGATTTTGAATTTTGTCATGTCCCAAAGCTGTACAGAAAGAAAAGAAAAAAAAAATGGCTGAGACAGGCCTTTGAGGAGTTAACCTTGAAAGAAATCTCTACACTGGCAATTTATACCAACAAGCTGATTGACTTACTGCCAACACACCACAAACCCAAGGTTAATCACAGCCAGAGAAGGAGAATCTGGCAGTGAGAACTGCAGAAAGCTAAAACGTGCTGACAGAACTGTACCATCACCCCAGCACTGCACCCCCTCCACAATAACTGAACCTGAAGAACTGGCTGGGCAGCTGGGGAATGGGAACACGTGTGAAGACTATTTAAAGCAAGTTAGAAAAGGGATTATGATTATGGGAAAATTAGGAAGTGAACAGAAGAAATAAGACTGTGATTTTGTTATTTGTTTGGGGTTTTTTTTCTTGTTCAGAATCTAAGAAATTAAACAAGGCAAAAAAAAAAAATAAATTTGCCACTCTGGAAAGAAACCTAAAAGGGAAAACAGCCCAAACTCAACCCACTACTGCAGATTATTCAGAAAGTGCAACTCATAACTTTGATCATCCCTTACTCCATTTACATGCTGGGGCCAAGCTCACAAATACCCTGTGTGGGGGCAGGAACACTCACAGACCAACTTTGGCAGTGAAATCTTCTCTCCACAATGGCATTGATAGCCAATCCACTCAAGTTTAAAAGGGACTCTGGCTTCTTTAACTGGAAAATACTGTGTTCTGGGTCACAATCTCATCTCTGGAAATAGGATACAGACACCCAATAGGAAGTTTAGCTTTTATTGAATTGTTTCTGTGTTCTGCCCTCAAGAACTGGTCTCCAATTAGTGCCAGTTAACCCATGACTAACCAAATCCACTGTTGCCCTTTTCATGATCTGCAAGAACATTTTAAAAGCAGTTTTGAAATTAAAACTATTTTCTTTTATTCTGTTTCTTGGACTTGATACCATTTTCCACATGAAATGTCTACCAGCAAGTTCTGTGAAGCACCTCTTGTTATATACTACTTTTTGAACACTGTATTTCAGAAAAAAATGGCATGAAAGTTTCCATCTAAGCGCACTTCATCATACCAGGATGTAATCTGTATTGTCTTTTAAATTTAAATGTAATTAGTTCATAGAAAATGTCAATATGACACAGACACCTTCTTTCCACTGTGAAGTGAAGAACAGTTTGGAGAAATGTCACTAGAGTGACTCAGATCATGTTCTTGGTAGGTGTTTCACAGCAACATCATCAACACCTTTTTTCTGTTTTTTTTTTTTTTTTTAAAGATATATCTCTTGCTTTCCTTTATAGTGCTAAAGGAGGGATGACGAAAAAATATTTCATCTACCTCTATTGATTTCCCAGATTTGAATAAGGTTATAATTTGCTCAAAATGTAAAAAGCAGAGATTTTAAGACAGATATTCAGCTGTGTCTTGAGCATGACTGAAAAAAATTATTTCTAAAAAGAATTTGAAGTCTGAAGAATCTTGATGTCTGAAGTACTATTACAAAATGCCAATACTGTATGTTGAAGTGAGACTTTCATTTTATAAAGGCTCAGAAAAACACAGGTAAGGTTTAATGACCAAACTAGAGATAATGGAAATACTTTATCTAAATTTAAAAGCTGATTTTTATTTCTTTAACCAAGATGAGTTTCAGAAGAACACAAAGAATACAGATACAAAGAATCGTCTTTCAGCACACAGAATGGAGATTATTTTCACCAAATAGTTAAGCAGATATATCAAGCACAGAAATGCTCACTCACAGAGGGCCTGTGTTTGTCTTTAGCATCATTTGCCACATCCACTGGACTTTAAACAAGATCATTCAAAAGCCAATAAAGGGAAATCCAACCTAAGCCATCAGTCCAGGAGTTAGTGTGCAAATTAACAATTTCTCTGTTTCAAATATAACTTTTCACCCTTTAGGAATCTGCTCAAGTGGTTGGGACTGGCTGCATAAAGACAGAAATGTTAATAAAACACCCCTGTCCTAATAGAGCAGGGGCATAAGGCATCTATAAATTAAATACCTGAAAAATTAGTTTGCATGGTTAGATTAGCAGTAGATAAATGACATAAATATAAAAGTGATAGGTTATAGGATGAGATCCAAGTGTGCACCCTTGAACATCAGCCATCCAATGCATTTTCTTGTCACAAACAACATATCCATTATCACTGCCTGAGTTTTGAATATGTAGGATTTCTGCTTGCAGAAGTACTGGGTGAGGAGAGCCTGCTAGTTACACACCATAAGCATGAAAGGAAGAAACCCAGCCTTACTGAAATTGGGATCTGTTTTCATTCAATTCAGTAAGATAGAGCTCCATTCTGGCCAGTCAAGGAATCAAGCAATAACCACTTTGAATTATGTTAAAAACTGCCTTTTACCAGTAACATTTTAAGCCACAGTGATTCCTAAACATGTTAAACTTTCAGCATTCCGTGCTTTTACCTTCTCTTTATATAATATGGTTCCTACCAGAATTTTGCATGCAAAGTTTCCTTCCTTTGCAGGTATATTTTCACACCTTAATCTACCAAAATATTTTAAGCAAAGACAACCCAAAAAACACTGATACTGTAATACCACTGAATATTTCTTCCTTATAAAAAAAATTTAAATCTAGCCACATTATTCAATAATCTTGCTTAATTTCACTCACAACACACAGATCCCCATGGTGAGCTGTAATGCTTCATATTATTCCCCTAGTTTAAATCATCAACAACTTCTCTTTGTTTCTGCTTCAGAAACACAAATGTAAAGTTACTAAAAAAGTTAAAATTTATTTCTAAGATAGGCTTGCTGTATTTTTAATACTACATAGTGTAGTATTGCAAGAATGTTCAAAGCAAAGATCCCTTCTATATAATATAGCATTAGAATTAAGCATTACATTTTTCTTTTAATGTAGTGTCCAAATACCTTTTCCTGAACTTATATTTTTTTTAAAAAAATATGTTATAAATGTACCCAAAGAAAGGATATTGCAGTAATGAACATATTCAGTAACAAGCACATACATGCTTTTCAGCAAATTGGAATGAGAAATCCCAAAATGTGAATATAAATCACTCGGCTTCACTATATGTATTGAATCTTTATTTTCATTTCTCTCCTGCTTTCCTTGCACTATACTGTAATAGAATTTTGCCAGAACATTTACATTTAAAAATGAAAAGCCATTTAAAATGGCTCCTCTCAATTGAGTTGCATTTTTAGCCAAAGCAGACCTTACCAGTGGGAATCAGAATATGCTCTTCTATGAAAACCATCTCTCTTAATAATATTAAAACTCTTTAATATTGACATGCAATGAAAAGAGCAAATTATAATTGGTGTCATCACTGGAAGATCAATGTTTTTCTCTTTCATTTAAAAACTAAAAAAATCAATACTTTTTTCTTGCTACTAATCCACACAGGATCTAGCTTCTGACATTATCATAACACTAAGCCCCCGCATTACTGCAGAAAAGGTGACCAAGATAAGAAAATATCAGCATTTCAGATGTCATTTGTACTATGAGTCTCTCACCAGCTCCTGATTTTTACATTTTATTTGTGTTTAACCAATGCGTACAAACAGACTTTTTGCTTGTATCTATTAGAGCATCCCCTTTTGGTTTTAAACTATTTCCTCTCTACACTGCCTTTGTTTTTACACCATAAATTACAAGCTCAAAATAATGTACATCACACTGGAAAGTTGGAGAAAAGTTCAGACATTCTGTCCACACGAAGGAGAGTGGTTTTCTATAGTGATCTTTATGTTTATTTTATGACTCCAACATAAAATTTCCATTAGGAAAGGAAAAATAAGATTCTCAAAAGGCACATATTTAAGATTTTGCTTCTATCCAACCCCCAAGAAGTAGAGTTCTACCTGCCAAGAAATCTTAATCACATCAGAATAACTGTGAAATTAATTTTTTCATCTTTCCAGATGCAATAATGTGCAAACACCCAGATCTTTACTGATGTTTCCAAATCAGGGAGGAATTTCAGATGAGGAAGGGAAATGTTTGAAGAATTGCACTAAATATGGGAGTGGAGAAAGAAGAGGGTGGTAATAAAGTGCAATTCAGTCACAGGACACTTAGCATTGGTCTGAAGAATGAATGGGAAAATCGTAGCCATAGAAGAGTGTTTCACAAACTCCCCTTCAGGACTGGGCAGCTGGACACTGTGGGTCACACTGGCCTGTGAGCATCACTTCATGCACATTTCAATCACTGAGAAGTGAAAATTACCATCTGTCACTCAAATTAATGTTTTTCTTCAAGTAAGAGCCTTTATTTTCATAACACACAGGGGTGTTTGCAGTTATTATGAAGCCTATTACAACTAACACGGAAAACCTCACACCACAAGTTATGTTCTTGTGTAAAAAAAAGTGCAACAATCCCAGAAATTCCTAGACTGAAAAACAATCCTGCTGTAACTATCCTTGATGTCAGTTAATTATATTTTTCTCTTTTCCTACAGCTTTTAAGTCACTATAGCGTAGATCAGACCTCATAGCAACAAAGATGATGTCCCTCAGGACTGACTTTCCATTTAATTTATTTATAACTACACTTCATACTGCAAATGACACTGGGAACCCAGATAAGCTGTTTGGAAGAATTGCTCTCCCCTATTAAATTAGCTGCTACCGTTAACTGATTAAAATCTTACTGCAGAAGTAAAAGGCTCAGACAAGTTTGGCTTGTAAGAAGGAATTGAAATTCATTCTGTGCTAGGAACCAGTGAGGAAATAACGACTACAGCAAAGACTTCTTTTACAGTTTCTGAATGCCTTTTGTGCCAAAAGAAATAAAGAAATCTTTACAATGAGTAAGAGAGCTTTCCAAGAAAGTTTTTTGTGTTTTGAAAGATATATGAGCTTTTCTTGAGAGGTTTTGAGCAGGCAGTGAATGCAGGCCTGAAGAAGTGCAAAATGCCTTTGTCTGCTCAGTCCTAGGTTTGCTCTGTGGAGCTTCTGTTTTATGAAAAATGTAGATTAAAATAATAGAAAATACTGCACAGAAGTATAATTATAATTGTTTTTTAAACACCTCCCTTACCTGAAATAGTAGCAATTGCAAAGCAAGATTAGTTTGGGATCTTCAAAGAAAACATCTCTGCATTGTCTTAAGAACTTCCAAATACCAAGGAAATGACCATTCTCTCAACTGGCAACTTAATGCTTGAATCTTGGATGTAAATGGGGTTAAAATAAAAAAATCTATTACAGACATTTTTTATGTTTCTTTTGTGACTTGTGCTTTAATGGGGAAACACTGGGTTCATTAACCTTGTTTCTACTTTTTGCATAGTATCCAGTGAAAAGGTTTTTAAATATTTGCACTAGTACTCACTGTTTCTCTAGCATGAATATTTCATCTTCCTTTCATTTTATAATTAGTAATTGAACATTTCTTACAGAGCTGAGACTCTCCTGGTCTGCAACCTCAGACAGCTTCCATATAAATTGCAAATCTAATAAAAGAAGGCTGTAAAAAAATGAAATTCAGTGCTGCAAGAAACCTGGGCAAAATTTAAACTAATGTGACATCTGCCTTGGCTTTCCAAGAATAACCAGTGCTGTTGGAGGCTGGTTTCAACACCATTTGTCTAAGCCAGGAGCTCACTGTTGCTCATCCAGGCTTCATGTTTTTATACCTCTCAAAAACCTATCAGTCAAGGGGAAGAGCCACCACCACGGACAATGATGTGGGTAACAAACCCACTTTGCTTTTTAGTCACAGCCAAGTGCTTCCCCCAGTCCACGCTGATGAGCAGACTTGGATGATCACCAAATTAGTCAGGTAAGGATTTTGTGTTTATCTCTGCTCTTTCAGGGGACAGGCAGGGATCTGGGGTAGTCATTTGCTCTCAGCTTCAATGTTTGTCTGCAACATTTACCAAGCCATGTGTCTTCTGAAGCTGTTAACAAACTTGCATCAAAAGAAAATGCAAGTGAGGGCTGGAAAGTGATTTGCAAAGGTTTTGTTTATTTACTAAGCTATTAGGCTCCATATGCACTGGTAAGGATAGAGGACTGTTTTGTGCTTTAACTATAAACACCTTCCCCATGTGCAACACATAAATGTCTCATCCAAAGGTTGGCATTAACAGGACTTCATTTACTAATTAGTTCAGCAGTTTATTACACTGAAATTTAAATGTACTAATCAAATGTTTATTTTGTAATCATGTTACATTAATGTTAATTAGCTATATATTTATTGCTTCATGGATTAAATTTAAATTTAAATGCTCCAGTCAAAATTTGATGTTAATTTGCACCTGCCTATTTAGACATTCTCTAATATATTTGGTTAGTTTTAAATACCATTAGACAAATTCCATTTTTCTTAAAATATCACCTAGA